>NW_026915847.1:0-689292 GCF_034315485.1 Pezoporus occidentalis | reverse complement strand
CATACTTTCTGTATCTGTGAATCCTCCCTCCATAAAGTCCAATCTTTTCTCTGTATTCTGTTTCAGATAGTGAATCTCTTCTCTTTCTTATCGATCACCATTCTTTGTCCTTTTCAGTTCCTTTTCAGACGCAGGCTTTTCCTTGTCACAGCAGTGTGGGAGATGCTGCTTACCAATCTCTGTGATTATAATGAGCTGCATTTCAGGATATAGACCTGAGTTTAAACATTACTTTCTTGTGCTGAAGAGCTGAGCAAATGAGGAAACAGTACTCAACCATGGGTAGTTGCTAAACAGTTCTCCACCAACACCATCTAAACCACAGATGTTGAGAATGGTATTGCAGAAAATGTGTGGGCTACAGAGTCTTGGTACACCAAAAGCACTTACAGCAAATCAAGTGAGGACAGGGCAGTTTTTGAATCAGCACAATATTCAACTTGTAGTGCAAATCTGCAACAAAACTAGTAGTGCAAATCTGCAACAAAACTAGTAGTTTACTAGGACTATGTCAAGTAGCAAAGGTCAATGTTTTAAATTAACTCTGACCAAAGCATACCAGTTAATCTTAAAAATCAAGGTTTCTGTAGAGTCTGTCTCTACTAACAGAACCACTCACAGCTTCTTATGATTTGCACTCACCAGAGGAAGAGCACAGTGTTAAGTGTCTCATGGTTCTGCTACTGCAAAAACTGACAGCATCAGTCCCATGTGCCTCATGTTCTGTGTTCAGCCATGCATGTGGGCTTTACTTAAAACAGTAGCTCTTTTTAATGTTTGTTAACTAAATTTCTTAATTTCAAAGAAAACAGTCTCAAATATTGGTAATTTCCCTGACAGAAAAAAAAACCACCAAAAATAAAATTAAAAAAAACTAAAAAACAAACAAAAAAAAACACCACAAACGAACAAACCCAAACCCCAAAGAAAACCATCTAACACCTCATTTCTGGAGTTTCGATGCTGTTAAAAAAATGAACATTTTCCTTGTTCGTAAGGAAGACAACACACTTAGTATAATGCCAGTGGTAAAGAATGCTCCTCATTTATGAGACCTGTCCCACTACTTATCACATTTCTTACAACATTACCAAAGTAAAAGCTGTACTGTTAAGCCAGCTGAGAAAAAAAAAAGGCTCTTATAGAAAGATCTTATTTTTCAGGCAGCCTTCCATACAGATCATATCTGCTCAAGATGAATTTGGAATGGAAATCTTCACACAGCAGTTTACGGAAACTATTCAGACATTTTTCTCATCTTCCAGATTTTCATTGTACTTGAGTTACTTAATTACATATAAACAGTTTCACTGTACTTTCTAATTAGTATAATATCTGGAATAATTGTAAGGTCATAATTTCAAAGAAAATACCCTCAACATTGCAGAAGCCTCAAACTGAAAACCCTGTATTTTTTCATGTATAAAGATAAGCACTAAAATGCATTAGCTATTATTGAACACTGAATAATTATATTTGCATTTTATATTCAATTTGATTTTTAAAAATGATAATACTTCACCACATTTACTATATATTACTTAAGAAGCCATTATCTACAGTTTGAAATAATGGAGAAGACTCTGGATCTTTGTATAATTTGGCAATGTATTCTGCATTTTTCTAAAAACCTGCAAAAGAAAGCCTTTCCATTCCAGATTAAAGGGAAAATAGCGTTCTCCTAATGATTGCAAGAAAAAGGAAGTTTCAATTTTTAAAGAAAATGCTCCAGAATCTCATCTATTTATATATCTACTTTTAATTATATGATTCTTCAAATGTATCAGATATATAAGAATATGTGCATCATTACTATTAATATATTTCCACCATATATCCATTGATAAGTACAGTATTGCACAGAAGCACATAATTGAATCTTAAAAGGAATTAAAACTATGAAGTTTAATATTCTGAGTTTTGGCCATGATATTGAAGGTTACACTGGCTTCAGTGTAACTGAAGTGACACTGACTGTCAGTGTATTTCCTACATTTAAAATATAATTTGATTTTTAAATCCAGATTTATTTTTATTTATGTGAATGTTACCACACTGATAGTGAGAAATACACAATTCTTGCAAGTGTTGTGTCACAAACCAAAATATAATTTACATTAGTTTACTTTATTAGTTCTAACTTTATGGGGAACATTAAGAAGGACTGTGATTGAAAAGCCCCTAAATATTTCTTGAACAGGGCCCTACCAATGTTCTTCAGGGTGAGGCTGAAATTGTAGTTGCAGTTGTTCACTGCAGTGTTCCCTGTAGTTTTCTACTGTGGCATACTTTTTCTATCCTATAATACTTTTTTTGGCAGATTACTGTAACATAATTGGGATGTTGGATTGATTTAACCTTCTTACTGCCTAGTCAAACGTGAACATTGTATGAATTGCAATAGGGAAGAACATACAATGGAAAGTAATAATGGACAAAATTAAATGCTTTGTTTACTTACACATTTTGGGATTATCATTTTCTAATTAAGACTTATATGTTGGGGTGTGTATGTATATACACTTGTACATGCACACACATGTATGTATGCCACCAGTTTTCCTTCAGAAATAGGTCTGGGAGTGAATGAAATAGAAGGACCTACGTCTGAAATGCTTCAAAGTTTGAACAAACCTCAGACTTTGATCTTGGTTGTGACTGATACTGTCAGCGCAGAACCAGTGGTGGTTAATCTGTCATTTTCTCAAGAACACCTGCTTGCTCATTTTCATCAAGCTTCCTTCTAGTCTTACTCCCTGAACACCGGGCAACAGCTCACTGACTATAAAGGAAAATGCTCTAAGGTGATTACTGACCTATATGCTTAGTTATCTATTTTTGCATTCATATTATTAATTAATAAATGAAAGAAATATTTTTGGCATACAATATGCTGTTCATTGTTTAGGTGGACAGTGTGTATCGTGATGATAAGCTTGGTTTCACTGTTCTATATTGCTTATAGACACAGACCTTGATAATCTCTTCTGAATTTACTCAGTTTGGTGGGGCCCTCAAATTCATATGGAAAAGACTCGAAAGCAGTATTGTAGGATAAAAGGAAAATGCCATTACAGCAAGAGTCAGGCCACACTAAGCCGCTTTTAAGTATGGGGTTTGTGGCTGGCAGTTGTCCAGCACCGGACAGTTATGTCCATGTTTAGCATTTTGCTTACAGTCATCTCGTAATTAAGTTATATCAATGCCATCTCATACAAATTGTCTACATAAGAAAGAAGCCATTCAAATGCATTGTATATCCATGTATGAATTTCAGAATCAGTTAATATAATCATGTCACATTAAATAGCATAAGGTGGCAGAAGGTTCAAGTGGGAGGCTTTGGCAGTTTTAGCACACATCCTTAAATCAACAACATAAATTTTAATATAGTAATTGTATTACTCCAAATGGATGTGTTAACAGGATACTGCTTCCGGACTATTTATAGAGAATGCAAGAGAGAAGTAAAATAATACTAGTACATTCTTTTTTTGTTAACATCTTTGTTTTTTATATCTTCTGCAAACAAACCAGCCCAAACAAATCTTTGTTTTTATAATCTACTTCATTTCTAAACCCCCTACTTGGTTAGACTTTCCAATTAAAATATGATTCTTTATTCATGTTTTATCAAAAATGTTTACTCAGCCATTGTGAAGTGTTTTCTGCAATGCATGGCTTTGGTATTGCAAGAAACTGAAAATTTCCAGAATCTTATTCAAAACTCATTCCTATTAACAATTCATATACAACTTATCTGTTATCATATGAAGACAAGGGAACTGGCACATTTTGTGACACTTTGGTGATGTAAGCAGACTAAAAATTGCCAAGATTTTCCTACATTCCTTGCTCTTGGGATTGTGGTTACAAAGTGAATTGGGGAATTCCCTAATTTTTACACAGCCATACAAAAAATTCCAAGACCAGCTGCTCACGTAGTGTTGGTGCTGCTACCATACCACCAGCCAGAAGCAATCATTACCAGTGCAAATTATACAGCGCAGTGGAAGGACACAAGTAAAACAAAACAGTTGGTGCCAAGAATTCACTGTTGACACCATATGAGTTTTGAGGGGGTACTTGATGCTCACCCAGTGGACTGAGCATTCTTTCATGGTTGAAATGCAGAAGGAGTGTGCATCTTCCAGTTTTGCTTCATCCAAAAAGAGGTGCTTCTTGAGCTCTGAGGCTGTTCCACAATATGAACAAACATACTCTAAGTAGAGATGGGTCAGGAGATTAATTTTGTGTAGATGCATCCCAAAGCAACTGCACGATGCCTACATGGCCTACCAGTGCTGTTCAGAGATGGCCGATAGTCCACAGAATTTTTGCCATGTTGGAATAGCATTTGTTTTTGATGGAGATGAGAATCTGAGAAAACATACTAGGGAACACATGAGATTAGCTAGTTCCGGGCATGCTATCTGATAAGTAGCACATACCCAGTGTTGGTCTTCAGTGGGGTTGTGAACAGTCAGTGAGAACTGATGATATAGAAATTGTTCAAATTTTCATAAGCAATTAAAGGGATACATTATTATACCAAACCTTCAGATTGGGTGACTATTGCTACCATTTATACAAACACCAATATATGTTCGAAATCAATTGTTTACATTAATATTAAACCAGATAATCTAACAGAAGGGTAATTGCCATTTAATTCCAGCATCATTGCAAGTGTCCATTTCAAGTATTGTCCCAGACTACTCAGCTTTATACTTAGTTTTGTAAGTGTATACTTATTCTATGCTATACTGAATTAGCATAGAGTAAGACTAATTGAGATCACTATGGAAATTAAGATTGCGTATTGATAAATGTCAGGGTGATATTGTGCTTCAGCAATCCTCATCAATGAAGCCATGAAAATTAGTACTATTTCTGGATTACACTATTTTCTTCTAACAGTTTAAAGGAAAAAACACCTGATGTAGAATTGTTTGCACTGGGTGAAAGGAGCCTTCATGGTAAAGGATCCGACATATCTGCAAACCAGCAATTATGGCATATACCCAGCAATTTGAAATAATTTTGAACTGTTCAGCACATCCCAAACTGCTCATGTAATGAAAGCACATGAAAATGTTATCATTGTTTCTAGTTGTCTAGCATTTCCCACTGGAAACTTTTTTGTCAGCTTAATACATTCTTGTTTGTTCTCAGCTCCAGCTTTATTTGGTTTTGGTCCTGGAATGAAAATCAGCTAATGACGCCTTTTCTCAGTCTAGAGAGGTTTTCGCTGTGTAGCAAGAGTCGATCAATCACTGATCTCAGTGCATGATCTCAGAGCAAGATTGGGGTTTGCTGCTTTGTATCTTTGTTTAGATTTATTTTAGAGGAGGGAATTCCATGATACAGCTGTACAGGACAGCGTCATGTACACTGTCTAAAGGCTACCGATAGCCGCTTCATATCTTAAGAAAAAACACAGTGGACTTCTCACTGATGGGTTTGGTTGGTTTGTTTTTTTTTTCAAATTAAGTGAAGAAGTGCAACAGAAATCTGAAGAATCAAAGGCCCAACATACCAACAATAGTATTTTCCAGGTTTTGAGAGCAGAAGGGATTTAGGGATTAGGATTGACAGATCTCCTGATTTTCAGTCTGAAGCTAGTCAGGTTGGTGACTAACAGAAGCATTACCCACCAGCTTAAAATAAGATACAAAAGGACAGTCACAGCTCCCCCCCCACCTGATGCCCCAAATGTTTTATAGACACTGTGTGCCATGCTGGAAGCGTAGAACAGCTGTAACCCAGCTAAAATTGCTCTCAGATGACTTGCCTGCCTAATCTGTGAGTAGTGCAGAGTTGCTTTATTCTCTGTAGCATCACTACCACAGCCAGGGACAAACGAGGATGACTGTGGCATCTCCAGCAACAGCTGCTGCCAAAACGATGCCTTGGGAACACAGCCTCTTAGAAAACAGAGTGATTCTCAGGATGCTCCAATTCACAGTTGACCAGGCTAGCACATATTCAAAAGGACTGGGAAATAGGGGAGGTTTACGTCAGAAGGAAATTATTCAGTACAAGTAATTTCAATGATAGTGCCCAAATGAAAGCTCATAAAGAATTAAAATATGACAACTGTCATAAAAAGTGAAAACATTGTTACAATATGAGATAGCCTTACTAATTTGTTGCGGCGTACCTTGGTATGCCACAACAGGCCTTTTGGTTCTCAGTTTTGATACCAACCTGAACGTCTAGATGGCAGCACTTAAAACGACTGTGGTAGAAGAATATCAATCTGTGTGCATACAGACTGGAGGTATATTTGCCAATGCCATTTGTCCATGATTGAGTCTCCTGAGCATTATTGCAGTACAAAGAAAATACAAAGTTATTAGCGTAGACTTAAAACCAATCGGAACAATTCATGCCAATAGTTGACACACAGGGAAGAATATAGGTATGTTTAAAAACAATACAACAGAAAGACATGTGACTGTTCTCTTTTTCACAGAAATTCACAGACATACTGCTGTGAATTTGAGGGAGGGGAAAATGTTGTCTTCACTTTCCCTTACTCAGTGAAAGACCACTGTCAAACTATATGTCAAGGGCTATAAGGGTCCATGCAATTTCAACTTCCAACTCTTGAAAGATATCACAGAGTTGCTATCAAATAAAAAAATGAGTAATAAAAATTAAACTTGATAAACACTTGTTAGATGTCATTTTTTACAGTTTTTATTACACAGATTTGATACATCATCTCCATTGTATCAGGCCTATTCTACTAGAGCACTTATATGCTAAATATACAATAGCTGTGCAAATTTCTTAATTTTTGCATTGTAAGAGTCTCTTGACATTCATGTTTTACCACTTAACAGTCTGAAACTTCAGGAGCTGAAAAGTTTCTAATACAAAGGTGAAAACTGTACATAATCCATTTTTATAATAACTATTGCTTGGTATAATCATGGTTTTGAGAAACAAAATTATTTATATGTTTTTCTCAGCTTTTGATAAGAAACTGCTTTCATATTATTTGCCAGATTTATGGGAATAAGAGTTTCTATGGAGTGATAGTGAATACAGTATTGACTTTTCAATGCATATAGAAAAACTGAAAACACACCTCAAGATACAGGTAACACTTCAGACATGCAGCTGTACTTACTTATGCCTGGCACTTCGGTCTTCTTTTTCCCTCTCACACTCTTCTCTGTCAGTTTTCTTATGGATTTCGGTATTTTCTTAAGATTAGCACTGAGAGTTTCTTCTTTTTTCTCCTCTTTGTCAAGATTCTTTTCCTGAGTAAAAATTACGCTTTTTGTGGTACTCTTATCAGTCTTGAAATAGTTGGAGTCTTTTCCATTACCCAGTTTTTAACTGTTTCTTCTCCCGTTTCATGTTGTAGGAAGTAGGAAAAAAAAAAAAAAGGGTTCCTAATTCTCCACCTGAAGCTGAAGGGAAACAGAGGGAGACTACTGCAGATGAGATGTCAATTGCTAAAATTACCTCGTCTCCATGGTCAGACAGGCCTTGGATTTATTGAACTACAGGGCACTCTATAAGGTCTATTTAGTTTCTCACATTTGTTTCACAGCACTGAACTGAAGGACCTGAATCATTTGAACATGGTTATTGATTAACATTCTTTATTGCAGATATTGTTCCAGGCACTTAGGGAAAAAATATAGGCATGTTTAAAAGAAAATAAATACATAAATAAGCTGGCATTCCTCTGTTTTTCTCCCACCACATGTGTATGCATTAGCACAGCTCTGAAAAGCCCCCTGGACAATTTGTAATGATAGCAGGCACTTAGGAAAAAGCACAGATATATTTAAAACTGAAATATATACATAAATAAGATAGTAAGGCAAGCTACGTGCGTATGTCAGCAGAGATATGAAAGCTGGGTGAAAAATTCTATCAGTAGTAAGTGCCACAGGGCAACTGCATGAAGGCACAGAGATGGACAAAAAAATTTCTTCCCTGAGCCTTACCCTGAAAGAGCGTGACTTACATATACAAAGGACACACACAGGCCTGGCTGCTAGTCTGATAAGGTTTATTTTCTCATTAAGTACTAAATCATATGCAACATTTTCAGAAAAATTCAGAATTTCAAACTCAAAAGTATAGAACTTAGTCACGTTTTCATGTGGTTCCCAGTTTAATTCATGGCAAGAGAAAAAATTTCTACTTAAACTCTGTTTTCTGAAATGAGCTGGGTCATTAATATATTCTAGTCCCTGGTGTGGCTGTTACTATTTCTTGCTAAAAACATTTTCTAAATGGTTTTAGCTAAATTGCAGAAAGGCAATTAAAGCTGCCTGAACAGCATTAGCCTGCAACATCTACTAGTTCCCAATTCATACTCTTTGAGTTTTCCACTTGCATCTTTGTGTAGACAAGCCCTTCCTAGTTATTGAAAACAGATTTCTGCATCAGAAATGTCTCTTATTTATGTTGTTATGAAGTGGTTTCATACTTCAAAGTGTCACTGTAAGACAAACAGAAAACACTTTGATCTCAAAGTATGTCTACACAAAGTACTGAAGGTGTGATGACAGCACAGACATCCATTCTAGTTTGAATTTAGCTAGCATGAGTAATGGTAAGAGCCTGCATGTCTAAGCATAAACTAGTAAGAAGCTGATAGGGACACTCCCTTGGCTTGCTAAGGAAAAAAAAGGAATAAAGTTATCTGCAGCTAACAGATCACCAACAGAAACATCGCATTTTATTCTGCAGTTCAAAGGGTGCACACATAATATTTGTACAGGCCAACACGTTTTCATTTCATATTATGTCAATTCTCATTGATAAAATATTGGGTTTTAATATTAATATATTCCAGCCAGAAGGCTTGCCCTAGCAAATTCTGTTATGCTGGCAAAATCATAACTTTAGACTAAAATGTGTATTTTCATAAACTATTAAAGATTTCCTTGTTTCTCTCACTTATTCATCGTATTTCTGGTACTGGTATGGAGACAGTGAGATTTTCAGCCCATTGATCCACTACCTTCCTGCTTGTCTCTTTAATCTTACAATGAATAACACAGTCTTTCCCCAGTTTTTGTTTCCTTGTCCAGATTTTATATCTGCTTATAATTACTTGGGTCCTTTCGTTTCTAAGTCTGTGCTGGTTTGATCCTAGCAAAGCTTTCTGTTTTATTCCAACCTGTTGGGTGGGTTGTTGTTTTTTTTGTTGTTGTTGTTGTTCTTTCTTTTGTTTTTGAATAAATAAATAAATAAAAAAAAAAACAACAACAAAACCTCTCTGGCTGAGAAATGAAAAAATATTCCAGTCTGCAAGTAACAAACATTCAGTGACAGATGTTAAAAATAAAGTATGCATTAGAATACTTCCAATGTTCTCCCCTATCAAGAGTTTCAGAGGACTGTAACATCTGTACATTTGTACATGGCCGCTGCTTCTGTGACATAATTAAATATAAAATTAACAATACGCCTGTAGATTACAACTAAACCTGAAAGAATATGACAAATTCTTAAACAAAATTTAAACATCTGTAGAAAAAAAATAAATAAAATGCTACACTGATTTGGAGGAAACTGTTTCCTGATTGTGCAGAAGATGAGATTTACTCTTGTTATGAATCAGAACAGAAACATTTTGATATGCCACCTTTTCTGGTAAAATGGAAAATGGAATTGTTGTGCAGAGTTTTTAATCCTGACTTGAGTGTGGCCTGTATGACATGAAAAAGAGGCAGATTCAGCTGCGACAAGAGCTGGAAGCTCCACTTGTTTGATGATGAAGAAACAAGTAGACTCTCTCTTTTGTTACAGTTCTAATTCACAGTCTCAGTTAAATCTAACAGAATACTAATTACCTTAAGTGGATTTCACAGTTGACAGAGACCTTTCTCAGGAAGACAAGCTTGACAAAGGCAATTGAAACTTAGCTAATGAAGAATACTAGATCCACCTTTGCGGAATGTTAACTAAGTGCTTTGCTTTTTTTGAAAGGTACCTCTTTTATATGGAAAGTAACCATAGAAATGTCAACATTTCATTTTGAGACATCTTGCTAAATTCTGCAGAGGGCTATCAAATTACCTTTAGGCTTTCCTTTGCTGTAATTGTATTTATTCATACAGCATTTCCTCGCAGTGAAGCTCTGTGGACCAGTCCTGACAAAGGCACGCACAAGGTTTGCTTAGCACAGCTTAATCAAACCAGTCCTCGTATTGACAACCACAGTATGGCAGAAATGTCTTCCTTGCAAATGAGGGCTATACAGATGTGTCTTAATTCTTACAGAATTGCCCGAAACACACAAAGGTGAGAGCTAGGATGTAAAAATAGTATTTTATGATCGTGTTGCCTCAGGCAGCTCATAATATGCAAATACCTACTGCTGTTGGTGTTACTCAAGAGTTAATACTAGCACAGAATTAGTACAAAGTTAGGATGCTTTAAAAGCTACTGAGAAATACAAGCAAAACCTTTCTTGTATTGCTGGCTGGGTGTTCTGTTTGTACAGTCAGGATCAAAGACGCAGTCCACAAGCTTTAAGATTAACTCTCTCCTTTTCCTACTAGAAGCGTCTTCCTCATGTTAGATCTTGTGATACTGAAGCATCTGTACATACTACAGGGATGGCACACTGCTGTGATCCTTGTGCTGCTGTGAAGTATTTAACAGCTTACCTGGACTTTTCAGGGAATGAAAAGTTTGATTTGCAGCACCAGATGCACATAAATTAAAGTTGTTCCAGCATCAGTGAGTTTCAAATATGTTTAAGGCTAGAAAGCAGTTTATTTCCTAATTATTCAGGATTTTACTGAAGAAGCCAATCAGAGAACGATTTCTTTGAAAATTATCTAGTTTAAAGTTTTTGCTGTCTTTTTTTTTTTTCCCTGAATCATGTCCTACATGATAGTTTCAATTATTTATTATAAGGCAATGGTAAAAAAGTGTTAATTAGCAAAGATGAAACAGACTGACTCAATGGGAGCTCCTGTAAAGGAGCTCTTATTTCTAATGCCTGAGGTGACCACTAATTTACAGCTTTTGATAGCTTGCATGCATGGTTCACAGAATAAATTGGTCTTGTGGAAAAAATACTGTGCACCTTATTCACTGTAGTAAATGAAGAAGGTCTAGGTTTTGCTGTTGTTTTGTTTGTATTTTTTTTAGTTCAGGCCATTTAGTTTTGATAAAATGGTTTAACTTGACAGCATTAGAAAGTAAAATATGAAAAAAAAGGCAATGTATGATGCTGGGTCTGCAGGATTTTCTTCATTCAATTGAAATTGTAGCATCATAGAATGGTTTGGATTGGAAGGGACCTTAAAAATCATCTGGTTCCAACCCCCCTGCCATGGGCAGGGACATCTTCGGCTAGACCAGGTTGATCAAAGCTGATACCCAGCCCAAGAGGCCAGCTCTAAAAATGATCATAATGTTTTTCTGGTTTTTATTTTTTTCTCTTTGTGCCAATTTCAGTGTTTTTCATTTTATAAAAATATTTTAGAAGTTTGAAAAATACTAGTGTCCCAAGATCTTTACACTTTTTGTCTTAGTGAAAATAAAGCAAAAATAACACACAATAGTAGATGATTATGCTAACAGTGGGAATCATACAGAAGACAAACTAAAATTTCTCTTATAATGCATGAAAATTTCCTTCATATTTTGTTTATATGTTTTATTATTTAATCATAACTAAACCTACACAATAGTGTGAAACAAGTTCCTTAACAAATGCATTCTTTTCAGTAACTAAAATGCTCAACAAATGTCAGTAATGCAGTGGTCTAATTTCTGGTTTGACTGTTCTTTGCCTGTAATCTCCACTGGACATATCAACTTGGTCCTTGAACATTACCACACTGGAATTCATTTTTATCAATGGTTTTCTTAACTAGATTTTTAATAGAAGACAGGTGTAATATAAACGTGAAAGACTCCATCTCTCCTCCCCACCCCCCCTTTTTTTTTTCAATTTTCCCAACTCTCTCTCAAAAAACCCACCCAACCAACAAAACCCAAAAACAAAACTGCAACTAAACTAGTCTTCAAACTATGTTCATCCATGTTGGCATTTAAAATAGCCAGGCAAGTGACCAATATGGGTAACTGGGTTCCAAGGAACCTGAGATGTGCTGCACATCCATCACACCAAGACATTCAAAGAAAGCAGGAGTCTTGAACTTTATATTTTCCTTACCTCAGGTCACTGGCTTGGTGTTCAGCTAGTAGAAATGACTGGAATATTTTTTTCCATTGATATCTGAAAATGAAAGTTCTGTTCAACTTACACTAACCCAGAATCTTGACTGTCCACCTACACTCTTTCCTAGTTCTGTTGATTTTGCTTATGCCTGTATTCTTCATGTTGATTCACAAGATCACAGGTGTGCAGGATAAGCTCAAACATCCAAACAGATGAATTAACATGAAAAACTCACTCATTTCTTAATCCTTTATGTTCAGAGTTTTCAAGCCTTCCTCAATTAACACCTTTTCACTTAGGCTGTTTTCCTTGTTTGTTTGTTCATTTTGTTGTTGTTTTGTTTATTAATGAGATATTGACAGTCTCTGTGAAGTTTTTTTATGCTTCAAGCTTTTTTTCATCACCTGATGAGCCTTGTCGAACATATAATGAGAATAATGAACAAAGTCATTGGGAGAGTTAAACTAAAAAAAACTATAAAATGGTAAAGTCCAGAATCAACAGCAACAGATAAAAGATTAAGGGGATGCTGCTGTTGTGAAGACTTCATTATCACCATGTTCCTAGTCAGAACAAAGGTATGAAAGGGCAGGGAGTGTGATGTGCAGATAAATGAGATCGGGTCCACCCTAAATTGCTGTGAATTTAAGGACATTTAAAATCCAGATTATCCAAATACTTCAAAACTAACTGAAATAATTCTACTATGTGGTTGTAAAAGTAAATTTATGATGTTAGTATCTGAGGTTCATCTCACTTGTTGAGGAGTTTTTTGAGCTCAGGTTTTTGGAAAGATCTTATGGTACTACTTGAGTTTGCTATTTTAATGACAAAAAATAATGATCTTCACTTAATTGTCAATCTGTTCTTAAGGGATGTATTGATTTTTTAGCATTCTGGAAAATATTTTAGATATTTAGCATTACTGGACATAGAGTTTGACAACGGGTGAGTCTCTGTATTATCTTACAGAGGCTTACAGCCTTACTTTACTATCCTTCATTACTTCTGTGCATTGATTAGAGGGCCTAGGAGAGCCACTAAGAGTAGATGTCTAGTTCTTACATAGCTGAGGCTGGATGCCATGAATTTCATACATGTCCATGTGACACGGTATATGTGTGAAAATTTGTGCCTCCTTAAATTCATAGAATCACAGACTGGTTTGTGTTGGAAGGGACCTTAAAGATTATCTACTTCCATCCTCCCTGCCATGGAAACCTTCCACTAAACCAGATTGCTCAAAGTGCTATCCAACCTGGCCTTGAACACTGCCAGAAGCTGGGCCATCGGTCACAGCTTCCCTGGGCAACCTGTTCTAGCTCCTCAGCACCTTCATAGTGAAGATGTCATATCCTCTATTTAAAAAAAGAAAAAAAAAAAACAATGTATTTTTTGTGTATTTGCATGTCTTCCCAAGCAAAATCTTTTACCAAACAAGGCAAGGACCAGCAGGTGATTTTCAAAAAACGTGCTCTGATATTTCTTTCACGCTGTGCCAGAGCCAACCTTAAACAGCAAAAAATAACTTGAAAGTACAGAAAGCAGAGGATATCATCTGCTGGTGTTGAGGAGGGAGCCTTTTCTTATATTAATTCTTTTCTCTCTGACTTTCTGGTAGCATATGGAAAGTGGTCATTCGGTTTTGAAGACATTCTGGAAGAAGGCTTAACCAATCAGGAAACTAGAGTCCCTATCACGTAGCTTCTCCAGTGAATCACAGAAGGCGGTGAAACAAAGCAAAAGGGGATTTATTAAAGATAAAATTTAATTAAAAGCACAGAATATGAAATATAATCAATATTAAAATAAAGAAATGCCTTCTGGGGCAGGTAGTGACATGAACATGGGATTAATTTTAATAAGGTGAATAACCCTTCACTAATAGGAGTGTTGGGGTCAGAGTCTAGCCTAATCATTTGAATATTTCCCTTAGTTCAGATTATGCTTTCATAGACATGAACCAGTCAACTCTTACTGCTCTAGCTGCATACAATCCTGAAAATGATTTGATGAACAAAAAGAAGTAAGAAAGGAAAGTTACAACTTTGTGTTTCATGAGAAGGGAGAAAAGCCTCTTCAGTTTTAATCAAAGTTTAACTAGAGGAGACATTGGTGTATCAGAAGACACCAAGAAAAATAGTTAACTCATGTTCATGGACAAAAGTGGATGACAAGTAAAACTAAAATGCAAGGCATATTATGCAGAATTTTTTTGTGACTGGCAGTTACAGATTTACATAAAATTAAAATAACCTTTAGACTTAGGACAGCCGGGTCACTCTAATGTGAGCTGAATTACTGAGCTAATGATATTCTTATCCCTCCATGTCCTCTACGCACTGCCATTGAAAATCTAACCCTGTGGAAGAAAACTTCAGTCGGAAGAGCTACCCTGGGAAAACCACCAGCTTCCCTATTGGTGCTACATCTGAAGATAAAATATATTTCCTAAGTCAGTATTTAAAACCAGAAATGTCTGGAGCCAAAAAGAAACTAAACTGCCATTATTTCTATTGCTCTTCCAACTGCATTTTGGACCGGTCCTTTTTTTAATGGAGACAGAGATTTGAGTTTGGTGCATATTCTTAATATACTATAAAGAAGGGGACCACAAAGTCATCAGTTAGACAGCAGTAATGAAATTAGCAAATAATACTTAATTGATTTTCTGAAAAGTTCAAGATCCAGCTGCATAAAAGGTTTTTTTTCTGCTGTAGTACTGGTAAAAACAAACCCCAAAACTGCATTAAGTGGCCAGCTGGGGATACTGACCACATAATTGAAGACCTGAGTGGTAAACAAGTATTTTAATTATCTCAAAGACAAGAGTGTCTGGGGAAAGGGGGGAGGGTTGACCTGAGTGCATGGTGTTTTGGCAGTCTTCTAAGGAGCCAATCATTGCTGGAGGCTGTAAATCAGAGCAATCCTAAAGAGCATCAAATCACTCATTATTTCCATTTCGGACTTTCACATAGATGCCAGAATTCAGCCTAGTTTGTTACTAGTCTAGTAACAAAATGCTAGTTTTAAATGCTCAGGTCTGCAGAATTCCTTACTTTCAGGGCAGGGATTTACCTCTGTAGTATGAGTGTGTTTCTCTGCCCTTTGTGACTCCTGTGCGTTGCAAGCTATTTTCACAACCTTTTAATGATTAAAACTGTTGACACATGTTTTTGTAAGGTTTGTGTATGGTTGATAGATCCGACTTGTCTAAATTTATCATTAGGCAAATTATAAGTAGTTGTCTAGGAGGATTTCTTGCTATTATATCCAACCACATTTACATACATAGGCTTCCAACTTGTATACATTTATCGGGGCGTATTTCTTAAGCAGTTTCTGTCAAACAATTTAAACATATGGCACTGTTTGTAGTGGAGTGATAAAGGCTTCTGCCACAGGACTCTAGCATAAATGCCTCTCAATATTTTGAGCAATGACTCGGAAGTAAGCACAAAATCAGTGCTGATAAAATTTATGGCTGATGCATGGATTGGTTGAGTGGTAAATAATTATAATCAACCCTTGCATTCATCTGGAATGATCTGGATTACAATAGTTATATTTATTTGACTTCTATTGGGTTTGGCTCTGTTCTGAGGCAGCCAGACCTGTGCTAGCTCTGATTCAAAACCTGTGCAGATGCAGTCAGCCTAACAAGTGTGTTTGAACTCTCAGCAGTGTTCATTAGCTTATTGAGCACACTGTCCTGCTACTTGTGACTGCACAGCTTCCCTTTTGCTGTTGGCTGGGTTCAGAGTATTAGTAGAAAGCATTTGTGTCTTCCTTAAAGACTCGTTCACCCTTGCTACTCTGGGCTTATTCCAGCAAAATGAGTTTTTAAAAAAGAAAATGCCATGGTTTTCATCTAATGAAAAGGAATTGGAGTCCTACCTATAGCACAGGGGACGGAGCTAAGGTTTCCAAGGACAGAAATCTATTGTGGGGATTATACTGAATAAACAAACTTTGGTATGGAAAAATGAAATTAAAATTAAGCTATCTTACAGTCTTCTAAATTCCAAAATAATGGACAGGAGCAGTTAGGTGGTGTTAATCCTTCAAGGTAGCACTGAAGATACCAATACTCAAATGCTTTACCCTGATCTTATGTCCACATTAAAAAAGAAAAACTGAAAAATTACAAAAATGAGAAGCTGCAAAAACTAGACCATTTTTTATATTAAGAATAAAAGGTCTTAGTCTTTTTGTCTTTTTGAGAAAAAGCATGGGGTGAAACCTGACTGTAGAATTATACGTGAAAGACAAGAAAGTACTGAATTCTGAAAGATTCCAAATTCAGATAAAGGTGTATCAAACACCTGAGTGCCAGACAAATGAATGTATGATTGCCTTATACAGGTGGACCTGCTATGGGTATTTTGACCTAATAACTTCAGACTGGGTTGTTGAAGGATATAAGGATATACTCACCTGTATATCCATTTGTAAACAGTGAAGATAGTTAAATATCAGACAAATGAAAATAGGGATTCTCTTTTTCTTCCAGCAGAATATCTGGGAGTAGGTGAAATGTAACACCTTTGGTATAGAAGACTTCAAACTGAATTATCTAATGCTACCTTATACCTTTAATGTCCTTGAATCTAGATATTTTATGTTTGATGAGCATATTAATCATTTAAATTAGCAGAATGTGTTAATGACACATTAATCCTGAATATGTTGTGTATATGACCACGCATGTTAGTTATATGAGAAGTACTGCAGCAATATCATGTCTCCCAAACGTACCATTGCAACGTGCATTTGCATAAGTGCTTTAACTGTAGAACATACTACATTTCTTTCTCTTATCAGTGCAGATTTGAAAATTCTATTTATATATGAGTCTATAGAGAATAAAAGAGAATTTCAGGTTCCATAAAAGTTACACTTCATGACAACTTTGATTGCTTGAATTTTAGGTTTAAGTGTTCAGTGCGTTTCTTTCAAAACTATCACTGGAGGATTTTTCTAAAGTTACTCAATATCCAGTAATCAAATTGACAAAATTTCACTTCTCATTTTTCCATCATGAATGTAACTAGCTTATTACTAGCCTGGTATTACTGTTGCTTGTTAATTCATATTTGCTAATTTGCTTTTAATTGGATTACCAGTAAACTTTCCAATATTCCAGTATAAAGAAGGATCTAAAAAGAAGACTTTTAAGTTGCTTTAAAAATCAGATCTAGAGAGAAGAGACTTTCCCAAGGCCTACATAGAATTAGAACTATGTTGATAAATAGATGTACTTGCCTAAACACCAAGTTAGATTTTCAGAAAAAAAAAAATAAAAATGTTGCTTTGCTAAGCCCAAGAGGAAATGTCAAAAGGTCTGATACACAGAAAAAAAACCTGCCACTCACACTGAAAATTGGCTCTTTTGAAGTTGCTGCAGTTCCGGCATTCTTTATCCCAGGCATCTAAAAGAAAAAAAGTAGCAGCATTTTAAAATACTTTCTGTCATATAAAGGTTCTTATTAATGGAGTCTGTACTGATATTAACACACATATGATAAATATTAAGAAGCCACTAAGAGAATAAATACCTAAGCAGGTAGCAAATATACAATTTCTAAGTAAGTGAGTTATACATGATGTTCCTCCCCAGGTTTCCATTCCAGATCTGTGTTCTGCATTCCTTCTACTTCACTATCACATTTTGCCATAGACTCTTCTGCGATAGTGTTTGAATGGAGTTTTTGACCAAAAGGCATAAGTTCAGACACTATATGCACATTTTAGTACAATCTGTGACCAGAAAAACATATAAAAACCTGGTTTTCATTCCCATTTTGATTGCACAGTACAATTACCAAAGTTCAGTCACCTTGGACATTTCATGCTACATCTCTGTGCTAGAGATTTTAACTGGGCCAGGCCCTGAGCAAAGTCATTCAACTCCAGAGCGGAATCTGACTTTACCCCTTTAGGTACTGGAAGCTGCTCTAAGGTCTCTCTGGAGCCTTCTCTTTTCCAGGCTGAACAACCCCAGCTCTCCCAGCCTGACTCCAACAGAGAGGTGCTCCAGCCCTCTGATCAGCTGATCAAAATATGGTAGAGTATAATACTCTCTGCTAATTTTATTGGTTTCTGATCTCTTAAAAATACAACTGAGAAGAATGTCCGTCTTGTACAATAAGATCCAAAATGCCAGGAGACTACACAGCAAGTTGCTCTTTCTCAACTCTAAATGTTATCACTACTACTTCCCCATTTCTCTGGTAAAAATGGGCAGGTCGTGAAATACTTCAACCTGTCTGGCTTTTGACAGCTCTTCCTATAAAAAACTGAGCTATCCAAGAACACTCTAGCTGTCATGGCTAACTATCACTCCACAAACCTGCCTTCTAAAGAAAAATCCTTTGGGAACCACATAAAAACAGCAACATTACCCCCCAGAAAGTACATCTTTCTGTGGAAGAGCACACAAGTAGAAATTATATTGGTGTCATAACTCTGAATTTGGAAAGAATGATGCCTCCAATTTTATATGAATGACCAGACTACTGCAACCATTAGGATATATCCGTAACTTTTTTAAGGAAACCTTTTTTAAGGTTAGATACTGTTTAAAAAAAACAAACCCACAGCAGAACCTTACTTCTAAGCAATTTAGTAGCTATTGAAAATGAAATAAATTGAGCATATGAGGGTTTTAATCTACTGCTAATAATATAGATGATGGCGAGTACTCGAATACTGCTGTGTTTTAGTGTTGCACTAGATGTGCTCTATGGTTTGGACACCTTCACTGTGGAAAATCTGAGTTAGACAAGGAAATACTGATTTTGTATCCAGAAATTTGCCTACATAGTACTGCACTTACTGAGTTACTAAAAAAATGCAAGATAACTGTGCTTTCTAACACTTAGGATATTATTAGACTCAATATCTCTCTTCTGACACATATTAACCTTTCTATAGCCAGGGCAAATAGGGCAATATAGAAATGTTAGGGTTGGTTTTCTTTCCTTTTTTTTTCTTTCTTTTTTTTTTTTGTTTTTGCAAATATAAGGTTAAACAGCTTAAATTTGGTTTCAACATGCAGCTATATGAGATTGTTGATTATGATTTTAAGATTATCAAGATGTCAACATTTGTTTGAATATTTCTAAATTGAATCCTTAGAAATTAAATGTACTTTCCTTCATGGTTTTTCTTTCGTTTTCTCCATCTGATTTATAAGTGCTCCAACTTCCATTAGGCTAAAGATTTTAAAGGACAGACTGCATTTCTAGAGTTTGTGATGTCAAGTTTCTCCAGAGTCACATTAACAAATTACATATATATAATGTGCTTTCAAAATACATAAGTCTGGCATTATTTGAGAGAGTTTTCTTGCCAGTACATTAATTAGGAAAATGTTATTTCTGACTATCTATTTAAATTACCAATGTTTGATTAGCTATTATTGCTGAATTAAGGATTGATTTCTTCATATCAGTACACATTGGTCCAGGCTCTCACCCATCATAGCCAAGTTTGCTTAGATGAAAAGCGCAGTGCAAAGGTGACCCTGGATTCTGGCCATGCTTGATGCTGGCTGATCCAATGGTTAAAGGTCGGAGAAACATTAAAAGTTGTTCCTACTCATCTTAGTTTCCAGCAGCAGATTGAGATTGTCCAGGTAGACTTTGGAGAAAAGTTTTTCTCTTTTAAGAGTTATTATGAAACTTCTGTTCCATCCTATGCCACTGACTTCTGCACTAAAAAAAAGCTCCCTATTCTGAAGAGTTTCCTCCAAGTCTACTGAAATCACTTAGATAACTTCACAGCTGCAAGTGTTTGAGTGTGTATCTGTTGTTTGGAGTTAAAACTGATTGGATCTATAGGCAAGATGACCTATATCTCTAAGGTTGCACATTAACAAAAATTGCACTGCAAATATCTCTGAAAACAATTAAGAAAAGACAAAGAAATAGAGACACAGAAAGTTAAGCGACCTTCTGGTTCTTGTGTCTAAAACACAATTATGGGGAAAACCACATGGAGTAAAGTAACAGCCAGTTCTACAGAACAAAGACAAAAGGTTTCATTTTGTAAACCATGCTGAAGAACGTACACTGTGATGATGATATCAGTCTCCTGAGCTTCCAAATTTCCAGGCTAAGATTTTCCTGCCCATAACATTAAGCAGTCATGGAAGGGATTCCTGACTTGTGTCTAGTCCTACAGTGGAGCAAACCATAGACCTAAACTCTCAATTCATAGTTGTCCATTTAATATTTCTGCTTTCATCAAATACATGGTTCAGATATGATTAAGAAATAAAGTTGCAAAAACAATGGAAAACTTTTTTTTTTTTTTTTTTAATGCAAATTAAACCAAATACTACAGAATAACACTGAAAAAAAGAGTCAGATCTTTGAGTCTGTGCTTTGGACTTCTATAAATTTAAGGCCTGAAGATACTTAAGTTGAAAACAACAAGGGAAAAAAAAGCCAAGAAGTTAGTTTAACTTCGCCTGAACCCTTTGGTATAACTATATAAAGAAGGTGATAGGTAAAGACAGTATCTAATAAAGTGAGATCTATATGCATCACTTTCCATAACAACAAATTCATTATCATTCTGAAGAACGTACTTGGAGTGCTTGGTATTCCCATAGTGGGAATGTAACAACTACATAAATTGAACATTGGGTCTAAGTTGCAGCTTCTTCAGAAAGCAAAAGGGATGAGCATTGTTAAAGTACCTGGAGAACCAAGAGAGCTCTATAATCAGTGGCTCCCCTCGTATGTTGCATGTGATGAATGGAAAAGAATGAAACAATAGACGTACCTGGTGTTAGAATTCAAAATCCATCACTTCACAGGTTCACAGTCATTATTTGATCTGCATAATTATACTGAACATTTCAATTAAACTAAGGATAATTAAATAAGAAAACCAGCTGAACCTCATTTCAAAAGAAGACTTGGCTACAGTTCGAAAATATTTTTGCATGTCTGCCTTAAAGTTTATGACAGTAGAAATATGATTACATCTAAAATTACATAATTTGCCCTAAAAATAGGAATCTAATATATGCATCCGTTATTTTTAGATATTATGGCAGAGAAGAAAGAACTACTTAGTTAAAAAGTGGTACATGATCCTTGGGGATTTTTAAGGAATTGGTTCCCCTGTCCAGGCTACTACTAAGCTGTGGAGCAGCAGTACCAGCGGAGCAGCAAGAGGGGCAGGGAGCAGTGGTTAGAGATAAGGATATATAAGCCAGTATTCCTTCAAAGAAGCACACAAGGCACCCTTCTGCAGGGGGAAAATTCAGTCTTTGGGAAAAGTCCGTGCTCCTCGTCTAAATTAGAGAGCTGCTAAAACCCTCCTGCACATAGGCTGCACCCTCACCCCAGGGCCGATAAGAGCCCTCTGGCTGTGGCCACGTTCACCCCTAACCTGATCCCTGAAAACCAAGCCATAGATATATAAAGTACTTACTCACTTCTAAACATGCTTTAAAGCTATCCCTTGGAGCAGATGGAGTTTATTTTGTAATCTCTTTACAGCAGCTGAGTGATGAAAAATATACTGCACTTCAGTACAGAGCCAGTGTCTCCCTTTAAATTACTTGAAATATTATGAAAATGACTTGGCGTCTAATAGGGGCACCTTTCCCTTGCAAAAGGGAAAGGTTAAGTTACTGTCAATGACATTTGATTAAATATTTGCTAATCAAATTTATTTTTCATTAATGGATGGATTTGTTAGTCTTCGCATCTCAGCAACAGCCTCAAGAACTCAGCACTAGAAAATCTCTGATTATTCTTTTGCAGATTTATAAATATTTTAGTGATCTAATCAAAGTAAAGGCCCCATGGAATATGATTTAGGTAAGTATTATAAAAAGAGCTCGTGAACAGCTAGCTTATCTGTGTACAATCTATTTCTGAATAACTTTGAATAAGAATGACTTCCTTAATTTCAGTGTGTTTAGAAATAATTTATGAAGAGAATAAGGACAGACATTCTTGAATATGTAAATTTTTCTAAGTTGCTTCCCCAGTTCTAATAAATGTTAAAAATAAAAATCTTTAGAAAATATGTCCCCTTTTGAGCCCAAATTTCTCTCTGAGAAGAATCTGACAAAATTTGGAAGCCAGATTTTTTCATTTTTTTATAGAAATTGGGGCAACTGAAAGAGAAGAGTGAGGGGGAAAGAGGCTTTATATGATTCTATACTAAGAACATAGTATTGCATTTTGTATATATTATATATACTATAATAACAGCTCTATGCTACCATTCTATACTCTTTTTAAATTTAACGTTTGAAAAGATGAACAGAAGACTTGATGGTGTACTTCAGTTACCACTTACTTGTTTCCACATAATATATGCTTAAATTGATTCTACTTGCACTTTAGATTTTTTATGGTAATTGCCCACTTATCCTGTTCTCCTAAGCTAATCAGGAGTAATTATTACATCTCTAATTGACCAACAATAACTACTGTATCTTGTTTTGTTAAATAAATGCTTGTTTAGGAGAATATTTAATTTGCTGTAGGAACTTTTTTTCCTTGGAAAGCAAGTCAACATAACTTTATTATTATTCTGCCTGTATAAGGTGGTGCATGCAAAGCTCCTTAAGAAAATTATGTGTAACACCTTCTATCTACCATAAAAGGGCTCATCTGAAGCTTATGTTATTGTTAAATGTCTTGTAAAAGGAATCTGTGACAAAGTTTCAGTTGTGATAGTGAAAGCATTCCAGCACAGGAAAATCTGAAAAAAAAAAAAAAGGTGATTTTTCCCAAAGACAGCTAACTCCCAGCTTACACAGTCTTTAATAGGATTCCAAATAAAATGTCATATCATGGAAGTCACAGCTCTTTGTTCACCATGCAGAGGTGACACCATGATTCAGCAGCATCCTCATAGAATCATAGAATAGTTGGGGTTGAAAGGGACCTTTAAAGGTCATCTAGTCCACCCCCCCTGTAACAAGTAGGGACATCCCCAACTAGATCAGGTTGCCCAGAACTACATCCAGCTTGGCCTTGAATGTTTCCAGGGATGGAGCATCCACCACCTCTCTGGGAAACCTGTTCCAGTGTTTTACCACCCTCATTGTAAAAAATTTCTTCCTTGTGTCCAGCCTGAATCTCCCCTCTCTTAGTTTTCAAGTCAACTGGGAAGCTGCACTGAAGCAGAGGAGGGAGCCAGGAGACCTCCCCAGCCACCCTTCTAGCACACCAGCTTTGCAACAGTGCTGGTGCTGCTGCCCCACAGAGAACACATGATAGTCTCAGGGAAGGTGGTCTGAAGTCGCTCATTGAGGGGAGCCTTCACACTGACCTCAAAGCAGCCTCTGGAAAACTAGGTGGCAGCCTTAGCTGCAGCACGAGTAAATGACCATTTCAGATCCCGTTCCTACAGTTACCATCCCTTGCATCATGCAAGACTGATTTAGCATCATTTGGTCCTCAGATTTATCAAATCTGCATGCAGGGACAAACAAAACAGTTCTAACCACATCTTAATTTAGTTTCATGAGCTACACATCTAACTCATAACATCAAGACTTGTATAAAAACCAACAAACTAGAATTCACATAGTGCTGACTCAGTAAACTGCAGACTAAGTTATTTCTTTAAGTGCTTGCTCTACAGTTCAAGGTCCACATTTGCTTCCGTGGTTTGAGTGTTCCTAAAAAAGTGAACTCCTGTGTCATTCCACAAGACAGTGCAATTTATGTAAGCTCATGAACCAAAACAATGTACACAAACTCAGTCTGCTGATGAAAAAAGAACAGGTCAGCAGGCGTTCGGGATGCCACAAAACATCTGAGAGCTACAGAAATACAAAATAAAGTTCTTCATTTTTCCCCCCAGTCATTTATTATTAATGATGTGATAGAATAAGGGTGGGATGTTTACCTTAGTCTTGGAATTTCTGAGGATGGGAGGGCAGGAATCTTCTTTAATGACATGTAAGGGCTTTTCTCCAGTCAAGATCATCTTTCTGTGAAAAAGACAAGGGCATTTCAGTCTTCCAGAAATCTTTCCAAATAAGTGTGTTCAAATAGAAAATATGGGCTAAGAAACATGCTTGGCACAAGGTTGAAAAGATTTAAATTGTGTGTTATGTAGCAATTTCCCCCCACTCAGAAAAAAAATGAGCTGCTCTGCATGACCTTGGTCAAATCAGAATATTTTTCACTCACAATAAACTACACGTATTGGCTCTGAGAGGCCACTCCTTACAGAAGCAGTGACCTTCAATTCCCTTTCGTCAGCCTGGAAACACAGTAGGCCCTTTGAATGCACACTTTTCTTCTGCTATCCTGAAACAACTCTCTTTGTTTTCTCAAGAATGGAAGGTATGTTCTGTCATTCTTTGTAATTGCACAGCTGGTGAAATTCTTTGGCCCTTATGCTTTGAATATCCCATTTTAACCTGTGCAATCTTTAAAAGGGTACACCATTTTAGAATCAAAATTAAACCAGTACCATTTCACCTCATGAGTGATGTTTCCATAGTTCAAGTTCTGTCACTGCACAGGGGTTATTTTTGTCTATGAGTATGTCAGTTTTGCTGTGTAAGGGCAGCTGCTTATTTTAAGTAACACCTGATCCTTGGAACCTGTCCAGCCTGTAGTAGTTGTAGCTGATCATATGCTTACAGGAGAAGGGACTGTTGAGTTATATTTTGTGTATGTCCTTGGTCTTGAACATTTGCTACCAGATTCAAACAACTTGGCCTATTCTTATCTGGAAAGGCAGAAGAGCACGAAATCTGTTTCTGAAGGAAGACTTAAAAGGAAAATAAATCCAGAATCCTCCTAGCAGCTAGCATGGGATTAATTGGAATATTTAATGTAGCTTGTATTGCTAAATATCATATGGAGTTAGAAGTAGCTTGGTTGAATATGAAGAAGCTTGAAAAAAATACATGGGAAGTTATATGTCATTGGGAGAGCACTTCAGAAAGCTTTTTGGCCTAACAACAATTTAATAGTAAGTAGGATTCAAACTACAAATGCTTAAAAATGATGCTGGAGAATTAAGTGTGAGGTAAAGGGGTAGCAAATCCTGATAAAGCAAAGGCTCACCATACAGTTGTTTATCAGAATGAAATTAACAAAATTCTCCCTAGTTGGAATTATTTTTTAACTTGTTAATAGTGACTCAAGCATCTGTAGCTTTTACACACTGATACCTCTTAGCTTTCATAAATATGTAAGTTTCATAAGCATGTAGCTTATTTACAAAATTGTCCCTTTCCCTACCACTCACCCAATTGGTATCTTACTTATTGTAAGGTTTCATGCTAGTAAATGCATGCTTAAGTATGCAGTATAGCTAAATACAAGCAGTATTAACAGATCTAATATGAATAAATACCAATTTCCCCACTTATTCAACTGAGAGTGGCTGACTTAAACACAAAGCTGGAAAAAAAGCTGGTGTGTAAATAGGCAACTTCAAAAGAGTATTCATAAAAATTGGGATTCAAAATATCCAGAAGAGTTTGTTTTCATGCTCAGGATATAAGTACATTTGAAGCTACACAACATGCAGAGGCAGAATTGAAAAGCTGAAGGAAAAAATTGCTGTGACAGGTGAAAAGTGGCTATTTCTCATTTTATACTGAAATGCAAACCATCTGGGACCTGAGTCCTTAGGCAATTTTCTACATAGGAATTCATTTAATGCTGTTATTATTTTCCCCTCAAATTGATGAAATAAGACCATGGAAGACGTTATACTTTTAAATACCCCTTTCATATGTGGAAAAGAGCAGAGAACACTGAACTCCTCCAGATGTGATTTTCTGCTGGGCCAGAGCAAAATTTCAGGCCGGATACACAAGGTACAATAAGACAGTCCTTCTTGTGATGGACAGGTATAACAGTTTAGTAAAACCATCACATAACCTAAGGGTCACCATAAATACAAAGCATAGTGTCCCTTCAGAAATTATCTTGTGTAATCAAAATATGTTCTCAAAGCAAAAAAATAATGTACTTTAACAATATACTGGCGTGGACTTCTAGAGATATTTGCAAAAGCAATTGCTGCCAAGATAATCAAAGCAAATCCTTCTGCGCTAGTTGGTGCCACACTTCAGATTTTCCCCCAAAAAAGCATCTGGGGCTGTCAACACAAGAGGGACATGGACCTGTTGGAGTGAGTCCAGAGGAGGCCACAAAGATGGTCAGAGGGCTGGAGCACTTCTGCTATGAAGTCAGGCTGAGAGAGGTAGGATTGTTCAGCCTGGAGAAGACTCAAGGGAGACCTCAGAGCAGCTTCCAGTGCCTAAAGAGGGCCTACAAGAAACCTGGAGAGGGGCTTTTTACAAGGGCATGTAGGTATGGGACAAAGGGGAATGGCTTTAAGCTGACAGAGGGGACATTTAAATTAGATATTAGGAAAAAATTCTTCACTATGAGGGTGGTGAGGCACTGGTGCAGGTTGACCAGAGAAGCTGTGGCTGCCCCATCCCTGGCAGTGTTCAAGGCCGGTTTGGATGGGGATTGGAACAACCTGGTCAAGTGGAAGGTGTCCCTGCCCATGACAGGGGCTTGGAACCAGATGATCTTTAAGGTCCTTTCCGACCCAAACTATTCTATAATTTTATAATGAAAAGCAAAGCAGCACTGGGCATTTCCGAACCAGCACCATTTCAACCAGTACTGAAAATAAATCTTGGCCCTTCGTAATCAAATGCTCCTTTGAATAGAGATAAAAAGTTCTCTGACTGTTAGCCTGAGAGCAGCCATAAACCCAGATCTTTCCATGGCCTGCACACATTTCATGTTGTTTTGAAACATATTTTCCAAAATATTTAACAGGTGGTATTAGTAATCTGGTGAAAAGAAGATAAGGGATGCTTAAAAACTGAGATAAAGTAAAAAAAAAAAGTCTGAAATTTAGTCTCTTGTTTCTTCCTCAATTTGTCCTAATTAACTCTAATAAAAGAACAGAATGGTTTGAAAGTGCCAGAAAGAAAGGAATTAAATAGGAAATAAATGGAAGTGACAGAGCGTTATAGTTCATTTGTAAATTGGATCACAGTAGAGGTAGTAAATGTAACTATTATATGTAACTGACTTACCAAGATGCAAGATTTAAAGCCCAAAGGGGTGCTAAGCTATTTACTCATGACTTACAGATTCATCTGAATTCCTCTGTTACTCAGTCCAGTGTCCAACTGTTTTATCATTTTACTAGAATTTGGAGGACATCCAGTAACTTCAGTAGAAGCTACACAAGTGTAATCTTGCAATACTCAGTAATAAGATTCTCAGTGTAAGACTTACTTCACTACCTACCATTATTTTTGTTAAATTGCAATTATTTTTCTTCCTATGTCTATCATGCTACATCTATCCACATGGATCTCATTCTGCTCTTTTGCCACCCAGCCCCTGAGAGTGCATCTTTTTTTGGCATTACCCTTGCCTTCATTACCCTGTGTCACTTCACTGCTCATTATCTGTTGCAGATCACTGATGAATACATCCCCATGGATCTCTGTGGTGATTCTCTCACAGCAAGAAAACTGACCATTGACTCCTCCTCTCTGTGCTATAAGCTGTTCCTTATGTGCAGAGTGGGAGGCTTCTCTATATACTTGCACTTTTCAAAAAAAAACCCATTCCATCTAACTTATAATTATGTCTAATGCATAAATGATATTTTAATGATATAAATGTATTCCTAGAAAGAAGTTCAGCAATTATTCTCTTGAAAATGAACCACTTTTTTTCCATATTGGAAGTAACTGAGGTTTGCCCTCTGTCGTACCTTGACATTTTTGCTCAGGTTCTATTTTTTACGGATGTGAATCACCAGCTTTTCAATACCAAACTGCCACAGATTTGTGTATTTTGAAAAGAAGCCAAGTTTCAGTATCATTATACTTACACGTCCACCCTGAGGCATAATTGTTCTAATACACAATTTTCATCCTGCAATTTAAAGGAGAGAGTTAGTGTGTCTTTTTTGTGCCTTCTAGTAACTGTCATAGGATTTTCAGCATGCATCGGATAACACGAGTCCTTTCCTGTTCCCATGGAAATCAATAATAGCACTTCATACCCCTTAAACTCTGACAGAGAAAAAAATGGGATCTAGGCAATCAGGAGCCTCGTTTGGTTTGTGACTGGGTCTCCTGAAGTCAGTAGAACTGTTACGAGAGCACAGGGTGGTCCGCAGTAAGCTACAATTTTCAGACAACAGAATTAAAGGTGAAATGCTCAGTGTCCCACCTGATGGGACCCACGCTACTCCCATCCCCTTGCCACAGAGCCCTCAAAAGCAGTGATGCCCACAGTATGACAGGAGTAGTAGGGAAGACAGAGTGAGCAAACCCCATGTTTGCATCTGTGCTGAATGAGAACTTCACATAGGCCAGGACAGGGAGACATGGGCAAAGCTAAACTGCTGGTTCTTTCAGTCTCATATTTAACCTGAGTATTGTCCAACATTGTGACATCTAATTCAGAGTGTGACACATCAGTGTGTAACAAAGGACCAGTCTAGGATACAGAGTAAAGTAGTGGGAATTCACCAGCCATGATCCATTTCTTCAGGTTCCTGCATCAGGTCTGTGTGCCCAGAGGTCCTGCTCTCAGGCGAGATTGATGGCAGTGTTAACCCAGTTCACTGAAACACTGAAGCCAGGGATCTGACATTTGAAATGGGCTGTCATAAATAAAATATACTCAGTTGAAACACAAATAGGGAAAAAGATTTTTATTTTTCACAAAAATCTCCCAGTTTTGAAAAACTTACAAAAGCCAAACAGCACATATGGGATTAATCATAAACTGCTGTAACTACAAGGTTTCATTGAATAAAAAACAATTTACCAGATTTACCAGTAACTGAAAGATACAGAAAGTTCAGAATCAACACAGTAGCAATACTGTGCACTAGGAGGGCAGAAAGTAACATAAAAATGCAATGAGGCTCAGTAAAAGGAAAATATTGACTTCTCAAAGAAATATAATTCAAATATTGATCACATACAGTGTGTTCAGGAACTTAAGAGACAGCCTTCACACTAAGGATTACTAGGATCACTACAAGTTTTCTCAGTCATGTAAGTTTTTTGACTCCTGGTAGCTTAAAGCTTTGTGGAAAGACACGATTGAGCTGCTTCCTTGCTGTGAGTAAAAGATGCAGATCTAGAAGTGAATCGTAACAGCACCCCGGGTAAGTACATGTGTTTAGAACCCAATTGGTTCTTGCTGACTTCAGTATATATCTCTCCTATATTTAAAAGACCTCTTGTGCAGTATCATTTCTACAAATATTAAAATCCAGCTATCTCTTTAACAGCATATTCCTTCGGTTTGTGTCTTTTTTCTAGAATACAGCAAAAACCATAATCTAAGATGTAAAAATGAAATACAAATGCTTTGCTAGAGTGAAAAATAATTAAACATTGTTTGCAGAATGCCTAGTGTGGTTCATCTTTGACTTAGCAAGTACTTAAAAAGAACAGAAGCAGGCAGGACGTCACTAACTGCCGTGCTGCCTGACCTCAGAGATAAGTTTAAAGTGCTGATCTCCATTCTTGGAGACCTTGTTTATTCTCAACTCTAAGACCATCTTCTCTTTTCATATTAGTTGTGCTTATAGTGTTCTTAACAAAAAGTTGAGCAAGTAGTTTTGTTCTAAATCTCTAAAGCAGAATAGTTTCTGCTAAAATTTCCTAAAGGTTGGTATATATGATCAATTTAATTATTGTTGAAGTGGCCTGTGACTTGAGGAATTTCAGATTTTTGGTTCCCCTTATGTTACAGCTGTACTTGGGATCCATGGAACTCTCAAGTTTAGATACTGCTTAAATAGAAGATACTCTGTGAAACTTTACTGTGAATGTTGACAAAAAAAATGATAAAATTCTCTAGGTATGAAATAGTGACCCAGATATTCTGATACCCATCAAATGGACATTGTATGGAAACAGTAAATCATGCAAAACCTACAAAGCCAATTAAAAGTTCTGTTCAGTCAAAAAAGTGGCACAACAGAAATAAGTGACTATGAACAACCATTTTATTTTACACCCTGTCATACCCTCAGTAATTAAAATATTCCAAGTATGTACTGTATTTGACAATCTCATTTTTGCTTTCACCTGTCTCTCCCTCAAATTTTTCATCCTGCCTAATCTTCTTCCCAGCAATGCATTGATACTGCAAGCTGTAACTTGTCTATTATTGAGCTTTAAAAAAATATTAAAAAATCTCTATTTTACAAGTCTGATTTTGTACTGAACAGGCCTAAAATAGCAGTGAACGTTATTAAAATAAGCATAATCATATCAGCAGAGTGTTCTGCCTGTTCTTTAAAATATATTACACATATCAAATACCTAGAGAAGAATAAAATAGCACACTTTTTGTACAGCTTTCCTATTGCCTGGCTATCACAACATTTTTACAGGTGTAGGAGACAACCCCACTAACTAGCAGGAAGCAAAATAATTTAAATTTCAATTACTACCACTGAGACATTTCACAGAGCCTTGCTATCCTTTCAGTTGTCAAGTATATGGACCTGGTTTTGGTGCTGAGAGTTCTGTATTCTTATTTCTTTTTAACAAAATAGCTATCAAAATAGACCTATTTAGAAAGCTTGCAATAACATATGAAAAGGTATTTTCAAACCACTCTTTTATAAAGGGGAGCTAAAACATCAGAAAGGCTGCCTGCATTTGACTATTATGAAAAGCAAATGAGTTTTGATAAAGCAACTGAGATTGAATACATTTATATAGCAGTAACTAAATATTATATGTGCAAAGTAGGTCTGATAAAGACAGTATATACATGTGTGTAGGTTTTCATTCTTCTGAACCCATTAACATACCTCAAAGTCTGCTGCAAGGATCAAATGATAAGATATCCATGGAACTTTAAGATTGTTGTAAGAGATAGGACATGTTACAGTGGGTTGAAGACCATCTTTATTATTAGGTGCCTATGTAATAACATCAGTGGATTTGAATATTCTGCAGGAATATGACAATATGAATTAGAAGATAGTAGAGTCATAGAATGGCTTAGGTTGGAAGGGACCTTCAAGATCATCTAGTTCCAAACCCCTGCCATGGGTAGGGATACATTTCACTAGACCAGGCGTCTCAAAGATGGGAGCATTTTGAGTAAATCTGCAAGTTATGTGCGTCTATCCCCAACACGTCAGTAGCTATTCTACTGCAGCTAACAAAGTAGGAAAGCTTGAAGAAGATTACGATTGTCAAGAGCTTTATATTCAGCAGGTGAGGTAGATATCAACTACTTCACATTTCATCAGCATCTCAGCCTTGGTGTGAAGAAGAAGATTCAGTCCCAGAGCACTTCACAGGAAAGCTTTGTATTTTCTTTATCTTATTTTTATTACTTTTTATTTTAAACTAAGGTTAGGCTTGAATGCATCTAACTTTGAAATGACATGCAAAATTTTAGTACATCAAATATAAGTGTCTTTCAGTTTTGTTTTCTTTCTAGGTAAGGGCAGGTAAATGTCAAGAAATCTCTTTAATTTTATATTCTAAAAAAGAATGATTTATGGGGAAGAGAAATCAAATTACTTACCCATAGGAGATTTTTTAAGGCTTCCCTAAAGGTAACACTGAAAGATCTATGATGGTTCACCATTTTGTGCTGCAAAGTTAGGAGGCAGAAACTCCATTAATTATTTAACTGTATTAAGGAAAAGAAAGACAATAAAAAAAATGAACATAGGAAGCATCAAAATTAAAAGAAAGAGATTCACCTTTTCTTCAGCTCTCAAATATCCCCAGAAGTTTCCAATGAGAAAAACAGGTGAGCTAAGGTTTTCAGAATGAAAACTGCTGAATTCAGGGGAGGAGGGTTTTGAAAACCATAATGTCATTGCTTAGGGTTCTTGGTCTCTTGTATGCATGCTGGTGCCCAAAATGGATAAATCTGAACCTTTGCATAACTGAGCTTTAAGGACTACTACCGCTGTCCTGCGGTCCAGTGTACCCAACAGCCTGGTGCTGCTGGCGGAGTCTTTATGCTTTCAGTCCAAATGACACCTTCAGCTTATGTAATTTTGCAGCTTTCTGTTCACCTCAGTAGAGCAAAGTTGGTTTACTGAGTAAATAAACCAGATTTTAATGCTATGTACAGCAAGAGGAGGTTGTAGGCACACAGCAAATGATGTAGGATGTAAATGACCACACATGAACCTAGAGGTAAGGATCCCAAATCCCTAATGTAGATACGGGAATGCCTACTCAGAAGCACACAGCTGGGAAAGGTTTATAAGCAGAGGGAAGAGAGAAAATGCAGGTACACATCAACATTGAAAGAAAAATCTCACCATTTCTAATTTATTGAGCACTGAATTAGGATTTAAATATAAAAGAAATTACTTTTAAGCATTAACTAAGACAGTTCAATCAAATTTAAAAGAATCAGAAAAACATAGGATGTTTGGATTGGAAGGGATCATAAAGACCATCTAGTTCTAAGGCCCCCGCCATACACAGAGACACCTTCCACTAGACAAGGCTGCTCAAAGCCCCATCCAGTGATTGCTATTTTATGGAAGCTCTGGTGGTGTTCCTGTCATGAAGGACCTGGGAGTTCCTTAATTCCTGGGTATATATTGAAATGAGGAAATAAAATTCTTGTGATTTGTAGTCTAAAACTCTACAGATAAGCTTTAAGAAACATTTCTCAGTCTCTTCTCAATGCATAAACCTGTCTTGTATGCACGCTTTTCCTTAGCTTACATCTTTCTATCTTTAATGTGTCCAACATAATGCATCTGAACACCTGCTTGAACACTGTAATTTTAATCGATCATCATAGATGTTTAAAAGGAAGTTGTAACGATTGCACATCTCGAGGGAACATGATCTATATTTGTTCAGATCTGTAGAATCAGCTTGTCCAAAAGGAACTGTTAAAAAGAGTTTAATAAAACCATAAGATCAGTTTCTAGAAGTGATAGTTAAATCAATAACATGTGCAACCTATTATTCTGGTTGACATAAGCCTTGAGTAATCTGTTAGCAGAAGGCTGTGCCATGAAGCATAATTAAAGGTAAAATTGATTACATATCTACATCTTGAACCTGGAAAGGTATTTTGGATGGTTATTGAAATATTGAAGTGTTTACCTTCTGTTTGCACCAAATCAGTCAAAAAATCTCTTTTGCAATTTTAATGTATTGCTCCTAAATTTGCTTTTATTATAAAAATATACTTTTCCACTCTGAGGAGAGGTTATGAATAGTTAACTGATATTCTTTGAAAATATCAGTTTGAAATGTGTAGCTATCAAATCAGATGAATACTTCCGAATGTATTTCTGTGTTTATTTTACTGTATCTCTGAAAGAGCTTTGCAAGTAAATTAAAACTAAAGTAATCATAATTGCTATTTCTAATTTAGATAGTTTTCCTTTAATGTTTACAGGACAACAAGAACAAGGCATGGATTTTTCTTTCATAGAAGTATCTGGGACGATCTGGATTATAATAGGCTCTGAATAAGAGAGAATCCCTACAGTGTTACATCTGACTAAGCCTTTATATTGATCTACATAGGATGTCATTGTCCAAAGCCTATTTATTTTTCTTTTTGTAGAAAAGAAAGTCATCTGAGTGGGCTTTATGTAGACATGAGGGTTAGATGATCTGAGAGCTAGTTTTAGATGTACCTCTGAAGGTACTGTGCAACTTTAAATAGGTCAGTTAACTATTATATCGTTCAGTTTACCTTTTTGTGAAAGGAGAATAATAAGGCAGGCAAAGACCTAATAATTCAGTACAATAATATTTATGTTTTCAGTGGTGTTGCAAGTTTGCTTTTATAATATATCTCAGTTACACTGAAGTTATGTGGCTACTATTACAGAATTATGATTAATCTATGTCTATAATGACAAAAATACTGTATCTTATTCTCTTTTCCTTATATTTTTTTTTTATAATAATGTAACTTCAAAGATTTCAGTGCAAAGACATAGCACTCACACCCTGACAGGAGAATAGAGTTTGTTGTGTATCATTCTCACCTGGTGCTTCTTTTCTGTATGATTTTATTTGTTGGGAGAAGTTTTTAAATGCTCAGAATGTAATCATTATTCAGCATCATAATCAAGAATCAGCTTTGCATATGAAGCTTGTCTAATTTAATCTTTTTGAAACCTATTTTTAACTGCTTTTTTTGCACTAAATGAAATGGGTGGTACTCCAGTGAGCTGCATTACTCCTTGCATTTTGACTGCATCAGAGTGGTTAATAGTAGACATTGCACAGGACTGGGGAAGGGAAGCAGAGCCAACAAATTTTTCCCTGTTTCTTTTTTTCCTTCACTCTTTCATATTATATTGATAGCCAGACCTATTGGTTGAAGAAAATAAAGCATCATGCACCGGTTCTGGCAGGCAGCCTCTGAATTTCGTAGCTGTCAAAGCTGCATGTTTCAATCAGTTTTGACATCTCTTGCCATTTCTCTTCAAATTCTCCTTTCTATAAATAATTCCCTTAGGTGTTATTTCTAGTTCATTCCTGAACATATAGCAAGAATGCTTCTCACCTCTTACTATGGCTTTTCTTTATCTTCACTTTGGAATTCTGTATGAATGAAATTTAAAACTTACCTCGCATAAAATAGTCTGGTACATTTGGATGATGGAACATACGTTTCATTTTCAATTAAATTTGGAATTCTCACACTGAGATCTTCAAGAAATTACCAGCATCACCTTTTCTTATTTGAGACAGTCTGAGTTTCCTCTCAGCATTTTGAATGAGCTGGCAAGTTAAAGGCTCTGTCACAGAAGGAATGCCTAGGGAATAGGTCACATCCCCTTTCCTCGCTTTCCCCCTTGGCTCAGAGAAAAGCAAGTTATGGTATGATTTCCTTGCATACCCATTCACCTCTGTTGGCACTTTTGTAGGGGTGCAGAGAGCACAGACAGTGCTTTTCCCATACAGCTCCTTTAAGAGCCCTCATATTTCACTAAAGGAGGTAAGGCAGCTTGACAAGGCCACTTCATGCCCTCACACCTGGTATTTCAATTGATCTGAGCTCTACAAGATGCTAGTGGCCTCTGGAGAATAAGTCCACCAAGAGATGTTGTAGGACACATGGGCTGTTTAAAGTTTGGGAGTTTTTCCCCTCAGATATTTGTACCTTCCTGATTTCTTCTGATTTCTGAACTACAAAGAGATAACAGGAACAACCAGTACTCTAAGAAGTGTTCCTTGGCATAGCTGCTTCCATTCCAAGGCACATATCAGGAGACCACCAGGCTGCTCAGCTTCCTTGCAGGGAATTGTCCTGGCCAGGAGAGCATTTCAATTTCTCAGTGAAGGTGGAAATAGTCTGTGGCTTGAAGTATTTCTGAGATGTTCACCTTCTACGCTGATCCCACAGCAAGTGGGAATAATATCCATCATTCCAGTACCAGAAAAGAATGGGATAAGGTAGTTACCCTGAGTAAGGAGTAGGTGCTGGTCCTGATGGATCTTAAATTGGACTGTTTAATGCCACTCTCTATTTAAGCCTCTAAGAGGAGTAAACATCCTAAAGATAAAAGCTTTTCACAGTGTTCTCTCTGCTCAAATCTTTTCTGGCAAACTTGAGGAGTTTTGTTGCTGGTTTTTAGAGAGTTTTTGAAGATTGCAGATTTGATTGATAAAGCCACTTCTGTTATTTTTCACTTTCCAGGTCATTTAATTTAAAGAAAGAAAACTTGTAAATGGAATGAAGAAATCATTCAATAAAACAGATTTCAAGTTAAAAAAAAACCTGAATTGCCTGATAGAGAACATCAGGAAACAGACCCTTAAGAAGTCTGTATTTTGTAAAATCCTGTCTGTATTTTCATCACTAGCTCAGATTACAATAGAATTACCAGCAACTCTGCAACACCTATGAAAGTTTTTAAGGCTAAAGCAATTAAAATAACCATTAAAGAATGACCAGATTGACTGGATGTCATTAAGTTTCAATACAGAAAAATTCAGTGCAAGACATATGTGAATAAAACATTCAAGCTACGACAAAAGATCGTTTCTGAGAAAATAGGATTTAAGAGTCATCAGCTGTACATCAGTATCTAAGCTTGGCATTGTTAAAGGTCTAATGAAGCCTTTGGATATAAAAAAGAATGAGAATTTAGCAGTGAGGAATGTAGACACAGTGCTAGTAAGACATGTTTAAACACCCAGCATCTGTGTTTGTTTTGAATGATACAAATGGTTCAAAATAAGTGTAGAAAACCAAAAGGAATCCAACAAATTAAAATAATCTAGACCTCATTTTCATTCTAGTGCAAAAGTCACAGCAACTCAGCTTTTTTTTTGTCTTGCAGAAAAGGAAGGGATCATGGAAACCCACAGTCATGGGAAAATGAGATTAGAATACGGAAAATGCATGGAAAAAGCTTCACAGCTTTGCTGTAAAGAGCACAGAAAGATCTGAATGTTACAAAGGGACTTTCTGTGAGCCTCACAGAGAATCTAGCATTTCTGGTCTAGCTAAGATATATCCCTAGTACTTCATTTGAAAATCTCAATTGAAATATCCCTGTTAGAGTTGTTCCAGTATTAATTACATGTTATATTATATCTTATTTTTAGCCTAAAACTAGATTCAGCTTTCCATCTCTGAAGTTTCTCATGAGGTAGATGTTAGCTGAAGAAACATCAAAAAACTTCTGGAGGGGTACTAGAAGAGTATGCTTCCTAGTAATTCTTTCCTCCTGAAAAGCAAGTATTTTAAACTTCACTCCTGCAGCTCTTTCTTGAACTCAATTTAAAAGCACAATTAAACTTGACCCAACAATTGATAATGTTGTCATGAATGCTACATACAGTAGAATTGTAAATACCTACTTTTACTCCATATTCCCCCGAATTTCAATCTGGGAATCCCATTTTAAAATTTTAAATAAGGAGCCTGGTTTAAACCTGTGATACACCAAGTCTCCTCAGTAAATGTGGCTTATGTTCTTGTTTCAAGGGAAATATTATCTATATACATGTAACAACACATTGGAAATGTGGAAAATTTGATGAACTACACAGCTCTGTAGAAACTATCTCTCTCAACAGTTTACCCCTACAAAACTACAGTTCTCTGTAAAATATAGAACTTTAATGATGTGACCCAGGGTAAGTCTGCCAGCCCCATTCATCTAAATGCTGTTTTCATTTAGGACAACACTAGTTTGGCCTATGACTTCTATTAATAGATATAGGTATTGTCTAGTACTGGGCTAAGCACAGATAACTGCAGAAACTGTTATAAATTCTCCCAATGGGTGATTTCCTATGTAAAATTACTTTTTAAGATGTGCCATTCTGTATTACAGATACCTCCCCTTTACGTGATCAGGAGGGAAAAAGAAATGCACTTATTTGAAGCTGTAAAACATATCTCCTTGCTGATCCACACCAATGGGTCTATATGCCATTCTACTCAAGCTATATTGTGATTCAGAGTTGAAAAAAAACCAATGAGTAAATACATAATCTTTTACATGAATCTAGAAGATGTAGTTGCTCTCTTTATTTTCAACTACTGATCTCTTGCCTGTTTATGGAGCTAGGACTATGAGACTGCAAAAATACTTGTCAAAGTATTATCAAGAGAATTAGTAGGGAAAGGTCTTTTCCTTATTGTAACAAAAAAAAAAAAAAGAGAAAGAAAATTAAATGCCAAATGCTTTTTGCCTTTATTTCTGCCTTCCAGTGGCTGGAATTCTTTTAGCCACTTTGGTTTGGAAACCTTTTCTTCCTCACTGATTTGCCTCTGTAGATTTTTCACTGCTGGCAATTAGCAAGCAGAAGAAATCCTGCTGAGGAGATTGAGTTAAAAGGGGCCTTAAGACTGACTGTGCCTGGGAAACAAGCAGCCAGTCTGGAGCAGCAGACTTCCAAATTTCAAATACATGCATTATGGAGATGAACAGCCTGAGCAACCTCTCTTCTTAATTCCTTTTATCTGGGGCTCCAATCTGCTCACAACAGTATTTAGTCCAAAAGATAGTCCACTTCAATGGGCTGAGAAAGAAAATTGCTAAGATTCCAGCATTCATTGTACCCCCAAAAAAGAACAATTTAGATAATGCCTTGCTACATCTGGCTGATAACCAAATGGCACTTCTCACATCCAAACCATTTCAGTCTGGCATTTTCAAGGAAGCCCTGATGTCAACAGCTGAAAACTAGAATATTTACACTGCGGGGGGGGGGGGGGGGGGGGGGGGGGGGGGGTAGGAGCTCTTTCTGCTGCCCAGCTTTCATCTGCAACATGAGGAGACTGAAGACATTTTCAGTGACTTCAGTAAATCAAGGTAGTGAGTCTTATTTACAAGAAAAATAAATATGGCGATGCCATATTTATGAGGAAAATAATCTTACAACTACAGATCAGCTCGAGATCTTCCCTTAAGGTCATAAAAACTGTATAAACACAAGGCATCGGAGGAAAAATGTTCCTGAAGTGAAATTCAATTACAGCTGCTGCTGCAGAAAATACATTTTTGAACTTTCAGAGCCCTTCTTAGTGTCCTTATTCACGAAGGCTGCATGATATTTTAAAAGTGTGAATAAATGGCAATGCCTTTAGGTAAATTATCTTAAAAACATTGTCAGAACACTGTTAAATAAAAGATGGCTTTTCAAACAGAATGTAAAATGTCACCTAACATATTATCATAAGTAACTGGGTTTTGAGGGAAAGCAAAACTGAAGATGCAAAGCTCTCTCTAGGAATATTCCCTTCTGACAAACAAAATCTGAAAATACAGAAAACATTTCAAACCTCAATTGATTTCACAGCTTCCAGCATCAAAAAACCTGAACACGCTTCTTCAAGTTGCCTGGTTCTTTTTGGTTTGGCTCTAAACTATCAAAATGATAGTTTAAAGAGAAGACCTATGTATACAGAAAAATAAGAAGGGGTTTTACTAGTTTTTAAACACAACCTAAACAAAAAAAAAACAAACCATCCCAATGACACAGGAATTCATTTTGAAGCTGCTCCAGCATGCTGGTGTCTGTCACTGCAATTGTGATTTTGCATTCCAGCTCCTTCCTACTTTCCTGTTTTGAACAGTTCCGTGCCTCCCACACCACTGCAATCTGCCCCAGCCAAATCAAGAGACAATCATAGTGAGACCATTCAGTCATCACCCTTATCTATCTTGCAGTTTGGAACGATTTCTCAACAGAAATTGTCTAGTAACAAACATTTTATAAAGGACATAAAGATGATACTAATTTAGACACATACAGGGTTTGTCCTGAGTTACTACTTTTAATTTCTGATCTGAATTTTCATTGATTCAGTGATAATTCCATCCAGGGCTTTGATTTTGAAATATTCTTCAGAATTTGTTTAGGCAAGAGTACATTACCAAGTGAGATTTCCCAGTCTACATAAAATTCTGTTCATTGAGTGTTGACATTTGGGTAGTGGGGGGGTTTCTGATCAATATAATCAGGGCTAGTATTCTTCTTCTTCATATGTAATTAGCCTTGCTTGCTTTATTTGTCCAATTTACATACTTCATTGTCATATTATTATCCATTTTCAAAGATGAAATTGCACATACTCACTAAGGTACTATACACCTACAAGACTCCACCCAGTCATTTAATATTTTCCTGTCCTTGAAGTAATATCACTAACATAAACAAGGATAACTCTGTCTTATTTTTTGGTCCACTGGAAGGTGGTAATGAAGAGATAAAAAAAAAGGTGCTTTTCACTAAATGAAAAGATTAGTTATGGTGACTTGGCTGTAAAACATGACATCCATTGCTCCATGATACAACATATGCTATGAACAATGTGAGGCTCATTATTCAGCCTTATCTACTAATGGTTTTTATTTTCTGCTTTAACAAGGTGCTTCTGCTTCTCACCACCTCATTTACAGCAGATGCACCAAAAAGTAAGGAAAAAAACACCATTCACTTCCTGTGATCTTATTCACTAGGCCCTCAGAGTCAGTAGAGATGAAAACTTATACACAGACTTTTCCAACATCTACTCATTTGATTTTCTGCCTTTGCAAAAGGCTTTCACAGATGGATTGGATGAGTCAGGCATGACTATAAAATCTCCTTCATGATCTGATGGACTGAACCTCGTGGCTCTCATTTCACTGGTCTCTTTACAGTTCTGCATTTCAGGAGCACAACCAGACCAACTGAAATTAACCCTGCCTATTAAAAGTTGGATCCTTTGAGCACATTTTTGGCTGAAATCTCTTACATTTCATTCTGATTTGCATCTTTCACTTCTTTGCCACAGTGTCCTGTGATCTCCCTTGTTGTCTGACCGTGTTGATTAAAGACAGGCAAATACATGCCAGGAGTGCATGTGTAGCATAGGAGATACAGACTATATTCTAAGCCATCAATAAAATTTAGTTTCCACCTCTTAAATAGCCATAAGAGGGTGAAAGAAGGTAGATTTAAGTTAGATATTAGGGAAAAAAGTCTGCACTATGAACGTGGTCAGGCACTGGAACAAGTCGCCCAGAGAAGCTGTGGCTGCCCCATCCCAGGCAGTGTTCAAGGCCAGGATGGACAGGGCTTGGAGCAACCTGGTCTAGTGGAAGGTGTCCCTGCCCATGGTAGGGGATTGGAACTAGATGATCTTGAAGGCCCGTTCAAACCCAAAACATTCTGTATTTCTATTATTTGTATAGCATTTCATTTATTTATATCCATAGTTCCTTTTGGGCAATCAAAAATGCAATTTGGCCATTTATGAATGACAGATGTATCGAGATAAATCTTAGACCATTGTATTGTAAGGTTCCAAATAAAAAACTAATATAGTATATTTAATTTTATAATTAAGGCAAAGCTAAAAGTTTAAATTATAAAATAAACCACACTAGTTTAAGCCTGCAATAAGGAGACTATGCTGCTTTCATTCCCTTTCGAAGTAATATATGGCAGTGACTCTGTCAAGATTTAAGCCCAGCCATAAATCAGAGCCACACAATCTCTGTCTTGCTCCCTTCCTTCCCACCCCTCCCGCGCCCTTCTCCTGGAGGGATGGGGAGGAGAATCAAAAGAAGGTAACTCCCACGGGTTGAGATAAGAACAGTCCAGTAACTAAGGTATAACACAAATCACTACTGCTACCACCAATAATAATAATGACAAGGGAAATAACCACCTGCTGACTGATAGCCAGCCCAACTTGAGCAGTGATCTAGCCCTTCCAGGTAACTGCCCCCAGTTCTACATCCTGGTCATGACGTGCTGTGGTATGGAATACCTCTTTGGCTAGTTTGCATCAGGTGTCCCATCTCTGCTTCCTCACGGCTTCCCCTCCTCCCTGGCAGAGCATGAGACTCACAAAGTCCTTGGTCAGAGTAAACACTACTGAGCAACAACTAAAAGCGCTGTTCCCAGGCCGAAAGTCAAAACCACAGCACTGCATCAGCTACTAAGAAGGAGAAAAATGGCTGCTACTGCTGAACTCAGGACAGTATCCGCCCCTTATTCTATACCATTCACATCATGCTCAGATCCCACATTTTCAATATACCATCACTCTTACCTCATATATATATATATATACATATATATACATACACAGAGAGAGAGAGAGAGAGAGATCATTCCTTAGTGCATGGACCAATCCCTATAAAGCTTCTGAGTCCATTTGGTTCATGATGTTAAGCTCCATCTCCTGTAACACTCTTTCAGAGCAGGAGAGGCTGTGTGCAGTGTTGGATCGTTGCTTGCTGATGCTGATCGTTCCTTTACCGCAGAACTCATCTGGTTTCATCAAAGTTCATTCTTTGTTGTGATGGTGTTTGGAGGGAAGTCAGGGCCAGTCGCTGGTGACCGGAAGACATCTAGTTGGTGGGCTATAAAGGTATTACACAGCAGGCAACAACATACAGTTGAGTTCATTGGTTATTTTCCCCTAAAGTCAAATCCCTTTGAGGTATACATTGGACTTCCAGCAAATCATGAATGCTGCTGTTCAATCTAGTTCATGTAGTTCAACCTAGTTTTTCTTGTTTCTTCTGAAAGTGTTGGAGATACGTAGTCAGAAATCAGCTTATATTTGCTTTTGCTTTATGCACACTAAATACAGAGAGCCTGAAACAGTCAGGGGATATGATATAAAAAGTCAAATTACAATAGAAAATCACAACAATGGTACTTTATAGCAGCCAAAAATTAAAAGCAAATAACAAAATTATTCCCTTGGGTTCTTTGATTCAGCAAGGTACTAAAATAGATTCATAGAGTTATGCAAAATAATGGATCCACTGAAACTGAAGATAAAATAAAATTAGGCCCAGACTTAATAACATTGAACTGAATCCTAGGTTAAAATAGATATATATTTCCTCAGAAAGATGCATGCCCAACTTAAATTGTGTATAAATATACAGATATCAGTGTTCCTGTATAATTAAATATGCTGATAGAGACCGGTCCTGGTTTTGCATATATCTTACTAAAGAAAAGTCCACAGTACTCTGTCCTTATGGATTACAGTAGGACAGATAAAATAATGCGTTTATCTCTTATGAGCACTTCCCGAGTCTTCTCCATCCTTTCATTCCTCCCAGTGGGAAGGTTCCTTTGTATGAAAAAAAACACTGGAAATCTAAAATATAATCCTATGAAGCCCCACAGAAGACATGCCTGCTTTAATTAAAGCTGAACCCCATTGCTGACTTTTTGTTAAGTAACAAAAATGTAGATTTATTTATTTAATAGAACTTTGAGAGACAAATTTTCATCTCTTCTTCCTCTGGGAAGTGTTTTATTGTTTGCTTCCTTTCTCTTGCCTGCTTGCTGTGTAATTTAAGACTGATGCCTCCCTGTGGGAAACAAAACTTGATCAGAGAACAGCCTGCACTGCCACCTAAACAAATTATGTTTTAGTCACTGCTGATGTTGGCTCTGTCATAATGGAAATGTATAATTAATGCCTTTGCTTTTACTGCTTTGGAAAGAGAACTCCCTGAAACTGGTTCAAGAGGGGGAATTTTAGGACTGCACTCCTTCCCTTTCTAACTGTTACCACAATGGACCCCTGCAGCTGCCTCTAAAAATGAGTGATCGGGTCCCTGATCTCTGCAGTTATTTATTCAATCTACAGTCAAGGCAATTTATTATTATTAAATAACAAAAATGTGCTGTGCAGTACAAATTTGGCAAGGAATAAGAGAACAGAGAAAACTCAATAACACAGGTGAAATCCTATATTTCTCCTTTTAGAGGAGCTTGAAAAGATTAAGCCATTTCCATTAGTTTCCTGCAGAGTTGCAAGCAGCGATAATAGATGTGCTAATTTCACTATTGCATTGTGCTATGGAGCAGCATTTAGATCATCTTTCACCTGTGACATGACTCCAAATATCTGAAATTAACAGCTCCCTTTTTACTTTCAGTTTTTGTTGTTGAATTTATAGCAATGGCTAAACATCTGGTATTATGACTGCAAATAATCTCCATCTTCTCACCTCTGGGATGCAGTGTAGCTTCAGAACATTTATACTTTGATTCTAAATGACCAAATTATTCTGCTGTAATAAGTTCTAAGTGACATTAAATGGATGGTCTCAGCTTCTTCTTTCCAAAATGGACAGTGCTCTCACCTTTTTTAGCTACTGCACTGCATGAAAAGCTCAGCACAATGAAATAACAGCAACACCATTTTCAGGACTGAAACAACCTTTGAATTCTACAAAGACACATAGGGGCCAAGAAACAGCAAAGGCAAGGAAGGCAATAACTGGGGTTTAGGCACATTCTTGTGTCATCGGTAACTCAGGATTTTCTTTATTTTCAGCATATGTGAAGCTGTACAGAAACCAGAGTGAGGAGGGGAAAGTATCCATCCTCAAAGAGTCATGATCTAGTTTGGATGGAAACATGGACAAAATAGTCTTGGGTTCTAAAATAAAACTGCTTCTGTATGCCATTTCTTTGTAAGATATTCCTAGATACCATTCCATACAGTTTTTTTATTTCCACAGACATTTCAATCTGAAAATCTCAAATTCATTCTCGCTATCACTATCTAAGTAACATTCAGACTTACCACCAACGTCATAATCCTATTTTACATAAGAGAAAACCAGTGTACAGGGGTTACGTCCTCTGCTGGACTTCATACATAAGGATTTTTCTTTTGGTCAGAGTTAGAAATAGATGGGAAGAGGCTGTAAAGAACATGTCCTGAGCTGATGTAAATTAGGTTACTCACTCTGAAGCCATGAATAGCTAAGATGAATACAGACAAGTCTCAAAAGTCTCAAATCTGTCTCTAAATCTTCTGACTTCTGGTCTTGTAACTTGTTGTGGTTTAAACCCAGCCAGACAGCTCGTTCACTCACTCCCCCCTTCTTGCCCTCCCTACTCCCAGAGGGACGGAGAGGAGAATCAAAAAGAATACAACTCCCACGGGTTGAGATAAGAACAGTTTAGTAACTAAGGTATAACACAAATCACTACTGCTACCACCAATAATAATAATGATAAAGGAAATAACAAGGGAAGAGAATACAACACCTCAGCACCAGCCGACCGATAACTCACCCCCCCAGCCCAACCAAGCACCGACCCATACCTCCTCCAACCCTGCAGACTACCAGCCCTTCCAGGTAGCTCCCAGTTACATCCTGGGCATGACGTGCTGTGGTATGGAATACCTCTTTGGTCAGTTTGGGTCAGGTATCCTGTCTCTGCTTCCTCCCTGCTTCCCCTCCTCCCTGGCAGAGCATGAGGCTCACAAAGTCCTTGGCCAAACCAAAATATCATTGTTATCAGCTCTGTTCCCAGGCCAAAAGTCAAAACACTGCCCTGCACCAGCTACCAAAGAGAAAAATGACTGCTACTGCTGAACCCAGGACATAACTGAATCACTGAATTACACTCACTGTTTCAAATCCAAAGAGGCAGATAGGTAATAGCTGTTAAATGTGACACTGTTCATTGATATGCCCAAAACTTACATAAAAAAAAAAAAAAGAAAGAAGTGTGATACAAGTTAAAGCTAACAATAGTTCTCTCTAAGGAGAACTAAATTTAAAATACCATCTCCTTTTTTAATGAAGGAAAAAAAAAATCCAGACAGTAGTTTAGGGAAAGTGATTTTTAAAGGAATCAAAAGTCAGCCAGAACTTTTCACATCTTTTGAATCTGGTTTTTTCATTTTTCTTGTGAAAACTTTCATTTCCCTCTGTTTTTTTATTATTCTACTTTTTGTTTATGGCCTAGGATCTCCTGAGAAAGAAGCTAGGACAGAAGAAGAACAGGGTAGAAAAAGACACATCTTGTTATCCCCCTTATTCAGAAAAGCCTAGATCATGTAAAGGCCAACAGCAGATTAACTTTCAGACATCAAATTAGTCTGCATTCTGGTTGTTGTCTGGGACATCATCTTCTGTTGAGGCATTCAGGTAAAGAGTGTCTGGGAACGAGCTTTTGGCACAACTGCTGTCTTCTTTTGGGGAGGGAGGAATGGGACCTCTTCTGCAAACTACTGCAAACCCATTTGTCCTGGTCCCTTCAGTTTCCCCCCTTTCAGCTGGTGATGAGTCATGTAAGCCCATTTATACATCAGCTGTTGAAGACTGATTTTTATGGTATACACATAGCTGCCAATGGGTCAAGCCTTCTGAGGGGGTGATGTAAGCCCTTTGGAGCAGGTGTCATGTCTACAAACACACCAGTGATGTGCTGGGTGGGCAGGAGAGTTGTGATCTGGATGTACTACAATGACCTTTCTCAGCAGCTCACCCACTGATGGGTCTGACATGGGTTGTTCTTGCTCAGCAATACAGCATAGCCCTGCTGAATACCCCTTTTCTCTTCTTCAAGGGTAGCAGATTGGTGAAAACAAAGTAATTTATAGTCTGATGTGTTTGGAGACAACAAGAACACAAGGCATATTAGAGTATAGAGAGGGACACTTGGCCCATGCTGCTTTCCTTATTAAAATTCTTTCCTTGTTTCTACTCATACATCACCTCTGTTGGCTCCTTCCTCAAAAACAATCAGCACCAATAGACAAATACCGGAACACACAGACAAGACCAAAGAGGATGTCCTCCCCCAAGCTGAGAGTTTTGGGTTGTTAATAATGATTTCTTCACAGTAGAAACTTCACGGTCATTAGCTATTCAGCACAGCAGAGGGGCCTGCAGCTCAGAGTCGTCAGCATTAATAATATTTGGGACCTAAAGTTTCCAGAACACAGGAACTTTTCACTGAGCATTGAAAAAAAAAAAACCAACAGAGGAAGAAATCTAAAAGGAGCTGTGAGGTGGAACAACAACAGCTGTAGGAGTCACTCATCACCATCAGTAAAACCAATGTGTATCCACATTGGCACCTATAGGACATGACTGGCAGCTGTATTAAAGGTCACAGAATCTCCCTCACTAAATCAAGTGCGACACTGCATAAGCAGAAAGCCACAGCAAACAAGCAAACCCAACAGTCATATGCATAAACACACATATACGTGAGCAGAAAAGAAAAAGGCCAAACTCTGTGAACGTTTGAGTAATTGAGAAGCACTCAATACCCCTGAGCAACCACGTTTTTCTGAAAATCTATTACTGGAAATCCTGTTTGCTAAACTGAACAGTCTGACATGGGATTCCTCACACACAGCACTGCAAGCAGGCAAAAGTATGGACCTCCCTGAGGTCCCTGCGATGCTGTCAACAGCTATCCCTTTGTTAACCCTCCTCCTGCACAGCTATTTTCATTCACCTTTTTAGTTTGTAGACACTAAGGGTGTAATTTATTTTAATTATTTATTTTCAAGTTGAGTGGCTGCAGACTCTGAACAAGAAATATCATTACGCTTCAGCATATCAAACAGTACTGTCAATATACTATTCATTTTGTAGACACGGTAAGAGAATGTTTGTATTTGCATTTAAAATTAACATGCTGAACATATTTATAAAGATAGCACACCAACTTATATAACAATAAAATGTATTTTATAATACCGCGGCAGAGATCTTGAGATAACATCATTATCAAAGGAGAAAAAATACAGAGAGACAGGAAATATTATAACAGATTTATCATTTATATATCTTGTGAGGTTAGGACCCTTATCTTTCTCACAGTTGTTTCACTTGAGTGGTATAAAGACAACTGTATTGCAATGTACCTTTGTCTTCACAATTATGCATTGTGCCATCTTTCACTCACTATGGGCAAAGGTAGAAACAGAATTATGTGACAACAATCTGTCTTTTTCCATGTTAGGTTCCATCTTCTTCCTTGTATATACTGCAACACTTGCAGTAAGTTGCTTAATATATGTTTAGAATTTGCATCTATGCATGTTATCCATAAAGATAGATAGTTCAGAAAGTCGTGTTTCAATGAAAGTGGGAGTAATACCACTGGAGAGAAGGAAACTAAGCTGAAATAAAAATGTTACGAGTTGAGAATTGGGACTAAAACCTCGAGATGATTGCACAGAACCACTGTGAGGTTCCTTTATTATTTTATAATTAGAAGGAAAGTGCTCACTTGAAACTTAAGACGGAGAAGGGGGGGGGGGGGAAGTACCTGAGAGCTGCAGCAGCTGTCTCAGAAGACCAGTACCAATGAAAGTTATCTTCTGCTGTGCCTTCTGCCTCCCGCTGCCAGAAGTAAACACAGCACCTTCTTTCCTTCCATTGGACTGGGTGATTTTTCCACATCAGGTGCAGCGGGACTAACAGCTACCAACCTAAGGAGGCAGGCAAGGGAGTCACAGGAGTTTCCACTCTTTCACTGTCATAAGCTTACACATGGGAGCCCCTAATATAGACTACTGAATTTAGTATGCCATGTAAATCCTTATTTTCCTCCCTATTTATGTATGGAACAGGGTTTTCTGTGTCATGGAGTGGAATTTATGTGTTTAGTGCCCATTACTGCCTGGAAGGCCAGTGGATTCATTTTGACTTGTAACACTACTGTCTATCAATGTAACATTTTCCACCTGAATCCCTAATGATAGTTTCACAATTAAATGAACAAACTTTACAAGGTTTCTCTAAAATATTCACAACCCTAATTTTGCAAACACATTCCACCATTTAGTCGAGTTCAGACCTTCCTGCATTCACTGACCAAAAATTGAGATGGCTCTCTCTCGGGAAATGCCTCTTATGGCAGCACCAGTTTTCATCCTTAATTTGTACCTAATGCTACTATAGCCTTGTTTTCATTCATAGGAGCCAAAACGCTTCATTTCACATTGAAAAAGAAAAAAACAAAAAAAACCTCTCTAGTGGTTTTTGCCTCTCTTGTCCTGCATTCTGTCAATGAACGGTGTCGCTCCAAGGAATGCATTATTATTGCTGCAGGCCACTCCAAATGATTCAGAGACCCTTTATATCATAGCCAAAACAAGATGAAAAAGAACTGTGTCCCCTGGGATCTAGATATTACCCAGTTCAGCTGAAGCCATTCTCACTTGGTTTGTCTGAGAGTGATTTAGCATTTTAATTTTTAATAATACTTTAATCTATCTGAAATGGGGGAGGGAGAGCAAACAAAACCAAATCCCTCTGCAGCTTCTCTCCTTTCTGCCTTATTCTTTTTCCCATTTTTTCCTAAATTCCACATTCCTCTACTTCTAGAAGCTATTGGTTGAATATATAAGTACTCTGAGGTACTAGCAACTTGCATGCTTTCTTTTTTTTCTATTATTGTTCTCCTTTTAGTAGTAAAAAATCCTCTGGGAAGGTACCCTTTTGTATTACATTTAAAGTTAGAAGCATATAGAAGTGGCAAAACTAGAATTAGGATTCACCTGTATTCTTAACAAATTCTCTCCTTTTCTATTTTATGTCTTCCTCCTTGTAATCGAACTTTTCTATGTCGTTTCTTCCTACTGTCAGTTCTTTCATTTCGGCAGATTTCTTTATCACTTTCCCTTACCACAGTCTAGTTCCTGTATATTCCTTATAGAGCTGTGTGTTTATTACTGAAACTCCCTCGGAATCATGAAACATTTTCTCTATTTTAAAGCAGTCTTATCTCAGTTTCATAAATAAAAAGATTAACTTTAGCTCAAAGCTGCTCTATGACAAGAAGCCCTACTTCTAAGTGCATGAACCACAGAGAACGCACCACAACCAGGTAGGTAGGTAGCCATTTCTGCCAGCAATTTGAAAACAAAAGAAGCAATGAAATACAAATAGAGAGGGGAAAGCTGAACAGCAAGTACAGGACAAACAGGATATACTTCAATCTTCACAATTTCAGAGCCTGCAAAATCTATGTGGACTGAGGCTGCACCTTACACACAATTACATGTAATCTTAAGAGCTGAAATGGAGAGGATTAGTTGGCTGGTGGTTCCAGTGAGTAAGAGAAGCCTGACTGTATTTTCAGGGCACTGCTGGGCAGCAGCAGATGGTGGTCATTTCCCTGTCAGGCCATATCGGGGATAATTATCAGACACAGTTCCAAGGTTTATGATATTATAAACCTCTCTTTCATTTCTCATTCCCTGCATGTGGAAAGCATGGCCCTTTTAACTCCCTTCTTATTGATTTTACACTAGTGTAGCACCTTTGCCTTCAATGATTTTGAAATGATTCAGTGGTGAAGTAAAATAAAAAATAGACCTTTCAAGTCAATAAAAATAAAATAACCCCCCTGATCTTAATGCTGTTTTTTGTTTTTGGTTTTGCATTTGAAAATGCAGAATAGCTTTATGTTGCCTGATGAAATAAAATGCAGTAAGTACTAGCAGAATTTGCTGCATTGGGTCCTGGCACAATTTAGTAACATAGCCTCTTAAAAATTGCTGATGCTGAAGATGATTCTAAAATAAATTAGCCTGTGAAACTAACTATACCTACAAGAGTAGTAATACTTGAACAGAATGCCTGTTTTGAACTAGATCCAGTGAAACTTTTTGATTTAGTCTGATCTGGATTGATTGAAGTACACAACAAATGAGGAAGATAAAACCCAGGCCCATGGGAGTTTACCAAATAGATAGTAATGTAAGTTAGAGCATATGGGTCAAGATCAGGCACAGATCTATTCCAGCAGAACACTCTTCACCACAACATTTTATAGCAAGGGGAAAGAAATTAACTGCATGATGTGTTTCTAAAAATGATGAAGAGACTCTTGTGATAAACTTGATTCAGTGTGGTTAAATTGTCGAAGTCTGAACCTTTAATATGTTTCAGAAATTCAAGTCTCTGAAGGGAGATTTACCCAGTCAGTCCAGAAGGATCTTGACAAGCTTCAGAATCAGGCCAACTCAAGTTCAACAAGGAAAAGCAAAAAGTTCTGTACCTTTGAATGTAATCTTGTGTGTCAGAACAGGCTGGAAGCCAACCTGCAACACAGCAGGTCTGCTGGAAAAGACCCGTGGGTTACTGGGGATACCTAGTTGAAAATGAGCTAAAAATTCTGTTCTTGTAGCAACAAAGCAAACTACCCATGCGTATCAGGAGAAGAACAGCCAGTAGATCACTTATTATACCCTTCTAACTTGCTGAGGCTTACCTGAAATTCCATAAACAGTTTTTAGACCCTCCAGTTCAAGATAGATGTTGAGAATTTGGAGAGAAATTCAGCAGAAGACAGTAATGGCCTTACTGTCAGAATGTGACTGAGGAAGCTGGATTTGTAGCCTGCAGCTGATTGGAGGGCACTTAAGAACATAATACTTTTCTTAATACTGGTGGATACTATAACATCCTGAAGGAAAGAGTTCCTCATCACGAGAGGAAGGCAGGGCTAGAAGGGCTTACCCCAAGAGGCAATGCAAATGCCATCCTTAGAAGTTCTCCAAACTCCAGCAGACAAAGCCCTGGCTGGCCTGATCTAGGGTTGGCGACAGTCCCAGTTTGAAAGGGATGCTCCACCAGGTGACCTCCTTTTCAACCAATGTTTCTATCATTCTCTTCTATGTTTTCTTTCACTTTTTTGTGCATTACTTTGATGATGAACCTGTCTTTTAAGAAGGGGCCCTTTGCCCTTTCCTTGAAGTGAAAATGTAATGGGTGACATACTTTGCTACAGATATTTTTGAAGCCAACACTAGCAACAGTGTTACAAAACAATGAATATAAAAAGATATGTCATGACAGTGGTACATATTTATCCATCATGAGTTCATCTGTTCTCTTGGTTTCTAATTAGGTATTAGCAGGCCAGGGCCAATTACAACAGCACAGAAGTTGCTAAATGATAGCCTGAAGGAAAAGAGATGTGCTCAAAGCTGCCATCTTCTACATCTCTATTACCATAAAGTAATATCTGCTCTATTACCATTAAATACCTTTGATACTTAATAGGAAAGAGTACAAGTGCTTTTATTTTTCATCATATAAAAGCTGGAGAATTCTGATTTACCTGTAGTTGATGGCAAAAAAATAATACATAATAATTAATTAATTATGCCAGCTTAACAGAGTAGAAAAGATATAGGAGGATATCAAAAAAGGGGGATATTGAAAAAATGAAACAAGAGTAACTATTGAACCAGCTGATTAGAATAATTCACACATCTTTTTTTTTGCATCTAGTTAGAAAACAAAGAAAGGGTTAACATACTACATCTAGGCCAAGTAGCTTCCAAAGTATATGATACACTGCCATGGAGATAATCCATGCTATGAACCCATTACTGTTTCGTCTCTAATTTTGCTTCAGGTATGGAAAAACTCTACCACTTCGCACAAGTATGCAAATTATTATTGTGTGATGAAGAAGAGTTTGTAGTTTTGTAGAAGCTATTAGAACAAATAAAAAAAAGTCCCCCTATCTCCTATTGGAGGCCCTCTGAGACCTTCTCTGGGAGTCCTGTCACAGTGACCTCTCAGTGGCAGCTCTCTTCAGATCTCACCAACATTGCTCCTAGGCAAGCTCAAAAACAAGGAGAAAATGAAAGCTGACAGAAGACACTCTTCCTACAAGTAAATATATTGCCTCAGTGAAGCTCCTATCCTTTACTGTCCCGGAGTAATAAGTGACATGTCCTGAAGTTGGCTAGTGAAGTGCTGTAAGAAAATGAAAATGTGGTCTGTAAGACATGTATATTTCTTGGAACAAGAAAGGGGGGATCATTCCTGCCCTCTGATTAATCCCTCATGCACTGCTCTAGTCCATTAGAGACATAAATTTAACAGGCCTCTGAGCAAAGTGCTTTATGCAATGTATTCCCTGTCCTTGACATGGAAACAGACAGTATCTTAAGCAATGTCTTGACTAACACAAAGCAGTTAGAACAGAGGAATGCCTCCAGGGAGCAATTTCTGTCAAGAGAAATTAGAGCAGCTCATGGATGTTCTAACTTCTGGGGGAAGCCAAGCTGTGCCTGGGGCTGCGAGGTCAAAAAGGTGCTGCTGCTGGGATGGGCTGTATGAAGGACCCACAAAGGAGCTTCCCAGTTCTGTCCTTCTGTGACCACAAGTGCATCCCCCAGTCTCAGCAATCACTGCAGTGCAGGGAGAGTATTGGCCACTACCAAAATGACGAAGGTGGAAAAACATGAGCTAATTACTATACTAATATTTGTTTTAACGGTTTTGGTGCAATTGTATAAGACTGTAGTAATATTTACTGAGACCTGTCAGTTGTTTCACATAAAAACAGGAGGACTGCTCTGTGAAACCGATAATATTACTTATTTAATGAGACTTAGACTGTGCCGAACAATTTAAAGAAGGGAACAGATGTTTAAAATACACTTTAAGTCAGACTGATACAGTATGCAGTGACTTATGGCATTGATTCTCAATACCAAGCTGCAATATATTGGCTAACTTTTTACAAGATGGTTTCAAACACGCGTGGTACAAGAACCTTTGGGGGCCTTGCCTGAAAATGTTTTAAAGTACCCAGACTGTAGGGCATGATCTCTGTATGATCTTCTCTGTCATTAGGCATTAGGAAGAAGTTCTTTACTCCAAGGGTAATAAGACACTGGAACAGGTTTCCCCATCCCTGGAAGTGTTCAAGGCCAGGCTGGATGGGGCTTGGAGCAACCTTATCTAGGGATAGATGTCCCTGCCCATGGCAGGGGGGTTGGAACTAGATAATCTTTAAAGTCTCTTTCAACCCAAACCAATCTATGATCCTATGATTTCATTACTGTCTTCTTATAAGTGTCAGAAACTGTAATTTTAGTATGAAAGATCAGCCCATCCACTCAAATATAACATAAACTGTGCAATGAATCTACAGTGGTGTGGCTAGAGAAGAAAGTAGGAAGATCTCAAATGGAAAAGATGACTGGTTATGGAAAAAACAATTCACGAACATTAACAAATAATCAGAAATTTTTGGAAAATTGAAGGTATTAAGGAAAACTGAAAAGAAGATTTCTCTATGGTACTTTTACTAGAGTACTATCACAGATTACCTTGATAGCAGCACAACAGCATCAGTTCTTCATGATCACCAACAGAAGAACGAAGTAAAACTTGTAAGAGTTTCAGACCTGGTATGTTTTGCTTCAGGAGTAACCTATCTGAGGCATTATTCCAGTCTGTAATTAAACATCTTTATGATAAGCATCATATAAACTGGAATATTTCAGTAAGAAGATTATTTTCCCCCAATAGCCCACTAAATATTCCACCAGTGGCATATTTCTCATAAGGGTAGTTCCCTTCAAGGAAGTATTTTACAGCAAAACAGAATTATAAACAGTAAAAATTTACACTAATAGGGATCTGCTCATCTCTGACATCCACAATTTTCTTGATTTTAGGATACGTTTATTTCTGTAATACTGTATGATCACACAGAAGTGCTTTCAGAAACAACTGCACTATTGAAGGTGGAAGCCAATGTCAGGAACTCAGTAAGTGTTACTGTTTACACAACTGAAATGCCTGTTGAATAAATGGTCCTCTGCAGTGCTGTTATACATATCTATTTCGGTGTACCAACTATGATATTTTCTAAAGTATATACCCTCCTGGTATCTAATCACTGACAGTCAAACACTCCACTTAGGTATGGTTCCAGCAGTGCATAGGAGCCATAAAGAAAACTTAATGAGCTTCCTGGGGGTTGCCTATAATAGAGAAACGTGCATGTGGCATATAACTGCTTAATGTTAATTCTGAAAGAGGATAAAAAAAAAGTGTAAAATCTAACACAGGGAAGCCTTGCACCAATGGGGGAAAACTATGAAGTGCTGAATTTATAGGAAACCTTTTTAAAGTGCTAACCTGGAGATTAATGAAAAAACCTGAGACTTCAGAAAAATTCTGCATTTAAATTACTTCTTTCATAAGGAATATCGGTAAGAAAATCCTTCCTATAGACTTCTGTTTTTTACATCCTTTTATCCTCTGCCCCTCTCTACAGTAACTTTCATTTTTTCCTGTGCATTCCAATATCTTTCTTACTTTTGCAATATTAAGTCTTTTATCCAGATCCTCTAAACTCTTCCCAGTACTTTCCCGTCTCTGTGACATCTTCCCCTAAAAGCCTATTAAGAAAGAAGAAACAGCCATGACTGATTCTGATTCACAGATACTTTGAGTAACTCACCTAGCACCTAGCATGTTGACAAAATAGATCAACTAAAGCTCCCTGTATTTTTTGCCCCAATCCTCATCACTGACATCATGTCCTCCCTCAAGACAGACACTGAAAATTGTAGGCAGTTCAAAACTTGGAGAGGTTTGAAAAACCTTCTTCTCTCAAAATCAAACTGCTTAATAGGTTGAAAAATTACTGGGGGGAAGAGAAAGGTATTTGCAGAACAAATAAAACCAGATGATGAGGATAAATAAGACTAGATAAAAGTCAGAAAACAAAAAAATCTGCTCATTAGAATAACATTGATATAGATGGAGGCTCTTCTGAAAAAAAAAAAAAATTATACTGTACTCCTATAATTCCTGAATTTGTTACTCAGGTTCACACCATTGTACCTTTTTGCAGACATCTTTCTTCCAAAACATCCCACAGTTTTCAGAGATAACTCTGTACTACAGATGCTGCAGGGTGGTGGTGTAAGGAGCCAACATACCAAAGGCAAGTCACTGGCAAGGTTGCAGGCCCAGCTGAAACAGGACTTGATTCCATAACCAGATCTTGAAAAGGATATATTAGGACCTAGCAACTATTGGTAGAGAGCCACAGCATGCCAAGTACTACACCAGGAGAAAATACGGCTGAAAACACATGGCATCTTGAGGGCCAGTAAATATCCATCAGCAGAACAATAAGGGAAACCAAGTACCCAACAGAAAGTAGATGTTGACTGCTACGCTCAGGTTAGTTGAACATCTCTTTTTTTGTTCCTGCAGTCTGCTGCACATGCAAGCTGATGCAAACAGTCGCTTTTCACCTCCTAGTGCTGCTAGAGCTGGGTGCTGTCTCTTCCCAGCCAGACTGCTCCTATGTATACCCTTCTGTTTTCCTTGCCCTTCCTTCAGTAGAAGGCCCCGAGCTACACTGCCAGCTTTACCAAGGGTGATGCATTTAGAGTTCAGTATTTTTAACACAGATATCTCACTTAATACTGTTTCCATTCTCTCTTTGCTGTGGGTATCCCTTTCACAGCAGTATCACATGCAGTTAAGGACACGTGTTAGATGGTAGCAGTAGCCATGCTGCCAAATTACCAGAGCACACCCTGTGGATTGACCTGCCTTGCAAAGGAGGACCATAAATTAATAGGCACTGAATACATCTGAGATGGGGGCACATCCCCATTTTTAGGTTTGATGACATGCCAGGCTTCCTCCACCCTGAACACAGCAGGTCAAGACGTAGCTGTGCACCATCTCTACACTCCGCAATTTCCACAGGAAGGAAACCCAAGCATGAATACAAGGAAAGTGCAGTCTGTTCAATAAACCTGGACACTTAATTGCATCTAGCTTTAAAATACCTACTTTAAGGTGTACTGTAGATACAACCATTCAAATAAAAGCATTTAAGGCTTCTGTATACTTTATTTTCCTTTTTTGGTAGTATTCATTTTAATTTTAGAAGCATGAAATTGCCTTCTCTTTTTATAAGGTCCTTTTATTTTAGTATCTTTCCCCACTACCCAAAAATGCAATAAAAAATGCCAAACCACATAAACATGAGACACTTCATAGTAATTTCTTTAAAGCCTAAATGTTTTAAGATCAGACAGGGAAGGATATGTATATTTTATGAAGTTTGCAAACATCACATTAGATACACTCTGATCAAAATATGTTGTGCTTTATTCTGAGAATATTTTGGGTGGAGCATTTGCAGTTGTTTCAGATGTATATGCAAGCTTTCCAACTTAAACTCAGATTTCAAGTTATCTAGTTCTTCAGTCTCACATGCTTTCTTATTTCAGTGATGAATGGTATTAGCTACCTTAAATCAGCTTACCAAACACAGAAGAATTATAACCTCAAATTGCAGCTCTTCCCCTAAGATCTACTTTGATCAATTGGTGGGAAAGCTTTGAGATTTGAGATCACTTGCTCACTGCACCACATTTTCCTGTAACTAAAGAGAAAAAATAAATAATCATTAAAAAGTAACTTCTGACAGAGGCAATAATTTGAAGAAAAACAAATACAATGTATCCTTCAAATTCAAAGTAAAGCAAAGAGAAACTGAATACTTTTATAAGCTCACGAATATTTATGAAACTGTTGGAGGCTGGAGTAATCAATAACAACTAGAGTAAGTTTCTGCTGTTCTAGTAAAATATAAGCATATCATTGTTCAGCTGCATATCAATGTAGAATTACTACTGATGCTATACCAACAATACCAAGTTAATTCTTTTTAGAACTTCTGAAAATAATTATTTTAAATTGCTTGGGTTTTTAGCTGTAAATTAAGAAATTTGTAGTAAAACCAGAAGTGATAGTAAGATCTATTTGTTGTGGCTCACTTATTATATGCAGCAAAGTTTAGAAAGCTGCTTGTAAGGTCGTGTGTAAGGAAGTGGCAAATCATTTTTTGACACTGTGAAGATACAACTTAGGGGGAAGAGGTAAGAGGGGAGAGATTATATTGCTCCCCACTGTAGTAGATTAATTTATTTGGCTTTTGCTCTTGATTTTTTTTTCATTATCAAATCAAATGTAATTGCTGAATGCGTACTCTAAAAGCATATTTAGCTACTTTAGCATATTCCCTACTTTTTAAAGCCATCCTTTTTCTCTCATAGAACAAACTTTGCATTATATACTTTCCCTACCTTTGTAAGGAAAAATAAGACAGGGAAGATCAGGACTGCATATGATGTTTTCCAAACTTGAATCTAAAAGTGACAACCAGTAGTCAAGAAGAAACTGGACAGACTGCAGAAATGCTGATTCTTAGATGATATTAGAATTAGACAGACTAAGCAAGAAATCAAAAGATAACCCAATAATCTCATTCACCCTTTTGCATGAACAGTCCTACTGCAGACAATGGGTAAGTCATACCCGAAAATCCATATAACATTTTAGAATGTTGCAATCTTCTTAAAGTTTATCATGAGAAATGTTATAATTTTCACACAGACACATGTGAGGAACGTTAAGTAAAATCTGAATGTAATCATTCTTAGTAGATACTCTAGAGATGAATCATTCCCCATTCCCCCCTCCATTTCTTGACCTTCACTTGCCCTGAAAAACATTCCAGGTATGCATAATAATTTAGCTGGTTATGGTAGACTTTAGTGATACACTTCAGCTCCTTCACTGCCTAATGTTGAAGATTAACAGTGCACTGTAAAGACTAAATCACAGGTATAATTACCTTATTTCTTCCTTGTGTAGATAATTTCTGAATTCTCAGCACCTCTACACTTCTGACTCACTCCCCAAGTCAATCTCCTCAAGCAACAACCCAAGACATGTCAAGCAGAAACCGTGCACAGCCAAAGGAGCAGGCATGTTGCTTCTGGTTCCCCTCAAGGAACTGAGCGTGGATAGAGAAGAGAACTGCATGAAATTTCTTTTCTAAAGTAAGTGATGCTACCAGTTTGGCCAAGAGCAAATTTTTGTACTGGCTCTACTAGGACCCTGTCCACGTGGGTCACCGAGCTTTTCCTTGCCATACCTTAAGTATTCTGCTTTGAACACTATTTTAGGAGTGTATGATAACCTGATCTTAAAGATATACCCTCAGCAGTCACTACATTGTTGGCCAGTGAATTACTGAACTGATATCCGACACGTGTGAGATTATTCAACATGATATATCTTTCAAAGTTGCTCTGATCTAATTCCTTTATTTTCTTTTATCTGCTCAGACACAAACTTCCCATACCTCTACACGTATCAATAACTAAAATTGTACTCAATCACCTATATTCAGAACTCCCTTCAGCCTTTGTAAAGGAGTTATTTCAAAATGCTAACACGATACACAATTTATAGGGATTGTCCTCTTTTTGCACCCACTGGAAGTAGTAAGGTCGGAGTCACCAGCTGGCTTTTGCATTCTTGTGACAGAGGCAGACTGTCCTATCTGACTCATCCATGCACTGTGGAGAGGGAGATGACAAGGGGGCAAGATGGTTCTTTCCTCTGTTTCTCATTTTCTATCACGTTCTCACTCACTGCTCCTGCATTAATGGCCTTGTTCAGCTCAACAAGACTTTTATGCATGTGTTTCTTTGTTGTTAATTATTACACCACAATGAGTCAACAAATCCTTTTTTTTTCAGAGGAAACACTGAATGAATACCCTTCAGAGGATAAAAGCAGGTCAGAATTATATACACAGATATAAACTTGCAGACACCCTTAACTGAACTGGCATTTGTAAAGGAAGAGGCAGGAAACTGAAGAAGCTAATTTTCTACGGCAACAATCCTACAACATGAGTTGCAGCTGTCTTGTAAAGACCAGCTTCATTTAACTCCTAAGGAAAAGTTTTACTTTGATTTCAGTTGGTTTGGTTGCTTTAGTTTTGTAAGTCATCTCATATATACTATATTTAAAGAGTTCTTTTCAGAGAATGGCAGAAAGAGTAATTGGCAGGATGACATAATTATGAACTGAGAAATTGTTTTATATGATGTGAACTACAAAAAAAGGCACATTGTTCTAAATTTATGGTCTTCTGTTATATAAGAAATAGTAAAAAGGGAATGTCAAATAAATTAAACATATGCTTTAGTAATCCTTTAACAAATAAAATAAGTATATTTCAGTTGCCAGGGAGATATAGTGCAAAATAGCTGTATAAACACAAATATAATCCATAAAATTTGCTAAAGGGTTAAACAGTCATTTTGCCAAACAAAGAGTAGAGACATAGAACTATGTCACCTGTATATCTTTCTCAGTGCCACACTGCAGTGCCTGCTGATGACAATTGGTATTTGGTGAATTTAGCTGTTTATCTTGGCTGAAGAGATAACAATCTAGTCCTCTGAAAGTAATCAGAAAGTTTTCATCAGACTCGAACAGTGATGTATAAGGAGTCCTTCTGGAGGACATTATGTCCTGTGGGCACACTTTTCCCTTACAGTTTCTCAAATAATTTATTTTCAGTCCAAAATTATTTGTTATTACTTATAGTAGCAATATTACATTTTCTAGTTGAACTGTCTGTTAAAGAACCAGAAGGGTAGAACTGCAGACTTCTACTGCTCCAGCTCCTTCCCACCCATATATTCAGGTATTAAGAGCAATGAGAAGGCATTAACACAATTTGTGATTTTTGGCTCCTTCTAAAGACAGTGATTCTTTGATCTATGTATGAAAAGGTCTGCCACAAAATTGAGACCAAATCCAGAGAGGAGACACTGGAACTAAAGGGAGATGCAAACCCTCAGCCTACCATTATCCACATTTAATGTGTGGTGAACAGAAGCTTCCCTCAACTGCGTCCTTCTAGGATTTAAGATAACATTTTTAAACATTGTATATTATATGTTATTGTGTCATCCATGAATGCCATCCTCAACTATAAGGGATTGGAATAAGACTGGGGTGGGGACAAGATTAGAAAAAGTTGAAGGGGGGAAGTAGAGGAGGAAGGGAATTAAGCAACCAAAGTTTGTACATAGTATTTACTGAGAAACACATTTTGGAAGAGTACCACATTATGTCTATTAACTAGAGGTGAGAAATATGGTAGGGCAGATGTAGGAATGTATTTGTGAAATAGTAACTAAAACATCCTTATGACATTATTTTAGTTTGACTGTGATTAGTAAAGCTTCTTTTAGTTGTTTCTGTCAGTTTGTGTTAAGTCATTGCTGAAGAAAAAGCAAACAATCTTCTTTATTTGCTTCATAAATATAATTATAAACTTGCCAGAACCAGGTTAGCCACAAATTAACATGACAGCTACATCCTCTTTCACATGGATTATTTATGAAGAAACTTCAGCAGGGTAAAGCTACTGATAGGACCAGGTGTTGCTGCAGAACCCAATAGAGTTGCTATAGTGACAGACCACAAGAGTGGTCTAAAAGGTATGATAAATGACAAACATCTTGCAATTTGCAAGCCAGCAAAGTTTGGCATTTAAGAAATATTGGTTACATCTGCAAACATATCTTCTCATATGGGAAAAGGTGAGTATATTGTGTCAGGGTCCACACTGAGCTAATATACTCCCTTAGCTCTCTTATGCCTATAAACACTGCATTGCTCTCAACATCCATATAGTAACTGAATTATGCCCTCCCTTCTTGGAGATACAGATTGTATCTCTCTTTCCCCTAAGCACTGGACTTAACAAATGTCAACAAGAGGATTCTCCTCAGTATCTCTGGAGTTTCCAATATATGCCATTGGTGGTGACACTGGATTTTAAATATTTAAAATTTCTTCACCATTTTATATCTCTAAGCTGCTGTGGAAACTGGCAGCAGATTTTCCAAATAAATAATACAACATAAACCTATTTTTTCCATCAGTTAGCACTTCCAGAATAAGCAGAAGCCCCCAAAACTAAAAAAAAAAAAAAAAAAAGAAAAAAAAATCCAAACCCTCCATAACCACAGAAAAGAAGAAGGCCTGGGATTTTTATTAAACCTGTTAGTGAAACCTGTAAAACAGCATTTTTACAGTGACAGAACTTCCTGTGTTGACAAATGATGCATCCAATGATATTTACACACACTGTTAGGTTCTTTTTTTCCCTCTTGAATGGCAGAAGGTAAGGAACAGCTTATGAATATACCTGACAAGGCTTAAGCCAAATGGTGGAAATTTTAAGGCTGAGAAATTAGAAGAAATATAAAGTGCCCTGCACTTTATTGAAAGAACTAGCACTACTATTTAGGGGGTGGCAGTGACAATTTGGTACTAACTTTTGGATCAACACGTGCAATACTACACTGTCCATACGGAAAGCATGACATCATGGTAAGCTAATGAAACCAGAAATTAATGCTAGGAAAGCTAAATTTTCAAAATTACATTAGCTGCAATGGGAACGCTTGAAGAGTCTATTGCAGTTCTGAGATGTATTTTATGTATTTAAGTCTCAAATTAATCTCTGAAATTGCCTTCTGCATTTCTGTTTTAAGTCACTTGTGGTACTTCCTCACTTTGTTCCTTTTTACATTTTCTGGTAGAAATATGAAAATTATGTAGAAATGGTCACAATTTTCTTCTTTCTCCAAGGCAAGAAACTTCCGAACTTGTACACCCCCATCTATTGCTAGAAAGGGAAAATGAAGAGGCAGCAAGCATTGCAAATTTTGGAAATTACTTTTCTTGATAAGAATAAGTTACAATTTATTACTTCAGCACATGATGCAGCCTGGTTATGTGAAAGAAAGCCATCACCAAAATAACTGCATTTTAATGACTGGAAAAGCAGCGCATGGCATGAGTTTGCTGCAAATTGCTAGAAATAAACATTTCAAAATGGTAGGTTGCATCTTTTGTAGCAGACATGGCTTTGCAACAGGCATCAAGTTAAGCTCCTAACTCATCATGTGAGCTGACACAGTGACAAGGAAAAAAAAAGGTGTAACTGTATTCGACCTCTACTTCACAAAAAGTACAGTTTAATTCAACCAAACTCATCTTTGCAGCACTGAAAGTTTCAGTATATTAACATAACTGCCTCACAAGCAGACGGAGGAGGAAACACTCTCACTGGCTGAACAGTGAGCAAAAAAAAAGATTGGGGTTGTGCCCCCATAATGCTGCGTGTTACACAATTAGCCTTTTAATGACTGCTTCACTGCAGCCTAATTGCATACCTGGCAGTGTGTAATGGATGGATGGAGTTATATGCACAGCTCCTTCCTTAGGGACTGTCTTTACTGGGTGGCCACTTTCTAGCTTCACCATCATCACAACTGCTATGATCAAACGTGCCTCTCCATTGCCATCACTCATTTCCCATCTCATCAGTGGTCAGAGCCTGCTCCTCATCCTTTGATGATGCTCTGTTCTACCAGACATCTTCACAAACCCTAGACCCATGAGAAGGGCATGGTAATCCGTGCCCTCACACAGCATGAACCTTATCACCTATTTCTTGCTGTGTGGCCCAAGTCGCTTTTGTGCCTTTTACCTGCCCATAAGCTTGTCTTCTGTGCAGCGGCATCCATCATCTTGTCCTACAATTCACTGTCATTGATGGTAAAATACCTTGTCCTGGAGAGCTGGCAGTATCATCCTCTGCTGTTCACCAAAGACAAATGAACAGAAATCTCAAAATCATGTCTCTGCTGACATATCAGTTGTGAAAGAGAAGTTTGCTAACTAGTGTGAGCTACTGACTGATGTCACCTTGCGCCATGATGGTTTCATCCACGTCTTGATTTTTACCTGGAAATTGTAACTCATCAAAACTATCAAAAGCAGCAATACAGGGATATCCCCACCCTAGCCATGGGCCATACACTGGGGGGGACGTGATATCACATACAATACAGCACATGTGAGAATCAGTAAATTCTAAATGCACATTAAAAAATGAAAAATGATGGCTTTCTACCTCAGTATCGCTCTTTCAACCACTGGAATATTCATGTTCTGTACTTTCCTCCCTAAATTTGGTTAATTTTATATGAGACCTCATATAAAGCGCTCAATGATCACATGAACAGAAAAATGCAAATTTTCCATTTTTCATTTCTCTCTACCAATAGGAAAAGAAAAAAAAAAAAAAAAAGGCCCAAAGCCAACAACAAGAAATACTTAACTGAAATAACAGAAAATGCTACGATTTATAAAGGCTGGAGCAGTGTTATAACTCCAAAAACTTGTCATCTTGTAGTGCACTTTGCAAACACAAAGCACATCAGAAGTCTGTATTCAAATTAGCCAACCAAGAAATTATTAAGACCTAAGAAATCTTCTAGACTTCAGCAGAATCTGTCTTGAAAGATTTGGCATGTACAAGTCTTATGTGGATACAGTACTTTAGTTGTTTCTGGTTGGTTTGTTTTTTTGAAGACCAAATACAGACATGAAAAATATTTATCATCAAGAGGGAAGGAAATGTACCATTAATGCTATATGAAAATGTTATTTACAGAGGCAAGTCAAAATGCTTTATAGGCAGAAAGTCAAGTTTTTTTATTTGCATTGCAGAAGTAAATATTCTCCAATCAAATGTATTTTAAGTATGCTTACTTTCATTAAAAAAAAAATTTAAAAGCCCTTCTTCAATCAAAACTATTTTTTTAGTTTCTCATAACGTCTTGTGGCTGGTAAAAAATCAGAGGAAGTAGACACTGAATAACAGCAAAAGAATAACAATCGTTTTCCCATTTTATCAAATGAAAGGTTTATCACATGAGAGGCTTTAGTCTTAAATTCTCTACAATTTAAAGAGAGAACAACACTTTTTAAAAAAATACACTATGATTCACTTCTAGGTGGATGTTAAAATCAGCTCCTTATTTTTATAATGATGCTGAAACACTCCTGTACTTAAGAAATACTCAGAGTCTTTATTTCAGTATTTAATAACAAAAAAGGTAAACCAAAATGTTTTGTTCTGCCTGGTACTGAATATTTTAGCTTTTTATTGATGTTTACAGGCTTATTTTTGACATTTGGTTTTAAAAGACAACTATTAAAATTACTTCTGTTGCTAAAGAAGACAGTAAGAAATAGGCACTGATGCATCATTAAAGAATATGAACGTAAAATACAGTGTTTGGATAACTTTTGGTAAATGTGCTTTTCCAGATTCCTCCAGTACACTTACTATTTTTCTTCTAACATATAACTCATTTCTAATATGATGGCTTGAAACAAACAAACAAACAAAATATAAACCCAGACTACACACAATATCTATTCTTTTCAGATTCAGAAAATCATATTTACTATAAAATCGCATTCCATTTACAGTATCACAATATCCTAATTCAGCTTTTTCTTTTTTTTTATAATTTCCTTGTGTGCCCTATGTGGCAAAATTGTAATACCATACATAGAATAGAACAGCTTGAAGACTTGCAAAGGTATTTGCTATTATGTTAGATGACTTCTCACTCATTTAGAAATGTCCCCAGACCAGCTTATTTTATGGTGCTCATGCAAAGCAGATACATTAGAATTTTAAAAGGAAGGCAGAAAAAAGCCCACAAAGAAATCTTTATTTCTAGAATTCCTTGTGTGTCTTACTTAAAGCAATTCTATCATTTAGCCTTTCAACTGTAAAGATTGTATTTTAGTATACAATTTAATGTAATGACAATTTATGCTTGTTCTGCTTGCAGAACAAAAAAGCAGATATAACAGATAAATTAATCACTGTAAAAAAAAAAATAAAATTGCTGCATTCTGCAATTAGAGCTTTATCATTGAAGAATGACATGCCCACCAATACTTTTAAAAATCTTTAAAAATCTTAGTTTTTAGGTAGACTAACATTACCCACCTTGCAGGCTGCATTGCTTACACACCAGGAGCTAAAAAATAGCAAAATTAAATACTTAGTCCATAAGGTAATAATGCTGGATATTGTAGATTATCATTTATAGGGACACAGCCTAAATCTTTTGTATTAGGTACAATAAATGTATGTACATGACCTCTGTATGCCATCCTTTCTCCAGTTCTGCGAGTTAGGTGCCTGAAATAAATAATCTTTCTCTGAACGTGGAAAAGCAAAGACAAAATAAATACTTCATGAGGTTTGCCTTATTCCTCTGAAGATGATTGATACATGAACTGGACCAATAAAGAAACAGGATGCAGACTATTACTTCTAAACATGTGCAGTTCCAAGGAAGAGGAAGGTTTGCAGACAGGCTGCAATTGAAAGCAGCATTAGTTTTGGATACATATGAATTTTGAACTGATTCCTTAACGAGATTTCTGTTAAGTGCTTTTGTCCTTGGATCTTGGATGAAGTTTCGAAACATATGGTGTCTTAATTCCAAGACATCCTAGCCTTGGAAAATTCAGTAACTGATTCATGAACACCTTTCTTCAGAACAAACAAAAAAAAGTCACTGTAGATATTCTTTGGGTAAGCATTTTCTAAAGCACAGCAATACTTCCGTGAAGAAATATGATAAATACTCAAATTATTTTTATACAGTAAGGAAAAAAAAAAGTAAAAATAAATGTTGCCGATCAGAACATGAAGATCAAGGAAAAGCACCCCTGACAAACAGCAGGAAAATACCACAGCATTTCCATATATATTTGAAATAATTTCTGTATTGTCAAGAATCAACTTACACCGAAGAGGCTCAAAGGTGAATCTTACAGAGTATATGGCTGCAAAATGCTTAGGTAAACTTGAACTATTCAAAGAAAATTCTGAAAGAAAAAAAGCCAAATAAGACGTTCAAAAGTGAACAGAAGCATGATGAAAAGTAAAAATGAAAATCCCATAAAATGAGAGCTGGTAATAGTATATATAACTAACATGATAGTAGTATAAAAAAACAATTCAACTAAGCAAACTCAAATGGTTCCTCACATAGCTGATCCCAGAACACCAGATCATAATTCAAAATCTAATTATTAGACTATACTTGTTGAGATTACTCTTATTCATCACTGTTTGATCTCTCTGCAGAGCTGGCAGCTTGTCCTAAAATATTAGGTCAATTTACTAATTAATTTTTAAAGTTAAAGAAGATGCACTTTGAAAGAATGTGTTTTTTTTTTCTGTTAAAATGAAATTACAAGAGACTCTGAATATGCTTAATGCAGATCTCCCCTAACCTGGCTATGAAGTTATGCCAAGTTTGACAAAACTTTTTCAATCCAGAAGTATTACAAGTCTCTGATCCTCTAGCTTAAAAGAGGAAAACCTGTTTCTTGACAACTTCATTTCCAGAAATAATAAAATTGCTTATATATTGTTCCATATGTAGCATTTACTACATTCTTGGGAGTTTGTGGATTCCTATTTATATGGTTTGTAATGATGACCCCTATAGTCCTGTAAGCATAGAAATTCTACAGAAGAGAACAGAATAAATTTTCAGATAGCTTTATGAACAGAATTCAAGCATGATAGACACGAAGGACTTTAATCTGTAAGTAGGCAGTCATTGTTTCATGAGTGGGAGCTTGAGACAAGTAGGAGCACAAGCAGTACTCAGGGAAGCAAGCTGCTCCTGATACTAGTCAGACTTTAGTAGCATACCTTAACAGATGTTAAGTCAAGTTAATATACCAATTCTTTACCAAATGTAGCTGAGTCAGGAAGAGGTAGCCAGAAGTACAACTGGATCAGGAAGTTGGAATGTAGTGGAGGCAGCTAGACATGATGTGTCTGTGTTTAAGTGCATTTATTAATAGGTTTACAGAATGGTAAAAAGAATCTGAACAATTAAAACTCTGGTTTATACTTTTAACTTCCCAGTCATGATATCACAAAGTCATAATTTATTCCACTGTATTATTTATCCTGACTTAATAAAGAAAACACACATGCACATTTTCAGCCTTCAATCAACAATGAAAAAAGAGTTTGAAAAACTAAACAACTAGGCTTTTTCCAAATCCATGCGGCTAGTTTTGAGATCTTACTATACCACCACAGATCCAAGATGCTAATCTAGTTTACAATCAAATGTAATATATTTCAGGATCTTGATCTTTGCGACATATGCCTGTGCTTATTTACTCATTCCACTGTGAGAAATTTTGTTGCATTAGGTATAAATTAAGTTCAGTTTCCTGAAATTTGTGAAAACTGGCCAACTGATATCAACTACAAATCGTGGTCTTTAATTAGAACTTGCATACCATACAAAGGTAAATAATGAGCACTTGGGGGTTAGAGGTGTCCTGGGTTCAGCAGTAGCAGTGATTTTTCTCCCTCTTGGTAGCTGGTGCAGTGCAGTGTTTTGACTTTCGACCTGGGAACAGAACTGATAGCGATGTTTTGGTTTGGCCAAGGACTTTGTGAGCCTCATGCTCTGCCAGGGACGAGGGGAAGCCAGGAGGAAGCAGAGACAGGACACCTGACCCAATCGGACCAAAGAGGTATTCCATACCACAGCACGTCATGGCCAGGATGTAACTGGGAGTTAGCCGGAAGGGCTGGGAGACTGCAGGGTTGGAGGAGGTATTGGCTGGTGCTTGGTCGGGCTGGGGGGGGCGAGTTATAGGTTGGCTGGTGGTGAGGTGTTGTATTCTCTTCCCTTGTTATTTCCTTTATCATTATTATCATTGGTGGTAGCAGTAGTGATTTGTGTTATACCTTAGTTACTAAACTGTTCTTAACCCGTGGGAGTTGCATTCTTTTTGACTCTCCTCTCCGTCCCTCCGGGAGCAGGGGGAGGGCAAGAAAGGGGGGGAAGTGAGTGAACGAGTTACCTGACTGGGTTTAAACCACGACAGTTCTTTTTGGCGCCCAATGTGGGGCACGAGGGGTTGAGATAACGACAGATCTGACAGGATTAATAGTCACTCGTCACAATGCTGATTTATTGGCTCTCAGAGTTGTTCCTCTTGATCTCAGAGTTTCAGAATGTAGTACATTACTTAGAGCCGGTATTTGCTGTGTTAGTGTTTATCAAGTGTGGGGCTGGGGCTAAGGTTCTTGTCTCACTGTGCTTTATGGCAATGACTTGTAATACGGGCGGGCTCCAGCAGCAGGGCAGGACAGACGTGGCCATTGTAATGTGTGGGGTTTGTTCATCAAGAAGTTTGGGGGAGGGAGGCTCTCTGTGGCTGTCGTTAAGTGAAACAATACTCCTTTTGATTCTGTAACTGTTGTACTCTGTAAGTAATGGGGGGGAGGTGGTCAGTTGTATTGTTGCACAGGATTGTGAGGGAGAAAAGAGTGGCTCGAAGTGGTGTCTTGCTGCAACGCTTGAGGGGTGGGGGCTGCGATGGTGAGGAGGCTGGCAGCGGACGCTTCTCGGCGACTCTGGGAGCTTCTTGAAACTTCCCGAACCTTCCCCGCAATAAGACCCCCCGCAACAAAGGGAACCAATGGGGAAGAGCCATGTCAACATCCGAGTGAGGAGGGGCGACAGGATTGGCTGGGGCCTTGAACCGAAAAAAAATAAAGGACCACCTCCCAGAGACCGCGTGTGCGTCTTGGGTGGAGTGGAGGACTCCCCGGCGCCCCCAGCACTGTTTTATCTGTTATTGCTTACTCAGTTTAATAAAATTTATACTTTAAACCGAAATTGGCTATACCATTCATAACACGTGGATTTGTACCTGGCCGTCCGGCTGCTCTTCACCGGCCTGGCCCTTGCCCTCGCCTCCATATTTGTGAGGCTGCGGGGAGCCGAGGGGGAGCGGCCTTGGGATCCGGCGGCTGCAGGAGCGACCCGGGAGAGCGGCCCCAGGGACCAAGCGGCGGCGGGAGCGGGGCCGGAGGCTGCGAAGGGACAGCTGCCGGTGGAGGAGGTCGAGGAGCAGAAGGAAGCGGCTGCTGAGCAGCGGGAGAAGGCGGCGGAGGAGCCGAGCCCCACGGCCGAGCCGAGCCCTGAGACGGCCGAGAGCATCCCCCGGAAGCCGCCCGCCGAGCCCCAGGAGGATGCAGGAGACCACGCAGCATTTCCCAGCAAGGCAGAGGAGGAAGAGCTGGACTCAGGAAAAGAGAAGCTGGCGGTGGGAGAGCCGGCAAGCACAGCAGCTACACCAGCCCCAGTGACAAGCACAGCAGCTACACCAGCCCCAGTGACAAGTACAGCAGCATCGTTTGAGAGTTCTGAAGGTTTTGAATGGCCTTTGGGTATCCTTGGGACCTGCCTGCTGACTGTGATGGGGATCAGCATGTTGGCACACACACAGGCTGTGTTCTACCCACAACCATTTTGTCTGATCTCAAAAGTTAAGCAGAGTCAGGTTTGGGTCTTCTCTGGGGTTAGACAACGATGCAGGGGGACCAAGAGGTTTTTCCCCAAGGCTGGACAGTTATGAGTGGCAGGGTGTGTGGGACAGTATGGGCTAGTATCTAGTCCAATGGGCCCCTCCAGTGCTTTGGAAGCGTCGGACATGGAAGGCAGCTGTATGGAGTCCCCAGCAACAAGCTGCAGAAACTGCTGAAGGGGACAGTGAATTATGTTGAGCCTGGTGGGCACATGGCACTTCAGGTCATCAGAGCAGAGATGCAACATAGAGATGGACTCATGATCGAGGGGTGGACTTAGCAATGGATGCTATTGCCCAGGTGATTCACAAGTGTGAACACTGCACACAGTCTCTCCTGCTCTGGAAGACTGTTACAAGAGATGGAGCCTGACATCATGGACCAGATGGACGCAGCAGCTTTATAGCTACTGGTCTATGCACTTAGATAAGAGTGATGGTATATTGAAAATGAGGGATCTGAGCATGACGTGAATGGTATGGAATAAGGGGTGGATAATGTCCTGGGTTCAGCAGTAGCAGTCATGTTTCTCCTTCTTGGTAGCTGGGGCAGTGCAGTGTTTTGACTTTCGGCCTGGGAACAGGGCTGATAACAATGATGTTTTGGTCTGGCCAAGGACTTTGTGAGCCTCATGCTCTGCCAGGGAGGAGGGAAGCCAGGAGGAAGCAGAGACAGGACGCCTGACCCAAACTGACCAAAGAGGTATTCCATACCACAGCACGTCATGGCCAGGATGTAACTGGGAGTTAGCCGGAAGGGCTGGGAGACTGCAGGGTTGGAGGAGGTATTGGCTGGTGCTTGGTCGGGCTGGGGGGGCAAGTTATCGGTTGGCTGGTGGTGAGGTGTTGTATTCTCTTCCCTTATTATTTCCTTTATCATTATTATCATTGGTGGTAGCAGCAGTGATTTGTGTTACACCTTAGTTACTGGACTGTTCTTATCTCAACCCGTCCCTCCGGGAGCAGGGGGAGGGAAAGAAGAGGGGGGAAGTGAGTGAACAAAGTGCCTGACTGGATTTATACCACGAGAAGAGTTTTTTCTTTACCTTAAGACCAGAACATTACTTTCAAAAGTAGTGCATCAAACTACACAACCTCATTTATTATGTCATTATCTAATGACCTTTATGTGAGGGTTTGACATCAGAATTTTAATCAGCATGTCATAGGATTATGCTTAGGGAAATCAAGTTGCCAAAATTCAGTAAAAGAATCACTACCTGCAGATCTCAAGCTATGTCAAGACATGAATTAATCGACTGATTATTTAAGACAGTAAACAACTTGCCTGAGTAGTTATACATAGCATAGCAATAAATGTAACCGTATTCTATGGAATATAATCATGATTCATGTGTGGGGCCTTACCTTATAGTATATACTTTGGTTAATACACTTAGACATTCATCTGAAGCCTGACAAGCTGGTGCTGTATTTTAATTTTTGAAATTATGGTTATAGGTGATCTGAACAGTTGAGAACTGAAGCAGTAATTACTGGAACCAAGGAAAAGTGGAATGATTAGGGATAAATAAAATGAAGTCATTTTCTGGTGAAGGGTGTCAGAAAGGTTCTTAGGGACAATTTTAAATTAATGGTTTTGTTTTTATGAAAATGCAGTATTACTATATGGATTAATTATCCATTAATGTCTAGCATTTATAATAATAAGAAAATTTACTATTTGAAGTTATGTAAAATAACATTATATTTGATATATCACCATGAAGATGCAGGACCAAACTTTTTCAGTTAACTGTTCATACAAGCTGGGGCACTAAACTCCATGATGCTGTAAAGTAACAGACTTCAGGACTCATAGTTCTGCCTCTTCAATTCCCTTATATTCAATTATAATACATGAGTAACGCACAAAGCATACTGTCCTCAGGACTTCAACCTCCTGTTACGGTCTTTTCATTTTGAAAATAGCATCCAAGGAGGATGTACCTTAATTTCTCTACTTGTAAAGAAAGCTTCACTAGCACAGCAGGCCCAGCAATTGTCTGTGTGAAGCTAAAGTGTCATTCAGGTGAGCCATACAGACATTGAGACTCACATTCTCTGCATTTGCTAAGTGACCAAGATTATAGTGCCAGAAAAGACATTTAAAAACATACTGGACAGAAGCACCCCTTTCTCTCATGAAGAGCCAACTAAGGAAAATAAATGCCAGTGCCACAATGCCAAGGCACCATCCACATTCTCCAGCAAACATTGCCGCAGCTTTATGGAGCCTTGGCAACAGCTGGAGAAGCAATATGTGGATCAGGGTGGCCTCTCACAAAACCTTGTCAATCTTTTTTTTTTTTTTTTTAAATGCACTTAGTTGTGATGATCATGTAATGGCAGCCCTGAATGATTCTGAATTTTCCTGGATCAGCCAGATGAACTAGACCATTCTTGAAGATTTTGCAATAGTAGCTCACCTTGTCAGGTGCAGAAGAAAATGGAGGTATCCAGTAATGAATATTCAAGATCTTAATTTGGGTGCTCCTCTCAAAGGGGAGAAAAATCTTGTCATTAGCAGTTCTGTTAGGGTGATATTGCCTCCAACTGCAACCCTCAGAAACAAAGCAGGTGTTCCCATCCATGAAAGAAAGCAGCAGCAACACCTTAGGGACAAATGACAGATTTTGTAGAAGTACTGTTGCCACATTTGACTCTTTTTCATATAGAACTGGAAAATACACATTAAGCAATAGTCTACACACCTCCAAAATGGGACGCAGGATTTGAGAATGTATTATGAAAAGTATGATTTTCTATGGGACAGGTGGCAACCCCCTTTGAGATACAGCTGTCATGACCTAACCCTTGAGGGGGTTCACATTTACATTGTCCATGGTAATTTGATCTACACTGTTCAGGTGTATATTTTACAGCAGTAATTAACACTTTGATTATTTTATACGAATGCTTCCTGCAGTTCAAAGAAACTAAAGCAAATTAAATGGTTTAATTCAGTGAACTATGAACTGGATTTAACCTGATCCCATCCTAGTGACATTGATTGCAGATGATTTATAACTACTCTGGGAAAAAAAAAAATAGACATAATTTGCATATAAAAAAAATAAATCTGAGATGCTCCCAAAGTTCAGAAACTGGATCTGGTTCATAGAAATTCTGTAGTAGGAAAAGGGTATCTAATCTGACCTGCTGTGTAACTAAAAAAAGGCATGATCCCTGTTCTGATTCAACCAGCTTGTACACAGACATGCCTTTATAAATGTAAATATTAACTATTTTCAGTTCCTACATATGAAAAATGTGCCTAAAATTTTCAAAAGGAATATTATTTTTAGGAGATACTGGCATTAGTATTTTTTATCTTGGGTAGAAATCCTGCAAGATCAACTCCTGGTAATCTTGTCTGTTTTACTGTCACACGCCACAGATATAACAGATTGTGCAGACAAAAATCATCATAATTCCTGCAAATTCTTTCATCCTGCATTTGACAGGGAAACTACTTTCTAAAATAAAACTCTGCTACTTGAGTGCTACTAGAATAATAGTTTGTAGTGTATTCACAGATCTCATTCAGGCCCTTCAGTCTGACACAGTGCCACATCTTGATGTCCAATGCTAAATGATAATACCTTTGTATTATTTAGCTTTCTACCATTGAGCAATGTATCCACTGGCATACTGTTTCCTCAAACAAATGGCCTTTTTCAAATCTGGTATAATTCCACTGTCATCATATTTTAGACATTATCTGTACACATTCTCCAGAAGTGGGATGCCTAACCACCAGAAAAAGAAGATACATGTGAATCAATACTTGTAGGACACAGGTTTTTGCTTGCAGCTGCATCTGGCTTTGTCTTGTCACTGCCACCAGTTTCACCATGTTTCTCCTACCACCTTCATTCACCTCTAACTTTTCCTCTCAACTGGCAGATTCTGTTTGCTAGCGCACAGTTTTGTTTCCCCTCAGGAAAACAGTACCAAAAAGGCAAAATCAAAAGGCTGTAAAATATCCCTGCTCTTGCTTCTGTTGCAGTAAGTTACAGACCACCTGATTACAAGGCAACAACTATCTCTTTTGCAATATCTCATCTTTCACATGCTTATAAAGGAATGCATTTCAGATAGAACTTTCTGGACACAGCTGGTAGCACTGCTATGCAATAGAGCCGTAACACCATTTCAGCTGCTTTGAAGCCAATCAATGGATATGCCCAATAGCACCATTTCCCTTGGGACAGGATTGTTGCTAATGAGTGGGAATACTGGTGTGATGCTATGTCCCTTTTATTATGGGCTCTACTGCAGAGAATATAATCAGTAAAAAAAAACCCCACAGATGTGTGTTGTCCTGAAGTTCCAGCAGCCCCTATTTATCAATAATCACCACTAGGGCAATAAGATTTAATTTTCTTTAATTCATGAAGCAAATCAGATTGGCCAGTGCCAATTTTAGAACAAGAGGGGTGCGATAGTAGCTCAAAGCCAGCTCACTGCATCACAGCGCACTGTGTTATGCTAAACCTTCACTAAGAAGATTTGGTCTGAAATTATGAAAGTGAATCAATTCTCTTAAAATTTCCTACTAAGACATAGTACAGATGAAAAAAAAAAATCCTCATTATAAACAAAATAGAAAGCCCTCGCAGCCGCATTAGGAGACTAAATGCACCTGATAGATTTTAATAGTTTTAAATTACATTATATGTATAGCACTTCTGGCTTTTAGGTAATATTTGTCTATGGTTTTATAAGGTTAGGCATAAGAAGATGCTGAACTTGATTTTAATTCACTGTGGGAAGTCTTGCTGCAAGATGAGTGGGGTGACAAACAATTGACTTATTATAGAGCTTGAAAGAGCGAAAATGAAGGAAAGCTTGAAGATATTATTAGATTGCCAGAGTTTGTGGACTCAACAGTGTCTATGGGCAATCTATCATAATCCAGTTTGAACCCAATTCATATCAATTTGAAGTGATTTCTTTCTCATATAAAATTAAATCAATGGAATCTTCAACTAAATTAATAAAAGTGTCCATACAGGAAGTTGCATAGTTTTAACCAAATAAACTCTAAAAGTGGTATTCAAAAAAGCAATGCAGCTCATGTGAAAGCGAGTCATAAGATCATATGCTGATAGATAGCAATAACAGACACTGATAACCGGAGACTTCTTGGATCAGTGTGCGTTCAACTCTGTTCTAGTTTCAGATATGCAGTAGTGGACCTAAATGCTATCCCTGTTCTTAGAAGTCATTTTGCAAAACTCATTGACATTGCTAAGGACAGAGGTAGGCCCTTGCTATTGATTGCTTCTGCCAATACATGTCTACAGGCAGGGTCCCAGTAACCGAATACAAACCCGGTATCTAAGAATAACTGGTTAAATAACGGATGAACTGTGACACACACACATTGTGTTTATTCACAGTGAAACCTCTGAAATTTCATCCGTAACTCAATTAGCCTGTTAAAATCTAACTGCATTAGGGCAAGTGAGTATTCTTTATTGGGCTTAATTCTTACAAAGGCTGTCAATCCAATCCTCTCTCTCCTATTCTACAGTTCTGAACTTCCTTGTCTATCAAGGCTTGCAATTTCCAGGAAATCTTCACAGATGATGGAATGGTCTAGTAGTGTTCTCTCATTACCAAAGTTCCATCCCAGATGGCTTGGCAGTAACGCTCCTCCAGGTCCTGCTGTCAGATACGAACTTCATCTGAATTACCTTCATTCCAGGGACTTGGACACCTTCCTACCCATCTTTCCTACACATAGTATCTTCTCCAGACATTTGTTCTTACTATACCTCACCCCACCGAAGCATAATGGGGACAGCTGTCTTCACCATTAATGAGACAGGATGAACAGATGTGGGCAAAGGAGCCACTTGCAGTATGACTAGTAGTCTAAACTCAGAATAGAGACACAGAAATTACAGTATGTTCCAATATGTGGTAGATGCTCACAGCAGTTATTTCACATGCCCTTAGGTCTTTGTGAGTAATTCTACATTAGAGTGCATCAAGCCAATTGTTCTTGTTGCTTAGCATGAATTTCTGGGTGCTTTAATTAATTCACCCACAGCATGAGCACCACTGTTTGATGCACACTCATTCTTGAAAAGCTTACACATATTATTACTAGCATGAAACAAAGACTAATGGACTGATAGAAACAGTGGACTAGAAACATGAAGGAAAACAGAAAAGCAGAATTTTAGCGAGACAGGCAAATCTAAATTGAACTCTTTTTGGCAGAAACTGTTATCACAGAAGAAATATATATACATAAGTATATAGATATATATTATTCATTTCCCTGAGTCTCCCAAAGGCTTTGTGGGTTGAAAAATGTCTCTTTATAGTTTTAAGCTTTACCTGGAGTTGCATTTAAAAATTATGTCTAGCCATATTTTTACTTGTTGGCTTAAGAACACTTGGGGCAAACAGAAAAGAGGAAAATCATAGTTTTCATTTGCTTTTGTTCTTGAAAAGCTAGTTTATGTACCCTATGCAACGAGATGAAAACCAAAAGGAGGAAAAATTAAATCACATCAATAAAATACATAGGCACTTCCCTGACTTGCCCAATAAATGTGCTATTTTAGATAAATGGGAAATGTCTATATTCTCTTTGTGTACTTCTTAAATGTGAATGGCTTTTTCTCTGTTCTCTCTAAATTCTTATATAGCAGGGCATAGCCTTCTAGCTAGTTCTTGTGACACGGCTGCAAGCTTTTTCCTTCTGTGAATTCCAGACTTTCCCAAAATCAGACAGCAGGAATTCAGTTTTCCTGTATTATCAGTTTCAGTACTTCATTAATCTGATCAAATTCCTAATTTGTGCAACTAATATGTTTTTGTGTGAAAAAGTTGATATAGCACTGGTTTGGCAACCAAAAAGTCCATTCCTACAGTTACCAAGAAAGGGACTGGTTTAAGTCAAACATATTCGTGTAAAGATTTTGGTCAAATTGTCAATGCAGAACAAAGCTACTACAGATAGTTGAAAAAGTCAAACTAGACCTGAATTTAAAAAAAAAAAAAAAAAATTGCAAAGAGCATTATCAAGAAACAGAAGCGTATGATGACATGCTAATGGTTTAAATTATTGCATTTATTTTTCAGTTAAATCTCTGTATTTAGACTCAACAAGACAAAGTTGTATAAAAAAAAAAGAAAAAGAAAAAATGACACTTTGATCTCAAATTCAGATTAGAGACTTTCATGCTGTACATCTTAAGCAAGTGCGTAATAACTAACAGGATATTCAAAGATATCAACTACTTATCCCATGACTTCCTGAGGTTTTTCCCTTTGCACAGAACAATATTTACTGAATCTATGACAAACTGATTTCAGGCAAGTTACTGAGACCTCATCTGGAATGTACCAATTGGAAAGGAATGTGTATACAAATGTCCCAAAACCCAGATGATTGCCTTGATCAGCAGGCTACATAATTAGGCCTCTGTTTCTGGGTTTTCATGATAATTAGGAACTTAGTGTTGCAGTGTTCTCTCCAATAAAGAATAAAAATAAATATGGAACGCTCAGTATTGTATTCCATGTGGAATTCTTCTTTTCCAGCCAAATCTAGCTACATTTGCTTTGCTGTTGCTAGCAAAATCTTTACTTAAGAAATACACTAGCTATTTCTTTAAGGCAGTATTTCACACTCAGCAATACCCTACAGAAATCCAGGCATTTGTTGGAGAATTAAAATGAGAGAACAAGCACAAATGAACAAAAGGGATCAAGCTATCATGAGGATTTTTAGGTACACGTCAGAGAACAAAACCTGTACAAATGGGGATAAACAAAACCTTCATTGTAGCAGGTCCCTCAAAAGGTTCACCACCTCTGACTCATGGTGACAAACTCGCAAGGGTCTTATTCCTGTGTTCAGCACTACAGTAAAATCCCAACTAAATATCCAATTTAAGAGCAAACCAGTGTCAGCTGCCAATCAACACAAGTTCTTCTTTACTATCTATCCAATTTATTCTCTAAGAAGAGCCCCAGCTGTAGTTTGCCTGCTCGCTTTATTTTGTATTTTTCTTACAGTGCTGCAGCTTAGTTTTACACATTTTCTTAGAATCCTCGATAAAACTGTTGCAGTCTCTTCACATACTGCACAGTACATATGCAATACAGTGGCTTCTGTTGGTGTTCCAGAGCTATTCATTACTGTCATCATTTCAGCACACTGTGCTGTTACTGCAGGCTGCCAACTGTTGTTTTTCATGTACATAGATTTTATGCTTAAAGAAAGACACCTACTATTGTTATTTAATAAAATGCCTATAATAATACTACCTTACATTTATATAAATCCTCTTTCATCCACAAGTCTTAAAATACTTTATGATTTTTTTTTTCCTTTATATATAATGCTGCGGATTGTTCAGCCTGCCACTGAAAAAAACAGCTCCTTTTAACACACAACCTATCTGCTTAGCAGCACAAAGCAGCATTACACCATTTTGAACTTGTCTATACGACTACATTGGCTACAAAAGACAGTATCACGAGCATCCTAGTGCAAAAACACTGCAAGGCAATGTTAGAAGGAATCAGCAAAAGATGCCAATTTGCTGCTCCTATGGTCACTGCTACCAAGAAAATAGAACCACATGTCTGCTGACACATAATCGCAGGTTTAAAGGGAAGTCTGAAGCACTGCTTATAAAAATGGATGAAAGGAACTCAACAATGAAGAGAGCAGTGTCTAAGATGCTAAGGTGCCTTCTTAATCATTATTATACCCAAAAAGCCTAAACGCACAAACAGAAATGCACCAAGCTTGAATTTAAAGATCTGTGGAAGAAGCAGATGAGCTACTTAGCATAACACAAATTAAAACCACTCTTATTGTCTCTCTAGCTCTCAACTAAAAGAAGGTCCTGACACTGTGAGAATTTGTTCTTTATTCAACTTCATGGCCAAACTAATGATTTATGGTAAAGTTCTTTCTTTCACTTTAACTGGACTTACCCCTTTTGAATGCTTTGATTGAAAGTCTATGACAGCACCAAATATTACTATTTTATTAAGTGCTGTAGTAAAAAAGGAAAGGGAAGGGAGAAGAGATCACATTATTTCTGCAGAAGATATGGAAACACTATGCAGCAAAGTCTACTTTGTCTAGGCTCCTCATCACCTACAGTTAGAATATCAGCTGCGTCTTGGGAGTGTCACTTGCACTGTGACACACTGACTTTGAAAATGCTGCTCACCTATGAAATAAATGTAGGGCTTCTTAAGATTGACTATAAAACTAATTAAATTTGAGATGCTTTTCATCAAAACTCCTCTACATAACAGCTAGGAAAAAAAGCATTTTTCTAAGGGCATGTCCAACATAGAATCAGTCAACTGAACCCTTGAAGCTCTATATGCACATCAAGGACAGCACATGACCCTAAGTTTATCTGAATATGTTTCTGTTCAAAAATGCTGTCATAGTATTGGTCCTGTTCTTATCTCTTGCAGATAGTAGTCCAAATTATTCCCTCTTACACAAGTCTAATCTCACATTGATTTCAATGGGTTTCAGTGGAATAACTGAAAAGAGAATTTGGCCCGTAATCTCTGACTTTATCATATAAGTAGTAAGTGCTTGGCTGAAACTAGATTTAAAGATAGCCTGGGGGGACAAGTCAAGGACTCAAAGAACTTCTACTGAAACCCAAATCTCCTGCCTCCAGGGAAAACACAAAACAAAACAAAATGCCTTTAAAGCACTATATTCCTAGGATGGGGAGGGGGAAACCCTTAACTATTAGCTGATAGCATATTTCTCATCCTTCATCAACAAGAGAAAAAAGAGGGGATACTCATGTTCTAGAACAGAATTAATTTTTTTCTCTTTTAGTTTTCTCGCAAAAAAATTGTATGTGAGTGTATTTGATTGTCTTAGCAAAGGGAATGCATTCTGCTTTTTTTTCAAGTCCTACATTAATATAATTGGAAATAGCAAGTCCCTCCATAAAGATTGATCTACAAAGATTTTCTTCTGACTTCTAGTTGCCTGACTAAATGCATGGGTTTAGTTTTTGGTGCAGGTCTTTCCGTGCTGCAAGTTAAGCAGCCTGTGAGCCAAGGGATAAGATTTTTTTGAAGCCTGAGTTGTTGAGTACACAAGGCAGACTCCTACAGCCCTGTGACATTCTCAACCTGCAGCAAGTTTAAATGCTTGTTCGTGATTGAGGAGGTGCCTTATTAGCCCTTGTTCCACTCACCAGTCTTTCTATCTTGAACTGGACTCAGATTTGTGAGTTAGCAAGAATCAATCCCCAAGAGCAGGAGTCACCAAATAACAAGGACTTGACTAGATTTCACAGCAATGTGGCTGCTTTCTGCTGGCTTTGTGGAGGCCACTCTTCATGCTTAAAAGACAAACAGAAAAGGAAAGAAAAGTCAAGCACTTCTTCACTCTCTGAATTCCTTTGTCATACATAACCACTTAGTTTGTATTACAAAATATTATAAGGCAAGAAAAACAAATGTGATTTCTATCCAGCCTGGATATGAAGATCAAGAGAGATCACAGTCACAGTTCCAGATTTTAGGAAGACTTTAATTTTAGCAATTGCAGCAGATAATCTTACTCATGAAGTAAACAAACAATGTCTTGACCAAGCAACCTCAAAACCCTGATGTAAAGGTAACTGGGAAATTAAATGCAAATGGTAATTCTGCAATATTTTTTCTAATAAATTACCTTTTAAAGCTAAAAGGAATAGGGAAACACTAAGAGCACAGGATCAGTGAATTAAAACAAGTCCCAGGAGTAAAGGGTAACTCACAGCCACTTTTGCAAGCTTTAGCGTATTTAAATTTTTATTTTAAATTATACCTCTGGAAAGAAAAATCTATCCAGGGTGTAGCTGCCTGCAGAAATGTATCTTATGAAGAATGCGACTGGAATCTTTAAGCTTGCAGAAGCCCCAGCCCTACTGTCTCACTGCTCTCTGGAGAAGGCATGGACTGGGGCCACAGGACCAAGCGCCAGCTGAAGGTCCCCTGTTCCCTTTCTAATTTACCTGAGGCCACACTGACAGGCCTGATACACATTTAATTAGCAAACAGCTGTGGCTGTTACAGATGCCACACTCCAATTTGTTTGTTACTGCCCCTCTGCCAGAGGTTATCATCTTCTCAGGAGAATGTTGCAGAGCTTCTTTGTAATCAAGCACTTCAGTTAAAACCATTGTCCCTGGCCCTGCGCGGCCAGTCTGTGGACTTTGCTTTTAGGGCAATGCCCTGACTACAGTAGAAGTGGCAGCATCCAGGACAGTAACAAGAAAAAAATGGTAGTAGTTGAGTTCACCGTAGATGCTTCCTAGGCATAAATGTCTAAGCAGCCTACAGCTTTGGTAGGTTTTGTTACCATCCTTAAGTTACACATCATAAACTGTGAATAAAGAGATGTAATACCTGTCTGCAGTTTCTCCTGCTCTCTTCTCCTGACCCTTCCTTCCTTTTCTCTCCAAGCATAGATCTCTATAGTTAAAATCAGTAATGACTGTTAATATCATTGAGAGAGGGAACATTTCTGTGCCTTCTTTGCTGACTGGTTGAGCAGCATAATAAATCTACTCATTTTACAATTGTGTGGTATGGACTTTAAAAGCTATTCCTGAAAACAATTTCTACAAAATAAAACAATTCCAACTTATCCCCGTATGCAGCATCAGACTGCACAATTACAGGCAACTGCACCCAGCCAACACTGTTAAATTGAGGACTTCTCTTTTCCTGGCTCTGCTACTGCTGGACAGGCTATATACCCATTGCTTTGCCTCCATCTGTGCTAACAACAGAATCCTTTTTGATTAAAATGTTGCTGAGCTATACTGTGAAAGTTCATTTGAACTATGCACTTGCTTCACTTAGAAATATTTTTTCTCCATTTGGATATAAGATATAAGCATTTGAGTTATGCCTCCAGCCTGAGTTATTTCAATAAGAGGGGAAAAAATAAATACATATTCTAATTAATGTAAAGTGTTTCAGGCAAGAGGAAACTCGGGAATAGGCTTTTCCTATTGTGTACAGCTATATGTCAATTTCAGAGCTTTCTGAAATACAAAAAATAAATGAGAGTCTCACATACGTATCTACTCAAATGAGACATAGAAGAAATGATATCTAGGTAAGTAGAAACAGAGGTCCTAAACATCGAAATTACTGTATTTCATGAAGAAATCTCAGGATGTTTTGGTCTCCACACAAAACCTACCTTTTTTTATTTTTTTTTTTCTTTTTTCTTTGTTATTGTGAGAAATGTATAGCATAAGTTTTCCTGTGTTCTCAGTGAGTCTGACTACTGTTTGGTTATTCAAGATTCTAATGAAAACATGATTAACTGCAAAGCCACGTTTAGCTATGTTTTACAGCACATAAGAAACATACCTTTTATCATAGTAAAGACTGTAAAATCTGTTTCCCAATTAAAGGAGAAAGCATAAAAAGGTAACATATTAAAGTAGGGATTAATAAGGAAATTACAGGAGGAAATTAAGAATTAGTAATCAATTAGACTGCAATTAGGAGATAATTAACTAAATTAAGGAGTTTAGGATGTACATTATATGTTTTAGCTCAAACAATAGTTCTAGTTCAAAATCTAATGTCAGTTTGTAATTCTCAAGAATGCATTTCAGGTTTTGAAGGACCACAGTTTGCATTTTCAGGTGGGCATTCTGCCTAAACGTCTCTGTGTTCAAGAATAGAGAAATCAAATAGGAGCTGGCTAGTTCTTGGGAACTGTTCAGAATTTGGGGAATCATGCAATTCCTGCATTGAAAAAAACTCGGTTCCCACTCTCTTCAGTAAATGGAACAAGTAACCGATACTTTGTATTAGTCACTGAAAGCAGAGGGTACCAATGTAAGACAGGGAGACAGAAAACACAAGGATTCCTGACACTTAAACATCAGAACATGCTCATGTCTGAATTGTATTTCAGGGACAGAGTCCGAGTAATTCTTCCTTTATCTAAACTGCTCCTTTTATAGATACTTACAAGAAGGGTTACTTTAAAAGGATGACACAAAGCATGTTAGGCAGGTTTCACAGAAGTATTCTCTCTCTTACTAATGTCCAAATATTTACTAATAAAAGCAGTAAGATCCTCTTTGTTTTCATTGGTCTCCAGAGTTCCAGCCACTCAGATCTAACATTTACTTGCAATATGCATTATTTAGTACTTGGGTTGGACTGTAAACGTACAGCTAGAATAGGCACTATGTACAGCTCAGAGCTTGTGAGTCTAAGTTAACCATGCTTTTAGATCAAGTTCCTATACTTTTCAAAACACAATACTGTGTCCACAGAGAAAGAAAAGGTCTGTTTGTAACAACCCTCGGACACTGTACTTCAGCTATTCCAAAGCAATCTATTTTTTAAGGAGTAAATTTAGAATTCAAATTCTTAGGCATTAATTAGCCTCTCTGCCTATTATTCCCATCTGATATGAATCTTTCTTAGACTATAAAGCTAAAGAGTAAAGCCTGATTAACAATTAAAAATGAGCATATACTGCATTGTGATAAAATACTTCTCTCTTCACTTATGTTTGAAGACTCATGTCACATAACTTCTGTTCAGACACTGAGCAGTATCATTATATTCACTAGGTACTGCTTGGAGACATAGACCAGCATCGTGAAAACTGTCTCCTGCTGATAAAGAGGACTAAGTAGTTTATGGGGTGTTTCTGGGAGGAATCCTTAGAAAGAAGTCTCCAACAGTTTTCATCAAAAAAAAACAGAGGCAAATGTTTTACTTTTGTTCTATAATTTTGCTTCCTTTCTGTCTCTCTTCCATCAGAAGGCTGAAGTACAAGAGAATATATATGATACATAAATATAAATAATCCTTTGTTTATATGGTATTAATTACCTGGATGGAAAGAAATTTGTATAGGAGCCATGCGAGTCAACCACTAAAACACAATAATCCTCTAAATAAATATAACTACATAGCAATAAATAGCAGCAGCATGCAATACAGTAGAATAGGAGGAGTAGAATAATATGTTCAATTGTAAATTACTGTGCATGGAAATTTAGGCAGGCATAATACAATTACCCAAATGGAGGTCAAATGCAATTTCACAGGGTGAATAGCAGACTATGACCATGTATCTGTTTATTTATTTTTTTTTTTTTTTAATTTCAGAGTGATCTAGCCATTATTTAACATTTGGAAATATCTTTCATTTTTTACATACTATTCTGATGAACAAAGTTAATTAATTTAGCACTTGATTACAATTTGCATAATTTTCACAAAGAACAGTTTACTTAATATGAAGAGTTTTTTATTCTGTTCCCACTCTTAAACTAAAAAGGGAAAGATGCAAAGTAAACAGAGACTATTAATCCTAAAACTCAGCTGAGATCACCTCAAAACACTACTGTTATAACCCGAAATAGATAAGTTTGCTGGTGACAAGCTGTACTATGAAATATAAGTAACAGAGATATGACATTACATTCTCATTAAATATATATATATATATGAGGGAAACTTCAGAGACATATGACTTGCCTATAAATCTTCCATCAGATATAAGAAACAAAACAAATTAAAATGGAAAAGCTCAGTTTTTAGCTTTCAAATCCATACCAATTTTCTCAGCAAGGGTTGTTTTGTGATCAGTAGTAAGTTGGGTCTCACAAAACTGAGGATCTTGCTCTTTATATCCTTCTTCATGCTTTGCAGCTTTTATTTACTACCTACATGCTTCATTGAAATTTAATTATATTCAGACTTCTATTTTTCTCCCTTTCATTGAATCTGTTGATTCTGTAACACATCCAAGAACAAATAAACAAACTGTCCTGCCGTTTTGAAAATGTGAAATTTCATCACCACATTGATTCAGAGCCAAATAGAGAACTCTAACCAGAGGTGCTAGGGTCAGATTTACCTCACAGATACCACTGCAGACAAATCAACATTCATGGGATGATTTCTATTACTTCATTGGACAGTTTTAGTATTAGCTTTCAAAACCAACATTAAAAAAAAAAAAATATGTATTTGAAAATGAGACTGTTTAACCTATATTTTAGAGGCCTCACATACATACCTGAATCATGGTATTCAAAAGGCATGTTGTGGTTTAAGCCCAGCCGCTAACTCAGAACCACATAGCCGCTGGCTTACTTCCCCGTCTTCTTCCTCCCCCCACTCCAAGAGGGATGGGGAGGAGAACCGAAAGAATGTAACTCCCATGGGATGAGATAAGAACAGTCCAGTAACTAAGGCATAACACAAATCGCTACTGCTACCACCAATAATAATGATAAGGGAAATAACAAGGGAATAGAATATAAAGCGAAAAGAGGAGAAGGAAAAGAAAACAATAAACCCATGTGATGCACAATACAATTGCTGACCACCCACTGATTGATACCCAGCCCCACCCGAGCAGCAACCTAGGCGTTCAGGTAACTGCCCCCAGTTTATATACTGGGCATCACGTGCTGTGGTATGGAATACCCTTTTGGCTAGTTTGGGTCAGGTGTCCTGTCTCTGCTTCCTCCCGGCTTCCCCCCTGTCTGGCAGAGCATGAGACTCAGAAAGTCCTTGATCGGAGTAAACATTACTTAGCAACATCTAAAAACATGGGTGTTGTTCTCAGGCTGACATCAAAAACACCGCAGTACACCAACTACTAAGAAGGAGAAATGTTACTTACAGCTGAACCCAGCACAAGGCACACTCAACACAAGTAGTTATAACTTGAAACATATAATGCTTATCACAGGAAATGACCTAAACATTTCATCGCCTTTAAAACCTTTAGTACTATCCCCATAAATTCAGTACTTCATTAATAAGACACTGGGTTGTATCCATGCTACCTCCTCCTGACATTTCTGCTACATACGTGTCTCATTTTGTTTGTTTAATAAACTTGTTCCCGGCTCAATCCCACAAGTACAGCATGGTCTCTGCTTTAAAAAAAGAAATTAAAATAAGATTCAGCTGATATAGATTTTAGAGTCATTCATCTATGCAATAGTGAGTGACTTATTTTGGCCAGGGATCAGCAATGAGCAGCAGTGTGAAGCAACTTTTTCTGCTACAATGCTTTTCCCTTGTGGAAACTGTAAACCATTTTAAAATACTGCTCAGTTTCATTAGTTTAAGAAGTTCTTTGAAAAATATTGACTATGCTCACCAGCTATTCCCTGGGTAGGGACATATATGCTGTACCCCTGAAAAACAATTAGGACAAGCCAATGATACACAGATATATCTGGCTGCATCACTTTCTGAAGCCATCCCAAAATTGAATATTTTTCTTCTTTCTGCATGCAGACAGATAATATCATTGGAGTCGCAAGTCTACAAATCACAGGTGGACTTGGCAGCATCAACACAGAAACCATAGGTCAAAAATTTTGTTTACTGTATGCAGCCCAATAGTTCAAAGAATTGAGCACGTTGGCACCGATCCAGTAAAGCACTTAGGATGGTTGGGACTCTTGGCATACTGACAGCTCAGCTCATGTCTCAGAGGTTTGCTGAATTGGGGCCTGAGAACTGAACACCTTGTAGGATAGAACCCATGTCATGCTACTGTACCAAGGGCATGGCCATCAGTGACTATTAATTCGGTCAGATCTGTCATTATCTCACCCCCTTGTGCCCCATGCTGGGTACGAAAAAGAACTGTCGTGGTTTAAACCCAGCCAGACAGCTTGTTCACTCACTCCCCCCCTTCTTGCCCTCCCTACTCCCAGAGGGATGGTGAGGAGAATTGAAAAGAATACAACTCCCATGGGTTGAGATAAGAACAGTTTAATAACTAAGGTGTAACACAAATCACTGCTGCTACCACCAATAATAACAATGATAAAGGAAATAACAAGGGAAGAGAATACAACACCTCACCACCAGCCAACCGATAACTCGCCCCCCCCAGCCCGACCAAGCACCAGCCAATACCTCCTCCAACCCTGCAGTCTCCCAGCCCTTCCGGCTAACTCCCAGTTACATCCTGGCCATGACGTGCTGTGGTATGGAATACCTCTTTGGTCAGTTTGGGTCAGGCATCCTGTCTCTGCTTCCTCCTGGCTTCCCCCCCTCCCTGGCAGAGCATGAGGCTCACAAAGTCCTTGGCCAAACCAAAACATCGCTGTTATCAGCCCTGTTCCCAGGCCGAAAGTCAAAACACAGCACTGCACCAGCTACCAAGAAGGAGAAACATGACTGCTACTGCTGAACCCAGGACATTATCCACCCCTTATTCCATACCATTCACGTCATGCTCAGATCCCACATTTTCAATATACCATCACTCTTATCTAAGTGCACTCTTATGTTAGTGCGTGGACCAGTAGCTATAAAGCTGCTGAGCCCATCTGGTCCATGATGTCAGGCTCCATCTCTTGTAACAATCTTTCAGAGCAGGTGAGGCTGTGTGCAGTGTTCACACTTGTGAATCACCTGGGCAATAGCATCCATTGCTAAGTCCACCCCTCGATCATGAGTCCATCTCTGTGTTGCATCTCTGCTCTGATGGCCTGAAGTGCCATGGGCCCACCAGGCTCAACATAATTCACTGTCCCCTTCAGCAGTTTCTGCAGCTTGTTGCTGGGGACTCCATACAGCTGCCTTCCATGTCCGACGCTTCCAAAGCACTGGAGGGGCCCATTGGACTAGATACTAGCCCATACTGTCCCACACACCCTGCCACTCATAACTGTCCAGCCTTGGGAAAAACCTCTTGGTCCCCCTGCATCGTTGTCTAACCCCAGACAAGACAGAAACCTGACTCTGCTTAACTTTTGAGATCAGACAAAATGGTTGTGGGTAAAACACAGTCTGTGTGTGTGCCAACATGCTGATCCCCATCACAATCAGCAGGCAGGTCCCAAGGATACCCAAAGGCCATTCAAAACCTTCAGAACTCTCAGGTGTAGCTGCTGTACTTGTCACTGGGGCTGGTGTAGCTGCTGTGCTTGCCGGCTCTCCTACCGCCTGCTTCTCTTTTCCTGAGTCCAGATCTTCCTCCTCTGCCTTGCTGGGAAATGCTGCGTGGTCTCCTGCATCCTCCTGGGGCTCGGCGGGCGGCTTCCGGGGGATGCTCTCGGCCGTCACGGGGCTGGGCTCGGACGCGGGGCTCGGCTCCTCCGCCGCCTTCTCCCGCTGCTCGGCATTCGTCTCCTAGCGCTCCTCGATCGCCCCGACCTCTCCCACCGGCAGCCGCCCCCTCGCGGCCTCCGGCCCCGCTCCCGCCGCCGCTTGGTCCCCGGGGCCGCTCTCCCGGGCCGCTTCAGCAGCCGCCGGCTCCCCGCGGCCTCACGAAGACGGAGGCGAGGGCGAGGGCCAGGCCGGTGAAGAGCAGCCGGACGGCCAGGTACAAGTCCACGGCCACGTCCGTCCCGCCCTGCTGCTGGAGCCCGCCCGTATTACAAGTCATGGCCATAAAGCACAGTGAGACAAGAGCCTTAGCCCAGGCCCCACACTTGATAAACACACAGCAGATTTCAGAGTTTTAATCTCTTACGTACAATTTGCAACTTTGCATTTAAGAGCATGCATATTTTTGAGCCTGAATATATTTAGAATAATGCTTCCTAATGGTGAAAGCAATAATAGATTTATCTACTCATTTCTCAAGATGTGCTTGTGCTTACGTGAGATTATCTGACTTGATGACTCCAGGAACAGAGACTCCATATTTTTCATCCTCAAATTTCTAAAGCTCCAGTGGAAACTTCTCAATACACAGACAAGAAGAACCCACCCAGCAATTCTTTCTCACTCACATTTCTCAGTTAACTTTATTTTTTCTTTTTAAAATTTAGAACATTCATCAAATCTTTGACATTTAGAACCAGGCTTTTCGACACAAGAAACAAGTAGAAATCCCAAGCTAGAAACCCTGTGTAATAGCAGCACACTTTCTCATCTTGATCCTGTTAACTTGGTAGTAATAAACCACAAAAGAGATGCAAAGGAATGGTAATCTGAAAATAAAGAATCATGGGGAACAGCAGATTTCCTGTCAGCAATGAAGTAACAAAAATGATTGATTTCTTAATTTCAGATTGATGCGAGGATAGACTCCACAACTTGTTAAAGTTGTAAAGTAGGTATGCTTTATTCAGCGCTGAGGCACATGGGGGATAGCTCCTCCAAAGGCATGCGCACCTCAGTGCCGTTTTCCCTTTGCATTTATCATCTAAAGTTATACATATGCATGAGGTTGCACAACATACCTATACATATTCATGTCCTATCCCCGCTTCGTATTATAATGAGCTAAGAAGTCCTTTGCACCTGCACAGTGCCTCCTAGTGGTCGTGGGTGAGGGTCTCAAGATGAAGTAAACAAGACTTCCTTGAGCCCAAACTTTTTACCTCTAGTCGTTACGCATGCTCCCTGGAGGCTTGGTCATTGTCCAAAGCAGACAGCCAATTTCAGCCAGCCTAGGCATCCAAAGGACAGGAATCAAGTCACGGTCCCTACCTCTTAACAACAGCCACTTCCTTATATCTTGTTCTAGCACACACGGTGAGCACGATAAGCATGAACCAGTAGTAATATTGTTAAGCAATTGTACATCGCAAGTACAATAAGCAAGCAGCTTGACATACCCCCCCGTACATCAGTTAACCCTTCGCATCAGTATGATGTTTCCCTAGGAACTCATACAAAACAGCAGCTCCTTCAGTATACTTTAAGGGACAAAATTCCACCAAAAATCACTCTCTGAGTACAGTCGATGTCTTCAACTTCTTGCTTTAGGGTTTCTGTCTGTTCTTCTCTGATGTATTCATTCTGTACTCAAACCAATGTATTCATTCTGTACATAAACCAAGGTTTTATTCTGAAAGCTTGCTATTTTTACAGTGATTTGCTCTCTTGATTTCTCACTTACATATTAGTCTGCCTCTTCATCATGAAATCATTGTTAATTTTCCTTTTGCTTCCACTTCTGTTTTTCAAAGGGTCTCCTCTAATTCCATTATTTTGGCACATTAAGATCTTTATGTAGATATTAGGCATAAAAAAAAACAACTAAACCCCAACAAATGCCCAACAACAACCAACCTCCTCCCCAGAAAAGCCAAAAACCTGGCACCAAAAGAAAAGTTAAATAGCTTTTGAGTATAAAATCCACAGATGATATATAAACTGCATATGCGAGTTTGCTATAATACCATTAGGGGATCTGCACCCTGTTCTCTATTTCAATAATTTCTCTTCATCCATATCTCTAAAGGCATAAGCAGCCATGAAGTTTAAAGAGTTCTGCCTCTCTTTTCTTAGCTTCAAGTGTAACTTTCAAACTGAACCAATAAGTGGAGCCAATATGTATTTTTGATAGAAGACAGAATGATTTTCTGTTCTTTTCCCTCAGCCCCACATCCTTCTATCATTCTCATAACTTACCCCTACGCATATATGAGCAAGAGTTATGAGATAGATAGCCCCCCAGATGACTTCTAGGAGAAATTCATGCCTATCAGATTGAAATACTAAATGAAAAAACAAAAACAAAAACAAACCAAAACCAACTTCCATCCCTTGAATGTAATGTGCTACAAAGAAATTCTTCCTTTTATCACTTTTCAGTAAGGCTGACTATTTGTGTATGATTTGCAAAATTCCCTTCACCTTTGAAAGACATCTAGGGTATAAAATCATACCTTTCTATCTCCGTGAGATGGCTTATTGTCAGATATTCCACAAAGACCACAGCCATATCTCTACGTTGCCTGTATATGAAAATGAAGTTTTAATTCCTTCACTTGATGACATTTCCTGCTGCAACCCAGTGATTTATTTTGTTTAATTTTGGGGTAATAATAAACAACCAATAGAAATTATTTGTGAAAATACAATTGTTTAGTGGTTGTATAAGACACATATTGTAGGGGTGGGAATGGGAAGAACAAAGAAGGATATACCTTACTCAATGCAGCTGAGAAAAGCAACAGAAAACTTCAGCCTTGAGGAAAGGGAACCTTGGTGGTTTCCATTACTCTGTCAGTCTTTTCAACTGTCCGTAGCATAATAGTGAGCCACTGACTAACCTGCAGACAGAAGGGCAGGAACTAATCGTCACATAGTATTTTACCTATGAGGAGAAACAAAATGAGAGAGACACCCACAAAGAAGAAATTACAGATACTGCAAGGCTGGACATCACACTACCTTTGTTTCCTACAGACTTGCTACCACCATCCTACAGGTCTCAGTTAGATTAGCACTGTGAAGGGAGAGGGCTTCCTCCCTTGACTCAGAACCTGAGCTGTATGTTCAACATCTTTGTCAGCAACATGGACAGTGGGATTGAGTGCACCCTCAGCAAGTTTGCTGATGACATGAAGCTGTGTGGTACAGTCAACATGCTGGAGTGAAGGAATGCCATCCAGAGGGACCCTGACATGCTTCAGAGTTGGGCCAATGCCAACCTCATGAAGTTCAACAAGGCCAAGTGCAAGGTCCTGCACCTGGGTCGGAGCAATCCCAAGCACAGCTACAGGTTGGGCAGAGAAGAGATTCAGAGCAGCCCTGTGGAGAAGGACTTGGGGGTGTTGGTCAAGGAGAAAATGAACATGACGCAGCAGTGTGTGCTTGCAGCCCAGAAAACCAACCGTATCCTCGGCTGCATCAAAAGGAGCCTGACCAGCAGGTCGAAGGAGGTGATCCTGCCCCTCTCCTCTGCTCTTGTGAGACCTCACCTGGAGTATTGCGTGCAGTTCTGGTGTCCTCAACATAAAAGGACATGGAACTGTTGGAACAGGTCCAGAGGAGGGCCACGAGGATGATCAGGGGACTGGAGCACCTCCTATATGAAGACAGGCTGAAAAAGTTGGGGCTGTTCAGCCTGGAGAAGGGAAGGCTGCATGGAGACCTCATAGCAGCCTTCCAGTATCTGAAGGGGGCCTATAGGGATGCTGGAGAGGGACTCTTCATTAGGGACTGTAGTGATAGGACAAGCGGTAATGGGTTCAAATTAAAACAGGGGAAGTTAAGGTTAGATATAAGGAAGAAGTTCTTTACTATGAGGCTGGTGAGGCACTGGAACAGGTTGCCCCAGGAAGTGGTAAATGTATTCAAAGTGGTAAAAGTGTTCAAATTCAGGTTGGACAGAGCCTTGGGTGACATGGTGTAGGGTGAAGTGTCCCTACCCATGGTATGGGGATTGGAACTAGATTATTTGAAGGTTCTTTCCAACCCAAACCATTCAATAATTCTATGTCATCTTAATTTAGTAATTTCAAATTGAGAAAAGAATGCATGCTGCATGGTAAACTGTAACTTTCATTTCCTCCCATAAAAAATGCAAAAGCTTATTAAAAAAATCTCATTCTGCTCCAGAGCCCTGAAACTAAGTCACTGATTTCGTAATCTTTAAATTTTAATTAAAACTAAACTCTTGCAAAACAAATTAGAAATACATAAATACTGTGTGTTAAGAATACCAAAGGATCATTCTGACAAGGTACAGTGTCAGTCCCTCTGTCTCTAAATGTGTTTTGAGGTTTCCTCAGTCCTAGCTTCAGTTCATGATCAAAGGAGCTTGTCAAATAAATGTCACAAAATTGTCACTACATACAAAATGAGCACAACCTTTTATTTGTTTTTTGGCAAAGGTTATTATCATTAGAAATAACCAGGTGTCCCAGAATCCACCAGAGAATGCACTTCAACAAGTTACCCTGTGTGCTGCATTTAGCAAGTTCCCTGTGGCTGGGTTATTGCAAGGATAATGCCCTGTGGGGTGTTCCACCAGCCTCCACCATAATAAGTACTAGGAGAATCTGCCACAGAAATAATGAAAACACTTTTTCCCTTCACAGTCCATTTCTTAAGTTTTCATTCTTATCTATCTTCCACCATAAAAAAAAAAACAACACAAAAAAAACAAAAACCAACCAACCAACCACCAACAACAATAAAAACAACAACAAAAAAACCCTCCCAAACAAAGAACCAAACTGAAGATTATTTTAAGTGTAAAATGTTTTCACTGGCCATGTGTATTTCATAATTCTTTGCACTCAGAGTGATTGCAGGTTTTGAACTATTTTACAGAATTACAAGGGCAAAGATTGGGAGAGTTGGAAATGTTAAAAAAATACTAGAAAAGTTGCACAAGTCTGAATGTGCACTGAAAACTGGCACTGTAAACTGTTACATACCTGGAGCATCTACCTTCAGGTAGATGAGAAGCCCAAATGTTCTTAATGGATAGTTTCCTGACAGGAAATTCAAGCACAAGCTAGTAAAATTTTTGCAGACTCAGGGCTGCTGATTAGCAAAAGCTGGGCATGCTGAGAAACCCTTGCAAGTTTGAACCTGTACAAATGATGTTTTGCATTTTTTGTCTTTCTTTCTCTGTTGTTATAATCTGGGTACAAACAAAATATATTTTAGGTGAAGATCTAGCTGTAAATTCATAGAATAAAATAACTGAACAAAAGTATATGATCAAATGATACCAACAGAAAGGATTGCAAAGGAATCTTCACCAGCCACCTATACTATTAGATGATCCTAGCTTTTAGGATCTTCTTTTAGTTGCTTAAGTGTTTTCTGATTTCTATAGAGAGGGCTCATACCTTCAAAAGCTTTAGCATTTTCAGATTTGCATCAGAGATCTGAAATTCACTTGGGATTTTCTCTTGTTACAAGGACTCATCTTCTGCTGGAGAGGTGAAAAAGAAAATGCTAAAGACACTCTAAGACTTTGATCACACTTTGCATATGCTCAGCATTTTGGCAGATGAGTTCTCAAAAGAGCCCATCTGTAGTGACCTGCTCCAAAGCGGGACTGCACGGACTGCGTGGAATTTCATCTGTAGTTGCGGCAGCTAGATGCCACTGTGGCACAAAGCACTGCAACTGAAAGCAAAGATTCTTTTTTCCTTCCCTATTCACTGTCTGTCAGGCACACAGGAGGAAGCTGGAATCAAACAAACTTACACACAGACAGCATCAGGGGCTGGACAGGTTCAGAAGGCTTAGCTCATAGAAAGGCCGGGATTCAAAAGACAGACAAGTTGGGAAGGAATGAGAGAAGGAATTAAACTCAAGAAAATACTGGGAAAAGCAGTCTAGGACTATGGGGAAAGACTTAGAAATTAAAGTGAGCAGAAGTCAGGGAGTGGCTCAAGATACTGAAATTTCATATTGCAAAGGGTACAGGCAGAAAAGGCAGGAGAACCCGAGTCCCAGTTTCTCTACAGCTTGGAATAGAAATGGAGAAATTTGGTCTTAAACATTTGTCTCCTGACAATTCACTACCTTAATGACTGACAGACACATCCTGTGGATCTTGCTGTCGATTAGACACAATCATTCTGCTGAATATTTGTATTTTCAAAAACTGAGTGAAGAATGGGAGTTTGAAAAGAAAAAGCAAACCGAACCCAAGAACCTCATCATTCCCATAGCATCCCTGGTAAAAATGTAACTCCTTCAATTGCATTGCTCTCTTTTTATTACCAAGACTCATTTTTATCACCAAGCTGTGTAATGCTTTATATGATTACTTAAATGAACAATAAGAGTCTTGAGCTTAATGTGCTGAAGTTTTGAGTAGCTTATTTTAGACAGAGATCTATAAGAAGGCAGCACACATGGGGAACAACAAAAGAAGAAATTGTACAACACAACTTCTGTCAAACACAAAGTTGTACCATGAAGATGGCTGAAAGGAATCTGAAAAGCTCCCTTTACACGATGCAAACAATGTTAGCCTGTGACAAATGTGCCCCTGAAGAGAAATTAAACAGCTTGTCTTAGAGCTGCTGTTGTAGCCTGAACTTCTTGGAATTACTATTTGATTGAGGGAGAGAGATGCAGTTGCTTTATAAAGCTAAGACACTCAGCAATAGTGCTCTTCCATTTGCCCTTGACAGCTGCATTTTTTTTAATGGCATTTATTTGCTTGGATTTAGCAGGTTTAGTCTTTATTGCTGTAAATTTGTAAAAATGACAAAAATATCATAATACAAATTTACAGAACTGAAGATATGGAGTGATCCCTCTCCTTTCTGAGCTGGGAGAAACCCTCAGAAACAAGGTTGACTAGCAGGAGTTTTCTGATTGAAAACACTGTCAAAAACCCCTTCAGTGAAAGGAACTGTATTTGGGTTTTCAAGTTTGTTCCAAGATATTTTTTGCTGCAGAAGATGTCATGCCGCCCACATTAGACAGCCTCGCAGTTATTAATGCATTGCAGAGACCTTGAAATCTCAATCTGATATAAGGCTACTTCAGTCTGTGTTTCTTCCTACCCCATTATAAACTTGACCTTAATTAACCCTCTTAGTGAAATGGAGTTTGTTGACTCAAGGACAGTTTCATTGAAAAACAATGTTGCAATGTCATTCAAAAGCTAAAGTAAGGCTGCTTTATAAAGGGATTTGTACTAATAACTCTTGAATATTAATAGCTTCTTATGGTATGTGGTTTGTATAAACTTATCTATACAAGCAAGGATTGAGCTTTGTCAGACTTTTTAAAAGTCTACATTTCCCCTAGTGAAACCTGTTTGTCAATCACTACATGGATTTTGTAAAAAAACAAAACAAAACAAAATAGAAAAAAATTAAAATGTAGGCTTAAAATCAAATGTGGCAGATTAATTTCACTAGCTGTAAATCAAAACATTCCCTGAAAAACAAGGATATCTGACTAACACAGTAAATTCTCCTGGAACTTCCTAATGGAAATACTTGTTCCATCTCACATAAGTAGTTGGATAGAGAACAAATATATGGGGCAGATCTTTAGATAATTTCATTTTAAAAATTTTAGGTAATTTCATTTTAAAATCTTCCATGGAAGAGGTGGGTGTTGCAGTGTTGCCAGCTTCACTGCATCACCTGAAGGTCTTGGAACATGCTCAGGGTTGATGGTGAGAAGTGTTTGTTGTAGTATCATATCAGCATGCTGCAAATAGGACGGAAGGTAACAGCAACTGATATTTTACAATACACTTTAAAGGAAGCATATGCTTTCTTAGGAAAATATTTGAGAGCACTTAGAACTAAACTGCTCCATTTGTCCACAGTTTAAAGGTATATGCTTCAGAGCCGATGGTCATACTTTCTTTTTTTTGCCCTTACACATCTCTGTGCTAGTCTTCATTTTCAACAGATATAACAAGCTGTAGTTATTATTTCTCAGATGAGCTAGGAACTGAATAAAGATTATGAGTTAGTTTAACAACGAAAATATTCATACAGACCATGTAAGTAGCTGAAGTTATAAAAAATCCAGTGATATTTTCTGAATGGTATTTGAACATTAATGTTTTTTCCCCCATAAATTAGAACCTATTTTATGGAGGTGCAGTACATTTATTACCTTGTCACAAATTATGTTTTATCCACTTGATTCTGAATAACAGTGTGCATATTGTTGTGGTCTAAACCCTAGCCAGACAGCTTGTTCACTCACTCCCAGTGAGTGGTGCCGGGCTGACAGCAATCGAGGCCCCTTCCCCCCGGGGCTCTCCTCTTCCCCTCTCCCAGAGGGATGTGGAGGAGGACCGAAAGAGTGCAACTCCCATGGGTTGAGACAAGAACAGTCCAGCAACCGATGTACAACACAAATCACCACCGCTACCACCACCAACAACAATGATAAGAGAAAATAACAAGGGAAGAGAATACAATACCACTGGCCAAGAAATGAGTTTGACTCAGAAGCCCCTGTCCTTCCGGGTAACTCCCGGTTACGCCACCCCCCCCCCCCCCCCCCCCCCCCCCCCCCCCCCCCCCCCCCCCCCCCCCCCCCCCCCCCCCCCCCCACCCCAGGCATGACGTGCTGTGGTATGGAATACCTCTTTGGTCAGTTTGGGTCAGGTGTCCTGTCTCTGCTTCCTCCCGGCTTCCCCTCCTCAAAGCCCCATCCAGCCTGGCAACATTACTTGTAATAAAACCAATACAGTTTACCTATTTATATGCTTTTGCCCTGCACTGTTAACTGCACGGACTAGCAAACGTGGTTCATAAACATCCAAACCTCTCATTGCCCTCTTGCAGTGTCTCTTTTCCCTTATATATACAGCAGAAGGAAAGAATACTCAATCTTCTTTTTGTGTAAGCTTCAGTAGAGCAGTGAGAGCTTTTTGCAGTGCACACGGGGACCACCAGTGGCTGTCAGTCTTTGTTTCCCCCACCTGTATTACTTTGTCAGTAGAGTGTTCATCTGTTGAAAATTTTGATATTGGAGGTTTCTCTCGTATGCCTACTAACAGAAAGTAATTTAATTGGAAATTATTAAAAAGGCATTAGATAATAATTTGCTGATGCTTCTGTATTAACAATGACAGAATTATGTAGTGTTGAAAAGGGAAGAACCCTAAAACATAAAGCCAAATGATGAAATTAGCTTATCGTAAAATGCTAGAGAGGTTTACAAGCATCAGTGTGTCTACCTGTCACCGTAAATTAGTAATTCTTTGTCCAGGTCATGCAGACATGTTAGCACAAAATTTGATTTTTCTCATACCAAAGTTGCATGCTATGACCACAACACACAATACTCACAGAAACCTGACTGCTCCTTTTATTTTTTTCTCACTTGAAGGTTTTCCAGATTTTGTGTGTTCACAGCAGCCTAACAAAATTATTTAGGATAAAGCAAAAATTTTCCTTACAGCATATAAAATAATCAGCCTTTTTCAGAATAAGCCTTTATGAAGTTTCTTTGGAATGAAATTGTTTTAATATCAACAAGTCATCCTGACTGTTCTTCCGACCAGATATTTTTAGTATAAAATAGTTAGCAGGTCTGTCATGTATTTTATCATCTAAATACTATGGGAAAAGATGGATTTGAAGATTTCCCACATGACATCCTTGTCTTCCCACATAACATCCTTGTCTCTGAATTGGAGAGACATCAATTTGATAGGTGGACCACCAATTTGATAGTGGATCAAGAACTGGCTGGATGGCTGCAAGCACAGTTATGGGCAATGGCTCAGTGTCCGGCTGGAGACCAGTAACAAGTGGTGTCCCTCAGGGATTGGTGTTGGGACCAGTCTTGTTCAACATCTTTGTTGCTGACTGGGACAGTGGGATTGAGTGCGTCCTCAGCAAGTTTGCCGATGACACCAAGCTGTGTGGTTCGGTTGATACCCTGGAGGGAAGGAATGCCATCCAGAGGGACCTTGAGATGCTTGTGAGGTGGGCTGATGCCAACCTTATGAAGTGTAAGCATGCCAAGTGCAAGGTCCTACACCTGGGTCAGAGCAATCCCAGGCACAGCTACAGGTTGGGCAGAGAAGAGATTCAGAGCAGCCCTGCGGAGAAGGACTTGGGGGTGTTGGTTGATGAGAAAATGAACATGAGCCTGCTTCAGTGTGTGCTTGCAGCCCAGAAAGCCAACCGTATCCTGGGCTGCATCAAAAGGAATGTGACTAGCAGGTCGACGGAGGTGATCCTGCCCCTCTACTCTGCTCTTGTGAGACCTCACCTGGAGTATTGTGTGAAGTTCTGGTGTCCTCGACATAAAAAGGACATGGAACTGTTGGAACAAGTCCAGAGAAGGGCCACGAGGATGATCAGGGGACTGGAGCACCTCCCGTATGAAGATAGGCTGAGAAAGTTGGGGCTGTTCAGCCTGGTTAAGGGAAGGCTGCATGGAGACCTCCTAGCAGCCTTCCAGTATCTGAAGGGGGCCTATAGGGATGCTGGAGAGGGACTCTTCATTAGGGATTGTAGTGATAGACAAGGGGTAATGGGTTCAAACTTAAACAGGGGAGGTTTAGATGGATATAAGAAAGCAATTCTTTACTGTAAGGGTGGTGAGGCACTGGAATGGGTTGCCCAGGGAGGCTGTGAGTGCTCCATCCCTGGCAGTGTTCAAGGCCAGGTTGGACGAAGCCTTGGGTGACATGATTTAGTGTGAGGTGTCCCTGCCCATGGCAGGGGGTTTGGAACTTTATAATCTTAAGGTCCTTTCCAACCCTAATTAGTCTATGATTCTATGATTACTGTACCCCCCCTTAGTGAGCCTTAGAAAACAAGCAAAAAACCCCAACCTAATAAAAAACTCCCTCAATGCCAAATCAACTCACTACTAAAAGGATTCAGTATGGTAAGTAAGCATTCAAACTGGATTATATATTATCTGTTCCCTGCTCTACCATTTCCTTCATGAGGCTTCATCCTGGGACATGATTGAATGACCACCACTTCCCTGCTGTATATAGTTATATGTCAGGAACGGCCAAATTAAAGTACAGCTCTGTGTGATGAAGCTGGGGCCTATGAATCTGAGCAGTTTATGTGTCCAACTCAAGATTCATCATCTTTACAGTATTTATTTGCCATTCTGGCATACACAGAGCAGTATTTACCTTTCTGCTATGACAAATAACCTTTAGGATCTAGGACTCAATTTTTTGAATATGTCAAAGTGTTTAGCAATACTAAAAAAGGTAACATTTCTCTCTGTGGAATGGGAAACTTGTTGATTGATGACACTGTTCTGGAATATTTAACCAAAACAGAAAAGCCTAACACACTGATGGAAATGATCTGTTAGTTAGGTTTTGTTTTTCCTTTCCTCTATCTTCATATAAATTGTGCAAGCTCATTCTGTTTACTTTCTCAGATAGTGTACTGTAAACACATTTGAGAAAATATTTACTTTTTCTACTTACTTTGTATAAACTGTAAAAAGAAAGAGCTGCTTTAAAACCAAAAAAATTCTATACCATAAAGATGGGTAAGTAGCAGAATGCATCTCTCCCATTTTTTGCTATTCTAAGGTGGAAGAACTTAACAATTTTCCTTGGGTAACAAAGTAATTACATGTTTTATTTTAACCTAACTCTATTTTTGGGTGTGAAAATGTGTATTTTTATTTCTAGTACCTGTAAGAATTACATCTCATCTATCCAGCATTAAATATACATTTAGTTATACCCAAAAGTGATACATTTCCCTTTTCAGAAAAGTCTGAATATTCAGAGGTTGGCAGGCTGAAAATAATGTTTTACATATGAGAAGTCCATGATATGCCTCAATTTTTTAGTAGCATAAAGAAGACAAAAAAGATCCCCTGAAAATTAACCGAATACAGAGCATGTAACTTGCTACAGCAATAAGAATTTCCAGCTGCTCTTTCCTGAATGACACCTGACTGGTTTGGTTTGTTGTTTGGTTTGGTTTTGTTTTGTTGTTGGTTTTTTTTTTCCCCAAAAGATGATAAGCTAAATATTTTACAGGTGGACAGTACATTTATCATCCCACACGGGGTAAAGAATATCTCTTGAATAAATACGACCAGGAAAACAAATGGGGCAAATATTAACTCATTTGATGGCATTAAAAGGACAGGCAGCACATATAAGAATTTCTGTGGATGGGAATGAGTCTGTCCTTCTGAAACCACCTCATGAGGAAACAGAAAATTGAAAGGCATTCTACCCAAATAACTGAACATCCCTCACTTGTCTTCTCAAGCCCCATGCTGAACAAAGCTCACTGAAATCTGAGAAGTAGTACCCGCACTATATCTACTATATATGTGTGTGTATATATACACACTGTAGAATGTTTCATTCTAAAGAAATCTGTATTTCTGTCTTCAGGCAAACCTTCCCTGTAATCCCACTGCCTAATTTATTTTTGAGTAAGTGCTGCAGGTACAGATCCTAAGAAGATGAAGAGTAACTTTCCTGTTTTCAGACCCATTATTGTAATCAAGTCAGACAATGCATATTTTTAAGACAACATGTCTTTTAAGACAACATCCATTATTAGGCTAAGAACTGAATTATTAATAAGGATTTTCTTCTTGTTAAGTACCACACTTCCATCTGTGATGCATAGCCACCTAGTGACTAATTTAAATTGATTGAAACATTTATGTGATATATACTGTTAATTACATTTCACCTTCACCAGTTTAACATATTTTGAAGCAACTGTCAAGGATGCAGCACTAACCTGTAATTGGTGGCTGTGAAATGTGTAGCTTTGATAATGACTTGGTGAAAACTGTGCTTATGATTATATTATGAAGTTAAAAGAGTCAAAGGCAGCTCCACCATTTATAAACAGACAAGCACGCATTCCTCTTTGGGAAAAAAATAATTAAAAGTCATTTAACAATTTAACATACTTATATAGAGATTTTTTTCTAGCATGCCTTTTTTTTTAATCTAAGTTTAAAAATAAACTTTTTCTTTTTTTAAAATATTGAAACTAGAACCAGTTCTCACTAAAATACAAAATATTTTTCTCAACTTCAGCTGAAACCAGCAAATTTTCAGAGTTTAAAAGAAGTTGGGTTTGTCTTCTGTGAGGTTAGGTAAAATATATATGATTATTTTTACATTTCTACAATTTTAGGCTTTGCCCAGAACTACAAATACTTACATGTTCCTCACATGTATTCCTATTCTTAATGCTGCCGTTTCATGCGTTTTTTTTCCAGTGTCTTGTACCACATTTCCTAAAAAGAAAAAAAAAAAAAAGAAAAAAACAAAAAACAAAAAACACCTACCAAAATAATATTTGGAGGTGCAAATAAGTATGTGAATTTTGCACATGAAGCTGTCAGGTTCTTATATGCATACAGAATGCTCATAACTCTCTATTCAAACACAGAAAGATTAAAATCTAGACAGTTGCTTACTTATTTTGTATCCCACTACAGATGGGATACAGATTCCTAATTGTAGATGCACATTGCTAGCAAATTTTGTTTACAGCCTTTCATAGTGTGTATTGTGAAATGCACACAAGCACTAGTAATCATGAGTGAAATAAGGAATAGGAATGGGAAACTCACTTATTAACTTCCTCTTCTGCTTGTTTCTTGCACTTTCTTGCAGCAGTTCCTCTGTTCTCATTAGATTCAACAAGTTCACATTTGGACTTGCTAGTGGACTGAACATGAACCAGACAGGTAATCTGGAAAGTGATGATGAGATTTGGATAGGTGATCTCGTGGACTCCTGCTTCCAATAAAATAATTCTACAGCAGGAAAATATGAAGAAGGAATACTATCCAAGACCTCCAGGTAGAGAGGATGGAGAAGGGAGATTAAATAAATAAATGGTCCTGACAGTTCTTTATTCGTTCCTGACAGTTCATGGCTTCTGTATCATTAGTCATGACAGCGCACTTCCCCTCTCTCTCTAGCTTTCCATACATTTTCCAGCTCCTTTCTCACTTGTAAAGCCTTAATGTACAATTGTTTTCGCATTGCTTTTTAGGGTTTTAAATGAAGCCTGAGGTTTGTTTTCTCCCACTGTGAAGCCAGTTTATATTTCCAGGCTGGTAATGAATGAAACTTTGACAGAGTATAAGAAACACTTTAAATTTGCTACTACAGTGTGAAAGATTGTTTCCACTCTGTATTAAATTTTCACTGGGGATTCATTCTGTAATGTTACCTATTTTCTATTCATAATTACAAAAATAAAACCTCTGGTGAGGATGAAAACAAACAGCCCCTTCCCCTAGCTCATTATATTTGACCATTACTTGCTGTGCAGTTTGCAGCATAAAAGTGCTGGAAGGATCAGGAGTAATCTCAGGTAATAGGTGTTGCTTAACAGAAAAAAACACTTCAGAAGTTGCAAGTGATAACGAAAGTGGTGTTTTCTATTACACTGCTTGTATAAAATATTATTTGGTAACTCTGAATCACTACTAAACTGGGAGCAGTTAGTGGTGTATTTCTGTATTATTGTGTCATTCCCATTTTCATGAAGTAGGTTGGGCTTCCAGCTTCCTTGCAACTGGTTCATGTGGAAAACTAAGGCAGTTTCAAATCAGAACTAGGGAACTTTCTTAAGATTTAGGAAAGAAGAGTGCACATCTCTGTTTGGGGACTGACATATGGCTGTTACTGAGCTTAATAAAAGTTACCTCTGAAATTCCTTGCCTTCAGCTCCTCAACAGAGTGAATCCATTGCTTTCCCACCCTGACATTTGTAACTGGCTGAGGCATATCTGTGACAATCAGAATCTGCTTCCACTGCTCAGTAACAATTGCAATCCATTTCTTCTCCTCTTGCAAAACAAACTCAGAGCTTCTCAATGTCCTGAAAACTTCCCTCCTTATCCATCTGCTTTGAAGATCTGCATTGTTTTAAGTAGCCAGTACAATACAGCAGCTCCTTGCCTTTGTGCAAAACTGCAAGGGAGAAAACCAATTTTCCTAAAAGAAACAACAGGAAATATTATTTCCTACTCAAAATACATGACTAAGGTACTATGTGAGAAAAGAACATTATATACGTGCTTCTTATTTTCAGACTGTTTCATAATTCATGTTACTAGACCTCACATTATCAATCCACCCAGCTTGTGACAGCCAGAGATAAGAAGAGAAAGCAGGGTTCATTCTTGGACAGTCATGTTTTAAAAGGTCCTTTTCCCTCTATAAGGGAGACTATGCTAGCAACCCTCTTGATGTTAGGCTCCACAAGCATGATAAATCCAAATAGCAGATGAAATAATTTAGAACACACATATACAGAACCTACAACACACCATCCTCTTATCTGATTTGCATTAACAATGTATTTTTATACTCACCTAGATGACACAGACAGTACTTACAGGGAATACAGAGACTATTGGAGGATACTGGCTGTAATCTCTTCACTTTTGATGAAAGCACTCCAGAGTTTAATAAATCACATTACTGGGAACTTGAGGGAGTCATCTTCTGGTCAGAAGTCTCCCTGATAGTCATTTGGACAAAACTGTAGAAGAAAACAGACTTTATGGTCTATCCCTAATGTTCTAGTTTTGCACTGATTTAGGGTAGTGCGCATCTCCAGAATTCTAACTTTTATAAAATATAACTTCAAGCTCCCTAATAACTTATTAAATGTTATTCTTTGGAGAACTCATCTAATATCTCTCCATAAATCTGTTTCTGAGAATATAAAACATTCTGCCTTTGTATTTGTTCTCTACTACTGAAATTAATTGCAATATGTGTTTCCTGTTCTAAAGAATGTATGTTTCTTGAGCGTTACTAAACAAGTGCTGCCTTTTCCAGCTTGGAGTTACTGAACACTGTATAGGGACAGTATCGCAATCAAACCGCGCAGTCAAGATCACCCTAAAATGTTTAGTCTTCAACTAAAAGAACCCAAATAGAAGTTATTAATAGAAGTGGAAACACAATCAATGTAAATTATGTAAAAGTAAATATGAGAGTATAAGTCATGTAGTCATACTTCATTCTGTTTTAGAATTTCCATCATCTGCACAGTTCATCTCATCAGATGTTGACTTGCTTACCTAACAGTACAAGAATATTAATTGTTTCTAATGATAATTTTCTAATTCCTGACATTGCTCTGTGTACATTGGTTACACAATGCCCTTCCACTGAATGTGTATTTACTTAGTGTTTGCCCGGTAAATTATTCTAATGGGAGGATGTTGTCGTAACAGTGCGTTGAACATTCCATCTCTCTGAAAGTGAAATGCCATAGTTGTTCCCAATTAAGCTGTTTTCCTTAAGTTTTTCAGAGGATGATGTGAAGGGTGGCAATATTGATGAAGATTAATTGGATTGAAACTAACTGTGATACAGCTGTAGATAAGGTTATTCTGCTAGTTAGCAAATTAAAATTGCAGCCATTTAAAAGCTGAGTATGTGAAGGCTTGGCTTTCTTGGTGTTCAGATGACATGTAACAGAAAAAAACAAATCCAGGAGCTACAGGAAATAGAGATACTTCAGTTATGCTGACACTCTTCCACTCAATTTAAGAGCACAGCAAAATTGCAACATTGATTCATAAATTAATAAATAAAAGGTATGTCTCAGTGGATTATTTGGTTTTGTCTAGGAACTTGATAGATCTGTTTAGCTACTGCAATTAAAAAAAAAATATCAAGGGAGCAGAGTTTTGGCTGAGCACTCTCTCTACAGTGCTATAAAGGTATTAAACAATTACAAATGCTTTGGAAAAACAGTTTTTCAGAAGAGATGAATAGACACTTTCTCAGACTCTTTCAGCCAATGACATCAGGTAGGCTTCTCAACCTAACCAAAATTTTACTTGTCAAAATCCAACTGGCAGCATGACTTATAAACCACTATGAAAAAAACAAAATCATCAGAAGAACCCAGAAGAGGCTATCTTTTAGAGTAAATAACTCAAAATCCAAGTAGTCTCCATCATCAAATCAAGTAAATTTAGATTCCAGGTGCTGATTAGTTCCTTTGTTAAAAGACAAATAAAATACCACTCCAGTTTTTCTTCCCAGACATTTGTATACATAACTCATGGTGAACAGCAACTAGAATACAATATTGAAACTTCCTAAAAGCTGTCTAACAGGTTATCTTCTTGACACTGGTAAAAAACATTTGCAGTTTCACCTAAAGATTTAAAAACAACCATAGTATAGGTTATTTTAAGCAGTAAGGAAATAGTCGGAGTAAGTCTCTTATATCTTCCTCTGAATTCATATGTACACACATACATGCACACATGCATATGCACACATATACAAAGATGAGAAGCAGTTGACAACTTGACACATTTATGTTTCAGTTACATAACCTCGGGTATCAAGACTAAAACCAGCTGCAAACTAAAACCAGGACAGCTACCTGGAAAGAAACAAAGCCATTGCAAATATTTTGCATCAGTATTTTACATTTACAATGCAGACACATTTGCTTGTGGTGCCTTTAGCTTTGAATTATAGCACACTGTCCTGGGTTCAGCAGTAGCAGTCATGTTTCTCCTTCGTGGTAGCTGGTGCAGCACTGTGTTTTGACTTCCAGCCTGGGAACAGTGCTGGTGATACCGATGTTTTCAGTTGTTGCTAAGTGATGTTTACCCTGACCAAGGGACTTTGTGAGGCTCATGCTCTTCCAGGGAGGAAGGGAAGCCGTGAGGAAGCAGAGATGGGGAGCCTGACCCAGGCTAGCCAAGGAGGTATTCCATACCACAGCACGTCATGCCCAGGGTGGGGGGTAACTGGGAGTTACCCGGAAGGACACGGGCTTCCGGGTGGGACTCATTTCTTGGCCAGTGGTATCGTATTCTCTTCCCTTGTTATTTTCTCTTATCATTGTTGTTGTTGTTGGTAGCGGTGGTGATTTGTGTTGTCCAGTGGTTGCTGGACTGTTCTTGTCTCAACCCGTAGGAGTTGCACTCTTTCGATTCTCCTCCCTGTTCCTCCAGGAGTGGAGAAGGGGAGAGCTCCGGGGAGGGGGGGGCCTTGATTGCTGTCAGCCCGGCACCACTCACTGGGAGTGAGTGAACAAGCTGTCTGGATAGGGTTTAAACCACGACACACACATTTCTTCCATTACCTAAGTCAGATGATGTCGAATATAGTGTATAAGTTAGTATCGCAACTTCATTAAGCTCCTTATACTCCAGCAGTCAAACAGCCTGACTAGTTAAATAAATTTAGTTTCACATTTGCAACAGTTCTATAGAACTTTGTCATTAGTGTTCACCGCCTTCATATGCTCAAGTATAGAACCTATTCAATCAACTGAGATATGTAGATCTATATATATATTTATACACACATATATTTATACTCACTTCATACTTAGTTCAAGTATTACTAAAATCAATAAAATCATTTGCCATGTATACTTCTTTGTAAGTAGTAAGACCATGACTATTGATCCTCACATACTGCATATATATGCAGCTCATAATGCAGAGATACTATTTACTGCCCAGAAATAAAAATCTGAGTCACACTTTTATGCAAATATAAAACATAGCCTGTAAAGTTGTCACACCTGCTGATACTTGTAAAAACCTTTCTTTCGTAATAAATCAGATGTGAAGAGGTGTACCTCCCACTTTTCAGATTCTTCATTTAGATGCACTTCACTCTTTTCTGTTATTTTATTATTTTCTGATTAGTATTAGAGCTGCTATTACTATCAGCTGTTCATTATGAAAGAAACCATATCCCTGTCACCCTATATAGATCCGGCTACCTCCACAATGCAGTACCCACAGCAACAGCCAGGTTTATCACAGAACAGTATCAGAGCTATAAGAATTTGACAGAAGAAAAATCTGTGACAAGAATATATTACATAAGAGAGAGCTGAAACTAAGAAGCTCAGCAAAACATGGCACTCTGCACCAGGCTCCAGCAGGCAAAACAGCTGGATATGAAAACACAAAATACCTTGGACACAAGGTCTGTTGTTATCCCTTCTCCATCCAAGATGTTTCTATATAAAACCACTTCAGTATTACTACAGTTTGCTCCTCAGCACTTGAGAAGGAATTATTAGTCAGGACAAATTGGCAACTAAATCTGTGGAGCTGCCGCAGGACTGGCTAACTCCTGGGTGAGGACATGGATGTAAGTGTGCAAAGCTGCACACGAAAAGAGTTGTGTCCAACAAACCCTGTCTGAGCTGAGCTGGCACCAAACTCCGAAGTGTTTCCTGAACTATTTACATGAACTAGCTAAATTTTGGGTTAGGACATTGCAGCCACATGCTATCGTGCACAACCGATGACTATACAGAAGATATCTCTCTAGTGGGGGAATAAACCACCTCACTTAAAATTGTAAATTATATTGACTAATATATTGATTTTGGGGTTTAATGTACACAAGCAAGGGAGATCCTTACTTAACTTATTAAATAAGCTAAACATTGTAGGAGAATGTTCAATGAATTTCCTAGGAAATAAGAATATTTCCTGAATACCATTAAGTGGAGAAGGGAAATACACAAAAAGCCATTTAGCATAATAAAGCTCAAACTCTGTTAAGCCTCATGAGGCTTACCACAATTTTCAAACAAAAAGACTTCTCCACTCTCATAAAATTGAAAAACATAATACAAACAAAACAAACAGCAGACATCCATCCACCCAGATCTCTCCCAGATACTTGTTGTTTACTATTCATGCTCTATTGAAATCCATGCAAGAAAATAAAATGGTGATTTAGTGTGTTTGCAAGTCAAAAGAAAAAAACGTGTCTTGTCTTCCTATCTGCCCCATTTTCTTTTGTCAAGTATTCCAGAAATCATACTGGAAACCATGTGCATGCCTGAAGACAGTGTGAGGATTTGGCTTTTTATGAACTGTTATGGCTTGGAGAGATATAGCACCATAAATTTTGGGAAGCTGGAATCTTCCCTATTCCATATCACATTCATAACCAGTTACAAATGGCATTATCAATTAAAAAGAATCAGAGAAGGTAGAAATTTAACTACACTGCAGGCTAAATAACCTCATGTGTTTTACAATTGTGCTAGCCCATAGTTGTGGCTGAAAAAAAAACTGTTACAATTTCTAGCGTCACCCATGTCACTATGGTCTTTGACTTTTAAATATAAATAAAACACATTGACACCAAAGATAGAAATATCTTGACATGGCATTCACACTCTCAATTTGTTTCAAACACAATAGGTAGGCAGTACTGTGATGAAGAGTAAGTTGCAAGTTGCCGGCTGCCCACTTGGAATCCATTTTTCTTGAGGTACTCTGTCCCCCTCCCTCTTGTGCAGACAGAAAGCAGCATTCGGTGTGACTTGTTGAGCTATAGTTCATCTTGAAAGCTGTATTTAGATTGCTACTTATCCTTGTTCTCCACAGGTTGCAAATTCGCTGGCTCAAGTACAACTCTCATGAGATGCTGCAATGTCATTATGAATGTTTGCTTATTAAATGAAAGACTGATTTTAAAGCAAAATCCTTTTTATTAAAAAACAGGTATGCCAAAGCCCCGACTTTCCATTACTAATCAATTTTAACACCACACTTCCCATCTGCTCTGAAGGATAGAGAAATGCTTGTGTCTTTAGTTCCACGGGAAATTTGGTTATCCCCTCACACACCAGCGATACTAAAGTTGCCCTATTATGATTACTAGGACAAGGCATACAGGGAAGCCTCATCATCTCTCTCTTTCCACTTCTACTTTAAGTTGCACAGCTCTGATACAGATGCTGACCAGTATGGCTGAGCAAGACAAGCGTCTGAATTGCCAAGGAACTGCATGTATGCAGCCAGGCAGCCCTCATTAGTATGGGTGGAATCATAGAATCATAGAATCGTTAGGGTTGGAAAGGATCCTAAGATCACCTAGTTCCAACCCCCCTGCCGTGGGCAGGGACACCTTACGCTAAATCATATCACCCAAGGCCTCGTCCAACCTGGTCTTGAACACTGCCAGGGATGAAGCATTCACAACCTCCCTGGGCAACCCATTCCAGTGCCTCACCACCCTTACAGGAAAGAATTTCCTTCTTATATCCAACCTAAACTTCCCCTCTTTAAGTTTTAACCCATTACCCTTTGTCCTATCACAACAGTCCTAATGAAGAGTCCCTCTCCAGCATCCCTATAGGCCCCCTTCAGATACTGGAAGGCTGCTAGGAGGTCTCCACGCAGCCTTCTCTTCTCCAGCTGAACACACATCTCTAATTCCTCTTAGTTGTTCCCCATGCTACGGGCATTTGTATAGAGGCATCTGAGCCAAGCTCCAACTGAAGCCGGCTCATTGGCTGGAGCGGCTGGGATATCTCTACATTGCTCCAAGCATTTATTATAGGTTCTGGCAACTGAATCCTGCACTAAAAATGCTTCCAGCTCAACTTTGGTTATTTACTGATGTGATTTAGATGACTATCAGTACTGACTCAACTTTTTTTCCATGTAAACAATGTAACTACTCTATAGAATAGAAACTATCTAAATACTACAATTTAACTTCACAGGGCAATTCCTTACTAAGCTGTGCTATGTCCCAGAAGGTTTTGCCACTAGATCATTTACTGATGGGCTGTAGGGTAGCAATAGAACACAACCTCCAAAGGCACCAAAACAGATATTTAATCCAAAGTTTCTACCCGTTAATATTTTATAAAAGCCTGGCTATTTTCCACCATCCTGAAAATACTATATTCCATTAATGATAATTGTGAATCTCAGCGGATTCAGATTTTAGTAGCTTCTGGATATTACAATGAGATAATTCCTATGGTGTTTATTAACAGCAAAGATGGAGCTGTTTCTAGCTTAAGACACAGTATCTATTTGTTCCTACTTTTCCAACACCCAATCAGTACAGGGAAGGAAGTGGGTTCAGAACTTAAATTAGTAATGTTACTAAAATAATTCCTTTTTTCAAATACAGAAAGCAGCACTTAGGCTCCAGTTCCCTTGTGGTGTGAGAAGTAAGATGCAGTCCCTTTCTTTGTATGAGCTGAGCCAGCTCTTACAAATGACAGCTCTTCACTCAACCAGGTAACATTAATTGGATATCACAGCCTTCTTTTTTCTGGCCCCATGCAAAACAATATACAAGATGATGGTGCCAGCAACAAAGCAATGGGCACTAAATTAAATTTTCTAGATCAAGCCCAGTAGAAAAACCTTTTCCTGTGCTTTTTCTATGACTAGAAGACTAACCTCCAATGACTTTATTGAATGTCTTTCACAGATATTCGATTATCTAAAACAATAAAACAAAGCAAGGCAGTTTATTGCCTTGGGAACACCAAATTTCCTTCCCCCTTCATTACAGAAGTACTGGAAGCAGAAATCCACTTCTTGCAAGTCCTACAGGACTGGGATGGAAAGAACATAGTTAAGGAAATGTTCAGGATCACTACACACAGAAAAAATTCTTTCACCTTCCTTAAGCCATGAAGTTGCAGAAGAAATTGCACCAAGAAGTTTTCAGCTACTCTTTTTAAAAGTACTTCTATGCTGTTTATATGAGCTTTTTAGCAAGTGTAATGGACTACCCAAGGTGTGCCTAGAAGAGATGCAAATCCAATTGCGTGGGCTGAAAACTGGAGACCTTTCTAAAGTAAGAGTTCCATCACCTAGAAAACAAAGGATTTGGTATCATATCATGTCCTCTAATTCCTTCCAAGAACAGTTTTGTTTAGTTTCATACAGTGGTGTACACTGAAGAGACATCTAAGCTGCATTTGATGAGCAATGATTTCTCATCTCTGGTAGCTTTTGAACTAAAAATATATATTTAAAAATCATTGAATCATAGAATCGTTAGGGTTGGAAAGGACCTTAAGATCATCTAGTTCCAACCCTCCCTGCCGTGGGCAGGGACACCTTACGCTAAATCATATCACCCAAGGCCTCGTCCAACCTGGTCGTGAGCACTGCCAGGGATGGAGCTTTCACAACCTCCCTGGGCAACCCATTCCAGTGCCTCACCACCCTAACAGGAAAGAATTTCCTTCTTATATCCAACCTAAACTTCCCCTGTTTAAGTTTTAACCCATTACCCCTTGTCCTGTCACTACAGTCCTAATGAAGAGTCCCTCTCCAGCATCCCTATAGGCCCCCTTCAGATACTGGAAGGCTGCTAGGAGGTCTCCACACAGCCTTCTCTTCTCCAGCTGAACAGCCCCAACTTCCTCAGCCTGTCTTCATACGGGAGGTGCTCCAGTCCCCTGATCATCCTCGTGGCCCTCCTCTGGACTTGTTCCAACAGTTCCATGTCCTTTTTATGTTGAGGACACCAGAACTGCACACAATACTCCAGGTGAGGTCTCACAGGAGCAGAGGAGAGGGACAGGATCACCTCCTTTGACCTGCTGGTCACGCTCCTTTTGATGCAGCCCAGGATACGGTTGGGTTTCTGGGCTGCAAGTGCATACTGCCGGGCCATGTTCCTTTTTTCATCAACCAACACCCCCAAGTCCTTCTCTGCAGGGCTGCTCTAAATCTCTTCCCTGCCCAACCTGTAGCTGTGCCTGGGATTGCTTTGACCCAGGTGTAGGACCTTGCACTTGGCATGGTTAAACTTCATGAGGTTGGCATCAGCCCACCTCACAAGCGTGTCAAGGTCCCTCTGGATGGCATTCCTTCCCTCCAGGGTATCAACCGAACCACACAGCTTGGTGTCATCGGCAAACTTGCTGAGGGCGCACTCAATCCCACTGTCCATGTCAGCGACAAAGATGTTGAACAAGACCAGATCCAACACTGATCCCTGAGGGACGCCACTCGTTACTGGTCTCCAGCCGAACATTGAGCCACTGACCACAACTCTTCGCATGCGGCCATCCAGCCAGTTCTTTATCCACCAAGTGGTCCATCCATCAAATTGATGTCTCTCCAATTTAGAGACAAGGATGTCGTGTGGGACAGTGTCAAACGCTTTGCACCAGTCCAGGTAGATGACATCAACTGCTCTACCCCTGTCCATCAGTTCCGTAGCCCCATCATTGAAGGCCACCAAATTGGTCAGGCAGGATTTCCCCTTAGTGAAGCCATGCTGGCTGTCACCAAGCACCTTGTTGATTTTCATGTGCCTTAGCATGCCTTCCAGGAGAATCTGCGCCAAGATTTTGCCAGGCACAGAGGTGAGACTGACTGGTCTGTAATTCCTTGGGTCATCCATTTTCCCCTTCTTGAAAATGGGGGTTATATTTCCCTTTTTCCAGTCATCAGGAACTTCACCTGACTGCCATGATTTCCCAAGTAAGATGGCCAGCGGCTTCGCAACTTCATTTGCCAGCTCCTTCAGGACCTGCAGATGGATCTCATCAGGACCCATGGACTTGTGCACGTTCAGAATTTTAAGATGGTCTCGAACCAGTTCCTCTCCTACAGTGGGCACAAGGTCTTCATTCTCACAGTCCCTGCATCTGCCTTCCAAGACTTGGGTGGTTTGGTCAGAGCCTTTGCCAGTGAAGACCAAGGCAAAGAAGTCATTCAGAACCTCAGCCTTCTCCAAATCCTGTGTAGCCAGTTCTCCTGAGAGCTTCCTGAGGGGGCCTACATTCTCCCTAGTCTGTTTTTTATTTGCTATGTACATGTAGAATCCCTTCCTGTTATCTTTAATACCTGTAGCTAAGTTTAATTCTAACTGAGCCTTAGCTTTCCTAACCTGGTCCCTAGCTTCTCGGACAACATCCCTGTACTCTTCCCATGCCATCTGTCCTTGCTTCCACTTATTATAAGCCTCTTTTTTCAATTGAATTCTTGCTTCCACTTATTATAAGCCTCTTTTTTTCAACTGAATTTCCCTCAGGAGCACCTTATCTATTCAAGGAGGTCTCCTGGCCCTCCTGCTGCACTTCCTTCTGGTTGGGATGCAACACTCCTGAGCTTGCAGCAGGTGATTCTTGAATATCAACCAACAGTCTTGGGCCCCTCTGCCCTCTACGGCTGTATCCCATGGAACCTTCCGAAGCAGGTTCCTGAAGAGGCCAAAGTCTGCTCTTTTGAAGTCCAGGGCAGTGAGCTTGCTGCACGCTCTTCTCACTGTCCTGAGGATCTCAAATTCGAGCATCTCATGATCGCTGCATCCAAGGCTTCCCTGTAGTGTCACATTTCCAACAAGCCCTTCCCTGTTGGTGAGCACGAGGTCAAGCATGGAACCTCTCCTTGTCGGCTCCTCTATTACTCGCAGAAGGAAGTTGTCTTCTACGCAACTGAGGAACCTCCTGGATTGCTTGTGCCAGGCTGTACCGTCCTTCCAACAGATGTCAGGGTGGTTGAAGTCACCCATGAGAACAAGGGCCTGCGAGTTTGAGGCTTTTCCTATCTGTCTATGGAGCGCTTCATCCACATGTTCTCCTTGATCAGGCAGTCTGTAACAGATCCCCACAGTAATGTCTCCCATAGCTATATTCCCTTTAACCCTGACCCACAAACTCTCTGTTGACTGTTCACCTGTCCCCAGACAGAGTTCCATTCTCTCCAGCCTATCCTTAACATAAAGGGCAACTCCCCCTCCCCGCCTGCCAGGCCTGTCTTTTCTAAAGAGCCTGTAACCTTCCATTCCAACACTCCAGTCACAGGAGCCATCCCACCATGTTTCTGTGATGCCTATTATATCATACCCCCGTAGACACGCACACATCTCTAATTCCTCTTAGTTGTTCCCCATGCTACGGGCATTTGTATAGAGGCATCTGAGCCGAGCTCCAGCTGAAGCCGGCTCATTGGCTGGAGCGGCTGGGATATCTCTACATTGCTCCAAGCATTTATTATAGGTTCTGGCAACTGACTGGGTGTGTTGGAATGGAATGATGCCCCCCTCCCCCAGCACATCTAGTTTAAAGCCTCCTTGACCAGTCTGGCAAGCCTCTTACCAAAACTGCTCTTACCCTTCTTTATCAGACCATCTCCACCAGCCCCCACTAGACCTGGCCTACAAGCTTGGGTCCCGTGTTCAAGACACCCAAACCCCTGACTATGACACCACCCTTTTAACCAGTTATTAACCTGGCTAATCCTCCTACCTTTTTTTAGGTCTTCCCCTGTACCCTGGAGAATTGATGAAAAGACCACCTGAGCTCCAGAGCCCCTAACTACCTCCCCCAGGGCTCTGTAGTCCTTCTTTATGTTCCCCAGGCTACTACTATCTATGTCCCTAGCACCCACATGTATCACCAGGAGTGGGTAATAGTCCGTGTGACTTACTAGAGCCGGCAGCCTCTCTGCCACATCCCTGATCCGTGCCCCCGGTAGGCAACACACCTCCCTTGAATCGGGGTCTGGCAGGCAGGCAAGTGCTTCTGTCCCTTTCAGTGTAGAGTCCCCTACTACTACGACCGGCTGCTTTTTCCTAGCAGCACCAGTAGAGATCTTCTTTAGCAGTGCATCAGCCAGCTGTTTCTGGCTCGAGTGGGCTTCCTCATTAGCCCCCTGCAGGACAGCAAAGCAGTTCTGCGTGGGGACAGGGGATTTAGAGGGAAGCCCCTTGCTTTTGGTTGTCCTTTTCCTTCTTTTTTTTTTTTTTGTTGTTTTTTTTTTTTTGTCACTAATTCCCAGCTTCCCATGTTAACGGCCTCCTTCTTTCCTTCATGAGCTGGAGGGGAAGCTTGAGGCCCTGCACAGTTTGGGCGTGGAACAAGCATTCCTGCTTCCTCTCAGCTTCCCTGACATCTCGCAGCCTATTGACAGCATCCCACAGCTCAGCCAGCTGCTGCAGGAGGACCTCCACCAGGGAGCACGGAGTGCAGCCCTGCCCATTGCGCACCCTCCCCTCACCAGACCAGCGCAGGCACTCTCTACACCCTGAGTTCTGCACTGCACCCTCCCCTCTCGTCGGCTCTGCCTGGGTGCCTACGCTGGCCACCGCCGGGGCAGCCAGAGCAGAGCTCCCGGACCGGGCCCTGATCATACGCCGAGTGCTCACCATCCCGCTCGAACTGCCACGCAAACCGCTCTGTTCACCGCTCTCCTGGTCGCCCGCGCTCCCTGGGGCAGGTTTTTACCCAGTCAGGGCTGGTGCCGCTGCTCCTGGCTCCGCCCCGTGTGAGTCAGCTGCTCGCTGTCGTCAGCTGAGCTGCCGGCTCCTGGGCAGGTCCTGTCGAGGACTTGAGGCTCCCTCGGTGGCTCTTGTCGCTCTGAGTTGAGGCTCCTGGACGCTGATCCCCCCCTCCTCCGGTGTTGAAGGCGTCCTCTCTCGAGCTACTCACCTCAACAATTGAAAAATGTTCAATATCCATTTACATTCATGCTTACTTGTCACTAGAAATATTGGTAATGCACATAAAACCAAATACATTTCATTTTCAAGGCTAAATCTTCAAAACTGAAATGAGTGCAGTAGTTAAATAATTGATGCAAATGTTCATTAATGAGCTTATTTTAGCAGCAGATTTTAGCATATAATGCCTTCTACATACATAAAAAAAAACCCAAACATATTTAATCCTTTGATTTCCTGTAAGAATATTATTATTCTAAACACACTTTATATGAAATACATGCATTATATGTAAAGATATTTTGGATAGTGTGTCTACATATATGTATTTAATTTTTTATACATAAAATTACCTTCATCTACTTTTCACTTGGCACCATATGGCACATTTATGTGCAATACTAATCCCAGTCTGAAGACATATAACAACCCATTTGTCATCACTCTAATGTTTCATAGATGTTTGCAATATCTTGATTATATTTCATTGCTAAATATGATCTTCCTTTTATATATACTTTTAAGTTCCACATGACAGTACAGGTGTTCAGGCCTTGATCTAACACTCAGATCAGTAAATAAAAGCATTTGTTTACCTAAATGAAGCAAGTCCAGTCCTTCAGAGTGCAAACAATTCTTTCCCCAATAAAATCTGCATTTCAACACACAGCGAGTGGATTCTTTATTTCAGAAACCTTTTAAAAAATACTTCTGCTTGGCAATTAAAGCATTCATACACTTCCTTAAGAAATTACTTAATTTAAAAGGAGAAAAATCATTTTCTTAATCTTTGCTTTATATTTTTGTTTGTTAGTTTGGCACTATTTCTGCACTTAATTCCAACGTCAGTAAAAGGAAGGTTTTTGTCACAGAATAAATAATAGATTCCTTCTCTGTCAAACACACAGAGACACAAAAATAACCTGACAAGTTGTTTTCAAAAAGAAACAAGTAACCAAGTTACTCTTTTTTTTTTTTTTTTTCTACTTAGTGAGGAAAGGGAAGAGGAAAGAGAAGACAAACGGGTAAGTATTCTGCCTTATTTCAGAATTCAAAGTGTTTTCAGAGTAGTGATGATGACCAGGAGAGCATCAGCAAGTCAGATTGAATGGGTGGGTGGAAAATTGATAAGGTACAAGAATAAAGCAAATATGCAGGGGCTTTTACTTTCCTCAAATATTTTGCAGTACTCAGCACAAAATGATCTTAAGTAGTAATTCTGATGTAACAGCTGATCAATTTTATAGATACTAAGCATTTTGCCCTGTTGTGATCACTGACATACAGGGACCTTTTATTCCAGATGAGAACTCTGGTTTTGACCACAGAAAGGATTCATAAAAATCTCATGTTTAGGCAGACTCTTACATGTGATGGTCAATTAATCATTCAGACAAGGTAGAAAGTTACTAAGGGTTGGATTAAATATTGTCACAATGTGTGTACAAGGGAAAACAGATACAGAGCATTTGACTGATGATACTCGGCAAAGCTGTCACATATCATGAAACAGAGAGGTGATAATGGCAAAAATGATCATTAATTAAAACACAGAACTGAAAGATGCTTATCTAGGATGCCATTAGCTACAAAAGTGCCTGGGGTGAAGCTGAAGGATATACATACAAAGAGCTGTGTCTGGCTTCTACAGATCCTGTCACTGGTAAGGATTTTGCTTCTGAAAGATAAGGAACTGGCAGAAGAGATAACTCACTGGATGAGGCACTTCTCAATTTGCCTTCTGACTAGGACTACAGCAGAAAATAAATATGGAATGAATACAATGTGTTACAAATTCAGGGATACATCTAAGTGTTTCCCTATAAGAGATTTTTTTCTTTAAATACTCGGAGTAATAAGGGCTTTTACTTCTAAAAGTGAACATCTTACAGAGTATATTACACTCAGGTATTTACGTAATTTTATATATCGAGTTGAATGTTACAGGTCTAGGAAGAAAACAGCCCTCCACCAAAAAAAGGATGAGATCATCACCGATTTTCCCAAGAGGATTTTGAGTTTTATATATACATGAAAGAATTTTTGTGTGTGCATATGTATGTGTAGCTGAGTTACATTTTGAGTACAGCCTAACATTAAGAAACATATTGTTACACACCACATTGCTTTAAATGTAAAAGCACACACACCTGAAACAATCTTAAAATACTCATATTAATCTTGACATACATTCACAGCATTTATCAGTAAGTAAACAAAGCTTTTATACTGGGCAGAAAAGTGCATGACAGCGAAGAAATCACTTATTTAAAGAACTAATTGTTAAAAACCAAAGAAACACTCTATGTTCTTCTGTCCATTCAAAGATGCTTTAGATCTTTGTAACATTGAGCTGACTTTAAGCAGAATGCCAGGTGCTTGATGAATCCAAGTGTGACATGATTATTCAATTACATCTGTATCACTCATACATGTATCAAGTTGCTTCCAGGTCTGCAGAGCCATCCAATACAAAATTTTAACTTTTTTGCATATTTTTTTCATTAAAAAAAATGAGGTATTTGGTCTTCTCATCAGAGATCTAAACTTGTTTTATAATTTATTTACATATCTCAGAGGAAGGAAAAGGTGCACCATAATGATGATATAAGCACTTTCTTTTTTTTCTTGTGATGGCTGGTATAACCTATACACAGCATCTGTGAATAAATGTTAATTTCTAACTTACATAGCTGCACAGGTAGGAGAATAAGTGAAAAAAGAACTTGTTCTACCATGCAGTAGCACTCCTCTTACTCCTCTGCAAACTACCAATAGCTCAACAGCTACATTAATGAACTCCTCAAGACTGCCAGGAGGATTAAGCAGTAGAAAGAACGTTCACGCAGAAATGACATACTCCTGATTTCTTTAGGTTAGAATCTAACTGAATAATATAATTCAAAAACTTACCAAACAACAACAGAGATTGGCCATCATATTTGGAAACTGTTACTCATGCTTTTAAGAACAATTTAAAAAATAGAGGATTAACCCTTTAACAATTTATTTACCTTTTCATTTAAGATTTTTTTACAAACTATTTTTTGTAAAGCTATTTCTTGAGACTTAGTGGCAACTCTAATCTTGCCTTTCAAATGGAAGAACTATAAATGTATAGATACATGAAGGAGATAAAGACCAGCATTTAAAATTTAAAATCCAACAGCAACAACAAAATATTCCCAATCCTCACTCTAAAAAATTATATCCATGAACTATTTTTCTCAAAAAAAAAAAAATACAAAAAAATAAAAAGGACCAAAATGGAATATGTGACTGACTTTGCAAAAGTATTTTTTCTAAAATTGGAAAAATATAAATCCTAGCACAGCTATCACTAAAACAGATGTCAAAAGTGAGGCTGGATCATTGGTTTAGGTGAATGTACAAGCAATTATTTTGTACCTGCCCTCTTCACAAGGAATGCAAGGGGGAACAAAAAAAACCCCATAGCCTGAATCAAATAAAAATCAAAAAACCACAAAGTAATGTGCTAAGTCTCTGAAATGCTGTAGGAACACGAGCACTGAACTGAATTTCTCTAGCAATTCAAATGTCATGCAAAAGCAATGAATACATTTGTGGCGCTGCAGACAAGCTTTTTAATATAACTAATAAACAGGTACAATACAGAAGCACTAGTGTGACACTGCAAAAAACACCTAAAAAATTATATACAGATTTTTTGCCTCTCTCTCCACAAAGCTCATTTCTTTAAACTGCAAATAAGAATCAGTAATGTTTACCCCCCACAAATCTTGGGAGCTTTAGTGCCTGGATCTCCTTTTCCCAGAGTGGTACAGAGCTCTTGTTACACCATTACTCACTGATATGAAGTTGGCCTGTTGGAACAGAGTAGTATTTCTTATCTGTCCTCAATATTGTGTGTATGCATCTGCTGGTCTCTCCTATATATAGTTATTATGGGAATAAGAAATACTGATTTCTGTGCTATCAGTGGAGCTATTATCAATAGCCTACTGAAGAGTTGTGGAACACAAGCTAAAATCCAATTAATTTTTAAAGGAAATTATCAATAGGAATGCTACCAGCTATAGACAATATGTCTCAACATTCTCAGGAAAGTCTGTTTCCTACACCAAAGAGCAGACACACACATGCACACCTCCTAGCCAGAGCAAGGAAGACATATCCATTCCCTGCAGACAGCTGCTGGAGACTTACCAAAGGCACAGGAGAGATTCATTAAGGTAGCTTCTGCCAGAGAAATGCCATGAAATTAATAACTAGTTCATGTCAGCAGCAGTGAAGTAGCATCGGAATAAACACCTGAAGCATTGCCCTCTCTTTTTAAATCAAAACTTTTATAGTAAAAGTGTTCCCAGGCAAGCAGATGTTTCACTGAGGCATCCCAGTAACCAGGGTTCTTTTATGTTTGCTTCCTTATTTGAAAGTTGAAATATCAAGACATAAACTTAAACAAGCCAGCCCAGCTCATCTTCAGAACAGAAGTTCACTTTGGGTACAGACACATCTTCCTTTCAAGGAAAACTGATTATTTTGACCTGGAACTGACACTGTAATCAAAATAATTTAAGAATAAACATGTAAAGATTTTACCAATCTCGTATTCAATTCTGTACTAACAGCCAGTGATGTTAACAATAGGATTATTCAACTCTTAACAGCAAAAAGCAAAATGAAAGTTCAGCTGGTATCTTCCTCCAGATCTATACATGGCACAGTACTTCTTACACGGCTATGCCCTTGGGGTGAGGACTTTTTCTGTGGCTACACAAATTCCAGGACAGCTTGACCCTTGGCTCTGACCCAGATTCCCAGTCACTGCCAGAAACAAGTTGATCAAGGGACTGAGGGGTGTAACACTCCCTGACTACACCTCACTGGTGTGGGCTGATCCTCTGCACTGCAGGAGGAGAGCTCTGAGGGATGTGCCATGGAACCTTGACACCATGAGGACCATGGCAGCTGCTCTGCTACAGGGTGCATAGCCGGTGCTTCACACTCAGATTTACTTGCTTGCGAGGCACAAAGGACCCATCTTAGATTCAAGACGGAGAGAGCAAGATCCAAGCAGCATAACACAACAGACAACTAGAGAAATTTATCTTACCTATTATGCTGGAGCCAAGGGTTCAGCCACCCATCCCACCTGTCACAAACTTTCTACTGCTGCTAATACAAGAAGCAACTGCAACAGCTGTTGCTTCATAATCGTGACTACAGACATTACCAGCAAACCATTATATAGCTACAGGGATGATTAAAACTTGCCATCTTAGCTATAGGGTACATATCTGTCCCCCTCTGGTGCTTTCTGAAATTGAAATATATGATGTCTAGAAAGAAGTGATTCAGAAAAAACACACTCTTTGTGTGATCTTCTGTTTTAAGCTAATAGAGAAACAAAAATTGTGCAATCAATGCCTTTCCTATTTATTTGAGCATTATGGAACTATAATATATTACCAGCCTGCTCTAAACATAAGAAACTTTCTTAGATTCATGTTGGCAGTAAGTGGTCCTTAGAGGATTCAGGTGTTTCCCCTTTCAGACACTCCTTATACTTCTGCTTGTTCTGAACCTTATCAATTTCTTCCTCTTGAGGTAAAAAGCAGTCCAGCTCAGATAGTCTGCAGTTTCTGAGACTGAAGTGGAGGGAGAATGACAGTCTGTCTGTCTCAAAACCTATTTCTGAATTCATTCACAAGCCCTCATTAAAGATGTAAGTGAATTATGAAGGCAGAAAAATCATGAAATAGGAGTCTTTTTCCAAACTGGTCTTGCTATCCTACCACACTTCAAATATTGGATATCCATTGTGACACACTTTCTTCCGCATTTATGAATTTTAATTTCTGTTGCTCAAGGGTAACACTTCAGGAACAGTGAAAGTGGTCATTATATCACATACATATTAGAGACTACCTCTCTTTAAATGCCTCTTAGATGCCTGAATTAATAAGGTCCTTTTCCTGTACTGTGCTGCAATAGTGGCAAATACTTTTTGACTGCGTAAATCTAACATGCAAAAAGTGCTTTCCCAGCTGTCTTCTGAAGTCAGGTTCAGAGAACAGCATGCAGGCTTTTGATATTTCATGTCGGGATGTGCATTCTCCAGAGCTTTCTGTATTGCCGATGGAGAACATGTTCTTTGACAGCCATCAACTTCTAAGGGGGCAGAAAAACTCCTGCCTTCTCCCCAGGGCACCCCACCCCACAATAAATCATAAAGTACTACCATCACCCACAACAGAGTATTATATAATATGTTACTTTTGTCAAATGAGGTACAGATTTAGCCTGGCTACAACCAATTCACGCTGCTTTATATACCTGTGTAATCACTTGGAATGATGCTTCAGAATTCATAACTGCAATTACTACCAGTCTGACCCCCTGCACCTTTTTCTGCCCTCCACTTTGAAGGCAGAAAATACTTAAACACTGAGGATCGGACCTGATTTGTTATTGCCGGCTTCAAAAGATAGGCTGAAGGGTAATGATACTTATCTTTTGCTGAAAACACAAAGCTGGACATCTACCAACACAATGTGCATTACCTACCGACTTAAAGCAATCTAGGGTTTTTTCCTTTACTGCAGAGTAATAACTTTGCCACATGCTAAAGAAGCTAAAATCGAAAAGTTAAAAAAAAAAAAAATCAAACCAGAAAACTTTAAGAAGTTTTTAAGAGGAAAAATGTAACACTATTTCTCCAAAATGGCTTATTATACGATTATATAATATGTTATCTTTTTATAGCAACAAACCATAATGTGTTACTGTGTTACAGCACTGAATATTCTGACTACTGATAGTCTGAGCACTATGTCAACAGGTAAATCCAAACTTCTATACAAGATACTTAGAAAGATGTATGTCCATTTCATTATGCTGCAGCAATGTCTTTGTGGGAGGTCAAGAGCAAAACTGTCAGTCCTTGTCACATAGGTACTCGAAGGACTAATTTGCTTGGATAAAAGGCTGCTGTAAGTTTTCTGAACCACCCTTTTTAAATATAGCCTGGGTTTTGCAGCACTGCAATGTCTGCCACATAGAAATATGTTAAGTGTGCAGAAGCTGCCAGTAATTTTGCTTTCTAAGTGATCAGTCAATACTGGCTGATAAGGTCACATCAGCAACAAGCCCAGTCTTTCAATATTAGCCAATTTTATATTTTACCTTTTCCCAGGTGACTGGCTGTGATGCTAGGTGAAAGGGTGATGGAGAGCTCAAAACATGAGATAAATGAAAGATGCCTGCAAATTTAATTATCAAACAAAGATCCAAGGATAGCTATTATTTAGTGGAAAGACACAATCCCTGCAAAGATATCTGTGGGTTTTCCCATCTTGAGGATGTCTCTAGTGTCCCCCTTTGTTATCTTGACATAACAAGGGGCACACTGGCAAGGGAAGAGAAGATATAGTTTCTAAATTTTCCCCACATATGGGACAAAACTCTCCCTTGCCCCTCAGATGGTTTGCCAATCTGGTCTTTGCTTGAAGCTGCTGCTATGCTCCAGTCATCTCACTCACACACACACAAACCCAGACCTATGTCTCGACCATCAACAAGTTGAATGTGTTTAGCCAAATCAATTTCTTCAATTAGAAGAGCTCCAACATCTTTGCAGCTATGCCATGACTCAGTTTTGAAAGACAGGAGATGAGGGGTGGGGTGGGGGGGGTAGCTGTATGGGGAGAAGGATAAAAAAATAAACCTTTAGAAATGATTGCTAAGTAGTAGTCCTTTCAAGGCAGGTTAGAGTCCTGCATCAGTTAGCATTTTTACACTTACAACACAAAATTTGCTCAAACCTGCATTGTTAGGTCCCTCATATAAATAACTTGGTCATCTGTGGGACATGTATCAAGGTATATTGTTCTTGAAATGCAGATAATACTCTTTTAAGACGTGCTATTCTAAACTGATGCTTTTCAAGTATGGTTGAAAAGACAATACTAACATATTCTTGGTAAGTCTTACTTTAAGATTCCCAGATTTCTTAAGATCTCTAGAAATTTGAATTACATACCAAATATTTTTTTTACTGTGTCTATACAAGCCATTTTTAAGTACCTTTTATTAATATTTTAACAATATCTAATTGCAGCAGTGTTACTCTATGTGCTTTAGATTTTATTCTTTTTCATGTGACAGCAAGCAGCAACCAAAAAAAGTAAATTATGCTTGAATAACACACATACATTGCTATTACTTCTTGTGTTATTCAGATCTCCCAAAACCAGAACTTTTGGCAGCTTTATGGAAAGCCAGTTTTATAATATGTACCAAATATGAGAAATACAGAGATGTATTAAAATTTGACATTGACAGACACCTGGCTGGATTTAAAGGGAAAGTAAGTAGAGTAGCAGTAGAAACTATGTGAACTTAATAGCAGAAAAGTGAGAGTCATGGGATATCTGGGATCAGATCAGACTCTGTCAACCAGAAGATGATATTATACCTTTAAGGCCATCAGGGCTCCCAGTCTGGTAAGGAAACAGAAAATTTAAAACCAGCTCTGTCTAGCGTTAAGGGAGCTTGAAGAGATTTGAGCTGGCAGAAGGATTTGTAAAATTGCATCAGTTTAGATAAAGTTTGACCTGCTTTTCCTTGCTAGTTGAGAAGTAGGGTAATGCAGGAGAACATGCAAATTCTTTTTGGTTTGCATCTCTTTTACAATTACTCTTACGTTGGTTTTCAGCTTGCACATACTTAGTATAGATCAGCATGCCTATATCTGTGTTAACATCAGCCTTACTCATTGTAGCTATGGTTTTGGTTTTCCTTACTGAACCCCGAATAAAATCAAACAATGATCACTCTGAAGTTACCCTATACAAGAAAGTACGCCACTCAGAAATCCTCTTGCAGGTGCTAATATGAAACTGAGGAACAGAAGTTTTTATACTAATGAGGTCACCTCATTTACTTTAATATGGAGCTATTGTTACAGTAGGATAGTTGTATAACATCAATAATTTTAATTGCAGTGGTCCAAGATGCGAACAAAGCATTCACCTTCTTAGGGATTTACATTTCAGGGAGCAGGTAAGTTACACAAGATACAGAAAAAGGAAAGATGCTAGAATTAATAAAAGAGAATACCATTGGATTATAGTCTCCAAATAATTAATTCTACAACTTCAATATTAGAATTCATTATTATACATGACCCCCCAAAATTATCTGTATTTTTTGACCCTCACAGAGATTGAAAAATCCTTCTTTTTGGTCATATATTTGAGAGACTTCTGTAGGATTTTGAGATTTGCATAGATTCCACATAATTTCTCCATGCCAACTAGTTGTTTAAATTGCTACTCTGTTACTGAGGACTTTAAATAGCACTTTTTAGAGATTCGCTTGCAGACAGTTTGCACACGTTGACAGGTTTTTCTCAGATCATCTTGCTGTTACTTTAATGATTCCTTGCTATAAGTAGAGAACTATTTTCTTTAAGTGCTATTCATCTAATTTAATATCAGTAAGTAGCAACTAGCAAGCACAGTGATGACAGTAGATCTCTATTTCACACAGCCTCACCATTGTTCCTTGCTCCTCCTTAGTTTCTCTGCAGATAGCATAATTTGACAAAAAAGAAATGCTGAAAGAGTGTTTCTACTTCTTTCATCTGTCTAAGCAGTGAAGGAACTGCTGAAGAAGTGTCAGAACTTACCCTAGGAGGGTACTGGAGTTATTGGGAAACCTACAGAGTAAAATTGAAAGCAATCCAAATATAAGGGATAGCATTCACTAAGAATGAATTGATTCCCTAAGAATTAATTGAGCCAGGTTGGACAGGGCTTTGAGCAACCTAATCTAGTGGAAGGTGTCCCTGCCCCTGGCAGGGGGTTGAAACTAAATGATCTTTAAAGGTCCCTCCCAACCCAAACAATTCTGTGATTCTATGAATGACACAGCGATTAAAGATAATGTCGGGTATGGTCCTAAAACCAAATAAATACATTCTTGTATTGAAAACAGAGGTAAAGACATTGTTGATAATCAAAGGTAAGATGGCCAGGGGAAATACCAGATAGTGGAACTATGTGCTAAGAGAAGAGCAAAATTTGCAGTTCAAAGTTGATCAAAGAATGAACAGGGAATGTGCTTACAGGAACTTAAAGTAACATTAAAGGCAGAACAATTACATAACAGTAAAATTGTAGCTCTTTTAGCCCTCTAAATTCCTTACAGGAATTGTAAATTAAAAGAACAGTAACAGTGATTTGCACTGCACTGGAGAAAAGCTGCTCAAGTATTCCTCCAAGGCTGAGTCTCAGAGCCAATATTATTGGTTAATGCTAACAGTTTTGTGGGAGAAAAATGGAATAGGTTTGTAAAATGTGTTGATCAGAAGAAATTATCAAAATAAAGTTTAGATGAAACAGTGAATAATTCATGCAAATGATGGGAGCAGTAAAACTGTGATGATATTCAGTCAAAATGCAAGATAATTTATTCATCAGTACAAAACATTTCTAGTTTTAGATATTAATTATTTGAAAGTGACAAAGGAAGACAGACTTGGGTTTCTTTTTCAGACTGATTGACTGAGCTATTAATTCAGATTAGCCATGGAAGAAGCAAATAGAGTCTTATGAGGTGGCAGTTGATATATTTTCATTTTACAAAGTATCATTAATGTCACAGTACAAAAACCCTTGCAAATCAAAACAGTTTAAAAGTGACATTTACCCTGCCCATTGCACTGAGATAATGAAAATAAGTTCTCTGCTTTCTAAGATGCACAGTTGACTGCCACTTTCCAATGAGTAACAAACTCATTAAAACAAAAGATAAGGCAATATATTCCTATGCCTGAAGAAACTCCTTACATCAACCTGAGAACAGAATTGATGCCATTCTGATGAACCTGGACAAAGCTAACCCAATTTGGCTGCTATTATGTGCCTTGTGTTTAGATCTTGAAGACAGAATTCCTAATGAAGAACATCCACCTGCACAGCAATCCATCATCAGCTAACACATCTAATGGACTAGAGCAAATTGCTGATTCAACTGTTGACCTTCTATATCTCAAAAATGATCCTTTGCTGTGCTACTTTCCTACTGCTATCATTGCATAAAGCTCATGATGCATTTATGAATATTGCACAGAGGACTACAAGACTATAAATACAAGTTACCTAATTAGATATTTCTTTATTGTAAGTGTTCCATGTCTGTAAGCACACATTCGTCTTGAAGCCTGTTGCCATTTCAGTGGAAATGTTGCTATCTTCTTTCACCCAAGGCAGCTGGGACCTCTGCATTTTTATTGCACATTCCCTGGTCTCCAGGGCTATAAAATTTGTTACCTCAAAACTAAAAAAACCTAAGACCAGAAGGCAGATAGAATGTGACACCATGGCAAACCAAAACTGTGTTATAATAATCATCACAGTTAACATTTGGCATTTAAGTTAAAGCTTCTTAATAGCTCATATTACAGTACATGTTAATAGCTTTTTGTTTTGTTTTGTTTTCTATTTGCATCAGGACTGCTGAATGACAATTAAAAAGTACCTTTATGGAAAGGACACAACTTTATTGTGGCCTGGCAATACACTTACTCTTTCTACTTATAAAACGGGGGAGTGTGGGGGTGTGGGGTGTGCGGAAACAGTACTTTCTGATTTTGCATAAATGTTTTGAAGCCCTTCTTTCTGCTGTACCATGACAGGAACTTCTGCTGTTCAACATCTACTACGTCACCATGGGGAAGGAAACTACTAACTCAACATTATCACCTGTATTTCCATCACTTTCTATCCTCCCATATGTGCATTTCTCAGCATGTTCTGAGCACTCAATTCTTTTGCCAAATGCTACCAGCCTGCAACAAAACTGTGTCTCAGTTGCCATAACAAAACATGGGATCAAAACAGGAAAACTGGCCAAAGTTGCAGCCATAAGCTTGACTTTCTACAGGCTCTGCACATTTGTTTGGATGCTCTGTCAGAAATTAGCTGCGACAGGCTGGCATGATGACACCTGTGGTACTAGATACCATTTTTGAGAAATCAATAAACAAATCATTCTGTAACAGGAGCAAGAAGCATAAGCACAACTGGGAAAATTCTAACACCTCTTCACCTAATGCTGTGTAACAACAACACACTCTTTCCAAACATGTCTCCTCCTTACCTAATTGTAGCATTAATAGGATATCTGATGGCAACCCAGAATCAGACAAGAGGAAAGGAACTAAGGCAGTACAATTTTGAAAGTATTTCTACTGATTCCCTATCAGGGGTAAGATAGCTAAGGTCAGGTTCCTTTCTGACATAAATCAGTACACTTCAGTGGAGATACAGTTGGGAAGAACTCTTCCTGTTTTAAAATGTAATTAAAAACTGAAAAAAAAACATTCTGGAGAAATCCAGAGAATTTCAGTTTCTATCATCTTTACATTGTCTTCTAAGCATTTCTTGTTATTTACTTTTCTAAGAAATTAAGTTAAATGGCCAACCTTTAAAAAACAAAACCATCACTGTTCTAAATGTAACCTCACAACAAGGACACATGCATATAGAGCTGTATGTTTCTATATAATTTTTCTTTTTTTGACAATGCCTCTTAAAGTTTTGGAAAATACAGAATCATTTACTAGTTAAATCAGTATACTGATTATAAAAGTAGTTTATATACTATTCTGTCTGCACTTTCAAAGTAATCACACTCTTATTTTGCATTTTAGATATCTGAAACATCATGTGTGATATGCAGAGAATTTTCTAAAAATTCTGACCAAAGGGGAAGTAAGGGAGGGAGGAGAGAATGATATTTTTTACCTGATACTTTGGGATCAGCTTTCAACTTACTTAAGAAATTGAGCAGAAATAAAAGGAAACAGTCTCACAAAGCTTTTTTAAAATAAAAATAATAAAAAAAAACCCACAAAAAACCAAAAACCACCCAAAACCAAAGCACAAAATTTTAGTAACACCAACTGTAGGCAAAGAGCAAGCAAACTTTTGCTTGCTTGCTTCTTACTCAGAGATTAACAGTAAATACTCCAATATTAGAACTACCGCAAGTTAGGAGTAGAACTAAGCCTTTAAGCTTCAATTAAAAGTTAGGGCATGATCTTGATCTCCATCATGTCCAAGTAAGCAGATACTGTGATCAGCTTTGTGACTTGGAAGGGACTAAAATGGTGTGCAGGGAAAACACAAAGCCTTTTCTGCAATTATGTCATGCATCATTAGGAAAGAAATTCCCACTTTTAACATGAAAGAAGATGGCACGAGAAGAGCTCTTCCCAAATTATCAGTGGGCCTGTAACTCCACTGCCACAACAGTGTTTTTACTCCTTCCTTCTCTTTCTGGAACATCAAGTAGTACTTAATCTACATCTGCCCCTATTGGGCTGCTTAGCTACCCAGACAGCTGTCTGCAGCCCACAGAAAAGGGTGGCTTTGTTGTTTTGTTGGTTTTTTTTTTTTGTTTTGTTTTGTTTAAATGACCTGGCTTTAATCCTCTTCATCCTATTCCTACAAAAAACAAGGAAATGCCTGCAGCTGAAGTCAAGTCAAACCACTTTACCTGATGACAAGTGGGAAAAAAAGACATGCAGAATGGGGCTGCTTCTCCAGTGCACATTATTGAAATCAGCTACAGCATTTGAAGGGAAGGAAGTCTGCAAGCGAAAAAGATAGACACACATCACAGCTGTTTTTTCACAGTGCTCTAAGGGAGAGAGCTCCTTGATTTCTGGTCACAGGTCCCCTCTGACCTCCTCCTGGATACATTAATGATAAAGGTGATAATGAGGCAATGGATGCATCGTAACCCCTAACATATCCTCTAGATTTAATTCAGGCATTCTTGTCTCTTCCACTTTCTGCCAGTCTTGTTCAAGAGTTATGTTATCTTGGCTTATAACTTTGACCTCTGAAGGCTAGGGGCATGGAGTCAATCAATTCTTCATAATATAGAGCTACCTGAAAGACTCTATTTCATCATGTCATTGTATTAACTTTCTGAAATATTCTCTTTGAATATTGCGAATGTGTTTTAGCCTCAAAAATACTAGAAAAAATGAAGTGAATTCTCACACCCTCTTCCAGTTGCAGTTATGTTTTTCTGTTCCTTATTTTGCAGGGGTTTGGGAGGGTAAGCCAACAAAAAAATCTCATGACACTCAATACTAAAATAGCAGCATGCTCGTACATACAAATGAAAAAATTCTTTTTATTTTATTTTTTTTTTACATCCAAACTGACAAACTAATGTTGTCTTCTGTATTTATCCTCACAGTTAATGTTTTACTTGAAGCCACAGGCAACAGAAGAAAGAAGTGGAAACGGCTCCTAATAATTCATGTTTGCCTATCCCCCTTACAATCTCCTCATTCTGGGTGGCCCTTATTTCCACTGTATGTACAGCTATAGGTATGAATTAGATTGCATATGAAAGTAGGCAATTAAATAGCCAGCCAATTAGATAATCTCCATTACAGGAAAATACCGTTATTTAAAAAGCTTGTTAAGAATACCTCCACACACATACCCCTAGGATAAAACCTCCTGTGAAAGAATAAACAGATACTTAGCCACTAGGGCTGCCAACTTTCACAGGTACACAAATGTATTTCTCAGAGAAAATATGTAGAGACCATTGTGAGGCTTACTCTTAAAGTCACAGAATTCAAAACTGCCTGAAATCTTTCTCCTGGCTACTATGTCTGAATGTAAGAGAGAAAACACCAGGTAGATGTGTATCAGAAGAGAGGAAATCCCTCTCATTCCTTTCCAAAACAAAATACTTAAAACACTAGACAGCTCTTAATAGTCTGTGGAGAATTAAACTTACCTGGTGCAGTAGCAGCTTTCTCAGCTACCTCCTTATCCCCCTTCCTCCCAGTGCACACATCTGCCCTTCCATCTCCTACAGTTACTCTTTTTAAAGATGAAAATTTTCCTCCTAATTAGGAAAACTATGCAGAAGTATTCACTGACCCTATGAAGAGCCTGTTAAGCTTTTCTCAGGGTCAAGCCCAGTCTGCTGCCTGGAAGCATTTCTCATTATATTTGAACTGTTGCTAAATCCAGAAAGTGGAAACACCAAATGACATCATTAATTACTCTGTAAAATAAAAAGCATCTTGCTAATTTATGTAGAACGTGAATATTCTTGCAAATACTCCTGTAAATTTACATTCCCCTAGTAGCATAAACAACTTGACCCAGTTGTTCCAAGTTACCGATAAAATACAGTTGTGTGAAGCTGGGAGAAATCATGCATAAAGAAACCTTCACTACACCATAAACTTTCCAGAGGAAAGAAACGCTTCTGCCTTGTGATTCAAATACAGATTCTATGAACTAAATTTTGACACAAATAATCCTGGGATGAGAAGGTATTTAGAATCTCAACTGCACTTCATAAAGTAAATAGTTGACTGAACCACACCCGTAGGGATATTTTCACAACATTGCTTGGTAAAATCCACAATATCCTTATTTTTCAAACACAAAAGACCAAGATCCATAATGATGATGCTATAAAACTTAAAACACCAACCTAAAATCTTTCCCAGCTACCAGAACAACTACAGTTGGTAATTCCAGTATAGAAATTTCTTTCACTGTCCAGGGGAAGTTCTCACAACTATTTTCAAACATTGTAATTTAATGAATTTTAAGAAGACACATGATTTAACAAATGAAAACACCCCACCCCGCCCCAAGTTTATCATACTGCTGGCAAACTAATTCTTTGGCATGCTGGCTTGCCACCTAACATGTAAGCAATCAGCAGAACTGCTTGGTGGGACAGACATCATGATCTTTGCTCCATATACAAGGAGGAATCTTAAAAAAAGGAGTTAAGGCAAGGCATCATGTCTAGGATTCGGAACAAACATATACACTTATAACAGTTTTCACTGTCAAATAGTATCCTGATGGACATCATCTGCTTTTCAAACTGCATGTCTTGTGTCATCTGTCAACTCTGCAGTGATTTATTGAATACTCTAAGCCTTCTACCTATTTAGGCAACTCAACCCCAAATGACACCAAGCTCACAACCCACCAGCTAAAAGCTGCACCTCTAAGATGCATGCATTTGATCCCATAGCATAGAGGCATTAATTAGAATCTCATCTGCAATAAAAGATTATCATCATATATTTTCCAAAGGATGACAGCATCCCCAAAACCTGAATCTTCACTGCTAAAAAATATTAAGCCTGAAAACTTAAAAGCTCCATTCTCAGTTTTGTTTTTCAGGAAATTAAGTTTTGCTTCACAGTTTAATTGAAGACCTATAGTAAGTCTGCTTTGTAAATCTGGAAAGTTACAAGGAAGAACTGATGTCTTTGAAAACTGTATAGCTCATACCCTATGTAGCAATTCTATCCTATAAACCTGCATCACAATCTCTCATTACAGATAATCTTTTAGTTGCATGCATAGATGATATTGGCTTCCACAGTGCTTTACAAGCTTCACAGTGCTATATACACTACTTTACTTAAAAGAGTACATTAGTTAACACTTGATGAGAGAAGAGCCCCCCTGCAGAAGTCTGCTTAATACAAATATTCTGGTTTCTCCTCAAGCATATTTTCTTAATCAATCATGGCATATATAATCATTACACAGACATGTAAATATGGGCACATCAGCACCCCTATAAATGTTGAGGTATTGCAGCTAAGCTTGACAAAAGTCTAGTGGCAATCAGGAAGAATGACATTCTGCTGAATCTCATGACAACAGGCCACTGAAGAGAGAAGGAACATCCCTCAGTGGGGGGAGTGTTCATTTAGAAAAGCATGGGCTCTGAAGCAGAAGATATCTTTTGGGCTTGGCATCATCCCTCAGCAGAGTCAGAGCCACCCACTTTGCTGTGGTTCAGAGATGTGTGGCATGGCCAGGAGTGCTGCACATGCACTGGTGAGGGAAACCAAGGGGGTGGCACTGCAGGATGGTTGTCCTGTGGTCATGGGCAAACCTATAGCATTTTGGTTAAGAAATTAAGTTTACTGAAGTGAAAGCAGATCAAGAAGCCCAAACCCAAGATGTTATACCACTCTCATTCTAATAATGAAGTCCAGCATCAGGGGATGCTGGAGGTGGGCTGGGACTTACACTGTACAAACAGTGATTTGGTCAGGGCAAGACAATTTCTGTGCTTTACTGAGGCTTCACTGGAGCATCTGTCTGAGAGATCAAGAGTTCAGAAGAGCAATTCATCTCTGCCTAGTTGTCAGTGTGACTGCTTTCACCCACCTCACTCTAAACAGCTGGGCTTACCTTTCTCCTCGTAATGGGACTCTAGCTCTTCCAGCAGCCTCTGCTCACACTAGGGAGTGAGTCACTCCCACCCCCAGACATATTTTGTGCCTATTATTTGTACCCAGCTATCTCCCCAGTACAAAGATTCCCATGCCAAAATAAAGCAACCTGCATTGCAGTTTAAAATATCTGCATATTGCCAACCCTCAATTGTGTCTATATCAAACAGGAAAAAAAAACAACAAACCAACCCAAACACAAAAACAAAAAACAAAACGCAAACACACAACAACCCCCTCCCCAAGGCAAAAAAAAAAAAAAAAGAACCCACAAAAAAGGGGGTGAGGGATATTTCTTTCTGCCTTCCCACCTTATCAGAAGCAGAAATAAGTGATGTTATGCTATAAAGGCAAGAGCTTTTTCTGTGCCTAGTGACTGCTGTTTTCCCCTCGCAGCATATGGTCTTGTTTAGTTTCTTTCTCTCCTCCAAGTGAACTAAGAAACAAGAGGTAGGCCTCTGCCTTTTCACCAAGGGAAAAAGAGAAACATACTTCTAACAAAAAGGTAGACACTTATCTTGGTGCCAAGAAAAAGTGTTCATGCCCCATTAAACAGAAGGTAGAGTCCTGTCTTCTTGGTTCTTTTGTTTGTTGCCTCAGATTGTTAAACAGAGCAAGGGCACTCCTGCTTCCAAGCACCTGCATTTAATTGCAGCTTGTTGCATTCCCCACTGGGAGGCAGGAACAGCTGCAAGGGAACACTGTACTGATGCAAGAACAGAAAATATTCTTTTTCTTCTGAGCAGGAAATGTGCTCTCTTCTACAAAAATCATTAGGAAAAAGAGCTAGTACTGCTTGGTTTTCCTTTGCTTTCTTTCATCTATCTTTGCTCAAACAGGTTAATAAACTGATATTATAAAATAAAAAAAATTGCCAAGACTCTATAAAGAATCTATTTAAAACTCAGTTTTCAAGAAAAATAATGGCTTTGGCTGAGCAACCTGCATGTTTGTTAATTGAAAGATTTTCCACAAAGCTTTGACAGGTCATCGAGATTTAAATTTAAGTGAATATAATTCAATAAAATGAATGCATAAACTACGCTTAGGACTGCTTTCTGAAGAAAAATTAAAAAACAAGGATTTCTCCCCATCCTGCATGGTATTTAATTGCTTATTTATGGAAGGCTATGTAATGAAACTCTGGGAAACCACGTACATTTTTCCCTTCATGACAGCTACATTCAGTCCCTCTTCCTTTCCAGCATTTGTTCCATTTATTTGTTTCCCAAATAGAGTGTTTTAATGACTTGCTCTGCACACAGAGGTTGGGTTTTTTCTTTTCTTGTACTTCTGCTGTTTTTTCTTGGTCCCTCTTAGAAACTACCTAGTACAATGAAGAATGATAAAAACACCTTAATAATTATACCAAGCCCTAAACACACAGATTGGCCAGCACTTCCCTCTTCAAACTTAGGAGATCCCCATCAGCTGACAGAAGAGCAAATATTCATACAATAAGGAGTCCTGATTTGATAGCTCCTCCAGCTTAGGAGAAGGAAATCCAGAAACCATGTCTTCCGGCTTGATGAAAGTCAGCAGAAAGCAAGGCACAGAGCTGCAAGGCCCTACCCATGCTCATCTCACACTGAAAAGCCAAGAGGAGAGCTCCTCCTTGTACATTAATTTCTCAGGGCTTCTTTGCCAAACTAGGTCACCTTTACCAAAATCAAATGGAAACAATACCATACACACATTCATAGTCAAAAATTATTTGAAATGACTATTAATTACAACTGCAATTCTCCATTCTAACATCTGTGAATCTGTCAAAAGCCAGCTAGCTTTAAACCAGCCACCACTAAGTATCTGTTCAGTACATTAAGTACACACCAGAGAGCAGTGACAAGAAGCCCCGATATTAAAAGATAAACTAATTTAAAGAGGCACAAACAAAAACATGTTTAGTTTAGTCACATTCTGCATGACAGATCCCTCAGCATGGTCTTTGCATTTGTAGTATAGGAGGAATCTGGCAATTTTAGACTTTCAGCACAGAACTGAGCAACTTGTGTGCCCTCGTGGTGTGAACTCATTTACACTAATCTCATTGTGGGGAGAGGGGGGAAGTGATTTAGCCTTTGTGACCTTTCTAAGAATTAGAAGACATAATTATTTTGGATCAAATCCTGACCTAAGTTTCCTTCAGCAATTCACTGAAAGTAATTTTTAATAGTGAAATTGCAAGCTGAATTGCGTGGAACTCAGTCCCTTGATCACACAAGTAAACATTCACAAGTTTTCTTTGTTTTAAATTGAATTAAAAATTGTTCAAGTGTTCTATCTTATCATATTGAAAGTACAATAAATTTATCCCCCTGTCTGCTATTATAAGTACAGTTTCACACAGTTTTGCCTTTCACAAGGTGTTCACAAGCCATCATGCAGCGCTTTACTGTAATACTGTTGGTATACCACTGAGTATCCAAGAATACCTTGCGAGGGTGCAGTGAGGTATGTGCTCCTAGGGCACATCTACTTCAGGAACTGGAGGACAAGGCAGAGACATAGCATCTATGTCACACCAAGCTACCTTTGGACAAAAGCTTGCTAGCCATGAGATCACAGCATCATGCCTGATTTTACAAAGGTAGTTAAAACAACGACCATTTCCACTGCCTCTAGGATTACCTCTGCACAGCGCAGTCTTGTAAACGTGCCTACTTGAAAAACTACTGATGTGAAATTCAACTACATGGCATAAATATGCTGCGCCCATGTTTTTTTTTTCAGACTCCAGTGAGTTGACCCTGTGGTCCTGCTTCCCATCCTAAGACACTTTTCAATCTTGTACTTTATAATGAATCTTAAAAAAAAAAAAAAAAAAATCTTGTTTCTTTGCTGAAGCAAAACATAAAATTTCTTACATATGTGCTATATCCATAAGATTGCATGTGACCCAGGGATGTTCATATGGACTACAAAATCACAGAATCACAGAATCCTAAGGGTTGGAAGGGACCTCAGAAGATCATCTAGTCCAACCCTCCTGCAAGAGCAGGGTAACCTAGAGTACATCACACAGGAACTTGTCCAGGCAGGCCTTGAATATCTCCAACGTAGGAGACTCCACAACCCCCCTGGGCAACCTGTTCCAGTGATCTGTCACTCTCACAGTAAAGAAATTTTTCCTCATGTTCACATAGAACCTCCTATGCTCCAGTTTACACCCATTGCCCCTTGTCCTGTCACTGGACATCACTGAGAAAAACCTAGCTCCATCATCCTGACATTCACCCTTTACATATTTGTAAACATTGATGAGGTCACCCCTCAGTTTCCTCTTCCCCAAGCTAAAGAGACCCAGCTCCCTCAGACTCTCCTCATAAGAGAGATGTTCCACTCCCTTAATCATCTTTGTAGCTCTGCGCTGGACTCTTTCAAGCAATTCCCTGTCCTTCTTGAACTGTGGGGCCCAGAACTGGACACAATATTCCAGATGTGGCCTCACCAAGGCAGAGTAGAGGGGGAGCAGAACCTCTCTTGACCTACTAAACACACCCTTTCTAATGCACCCTAGGATGCCATTGGCCTTCTTGGCCACAAGGGCACATTGTTGGCTCATGGTCATCCTCCTATCCACCAGGACCCCCAGGTCCCTTTCCCCTTCACTACTGTCCAGCAGGTCAGCCCCCAGCCTGTACTGGTACATGGGGTTGTTCTTCCCCAGATGCAAGACTCTACACTTGCCCTTGTTGAATTTCATCAAGTTCCTCTCCGCCCAACTCTCCAGCCTGTCCAGGTCTCGCTGAATGGCAACACAGCCCTCTGGTGTGTCAGCTACTCCTCCCAGTTTAGTATCATCAGCAAACTTGCTGAGGGTACATTCAGTTCCCTCATCCAGGTCGTTGATGAAAATATTAAACAGCACTGATCCCAGCACCAACCCCTGTGGGACTCCGCTGGTTACAGACCTCCAGTTAGATTCTGCCCCATTGACCACAACTCTCTGCCTTCTTCCTTCCAACCAGTTCTTGATCCACCTCACTACCTGATCATCAAGCCCACACTTCCTTAGTTACATACACACTTCCATCCTATGAGGATGCTGTAGGAGACAGTATCAAATGCCTTACTGAAATCAAGAAAAAACACATCTACCGCTCTACCATCATCCATCCACCTAGTTACTTGCTCATAGAAGGCTATAAGGTTGGTCAAACATGACTTCCCCTTGGTAAAGCCATGTTGGCTGCTCTTAATGACCCCCTCATCCCTGATATGCCTAGAGATGGTGTCAAGAATAAGTTGTTCCATCACCTTTCCAGGGATGGAGGTAAGGCTGACTGGTCTATAATTACCCAGGTCCTCCTTCTTGCCCTTCTTATAGACCAGCGTGACATTTGCCATCCTCCAATCCTCAGGCACCTCACCTGTTTCCCACGACTTACCAAAGATGATGATACTACAAATGGGTATCACTAGATATCAAGTATTAGATAATAGGAAGGAAAATATACTGGCTATTCTGGATGCCAAGCTCTTAAGCACAGGTTGAGTACCTATCCATACTTCGTTTCTTCCTTTACACCCCAGAGAACTGAGCTCTTTGTATATCTAAAGTTGTTTATGTGTATCTAAACCAAGATTACTAGGAGTTCAGAAAAGGTCACAGAGACTAAATAGGTTGGGTCGAGCTTTTGAAATAAAGTAGATAGTGCTTATTTTCACCTCATTTAGCAAGCAAACAGTTCATAGCACTTCAACTTGACTTTCTGTAACATCATATTTTTTTAGTTGCAGCAGTGAACTGGATGGGTTAAGTAGGTCCCCTTGTTTTTCAATAAGCCCTTCAGACTGAGGGGAAAAGTCTTTTTAAGCCTTCAGCAGAGCAGTGCTTGCAGCAAGGCTGTACCTGAATTAGCTAACCATCTTTAACTCCCATTGGTGGGACCTTTGGGTATGGGAAGAATATAAGATTGTTCCTAGTATACTTTAGAGAAAAAGGTAACAAAATGAAGGACATAGCAAATAAAGCATTTAAATTTATCAATACAACTCAGGAATACATTTTTGTCTTATTTTTACCCACTGCATTTGTCATATAGTTGCATTTGTATTCTGAAAGATTATGTGAGAATATGTCTATGCAACATTGGGTTTGCATGGCAAGTTTGTGTGGGGAGAAGCATGGTTCTCTGAGAAGCTGCTAGAAGAACTTCAGCTCACAGGAAAAGTTTTTCCCAAATTCAAGTACGTTTCACTCATGGCAGTATTTGGCCAGTGATCTCTCCCTGTCCTCATCTCAACTCATGAGCCTTTGGTTATAGATATCTAGATATCTAAGATAATTATCAATAGCAATGCCTAGATCACCTATCCAGAAGATAACCATAATTCAAGCAGACTCCTGTGTGACATTCAGTAATAGTTTTATGTCCTAAAACCAAAGGTTAAAAAACATCTGCCTCATATTCTTGGGGCCCCAGGTTTACTAAACACAGAATGGTTCTAGTTATCAAGGGCAATGGTGTTGTAATTGCAGGAATTTTTCAGGACTTATAGGTTTCAGCCTTTTTGTTAGTAAGTGGATGCTGCTGGTACACCAAATTAAAGGAAAATAGTGGGGAAGAGTTTTCTTACAGTTACAGACCATCACAAGGAAAGCTACTAACTCTTGGGAGCATTTGGTCATTTTGGAAACACACTTCTGCTTCTAAAATGAGTTATACAGTATTTACTGGAGAAAAATTGTGCTACAGATGTTTTTATCCTAATTCAATACTTAAATACTTTAAAAAGCAAAAGCATTCTAAGCCATGGTTCTGCTAACTGAACTGTTTATTTTTTCTCTAAAACAATGCTCTCAGTTTTTTCAAACTCTTTTCATAGAAGAGAATGTTTCAGTGTGTCACATCATTTTCAATATTTAGAGAGATGAGCACGATAACTCAAATAAACCTTCACTGCTCATTTACAGATGTACATTACAATATTTTCCCCTTAGGATTTCCTTCCATTTTGCCTTTCCACATTCTAATATCTCGTTTGGGTTTGGCCTGAAGATACATTCAGCAAAGGATTTTTTTTCCGAGATTGCTACAACAGCAGCAAGCTAACTGAGCTGAGTCAGTTTGGAAATCCAGAAGTTGTTCTGATATCTCCCCATCTTAGGTACATTACTTTATATTCAGGCTCTGTTTTCCATTGTCTAGGCCTCCCTAGTTCCTGAATGAGTTCTTAATTGTGGTTGCCTTCCCTGGGCTTGGTTAACCTAAATACCTTCACTGTTCAACTCTTCATGCCTTGTGATCTATGGTAAATCCAATATTCTTTTCCTTGAACACTAACCCAACTCTGGTTTTCCTGTCATTCACACCTGAAGTTAATTATTACAAGGGTACCTATAGGTAGCATCTTCTGTTTGGTTGGCTTGTTTTAGAGTATTTCTCCTTCAGATTTTTGAAGGATGTCTTCCTGGTGCAATCATTTGAAATTCGTTATTTAGCTATGTAAGTTTCTTCCTATTTCTCATTTTGTTCAGCAATACACCTCCCGAGGCACTATTACTGCTTCCTTAAGTAGACTAAATGACATATCTAAGGAGTTTACTTTTCCTTAGGGCATTTTTTATGAGCTCCCTCATTTTATTAAATCTGTCTTTCTGAAGTTTATTGTCATTCTAACACTTTTGTATATGCAACATTCTCATGATATGGATTCTAATTATATTGTGATTATCATTGTTTTGTAGGTCTGCCAGCACTACAATTTAAACGAATATCTATGTATGTTCTACTTTCATGACTGAAAGAGGTATTCGCATCACCTAGCTCTAGACACCTAAATTCAGACACAATCTCCCTAGGTTCCCTGCATTGTCAATAAAGACAAACCACACATGTTCAGGAGGCAAATCAGGAAAAATACAACTTGCCAATATGCAAATTATACATCCCCTCTGAGGTAAAACGTTCTAGCTTCTGTTTGCCTTACATGGGTCACTACTTCCAGCTTTACGTGGAGTAAAAGAGAGATGATGCTCTGCTTCCTTTGAGTGTGTGTACATCCCACGGAGCCAAAAGGGAGACAGCCAGGTATTCCTCATTCAGCTGGAAGGGAACTAAAATGGCAATCTGTTTTAATAAGATAGTATTAAATAATAATGTTCTAATTTTTAATTAGACTGTCTCTTTAAAAAACATTTTGTCTGAATAACATCTTTATATCTTCATGAAGTCTTCATAATGACAAGATAAAACCTCATGCTGCCTGGGAGTCAAATTACCAAAGTGCTTCTGAAAGGGAACATTATTTTATTAAATGGGGCCTTTTCTCTCCACAATTATCAGAGATAGAAATACCAGGTGATTTGAAACTAAAATGTGTCAAGTAAGTTCAAATAATCTTAAAAATACATATACACACATTTACAGTCATCTTGTTTGTTCATTTTGGAAAGACTCCCTGAGGCTTAAATATTAAAGGGAATTAGCAATTGTGTCAGCTGTAGTTGTCTGAGCTAGATGTCCTATGATAAAACAGTGGTGCAGTTAATGTTCATACAGCTGTGGAACCATAGCTATCCATTACTACACAAAGACAGATGGGTAAGTTTTGACTCATAAAAACTATATGAAAGAAACTAATGGGATACTAATCTCCTGGTACCACATGGACAAAGAGAAAGAATGAATATGATATTTAAGGACTACAAAATTTGTTTCCTCTGCACATGCCTTGCAAAATGTGGTAAATAAGTCACCAGTTTCATCATTGTTTGAGTTTTGTGACCATCACCATGACAGAACGAAAAGAACCATGTCTTGGTACTCTGGGACAACTAAAGCATGTACTTGTCTGAGACACCAAACACCTGTCTGCAGATATAAGCTTCTGGGAAGTGGTATTTCATCAGCTACTCATTGATGACAATTATGTGATATTTACAATTCCAAAACAATGCAGACAGAACTCTCTCTGTATAAAACTTTAACAAGCAGCATGTTTTGTTGGAAGTGTCATAAAACTTTCATCAAAGTTCAAAATATTCCCAAGAAAACAGCTCTGTCTTTGACAAGAAGATCAGAAATTTGCAGTTTAGATCAAACACTGGGAAGAGGAAGAGAAATGTCGTCTGTTATAATTATTAGGATACAATAATTATACTTTTACAAGCTCAGAAAATTTTTAAAAAGCAGCTCAGTAAACATTGTAAAATCCAGTATTAAGATTAGCTTTTATACTTTGCCTTATAAGGAAGCTAAACAAAGAGTAGCTAAAAGCAAAACAATAATAGTAAGAAAGAAAATGTTAATTTTCTTTTGGGTATTGTTATTCAGTGAAGACCATAGTCCCTGGGGGTGGGGGGCAGAATATTTGTTTACTTCGCTGTGGAACAGTACTTTCTTCCAAGTAGGTAAAATTCCGTTACTTCTTTCCCATAAATGATACTATAGATAACCTTGTAGAAGCAGGAGGTCCTGAGTTCACTGGACTTTATAGCAGTTCTTAATTGTTAGCTTGTGAGCAGTTGGCTCTAAACTGAAGTATGCAGCTTCTCTATGCAATGGTTGCATGAATAATTGAATAAATGGCCCTTTGTGACCTTTAGGGCATTAAGAATTAAAATAAATCAAGGCCCAAATAAGAGCTAAGTATTTTCATACAAGAAAAGTCAGGATGTAATTAAAGAAAGAGTAAAAAAGCCAAACAACAGAACACAAGGAAAAAAAATAAATTACAGGTTTAGATACATAATATGGGAACAGACAATACAAAAGCCTATATTATTTAATCAATAAACATATGATTATACATGTTCCTTTCAGTTACTTCACACAGATTAATGATGAGCAGATTCTGAGATTCATGGTGAAATCACAACAGGGCTTTTGGTTTTGCTTCATTTTTCTGTGGGTAGCTGCAGCCGAGGCCATAAGCAGCCTTTGCTGCTCTCTGTCATATATACCTGGCCTTGTTTTCCACACTTCGTGTTGCCTTCCATAGCATATAACAGGGCTCTCGCTTGTTCCTGTCTGTTCCTGAGTCTACGGCTATCATCCCTGACATGCTGTTAAAGTTTTAGCCTGTTCTGCATCAGTTCTCAATTCCTGAATTTTTATATGGTTTGTATTAGCCTGACAATGGATTAAAATAGAAATGACCTTGACAGTTGCCCTCATTTCAGATACACCCCTGCTGCTTCTTTCTCTGGATAGATCAGCTTATCAGAAGTTGTAGTGTGGTGGGCGTCAGTCTCCTCTCCCAAGTAGCAAGCAATAGAACAAGAGGTAATGCCCTCAAGCTGTGCCAGGCCAGGTTTAGACTGGATATTAGGAAAAATTTCTTCACCAAGAGGGTGATCAGGTATTGGAACAGGCTTCCCAGTGAAGTGATGGAATCACCATCCCTGGAAGTGTTCAAAAATGTGTAGATGATGCCCTCAGTTACGTGGTTTAGCGGTGGACTTGGCAGTCCTGGGATAATTGTTGGACTTGATGATCTTAAAGGTCTTTTCCAGCCTACCTGATTCTGTGATTCTATATGCCATGGTTAGCCCAACCTCCTTAACAGCAGATCCCCAGCCCTTTCCTTGAGTATATCCTTCAACCTAAGCCAAGCAGTATTGACAGCACCTCCCTTCCATGTTAAAAGAAAATACAGACCTGCTATTAGGCTTAAATGAACAGCAGTACCTCTAGATTTGGCTCCATTCACCTTTAGTTTTTGGTCACTTTAAACTCCTAACTATCCAGGAATGATTCTTTGGGCAGTCCTTAGTTCTTTAATCTGAGAGACATGAAGGGAGCATTTCATTCTAGTAACACGGTGGTATACAGTACTGTTCATTTGCAAATGTGTCCCTGAAAACTCCTAAATCCCTTCTAAATTCTATTTTTAGGTACCCACCTGTTCAAACCAGGCTGCTTCTGAGCATGTCTGAAAATCAAGGATCTTTGCTGTCAGAAGTGAAAGCATCGATAAGGTTAGATAATTCCAAGAATTACGTGTAGCAGTTAGCAAGATAAATCTTTGAGACCTACCTTCCTAAATATGGGAATGAGGTGGAACTAGGACAGGCTTAAATTCAGTATAAGGGTGGTGAGACAGGTTGACCAGATAAGCTCTGGATGCCCCATTCCTGGCAGTGTTCAAGGCCAGGTATAGGGGAAGGTGTCCCTGCTTATGGAAGGGGGAATGGAACTAGATGGTCTTTAAGGTCCCTTCTAACCCAAACAATTCTATGATTCTATTACTCTATTAATTCATTTTATGCCTCCTCATATGTGCATTGACCAGTGTGTATGGTTTCAAACTCATTAGAGCTTTCTGCTACAAGACATACTGCTCGTCTCATTTATGTCCCAGATATCACAATTTGTACAAGGTGGTGTACTGTGCTGGCTCTGACCTCTGGACCTGAGTATTTTCTCAGTATTTGCTAAATAGGAACTAAAACAGCATCTAAATTTTGGTTTCAGATACCACTCCTGCCCTCCAGTTTGCCTTTATTAGCTGCATCTATCTATTCTAGCAATTCTGAAGAGCCATGCATCACATATTCAAAATTACTTTCCAGCCCAAATGTTTAGGTAGCAAAATAATAAAATGCTGGCTGAGCTGCAGAGTGACCAAAGCATCTCTTCGCTTCCTGCTCAGAATCGGGAAGGCGGAGTTAGAGGTAGGTACAACCACAAGCTCCCCAATTTCACCTCTTGCTCCCACCTTCAGAACGGGAACTGCAGGATGGATGCTTTAAGAGGGGGCAGGGTTTTTCATCTTCAAATCATTGCACTTCATCATTGTTCCAGCCCAAGTGCTGGGAACATTTTTCAGCCACTTGAATGAAAAACTGTCTGGTAAATAGATACAGATATTCCACAGTACACCTTTTGTTAGCCTGCCTCTTCATTCTTCCCTTGCACTTCTCTTCCTCTGTTGGGACTGCATTTTCAAAAGTTCATTCCTTCTCCCTTGTGCGTATGTCACAGGCCTGTTTATTCAGTATGTATTTATGCAGATAATTATGTTCAAAATTACGTAGATAGTTATGGTCTGGGTTAACGGAAACAGGCAAGTAGGGTAAATCATTTCATTATTATATACCTTCACTGCAGAAATTAAAGTAACTGAAGTTTTCTGAATATTGCTGAAGACTTGAAAAACACAAGCAGAACCCAGATAGCAACAGTGCAAGATTTTCAATAAAAATAGTAGGGGTCATTGACTTAAAGACTGCTGTCGAAAACTACTTGTTAAATTAAGAGAGAGAGAAGTGAAAATGGATTAATTTAATTATGCACTTGGGTATATAAAATAAGTCACTGAATGCTCATTACGAAGAAGTGAAGTTATGCCAGTTAAAAGTTTATCTCTCCTTCCAGAGATCTCCGTGCTTTCACACAACAAAGACATTGCCACAGATGTTGGAAATATAGCTGGCCTGTTAATGAAAATAAGGTATTCTTGAGTAAATTACTCAAAGATTAACAGAAAAATCTTGAATAAATTATTCACAGAACATTATTTAATAATCTAGAGAGCTGGTCAAATAATGGAAATATTTATTTCAGATAATTTAGTCAGAGAATAATGTCAAAACCCTTTGGCTAGTCCATTAGGAATGAATAATTTGACAAGTTATTTATTATAGCTCATTTCTGTATTAAAACAAAATCCATCAGGAAGGCAGCTAAGCAGAAAAATACATAATTGACAATAAAGTGTCGTCATCCTGATGATGAAAATCTTTTATCGTGCATACAAACGTGCATGTTTAAGGGTTATTTTGTATGGTGCTTACTTATTGTTGTGGTTTAAACCCAGCTGGTAACACAGAACCGCGAAGCCGCTTACTCACTCCCCCCTTACTTTCTCACCTCCCAGAGAGGATTAGGAGAATCAAAAGAATGTAACTCCCATGGGCTAAGATAAGAACAGTCCAGTAACTAAGGTATAACACAAACCACTACTGCTGCCACCAATAATAATAATGAAAAGGGAAACACCAAGGGAAGAGAATACACCCGCTCACCACAAGCCGACCAATACCCAGCCTGACCTGAGCAGCGATCTAGCCCTTCGGGGTAACTGCCCCCAGTTTACATCCTGGGCATGACGTGCTGTGGTATGGAATACATCCTTGGCTAGTTTGGGACAGGTGTCCTGTCTCTGCCTCCTCCCGGCTTCCCCTTCTCCCCAGCAGAGCATGAGACTCAGAAAGTCCTTGGTCAGAGTAAAAAATACTTAGCAACAACTGAAAACATGGGTGTTATTAGCACTGTTCCCAGGCTGAAAGTTAAAACCACAGCACTGCACCAGCTAGAAGGAGAAAAATGACTGGTGCTGCTGAACCCAGGACAGAAACATGTTAAATATGTTTTTGGGTTCATTTGCTCCTTTCTTCCATATTGCTGGGACCTCAGATAGCACAGTCTCCTTCCCTGGAGACATTCAAAACCCGCCTGGACACATTCCTGTGTAACATTATCTACGTGTTGCTGCTCCGGCAGGGGTATTGGACTAGATGATCTTTTGAGGTCCCTTCCAATCTCTAACATACTGTGATACTGTGATACTGTGATATCCTTGAATATCTCCTGCTTGGTTGCTTGTTGTGTATTATCTGCAAGTTTTAGGTTGAGGCCTTTCATTATGGTTCCTGTGTTTCTTATAATATGTTAAGAAGTGTTTGATAAGCCATAATGAACTTGTGGGCATAGTAAACACTCTCTTGCAGCCAGTTTAACTTGAAAAGAAAATTATATTTAGAAAATGAATACAGATATTTTCCTATTAAAATAATAGCACTCAAGATTTTCTAAAGATCTTTGGTTTATTTCCCACTTGTGACTAAACCACAATGTAGATTAAATCGTGTACGCTGCAGTCACAGCAGTGTGGATATTACTTTATTTGATGTCAAATAGCTAGAACTTTAAGCTTCCTGAAGAAAAAAATACACCTTTGTGTAAGAGATGCGCATAAAACAAACAGATTAATAACAGAAAAGGTGTTGTTGAAAACAGGAAAGGCCAAAGAGCTCTCTAAAAAGTGGGAAAAGTGTTAAGTGCTAGATGCTAGTTCTTGAACTAGGGGCAGAGAGAAACTCATAAAAAAAAACAATTCTAGCTTTACTGGAATGAGAATCTGAGTAAAATGTACTCTAAAAAACAACTTTATGATCAAGAGCACCTATGTGTGAAGTAATGAATGTGGTGAACATTAGAATTTTTGGCTTTGCACAGTTTGCCCTAGATCCTAGGATAACAATTTTGGTAGCAGTAGACTGCAGTACCACAATAGGACTATCACTGATCTTGCTGTGTAGCTTACTTTAGTAATTTGATTAATAGCTGAGCCTTGCAAACTCTCCTGTTCAACCTTTGAGAAAACACAAACTTCTAAAGTTTTGATGGAAGTTTGCCTTGTGGTTTTGTTTTTTTTTTTTTTGTAATCTACCTGCATCAGTGCCCACTTGCTTTTAAATCACATACTCAAAGAAAAGATTCAAAAGTCTCTTGTAATGTTTATGAACACTATTGAGTATTTCTTTGAGTCTCTTTAAGAATCTCTTCAAGAATCTCTTCTGTGCATATTTTTAGACCACGTCATAAGAACACTGTATTCTGTCTTGTCTATGCAATAGTGTCATGAGGAATTATTTCATCTTCATCTAAAAGATAAGTAGTAGTGGTGGATATTTTTATTTAAACATTTTCATTTGGGAGATGAATATTCTTTGAGACGATGTCTGTGACAACATATCAGTTTTGAGTGATAAACTTTTATGATGCAATATTGTGTTAAAATGAAAGCCACTGACTACTTTCCTTTTCTCACAAAAGTGAGAAATGGTCTTGGCATGAAGCTAGACTGGTGGAGACCCAAGTCCAATTATCCATATCTAAATACCTTCCTCAGGTTTCCCAACTCCCAGACAAATATATCAGCTTTTTGCTGTTCTGGAATAGTGGTGTTGCTTTGCTCCCTTTTGCTTTGTTTCCATTTTCTTCTAAAAATATGTTGGGTTGTTTTACTGATGCATTGAGAGGAATAGAGGGAAACAACAGTCACTGGTATGAAGATGGAAAGCATGCTTATTTGTACATCTGTAGTTAAGTGTGTAGAAGTGTAACAATACATACAGACACCTGTAGTAAATGGAAAAATACCTTCTTTTGTTTTCACACAGCTTTTAGGTCTTTATTGGAGAATGAAATAAAAAAAGAAAAATGGAGAAGTAGCAGTAACAATAACAAAAAGCTAAAACCTCAAATAGTTCCTCTTCTATAATCCTCGAAGAGCTTCAAACTGAATTTATTTGGTAGCCTTAGTTCACTTTTAAATTCTAAAACAGTAAAGACTTTACTAAAAGGCACTATGATTCATTTTGTGTTAATATATCTGGGTGGTGTGATTTGTTACAGCATGTCACAATATGAATTTTCCCTTCTGGTTTATTTAATATTGTAGGGTACACTAATGTCCCATCACTACAAGTCAGACACTGAGTTGATGGATCATGTCTAAAGAAAAGCAATGAAGCTGGCGAAGGGCCTAGTGCAGAAGTCTTAAAAGAAGTGGCTGAGGGAACTGGGTTTGTTTAGCCTGGAGAAAAGGAGGCTGAGGAGACACCTTGTCACTCTACAGTTATTTGAAAGGCGCTTGAGCAAGGGGGTGGTTGGTCTCTTCTCCCAAGTAACAAGGAATGGGACAAGAGGAAGTGGTCTCAAGCTGCACCAGGGGATGTTTAGATTGTATATTAGAAAATATTTATGCATTGAAAGGGTTTGCCAAGCATTGGAAGAGGCTGCCCAGGGAACTGGTTGAGTCACCATCCCTGGAGGTATTTAAAAGAGATGTATACGTGGTATATAGTTTAGTGGTGGATTTGGCAGTTCTGAGTTTATGGTTTGACTCTAATCTTAAAGGTATTTTCCATCCTAAACAATTCTATGATTCTGTATTAATTATGAAGATATGGATTAATGCTGAAACATGATTGAATTTTGCTTTTTAAAGATTGACTTGACTACTGTAGGCAATGAGTAGATACAGCTAACAGTATTTTTCATTCAATAGCAAAATGCTTTTAAAAAAGGATGAAATTATTGTATTCTGTAGCAGCATATAGGCACCATGAGTCTAAGCAGACACACCATGTCAGTTTTGATTTTGCTATTCTTCATTATTTTCCAGTATTAAAGTCAAGAGCTTATTGCTGATGAAAGTGAGCATCAAACAGTGAAATGTCAGGTTTCTAAACTGCTACCTTCTGATGAAGTTTCCTCTCTTTTTGTCTGTCTTGAAGAAAAGAGAGTAAGTGGGTAGAAGGCTGTTGTGCTGTCAGTTATAAGGAGGAGCCTGAGCCCCATGCAGGGTCTCTGCTAGTTTGCCACTATTAGGATGCTTTTGCTAGTCAGGTAAGGGAGGCAGGCTTGACATCAGGGAATCAGAGACTTTAATAAAATCAAAGATTAATAAAACTTTGTAAGATATTTGGATGTCTGGCTCTTTAGGGGCAAGATAAGTGGCCAGCACCTGGTAGACAACAAGTGAGAAGGTTTAGGATGATGAAGGTGATAGAAGTAAAGAATGCATCTGCCTGTTAAATTGCTGTCGGACCTCTGCAATATCTTGCTTCCTAATTACTAACAGATTTGTTATTTTCTCTACGCACAGGCTGCAGTAAAGAATCCCAATGTAAATTTGCGGGACCCTTGTTAATGTGTGTTAAGACGAGGAAGGCTGTACTTGGGTGAAGTACCTGTTTCCTAGGTGTTGAAAATCTGCCTTCTATTGTGAATATATTTGTGTCGCCTAGGAAGAAAAGTAAGGATTTTCCTCTACTGGAAAATCTTCTGAATAATCAGAACAATATACTTACAGTGTGTATATATATATATATATATATATCTCAAAGGTTGATGTTGAAATTCATTTACAGATGAATGATATTTTACACAGTTGACAATGTCAGGCTGATCAGTCTCACAGAAATGTCTGTCAGGAGTGATCAGTTACTGAAAAAAAATGTATTTGCTCTTACGTGATGGTGATTTCTGGAAATAAGTGTAAGATGTATATAGAGGTGTGAGCTTAGAACATAAACCCAAGACTTCCATGTTGGTTAAATGTAATGTTCGTGTAATGATTCAATATTACATTATTTTGTGGCTTGAGATGTGTCATCTATGCCTACAACAATGCTTAAAACTGCCCACCCCTGCCAAATTTCCCATCTGTGCAGTTGGCTGGATATTAAGGGTGAGGGGGGAACAGAAAGGTAATAATATCTCATTTTCCACATGAGCCAAAACAAAAGAGAAGAATAAGCACACATGCACACTCTTCTTACAGCTTTGTTTTCTTAGAAAACTTAGCTATAGGCCACAGTCTTGCTTGCCTGGTTAGCAAGTTCATTTTCATTTTTGTTATTTTGATTTGTATTCTCCTAAGTGTATGCACTTTCTGTACTCTAGCAACTGATGCTGAATCTTAGATAATCTGCTGCTGCTCTGCCTGGAGTGCAGTCCATTATAACCGAAGCTTGAATAATCAATGACTTTCATAAATTCTTGTGTGTGTATTGAAGTGGTAGATATTAATCAGAAAGTGATTTCTTATGAGTCAGATAACACTAGTTAGTATTCTGACGATCATTTCATGTTCCATGTATAACTTCATATCAAAAGAGCAAACAGCCATCTTAAGAGCAGAAGAGTTCTTGTTATAAAAAAAGCCCACACCAACAAACAAACAAAAACCAAACCAGAAAATAAGAGATTTAGGGCTTAGAAAGTTATTGTGAATTATTTCACAATATTTCATTATTATTTCATGAAAGCTAATAACATAATTATATGTAGCTAATAGATAACTTTTCATAACCTTTCAACAATTCCATTTATATTTAAATTGGAACATATATGCAAGTTTGATTAGGTTGGCTTCTCCTCTGTTAGTCAGTATCGGATCATAATTTCCTTCAAGATAATATCCTGTCCACATTTGAATTTCATCCAACCTCTTGTTTGCTTATAACCTTTATGGTTTTTTTCCATTCAAAAATTTTGTGTTTCAGTCTGACTATCTGCAAGACAGGCACATTTAACACTTCTGAAAATTCTTGATAGCGCTGGATTTATCACAGTGACAGACTGTCTTTTCAGTAAGCTATGAATGCAATCATTACATTATTCTTGAGAGTTATATTTTAAGTACGGATTTTCCCATGAGACTTATCACCATAATAGACAAAAATTACCTGTAAGAACTCTGTTATTATGAAAGTTATGGATAAGTCAAGTAAGTGCTGTTTCAAGACAATGAGATAATACGCATTAAAAAATTTCTTGTATCAAATGTTAATTGAGTGCCTTTGATAGCATATTTGAAATATACTACTGATGTGTGCTATAAGCATATTGAGAGTATGTGCGCATACAAACGTATGTGATATACTTTGCTAAACTAAGTACATTGCTGTGCATAATTTTTACCTTGAACTCACAATACACGGGAGTTGGTATTGATGTCAAGCTCTGGAGCTGCATTGGAAAGCTGAAATTATCAAAACAAATAGGAGAAGGGAGACAGAATAGCATATAACCATACGCAGGATGAAGTGTTCTTCAGAAAAGTATATCTGCCTTCCTCCAGCAGGGTATGGATTGGGTAGGAAATGACTAAGGGGGAATGAAATGGCCCATCCACAATGGGAGCAATCTTTCTTTGACTGCAAATAAGTAGATCCCTCTAAACATAGGAAAACGGTAAGCAGGCAGAGCTGGAAGAGGTTCTGATGTTAGAAACACTAATTTGTTGCTGTCATTAAAATTGCAGTAGATCTTTCCCACTGTGACAAAGGACTTCCAATACCTCAAGATGTTTGTGAGTATTAGATCTCTATAGAATTTGAAGCAATACCACTGCATAGAAATTCCAACTTCTGTACAGAGCTAAATCACATTATTAAGTTAGGAATAAAATGCAAGAATTTTTCTAGCATAGTTTAGTTTGAGTTGCTTAGGTGCTCGAGCTAACCCTAGATGAGCCCATGAAAACTCCTGGTGCACCTCTTGTGCCCACATGGCGGTGGTCAGCAGGTACAAAGTTGAGGAAGCCCCTCTCATTGAAGACTTTGTGATCCTTCTGTGTGTGAGCAGTGCAGCATTAATGCATTTTCTACACAGGCGTTTCCTGGATTCCTTAAGCATATGGATGAATCCTCTTTCTTTACAGTGAGGACTGGTGAGGGATAAGCATTAGTAGAGGAATCATCCTTATTCTGCCTCATTACTGAGTCTCACTTCTGAGCTGGAGAGAATCTTTGAGTCTCAAAAGGTACTCCATTAGCCTCTGAGCTGTGATTGCCGATGAGTGCCAATTAGTTCCAGGAGGCGTTTGTTGCTGTAATAGAAATTCCTTCTCTGATAGAAATGGTAATGACAGCAGGAGAGCACTGCCTGGGTTAGGCTTGCAGGGTCTTATGTGTATTATATTGGCTGAATGTTTAGTGATTTTGTAAATTCTGATAAGTCACATTACTTGGACTACATGGAGATCTTTTTCACCTGCAGTATGTCTGAGTCAGCATTCTACAATTCATATGTACTTCCTTATTAAAGTTGGTCACTAAATTTCTATTATCTTGCCTGTTAGTTCACTGCATCTATACTGAACAAACTTTGGTCTCTAGCTCGTCAAGATTTATGCAATTTATTGCTCTGATTCTACAGATGAGAATAATTCTTATTAAGTATATTTATTTGCTTTACATTGAATTTTACTTTGTTTTGTGTATAAATACCTATTTATGGTCTCTTGGTTTTCATTTCTGCTTTCTGCCATTCCAGTAGACCTTTTTTCTTCCTAACACATAACATTTTCCTTTAGAATTAATACAAATTAGCAATAATATGTCAGCACCTTGTCACTTTTTGTTCAACTTTACCATTTCCAGTTAGGAAAGATGTTTCTTGAATTTGTGCCCATTCCAACCATTGTTCTTATTAGTCCATTAGAAGAAATAGCTTATACCTTGGTGTACATTATTTATTTTTTGCCTGATGATCTAAAATCGCTGCCAGTTCAAAGCCTCCTCTGTTTTTCTTACTTTTCCTGGTAATGAGAATTTACTAGAGTGTGCTAAAGCCATGGGAATGCATGAATTGATATGAGGGAAACTTACACCTGTCCTACCAGTGTATTCGTACTCATATTACATATATGTAATATATGTATAATTATATATATAAATGTATATTTAATCTTATACATTATATTATATATAATATATAAACTTATATGTCTATAAGAGGAGGAAGCTACTTTTTTGTTCATAGACCTAGAACAGAAAGGTATGTCATATTGCCCAAGCAACTTTGCATGCCATTTCTCAGCCTGTAGCAGAAGCACTTGTGCAAGGAGCACTTCTGGAAGTATCTGCCCTGATTTTTCACAGAATGGGGCAGGTTTTTTTGTGCTTCTAGTACATTTTGTTGTTTGACAAAGCTGATCTCGTTGCAAATACCAGCCTTACAAAGCCAAAGTCTGTGATAATATAACATTAGTGTGTATCTCTGAAGAAGCCGGCCAATGTAAACAGAAAATTTAGCTAAGCCTCAAGGTTTGTGTGTGGGAGAGGTAAGTTGTTGTAGTAATACTGCTGACTAACCATGCTTCATCCTGTCAGCTTTCAGAAGGGCCTTCATATATACTTTTAGTTTGTCTAGACTGGGAAGTAAAATATCTATGCACATGTTTTAAGGAGCATGTTTTATCATCCAGTAGGTCTGGCTGGGAGCATCCAAAAGATATATAGTTGTTACCCATTCACCAAACCATTAGTTCCTTTTTGTTCCACAATGTGATCACGCCTGGTTGTGTACATAGAGTGTACATAGACTGTTTGGAGGCATGCTCAAGCATGGGTTTGGATTTACTGTCGCTGGCAGTTGACATTAAAGTCACTTTAATGACAAAGCTTATCATGGTGGCTATATCCTGCTCAATGAAGGATGAGAATTTGGAAACACCAGTGTTTTGGGAAAAGAAATTGAGACAGCCATGAGCTGCTCTAAGGTGTTATAAGAACAAAAGAGACTGATTAGATATGCAGAAATATGGCATTCCCATCCTACAAAATACTTAAAAATCTCCTGGACATAGACCTGTGCAATCTGACCCATGTCATGAGAGGGGATGGGATGGCCTCCTGGAGTCCTTTGAACTTAAATTAATCCATTAGTATAGAACTGGATGAAAATATCTTGATTTCAGTGTGCATGGTCTTCTAAATAAAGATGAAGAGGAAAAAAAATCAGTAATACATTGTTGAACTTCAGCTGCTGACTTTAATGTCATCCCTTTGGCCCTAAAATTTCTCTTAGTGAATTCTTAAGGTGCTATTCTGGTATCCCCCCGTTTCCCTTCCATTATATTTCCTGATTTTACCTTGTTATTATATTTATTAACTATTTAAGCAAAATATTCTTTATCTTATTCTATCTTCATAGCATGCGTCTTGTTTTCTTAAAATTCCACTAGTTTCACAAGATAATGCAATTTTTTATTTTAATTTTATTTGGCCCAGAGTCATGTAGTTCTTACAGTTACATATAGGTGAAAAGGACTGAAAGATGTAAAGTGGTGACAGTCAAGAGAAGGGAACCATGAACAAGCCAGTGTACTATTGATGAAATCAGTATAGGGAACTTACTTAGATTTAGAAGAAGAGATTTTAGGAAGCAGTATTTCACAGACATTACTTGTGCTTTCCTTGCATACAGGGAAGCTCTGCTAGGAGCCAGGATGTCCATCCAGGTTTGAGGCAAAGATTTTATGGTTTTCAGAGTTTCAGATTTGGAAACAAATAACATGTCTTAAAAGCAAGAGAGCTGCCTACCTTAAGGAACCAGATTTTGCTCAGGGGAAAGGCTAATAGCTTTGTAAATTGGAAATTGCCTAAAACAGTTTGCTTAGACTAGATAAATGCAAACATCTACAGAAATGGTGAAAAACAAAGAAAAACAAAATACAAATTCTGAGCGCATAAAGGCTTTTCCTTAGCTTTTAGAAAAAATGGTTTAGAAGCTGTAAATGGATTTAATATTTTTTTATACATATATATATTCAGTGGGGTTAAAAGAGGCTCATTTCCTCTTAAAAACAAGAGAGTAGTGAAGGAAGGCCAGTCTCAGGTGTACACTTCATCAAATACTTGCTTCTTTTGATTAGCATTCCATCTATGTATATGGCTACAACAGATTCCATTTTCCTTCAATTCCGGGTGCTTGCTTAACCTATAGTTTGGGCAAAAGTTTTTTCTTCCTCTTTAGTGGTGCTTTGAAATTCTACAATTGTGTTTCCTGGATAATTGTATTTAGTCCCAAAACAAAAGCTCCAAAACAAAAGATCAACCTTTACTGGGCTGGTTTCAAAACCAAAGCAAACTGCACTATGCAAGCTTCCACTGTAACAGTCTTATTGATCTAATTTTTACAGGGAAACATAGATACCGAACAGAATTTCTGAGCATTAGTATACATTAGAGCAGTCCGTTTCTTCTGTAAAGGAGAAAAATAAGATAGTCTAGACAAGCACAAGTGTGATATATGTTACGCTAGCAAAGAGCTTTCCCCTTGGAGAATTCAGTGAAATTTTCTGTGGGTTTATGAGGTGATAAAGTTAAATTATACTTACTTGATCTTATTAAAGAAGGAAAACAAGCTGCTCAGACTGCCATAAGCTATTATGTGTGATCTTGCATCTCCATGAAATCGTTGGAGCATTAGGGATTTGGGAGTCCCGGACAATGGGTTTATCTACTCTCATGCCTCTCAGGCATGGCATTGAGGTCTGAACTTTTGAGCCTGGGCTGGAAGACTTGTGATAGCTATGAAGTCTCCGTGCAGCCTAGCTGATAAACTGGCAGCTCTTGGACTAGGATTTCTCAATATTGGATCTGTTTCTTTGGAATCTGTTTTCAGATGACTCATCCCAGGGTTTTTTTACCCTAGTGATTTCTAAGGTGATTTCTGGCGACTTCCACACCACCTCTCACTCCCTTGAGTTATATTAATACAGAGTATAGAGATACTTTTCTGTAATGCTTTTACTGGGGTCTGTTCTTTTAGAAGAAATTTGTTAGAGCCCTCAAGCTGTAAAAGGTTAAAAACCACTGAACCTAATTTCCCACATCTTCCATGGGCATTCCATGACAGCCCACATCCTAAATTTTAACACAACTGCTTATATATAGCTGTTACCAATTCCAATGGTACAAATGGATTTTTTAATTTTTTTTTTTTTAATTCTAAATATGTGTATTTATAAATGCAGGATGTTAGATTTTTTTAAAAAGTCCTCAGTAGGAATAAAACAAAAAAAACCTCATCATTGCAATCTGAAAGGACAGAAAAAAGAAAAAGGGGCAGTGTCCTCTTTTCAACTTATGTGTGGCCATTAAATATTGAAACCTGTCTACACTAATAAACAGTTTAGGAATTAATTTAATTTTCTCCCTCAGAGTTTTGCTAAAATTCCTCCTGACAGAGAGATGCTTTTATGTATTAATTTCTGGAAACACTTTGCTCTCCAACACCCAGAGAAGATTTCCCTGATCAGAAGATAGACCTAAATGCATACACGTTTTTCATCACTAGTACATTTCATCACTAATAAATTAATTAGTGCTATTCTCCAGAGGGGAAACATTTTCCAAGTTTTAATATGGATTTCTTTGAAATCCCACAACTCAATAAACAGCACAATGTCACTAGCGTAACACAAGGGCAAGGAGAGTGATGTGGGGATTTGTTTTTTTTTGGTTTTTAATCTGTTTTAAATAGTATGTAGAACAAACTCAAAGAGCCTGCTGTCTCATCAGTCATAGGAAAATGCTTACCATGGTCAGTGATACATAGGATTGAAATTACTTAAAATAATAAAGTTGAGGGCCCATTTTCTTGCTTTTTTTTATTTCCTAAAAGAATGAAGTTGATGGAAAGCAAGCCAATTTCACAGGTTAAAGCAGATTTTTTTTTTTCCCCAGATTTATTCTATTAATCAAGATCTGTTGTAGTGACAATCTGGATTAATCTGTACATTAATTATTAGTTATTGTTATAAAATGGAGTTTAATATAGAATTACAGCAGATTTAGCTGATTTTACATAGAAGTGCTAAAAAAGAGGCTGAATAGTATAAAACATGATGAGGATCAACTTCAAGGAATGTATGTTCGTCTGCTGGAGTTTAGAGTGTGCATGTATCTGGTCTAGTGAACTAAAATCTTGTATCAAGCATTTGGAAGAGAGATGAAGTGTTGAATTTGGTTTCTTCTTGTGACTCACTGGTATAGTTTAGCTGAGCACTGTCTTACCGTTAAACGGGCCTAGCTAAAGAGTGTTTACTTCTGCTGACTTTAAAAGATAACAACGAATTGTAACAGATGGCTTAGCTGCTACAGGCAAGTGAAAATGCAAATTGTTTGAAATTATATTAAGTTATGGTTAGTGGTTACTCATCAGCTGAAGTATTTTATGTTGGTACAAAAGTAGCTATTTTATTTCCCTTAGGAGACAAATTTTCCCAAACAATCCTTGTAAAATAAAGTTCCTTGTAGTGAAATAATTCCAACATTAAAATAAATAACAAGGCCCCCTTCCAAAGCAAAACTAATTAGTATTTCAATTTATTTACTAGACTAGGCAGCTAATACAGATTCTGTAAAGTATTCACTGAGTGCATTTTCAGGACCAGATAATGCATTTCCAAATTATGGAGACTGACAAAATCAACAAAGCTGCTTTATTAGTCGTGGTTTGGCCCTGTGGTATCATTAAAACCACCATTTGTGTATGACTTGATTCTGTTAATGTACGATGCTGATCTAATTTTTAGTTGTTGTAATTTATCTATAACTCTCGGATGGTATCTGTCTCTTGCATGGCATCTAAGTCTCTTGCATGATTTATTGAAAATTCAAATCTGCCACTTGCACTAGAAAAGAATGTGCTGCTTTATATTTTATTTTTTTTTTCCTGCTTCATTGTGTTTTAGTCAAAAGAAAATAGAGTAATTTTAATTTTCACTGCTAAGGCTTGCTTTCCCACTGCAAGACACAGTGACTTCAACAAGTTATTCATATTTTCAGTCAGAAGTGTAAGGCCCCATGAGGGCAGTATATGAGGAAAAGACAGTAATGAATTCTCTGATGGAGAGCTGGAGCTTTATAGCCAAACTCTGGTTTGCAGTGGATTCTTCATAGAGCCGTTATGTGCTACTGACAGAGGGTCTGCAATGGCAAAGCTGACATTAAGCAGGATGGCACGAACAGAGCTTTGTGGCTGTGAACTAAAATGTAGTCTATGCAATATGGTCAGAGGCATGTGTCACTGACAGAGTAAGAATTTCGGTGATTTCTTAAATGGCATTAAAATTAATGCTATACTTCCATCACTTTGCTTCTGGTACCCTGCCACATGGTTTTCCATATTTTACAGTGCACACATCATTTGAGTTCTGAAGAAAATTCACTTTGTCAAAAAGTCAGCTGTATTCAAATTATTCATAAGGGAAATTGCATCTTAGGCAATTAAAATGTGTGCTCGGTAAAAAAAAATGTTGCTTCCTGAAAGGAAAAAGTGGATGTTTCATCTATGATAAACCTTATTACAAATTCTTTTCTGTTACAAAGCACCTAATATTAAAAAGAAACTTGTACTAGTTAGAGAGGAACCATACAAGGGCATGGTGGAAGAAATTATTTTAGTTTACACTGGTGCTTTTCTTTTTCCATTCATGATATAGACTCGACCGTGTCTAGCCCCTCTTCCCCCAAAGCGTTCTGTTACTCATATAAGGGATCATACATTAGTTTTATTTTCACTGGATTTTGTATGCTAGAAGTGATCTGTTCCGTACATATTAATGTCCCTTTGAGCATGGCCCGCAGTGGGTGATGGGACAGCAAGACTGATGTGATCAGGTTTTGAGAATTTAATAGTAAGGGAAATGAGCTAGGCCATATTTAATATTACTCTGAGAGAATAAGGTAGTACACTATGTATCTTTTGCCCCCTTAGAATATAAATTACCCCACTTGTGCCATTAAAAATATTGGATTCTGCTAGATGCATGGCTAGTCACTGATCTGCAATTTATGAACCTTACAGCAAAATTGTATTATTTGGCTTGTCTTTTCCTTATAAATGAATAACCCCTGTAAGCATTCTCTTCAAGCTTTTTTACTGAAGCTTCCAAATCTGCATTGAAAAAGTATATGAACTAAAATTATCACCCACACACCATGATCATCTGCTGTTTTTCCTATTTATGGAAGAAAAAGCTATTCTCGTTCGTTTCCCGTGTTCTGAGCTTGAGGTGGCTAAAAGCTGACTTCATTCCTGTTGATTCTGTGCCAGTCAACACTACAGATTTAAAGATTTCCTTAATTTCTGGGTCCTAGGTGTTTCTCAGTTGTGTGAAAGTTTCTGCAGAAAAGTGATAATCATGTTCATTTTTTGCATAGAAGCTAGTAGAGGCTGGCCTGTGGCATCTCTTAATGGCTGCATGAAGGGACTGAGATGAGAAGATAAGGAAGCAGGTCCTTGTTTTAGAGGGTAGTACCCAGGCCGTGGGGACACAGCAGTGCCTGTGGGCCATGGGGATAAAGTTTCAGTTCCTCCATACTTGAAACGTTCAACATGGCCAGAGGGAGAGGAGAGCTCTGGCATTTTGCCATGTACTGCGCTCCCTTGAAGACGGAGAAAAACCTACTTCAACTTTTACTTGCAGAAATCACTGGGTAAAAGGAGATAATTTTTTTTTTTGGTCTATTTGCAGCCTAGCTGCTGGTTTGGTTTTCACCTTTTTTAACCTGTTCAATCCGTCTCTGCAGCTGAATCAAATAGAATACTTTAAGGCTGTATCGTACCATCGATTTCCGAGCAGAGTCCTATTGGATTCTATGGGGAATTCTGTTTTAAAAATCAATGGTGTAATATGATTCAAAGTAATAAAAAGAGAGCAAAGGGACATAGAATTTAGTTCATCTGTGACCCATGATATTAAAAAATCCATTACTTAGTTGCAGCCCACAAAGCGTGTACCGGGTAGTGCTGTGCATGCTTCGTTCACAGCAGAATGCCCTTATTTTAACACAGCTTATTTATTTTAACAGGATAACTGCACCTGAGGAGCCCATGACCTACCTCATAGATACAGTTTAGCCATATTATGAACTAACTCTATAAATTATAGCTGCTTTTCACTGACATGCAGTACTTAAATTTTAGCATCTTAATAACAAGTTACAGATTATTGAATATTTGTATTTTTTCATACAGCTGTATCAGAAGAATATAGCCATAATCATAAATCTTAATTCTATTTAGGGATAATGTGTTTCTGTGATTACAAGCATTACTCTAATCTTCTCTAGTGTTGATTTGAGGTACAAAATCAAATTGAAAACCAAAGAAACAAGGTCAGATATTGTGCATTTAAAAAAGTGTTTGTGGGAGTCTAATGTTGTAAGCATGGCTTTATTAATGTTATAATTTCTTTGTAGAGTTTTATTGTTCAGAATGACATAGATGTATCTCTCAGAATATTCTGTCACTAGCTCCCTCCTTCTTTATCTTTCACAAAATGTAAGGCCTCCATTTTTGGTTTCTGATCTTCCAAATTAATAATCCCAACCTCTCTCTAGTAGGCAAATTCCACTCTTTGCTTTTGATTCTTAACATTTTTCCATTTCTGTATCAACTTCTGAGCCTACTTGCCTATATTTTGAAGAATCATAAGCAGAAATCTAAATTTCGAAGCTGGAGCTCCGTAAATTTTTGGCACAGATTAGGGAACTGAGGAAAGACAAATTGGTGTCCATGATCAGGAGAAAAGGAGGGCAGTTTATTATATGTGAGTTAAATAGTTATAAACAAGAATATATATGGGGTGTTTTAATAGCTTCTTTGAGTAATTCTTGCTTTTGTTCAAAGCACATGTTATTCTGTGCCATCAAAATATGCACATATATCATGTAAGTTAGCATTTTAAATAAATACCATACGCAGCCAGTGACTGCTTATCAAAATGTTTGTAACCTACTTTGTACATAGAGCCAGCCTCCTAACAAAGCAGGAGTTAATTAGGCTTGTGGGGGTGATACAAAAAATAATGAAAAACCTTCAAAGCAGTGACCCTATTTTATTATCCAAATGGGACAATAAATCAGATAAAATTGTGCAAAGCACAGTAAATATGAGAGAAAAGGAAGGAGAAGCAAAATCAACAGCTCAAATTCTAGCCACCTTTTTTTGGACACAATTTTGCTTCCTAAATTTTCTGTTTAAAAGCATTTTGAATGTAAATGTATGACAGCTCTTGAGTCTTAACTTGTTGGCTCATTCTTCCAATTGCACTGCATGTCACAGGGGTCTGTTTAAGAGAAATTTCCTTGGTTTTGGGTCCTGTCGCTGTGGCTGTTCTTTCTCCTACTGCGTCTTCCTTCCCCCACCCCCACGCCCAAGCACAAACACACTCATTCCAGATAAGCCCTTTTCCTGGCATTTGTTGTAGGCTGTTTTGACCCCAGAATGTGAAGTACCCTGAGGAGCCAAAGAGTGGTAGGACAATGCTGTAAGTAACCTGTCTTCGCAACTCTGGGGCATATATTGGCATATTCCCTGAATGTCTTCAGAAAGAGTATTTGAAAGCACAACTTCATTTCTTTGTTTCACATTTCATAATCTAACCGGAAGAAGCACAGTTCAGTGATCTTATCTTTTGTGTGATTAATAAACAATACAGAAATTTCAAAACATGTTTTGGGGTCTGAGGGTCACAAGCATAGGAAAGGAGATACTAGTAAGAAAAGCAGTCGATATTTTAAGGGTTGCATAAAAACGATTCTAGTTATTAGAAAGCACTTCTGGGAGTGCAAGGAAGAGAGCTCCAAGAAATGGTTGCAAACAGTATGAAAGCTAATAAAATGTGAGACTATAGCTACTGATCTTTAACCTTAGTAACTTAAACTGTGAGATCTTATATAGCATTTTGTACAGTTGCATGTTCAGATGAACAAGAGTGCTGAGCAGATATCTTCATGTCATTGCTTTTTCTTCTGTAAACAGTGCCTTGTTTAAATGTATCTGTAATCTGTAGCTCAGTGCAGGGGTCCAGCTGTGCTTGCTGCTGCCTGAAGATAAACAAATATCAAATAAAAAGCTATAATCTCAGGAAAGTAAACCATATAAAAGAAAATAAATTATACCATAGAGAAGGGGATGTGGCTGAGTGAAGGCAGCTAGACCTGTCAGCAGGGGCACACTGGTGACAGTTAGAGAAGAGAGCCTAGGAATGGGTCTAATCTGGTAATCCTGGTGAGTTTTTTGTCATTTTCCGAACTCTCGGTGACAAGTACTGATGCACTTCAGCACCAAGCTCTGGAAGGCCAGGTCACTGCTTTTGCACATGATTGATGTGTATCATGGAGGAGGTGGACACCAAGTGCCACTGCAGCCATGAAATACTGTGGTATTTATATTTTTGAAAGTCTGAGTCAAGCACTGTTTTTTTAAGCATACTTGAGTAGAACTTTAAAGAAGACAAGAAAGTCAGCTTTAGATTGTGGGATGAAAAATAAATAGATAAAAACAAGGAAAGAAAATTGGTTAAGTTTATTTTATTTGCAATGGCTTTCTTTGTAAAGCTGGAGAATGATCAAAGGCAGATGATGCATGCGTATGTTTTAACCTCTTCTACTCCATCTCTGCTATTGGGTTTTTTTTTTGCAACTTAAAAATGGAAAGTTGAAATGGTCCATCTTGAAAACAGGAATGAAACATTTTGCATTTTCCAAAATCAAACCAACCAAAACACATACAAAGAAATCAGGTTGTTGAATTTCTCTCAATTAAAAATAAGCAATGAAAAAAAATATATTTTCACAATATAAGATGTTTCTTAAAAGGCATGATAGTAGATCAGATTTCAGCATTTATTCATCCATTGATACCAGGCCCCATTTATATCTATCCACAACATACTTCTGTGCACATTTTTATGAACTATTTGGGATTAAATTTCTAGTACTCTCCAAGTTCTTTAATTTTTTTGTCATAAAATTCACGTTTACCACAACATGCAATTATAGGGCAACATAGCACACTCAGTGAGAGTTCTGCAGCCTGTTATTATCTGTGTGCCTTTAAAAATGCCCTCAGAATGTAGTATCTGTTTAATACCAGCTGATATTAAATATCACGAAGCTAGAAGGACCCTGACAATTGGGAGATTTTTTCCGACTCCTACTGAAGCAAGTAGTAGCTTGTATCTTCACTTAAGTGGATGGAAATGGCACTAAATAAAAAGAATATGCCAGACTTCTTGATAGAGTTGTGTTTAGTGATGCCAGAATCATGTAACTTTAAATTTCTGTTCTTTTTTTTCTTTTGACCATTTTATTTTACCTACTTGTTTTTTCCATAGGTGCTGCAAAGATGTAGGAGTGACTGGAACTGCAGTATATCACCTTCCAGATGGTCTCTGAACAAAGGTATGACAGAAGAAATTGATTTTCACTTTTCATCAATATTTCTAAATTGTAACGCATATTTTGCAGTAAAAGAAGATACATCACCCTGGATTTTTTGTCAGCATTCCCGAAACAAAGTGAATTAAAAGCTACTAGCATGGAAGTTTCAGCTTAGTAATTTACAGCCTAAAAATGGATTTCTTTCTTGGAGTGGTAAGTCAGTTAGTGAACCATGTATTGTACAGAGATGATGGGCAGTTCACTCACTGGAGCAGGGCTTTTTGGTGTTTCTCCTCAAAGTTTGAGACATAGAATGAATTTTGACTGAGACTTTCTGGAGCTTTCCAAATGTACAGTTACCTATGTGCTCTGGTAAACCATTATGAACTCAGCATCCCCTTCATAAGCTCTTTTTATTATTCCTGGTAGAATATGAAGTATTGGTTGGGGTGTTTTTTTTTTTACATTTTATCTCCCAAATTCACTATATAGAAAAGTTAACCATTACTTTTTCATGTATTCTCATTCATCATTTTTGCCTGACTAGCAGCAGGTCTTACCAGCTGATCTATAAAGCTGCTCTGATCCCTCACACCACCTCCACTTACAGGATTAGCTCAGACAGGAGGAAGGAGCTTTTGGATGTCCTGGGAGACCATGTTTTCCAGTGAGTGCTGTCACCGGTTTACATCTTTTCTGGATGAATTTGCTTGTCTATATTTGTCAAACTTTTTGCTTTGCTGTTTACATTCAGAAAAATATTACTGTATATCAGATTCCTTTTCCTGGAATTAGAAGTGAAAATTAGCTTCTGGTAGAGAAAAGAATTAGTAACTCATACCAGCTTAACAAGACAGCTGAACAAGACACATTTTCAATTCTATTTATCTATAAAAGTAATTTCTTGATGAACTTGTGAAGGTTTTACTTAAAGGTATATCAGAAGAGCTGTGTTAAAGCTTCTAGCAGACTGTAAATTAAATGCTGTTGTACTGGAAAGACAAAGCTGAATCATTATGCTCATCATGCACCTTTTGGCTAAGGAGCATTACAACATATGTATATATATCATACAAGTGTAAGTATCAATACAAATAAGTGGGACCGGAGGGAATCTGGCAGAATGTATAAGCTTTTCCTAAAAATGTGTTTCTAATGGTTCTTAAGGAGCAATAATGGCAGAGAAATTGTCACCTTGCCCCAGTATTTTTAGATTTTTCAAAAATCTACATTTATTCAGATCTTCATTGTTGCAAATTAAAATTGTTTCCAGCTAGTGTTCAATACAGATCTTTAGTCCAGTTATCTAAGTACCACTTGCTTGATACTCACATGTATAATGTAAATAATTGACAGTTATATCTAACATTGCATACACATTCATTTACTTTTTATTGAAGCTCCACAGAACACAAATATGCATTCTGAATGCCCAAATGTTCTCCAGATTGACCCAAGAACATATTGAACAACTGTAGACCAATACATCTGAGTACCTTTTATTTGCATTGTAACACAATAAAACCAAATTTAAGTTCAGCAAGAGTAATACTACTTTTACAAGTTGTGTCACTTCCTGTCTTACTTCTTTCTTAAGTCTTCATGTTGTTTCCAAGAGTGCTTGCTCTTGAGGTACATATATTTTACTTTCATATACTAAGTTAAACATGCCTAAGCTGTGAAGCTTAGCTTAGAGGACTGAAGTTTTCCATACTGGAAACTAATTCTGGGAGATCTTAAAATAATTTTTCAAGTTACTTGTTCATGTATTTTAAGGAACAGTGCCCATATAGTCTCTTTTTGGTTTTGTTAGAATTTGTTCCTGCACTAAGTGAATGCCTATTAATAAATTGCTGTAATAAATTCACTCATTATGTGACCTAGGTGTTGTGCAACCATGGTCTGAAATAAGTGGGTCATACTGAGATTACAAAGAGTCTGGCTGGCCTGAAAACCAAACTTAGATTCCAAAAGGAGAAGCTGAAAGACTTTGTTCAAGGACATAATGCCTGGAACTCTGGTCCTTGCTTGTCTCTAGTTTCACCATGTGGAGGCTGCAAAGCCTGTATATGGGCTAGCAGTGACCCAGTGCCTGAGTCAGGACACAAGGACTGTGCTCATTCATTTATTTTGAAATTAGATTTAGGTAATTGTTATGGGTGCCAGCAATAAAAAAACATCACAAAACATTCCCTCATCTCCAAATAGATAGGTAAGGCCCTAGTTAACAATTGATCATGGGAAAATATAGATCTCACAGCCAAATCAAATTAGCAATAAATCTTTGTTTTTCTTACTTTTTTAAAGCAAAACATTAAGGAAAAAAAAAACAAAAACACAACCCACCCATGGCATTTTAGTCATTTAGCAGCGCTAAATTAAATTAATCTCTGTGGTCTAGGCTGTATCTCTAAGAACAACATCTCTGAGGAGGATGAAAATGAATGGAAAAAAGAAGGGGAGAGAGGAAGAAAGCAGAGGTAGGTGATAGTTATTTTGTGCACAAACCCAGGGGACTGGAGGTGGTCTGCACTGAGATGTGAACAAAATGCTCAGAGGAAGCCTTGAACGGGGCAATACCTAGCTCTCATTATTGCTTCTACTCAAAAAGAGAGTTTACATATCTCTTGTGGACTGTATAAATGCAATCAAGGTTGCCTTTACCTGAATTAGTTGGGTACAGACACCTTCAAGTCTGCAATACATCTGGCCACCCCACCCAGCAACATCTCTTCCTTTTCCCTCTCACCCATTTCCTTCCTGCAGTAAATTTATTTTGGAAGGATTTAAATTTTACAGTAAATACAAAGTATTGATTTTCTAAATTCCCTAGGGAAATTTAGAGATTTCCTAGAGATTTCCTAGAGAACAGAAACTGCCTTTCATCCAACTTTTCTTGAAGACCAGGGAGTAAATTCACGCATGTTCTATTAACCTCAATAACATTCTGAGTCTTTACATCAGCTAAGCCACAGCTTCCAGCATACTTGATCCCAATAGTCACTCCAGTGCTTGTTGAGTACTTCAGGATAACTTGCCAATTGAACAGTAATTGCAGAGTAGGTTTTTCCTTCTCTTTTCCCACCTGCTTCTTTTGTCATTCAGCATTGTCTTCTTTTTCCTTTTGCCACTGGTGCATTGCTAAACTAGTAGCCTGCGACAGCTGAATTAACTTCTGAGACAAAGAAGATGGAAAGAACATTTGTGTGTGCCTATTTATACTGAACATATAGTAGTATGACATAGTATATATACACGTGGGAAACTTCTGGGGTAAACTATTGATACAGTCTACAAATATTTCCAGATCATACATGCTTCTATATGAAGTCTGATCAGAGTATTATTATGCTTTTCGTTGTGGGGTTTGTGAAAAAGCTTACAAACTGTTTTGCTTAAAAAAATATAGAAAATCATTTGATTTCCTGATCCATGGACTTTACAAAATATGTTCATTTCGTATGGACCAAACCTGTGAAAACAAATGTGTGATTTTTCTTTGCTGAAGTATGCTAAACTGCAGGTATATAAAATTCTAATAAGTCAATCCATATGATGGTATGCTAAAATGGAAATAGTAGTGAGTTCTTTATTTAATAAAATGTGGTTGCCATTAACAAGGGAAATTCAATTTAATTATTAGTTGTATACAACTGTATTAGCTTTAATCAGAATAATATTATTTGGTACAATTGTGGGTACCACAAGACTGTGGTACCTACAATTAGGTATGTGAAAGTTGTTTTCTCCTGCAAAAATAATTTGTCTTAATTTCAAATGTGTGGACCAATAATGTGCAGCCTACTAGATAGAATGTTTTTCTTTTTTATATTCCAGGTGCTTTATTCACTTCCTTGTTTGCTGAAAATCATGTTGTTTGCAGAACAATAGGTAAGTTCTTCAGTGTCTAATTTAATACCTGTCAATACTTAAAGTTACAAATAGGGGAAAACATTCTCATAAACTGATTTGCACTTTAAAGATCAAAATGCAGCTATTTTTTTTGAGAATATACTGTATCAAGCTCTAATTTTGTAAACATTTCTCTGTTTGTTCCAAGTAGTGAGATTTTAAAATTACCAACTTTTTGAGCTTAAATAGAAAGTAAATATACCTGAGTTAAAAGTAATCATAGGGAGGGCCAAACAACAAAATTACAATACAGGCATAAAATGAGCGATGACTATAAAACCAGTGTTATCGCTAACAGAAAAAGATATTTTCTTTCTTTCATCTGCTCTTTATTTGTAATTTGTGTGTGTACATACAGACATGTCTTAAACCTGCTGCACTCAGTTTAATATTCATTTTTTCCCCTTAGTGCATGCAAACATCAAAACAGCATTATGCTCTTGTCCTTTTTAAATTCTAAAAACAAGTACCCCAAAGTGATGTTTTTCTTTTTGTTGTTGTTGTTTTGCTTCAATATTTCATTCATACAAAGTGTTAAGTAGGTTGGTAGGTATAACGAACATCCTTAACTTCAGGTATCCATTTTCTTCTCTGTGACAATATTCCCTTTATATTTCAGGTTTAGTAGCCGTATTATAAATGAATCACCAACCTCTTGTCTGCGGCCAAGAGAAATTCCACAAGAGAGTGCAATACTCTTTAACAGATTTTAGCTGTGTTGGATTTCTAAATCATGAGGCAAAAGCCTCATGTTGCCATCTTGTCAGAAAAACTGTACACTGCATAATTATAAAATAACAAATCTGCTTCCTCTTTCTTCCCTCCTTTTAAACGTAACTTTGAAGTATTACAAAGAAAAAATGCAGACAGAAAAAGAAAATAATTTATTTCAAAATGTAGAGTGAAATGTCCAACCATTTACTTTGCTGAAGTTTTACTGGCTTTCTGTGGAACAGCTGCATATGGAAAACTAAAGTTGCTAACCTTTTTTTTTTTTTTAAATGTATCAAAAACACCTTCTGGAATAAAAATATTGTGTGACCCATGATGTATGAATAATGTTTCTTAATTATTTTCTTAAGACCTCTAAATATTGTTTATGCCTACACTATTTAGAGGAATAAATTTAGATTTTTATTTATTTATTTATTTTATCAGGGTACATGAAAAAACCTAAGCATGCCAACTTCCTCCTGTAGCATTCATTTTTCAATACCTGTAGCCTATCCCATATTTCAGGTAATTTGGTGATGCTGGAAAATCAATTCTGTTTTATAAATACCAATGCTGTGTTCACTATCTTTGCTTTAAGGGCTTACATTTGAACACAACATAATTCAGATTAATAATGCATATTTAATAAATACTAACATAAGTACCAAGGAAGCACTTTGGTTTCCAAATGAATCTCAGCATAAGGTTGTAATATCTAATCAATAATTAATTATAAACTAGTTGCCCCAATAGACTCTTGCTACTTGCACATGTTAAAAGAAGACTGGTAAACAGATTGGAAAAATAGGAAATATAATGAATTATCTCTTTTTGTACTTTCTTTTCATTCTGGCACAAGATTAAGATTTATCTAGTGTTCAAGAGCCCTTCCTGCAGTTACATGCATAAAATTAAAAAGGATGATAAATCCTAAGTATGGGGACAAGTATAGCAACACAATGCAGTGTCAATGTGACCATGAGCCATTCATGTCGTCAGGGACCTGGTACACTTTCAGTGGTCTTAGTTGTGAATTGCAGATCCAGAACTAAGTCCATCACTGGGAAAGCATCTAGCTTTGACTTTAATCAATAATGAGGAAGAGGAGGCAGAGAAAACATCTGCATTAATATGCTAAGAAACTGCCAGAAATTGAAACACCTAAAATATTTCAGTGATAAAGAGGACACTATACAATGGACTAAACAAATATTTATGTCATTAAGGCTGCAAATTTGTTCCAGCTCAAGTCTCTGAAATCACACCTCCTCCAGGCTTTGCTCTTCCTGCTCATCATATCATGCTGCTATTCGCTTACCAGCTTTATTGTGCTTTTTATCACTCACTCAATTTTTGGGGGGAAAACACTGCTTTCTCTTACCTCCTGAGCTGTATGTTCATTAACTGTGATAGAAACAGAAGCATATAGAGGCAGATTATGGTTTAGGTGACCTTAGCTCTGTGGAGAGTCTGTTGTGCACAAAACATGTCTGTAATGATTCTGTATTTCTGTTATCCACGCAGGTTGTTTTTTTTTTTAATGACAGAATTTATTGCCTTACAAAAATCTTGCAAAACAAAAAATGACCAGAATTTTGTCTCTGTTTCTGCTTTCTTTTCAATAGTCTGTACCTAATAATATTATCTGGCCAGATTCCCTGATGGAAAAAAATACGTTAATTACTTTTAGACTATAAGAGCATTGCTTATATACGTAAGAGAATGCCTATGGCCCAAGAGCCATGCTATAAACCAGTTTTGCAAACACAGGGGCAAAAAGATTCCTTAAAGAGTGTCAAATCTCAATTGATCGGACAAACCCATTGATGTTTAGATCCCACCTGAAGCACCCTGCAGACCTTCTTTTTCTGAGATAAAAATAGGTGTAGATCTATGTTATTATCTGCATAGAAAGAGCAATTGCAAGCAGTTGCTTCCTCTTGGCAAGGATGGATAACTTTCATAGTGGTTGACCGGTCCTGACTGTAAAGATTTCTTCTTTGCATGCCATCAAGTTGAGGTTACTGCTCATGCATTTAATTTCTGGCAAATAATCGACCACACTGATTGATGGAAAAGGAGACCCTGTTTCCCAAAGACCTATCCTCATTTCCAGCATAGAATCATAGAATCATAGAATCATTAGAGTTGGAAAGGACCTTAAGATCATCTAGTTCCAACCCCACTGCTGTGGGCAGGGACACCTTATGCTAAATCATATCACCCAAGGCCTTGTCCAACCTGGTCTTGAACACTGCCAGGGATGGAGCATACACAACCTCCCTGGGCAACCCATTCCAGTGCCTCACCACCCTAACAGGAAAGAATTTCCTTCTTATATCCAACCTAAACTTCCTCTGTTTAAGTTTTAACCCGTTACCCCTTGTCCTATCACTACAGTCTCTAATGAAGAGTCCCTCTCCAGCATCTCTATAGGCCCCCTTCAGATACTGGAAGGCTGCTATGAGGTCTCCACGCAGCCTTCTCTTCTCCAGCCTGAACAGCCCCAGCTTTCTCAGCCTATCTTCATATGGGAGGTGCTCCAGTCCCCTGATCATCCTCGTGGTCCTCCTCTGGACTTGTTCCAAGAGTTCCATGTTGAGGACACCAGAACTGCACACAATACTCCAGGTGAGGTCTCACGAGAGCAGAGTAGAGGGACAGGATCACCTCCTTTGACCTGCTGGTCACGCTCCTTTTGATGCAGCCCAGGATACAGTTGGCTTTCTGGGCTGCAAGCGCACACTGCCGGCCCATGTTCATTTTCTCCTTGACCAAGACCCCCAAGTCCTTCTCTGCAGGGCTGCTCTGAATCTCTTCCCTGCCCAACCTGTAGCTGTGCCTGGGATTGCTCTGACCCAGGTGTAGGACCTTGCACTTGGCATGGTTAAACTTCATAAGGTTGGCATCAGCCCACCTCACAGGTGTGTCAAGGTTCCTCTGGATGGCATTCCTTCCCTCCAGGGTATCAACCAAACCACACAGCTTGGTGTCATCAGCAAACTTCCTGAGGGCGCACTCAATCCCACTGTCCATGTCAGTGACAAAGATCTTAAACAAGACTGGTCCCAACACCGATCCCTGAGGGACACCACTCGTTACTGGTCTCCAGCTGGACACTGAGCCATTGACCACAACTCTTTGTGTGCGGCCATCCAGCCAGTTCTTTATCCACTGAGTGGTCCATCCATCAAATTGATGTCGCTCCAATTTAGAGACAAGGATGTCGTGTGGAAGCTGGAAAGCCAGTTTCTCTGAGCAGCAGCCCTTTGTGACCCTTTGTGTGACACTGAGAAGTTCGACACTGCCCTCTTTTGCCTAAGCCTGGACAAGATGCTGCACTGAAGACTTTGAGGTTTAAGTGTTAGATATTTGCATACATAACTATACTTCCATACAAGTCAAAGTGTGGTTTGGTTTTGTTTTTTTTTGGTTTGTTTTTTTTTTCAGTTCAGTCTTTATATTTAAAGTCCAGTTTTAATATAGTTATCTCTCATTGACTCTTCCACTAGCAGCAATCTTCCACTGAGGAGCACTCGAAAAATTACTTGTGACCTTTAAGAACCCTAAAGACTATCAAAGAAGACTTCTTCTGCTAGTGGAAACTCACATGCCTGCTAGTATGGTTGAGTGGAATCAGATCAACTATCAGTATGAGTAACTGCCTTGAATTTTAACCAACTAGTCCAATAATAATGCACAATAGTATCTCCAATATCCCTCTTTAATGGCATTGTGTCCTAGGAATCCCTAGTAATGATTTCAGCTTACTTTGAGCATTAGTCTGTGGTGGATTCCACCCTGTAGGAAACTTCTATTCTTTTGCTGGGCTTGCCTGAAGTCTACCTTTCAGAAATACAGACCATGCTTACCTCCTTTGATTTTCTGATTGCATTGTTTGGCACTTCTTACATCAGTGTGTAGGCAGCTTAGATCAAAGAACTGAGATGTGAAAAGTAGGTTGCAGGTTTCTGGTCAAGATCTCTATTAAAGCTAACATTTGTGAATTTCATATCAGCTTGTTTTCAAGGTTCTAGTTTGCCAAATATGAATAGACCTGGTTCATAGCATTCATGGAGATGGTCCTGACTTTCCAAAGTTTTGGAGAGAGTGAGACTGGATCTCCTGTTCTGGTTTGTGTTCTCCTTTGCTGTATTATTGAGAAGCATGTACATTAAAAAAAAAACAAACTGACCTGCATAGGTGTATTCAGGAAGATTATAATAAACATCTCAAAATTTATCTCTGACAGCTCTATCTTTGATGCAGTATGTCATAATATTGCCTTGTTTTTATGTCTGTTACAAGGTTATGCTTGTATATGCTTGAAACGATGGACTTAGTCTTGCTTTAGTAACGAGGCGGTAACCACCAGATGTACTCTGGTATACGGATATCTCCTTTTTCATTTATCAGTTTTGTTTTAGTAACTTTCTACTCATATACTAACAGCAGAATTGTCAAAGAATTTACTAAGCCATTGCATTAAGTATGCAGCAAAATGATTGATGTGTGATTTAACAGTTTATTATTCTTCATTAAAAATGTAATAGAACATTAGCAGAGTTTTGTTCTCAGAGGTGTTATATGCAGGGAAAAGAGGCTAGAACAGAAAATAAAGCCATATAGGTTTGTATATTTTTAAAGTTGCATGACAAATCGTATTTGCTCATCCCAAAGCCTAATTATGCAGCATAATAGAGTTAATGAGAAATCAACCCTACTGCTCACAGAACTTAAATTTTGGCAAATCTCAGCTCATCATCATTTTGGAGATGCATCAGTCTGATGTTTGGCTTCTTTCTCTGCAGGTTCTATGTATGTCAACTCTGCGCAGCTATCTAATTAGTCTCTCCAAAATAGTGAGAAAGTACATCCTCCTTATCAGTAGTGTTTCTGGCTATGTGTGTGCAATAGCTTCACTCCAAAACTTTTCTGTTGTTTCCTTGACTGCTTTCTATTTCCATTTTCATGAAAGAGGATGCAGGAAACTTATGAGAAAATAATTTATATTTTTTCTTTTCTACTTATAAATTGTATATAAATAATTAATGAGCAGGTTGCAGGCATGGGGTGATAGAAGAACAGTAACAGACAGTAACAATCCAGAATCAGGCAACTCATTAGCCCTTTGCCCTCTATAGATAAAATAATGAGTCTCCAATTTGTCAAACATAATATTCCTTTATTATCTTTTGTTAAATTATTTCTAAAGTAGGATAAGATTCCTTTGACTTGAAACAGAGTCAGTGTATTTCTCTAATGAAAGAATTGTTAGAATAAGGTATCCATTCTATTTTTCATTTAGAACACTACATGAACTATTTTTAACAGCTTGATAGTTCAGTAAGATTCTAATAGTTTTTGTGGTGTCTGAACGGAATTGTTTTTCTGTTAGATGCGTTGCAAATCCACAAATAGTCCCTGTTTACCTAAGAAGTCTAAACCAGCTTATTTTTGTCATATTTTGGTGCACTGTAGGAGCAAAACCTTTGATTCTGACTAAAAGTGCAAATTTTCAAGGATGTTTTTCTCTCATAAGATTTTCCTTAACAGGTATTTCCTTGAGAACCTGTTGAAATAAAACACCCCTTGGAAACATGGAATAATGAAACTTTCAAGCTTTGGCTGTAGCAATAAGAGAGGGAAGAAAAGAAAACCTCCTCTATTTTGAAGCATTTGTACCAGATACTTTCTTCAGGAAGGCAGGCATATTCTGACTCCCGATATTTCTCTCTTTCCCAGTAGACTGATTTCAGTCTCCTATGAGAGACTATAAACCAGTTTTGCAAAGGTCCGCAAAGAAAAGATTGTATGGCCCTGGGCTTCATATTGTGCAATTGACAATGATCGTATTTGGTGTGAGGGCAGGAAGGAAAAAGGTTTCTGGCAGGTAGGATGGGGTTGAGGTACATGTTTAAGGGGTCCTTTTGCATATTTAGCACAAGCCATTTGTCTTTAATTTTCATTTTCAGGAATACTCACCTCCTCAATGTATCAAAACAATCACTGTAGCTGAGAATCAAAAGTAAATGTAACTCTTCAAGGTTAAATAAGGAGTTAGTCTTGTCATAGTCATGATTTTCTTGTAAACATATATGAAAATTCATAGTGGTATAATGAGATGAAAATAACTCCGGTAGAAAATGCAAGCCTTGACCCATCAGTTTAGTAAGCATGTTTTACTTTCACACAGGTTAAAAATAAACAAAAAACCCACTTGTGCTGAAAATCTTTCCATGCTGTGCTAGGGCCTTTGCTAGGACTTTTAGAGGCAAAAAGCAAAAACATGGATGAGAATCACTACAGTGAATGTTTTGCTTATTGTTACTGGCCTTTCTTTTCCTTTATTGATCATCATATTTCACTCATTTGAATTTTAAATATATATACATATATATATATATATACACACACCCACACATGTATTTTTCATTGCCTTTTTTTTTTTTTTTTGGCATCTAGATGCAAAGGAGATGAATCTATAGTTTTGCTAATATGAAAATATAAGATGTTCAGGAAGTTCTGTTGAGCTTGCAACAATCTTTTGAAAATTAACTCATTTGTATGAGCTGAATCAAGCACCAAAATGTCAGGTGTTTTCCTTTTCCTGGCATCATTGCTAATCTATAGTTTTGGTAACTGAAGAGAAGTGATGTATAATGAAAATGTCTACTGTGCTGTGTGTCATTAGCTATTCCTTATTACAGGCAGCCATCTATTCATCCTTTCTGGATGTACTCATGAATAAGATGCATAACAAACTAATGTTCTGGTTTTTCCTCATTAAGAATCTGATATCTTGTTCAGCAACACTGAAGAGGAAATGATTTGTGTTCAGTTCTCAGTGTGCATTTTATAACCCATAGAAAAATTAAAAATAAACAACAATATGTACAGTGATTTTATATACTTTCTTCATATAATAGAAGCATTTCCAAATAGTATGTCAGACAGAGCTGCTGAATGTATGCTAGAAAATACCCTAGCAGCAATGTGAAGGTTTCTTTTGTGATTCATAGTATCTTTGATGAACCACTGTGTATCAGGTAGATATATTCTGCGCTTAATTCTTTGGTGTGACACAATTATTCAGGTTCCTTTCAAATCTGTCTCCTATAAATGTTAATTTTTAGTAGGCTTTCCAGTTCAACAGACTTATAATGTATAGACATAAATATATTTTTCAGTACATTCAGTGGAAGTCAGGAATCATCAGTGACTAAGGAGGAAGCTGAAGATTTAGATTACTTCCTATCTGATCAGGAATCCCATTTACAGTAGTTTAACTGCAGTTCATTTCTGGTGCTTTTCCTTCTCTGTGAGGAATATAAACTCTTTTGAATGAAGGAATTTTTTAGCTGTAGGAGAATTTGATTGGTTGGGTTTTTTACAGCACCTAACTCCAAGGAACTGACACAGGTACTCTGGGATACAACTAACAAATATTAAGTACCTATAAACATAAGCTTTACATGATTGAGGTTTGCATGGCAACCAACTGAAATTACATTACTTCATGTGACATAGCTTAGAGGTGGACCTGGCAGTCCTAGGGTAAAGGTTGGACTTCATGATCTTAAAGTCTTTTCCAACCTGTGTTGATTATATGATTCTATGATTCATATAAGTGTCCAGATCATAACAGGACCTGCTATCCTCACTTTTAGTTGCAGATGTACTGTTATGTGGAGAATTAAAATTCATTTGCTCACCTGAGAACTATTTCCTATTTGAAAAAAGTAGGGAAAAATGTTAAAAGGAAATGGAAATGATGTGCTCTGTTTCTTTAAGACTTTCTGATTGACAGCATCTGATGTGTGGTGTAGAAATGTGGTTAGTGTTAATAGTGCTTCACATGCTCACTCTGCAGCACTTGCAGGGCCAAGTTCTCATTCACTCTAATTTACTGATTCAGATCAGTAAAATCTGAAGAAAGCTTCTAGTTCATCCTTAATGTCTTTTGCTTCCAGCCTGAATGTGTTAGCAAACCGATGTGAGAGCAAAACTCTCCAGATAAATACAATATTTATATTTTTGCTGATAGTCCATCATCTGATTCTAGTTCATATATACCCTGTAATGCATAGCTGACAAACTATACATTATTGTGAATAATCACAGTGCAGATACATCAGTCTAGAATTACTCCTAACAATCTCCTCGGACTTGGGAGAGTGTTTCTCTGTTAAAAAAAGTATGAAAAGATCTGTTATCTCTTTTTACACATAAAGCCCTAAGTGATGTGTTTTTTTAAAAATAACTCTGTCAATCAGTGTTATTTGTCCAGATGGAATTATGTTTTCCTTTCCACACTATCTGTGCCTGTATCACTATTGGAGAAGTCAAACCCAGCAATATTGTGTGTAGATGACTAACACAAGGACATGGTTTTTTAATAACTAGTTGAGAAGGATCAAAGAATGCACAGTAAGTTACATGGAATTGGTATTGATCAACAAGGTTTTCTTGAGGCACAACAGGACTTTCAGCTGTACCGCATATACCAGGCATCTGATTCACTTTGTGTGTATGTGTTGGGGTGGGAGGAAGGAATGCAGAAGAAATAGCAAATGGATAAATCGAGTTGTGGTAAGTCAAACCTACAGTACATTTTTTCAGTTACTTTGGGCAATGCTTTGAAGCACAAATGCTAGGCAAGGATGGCTTGGCAGTTTTGAAGCACATCACGTAAGACAGTTAAGATACAACTGTGTTTTAATTTGGCTGCAAATGTGTCTAAACTTTACCACTGAATATTCTTCTTGATATATTTTATATATATTATATATCTTAAAAATCATAGAATCATAGAATAGTTAGGGTTGGAAAGGACCTTAAGATCCTGCCATGGGCAGGGACACCTGACATTAAACCAGGTCACCCAAGGCTCTGTCCAACCTGGCCTTGAGCACTGCTGGGGATGGAGCATTCATAACTTCCTTGGGCAACACATTCCAGTGCCTCACCACCCTCACAGTAAAGAATTTTCTCCTTATATCCAAAAATATAAAAATATAAAAATACTGCTACATGTATTATATTACTGTACATCTACAGAATCATAGAATTGTTAGGGTTGGAAAGGACCTTAGGATCATCTAGAGGAAAGCTGCCCTCGATATTGTTTTCTAAGGTTTTAATATGATCCTTGGCCCAGCTTATCAATGTATGGCAATGAGATGTGGGAGCATAAAGAAAAGGAAACAATCTCCTGTGATGTTAGAGAGCAGGAGACAAAACTCAGTGGTTCTTTCTAATAATTTGCTTGAAGATTTGATTTATTCTGAGACTAATTTCTTTGAGTGAGACCGACAATCCATTCACTTAGCACCCTTTGACTGACTATAGCTAGATTATTAGCATTTACATCTAGAATTTTGGCCAGACTCTGCTCTAATCCCAGGATATGTTGGAGAGTCATATTCTATTCATGTTTTCCTTCATCTAATTTAACTGTGTTTTTCTGTAGTTGGTTCACCGAAACTTGACTTTCTTCCTTGTGTCATGTTTACTATGTTTCAGTCACATCTAGCACGTTTTCTTGCTCTGTGCATTTCTTTAATCATTAACTGTATCAAGATCTTAATTATAGTTTCTACAATTAGCATGTCTTTTCCCTCCCTGAAGGTATCTAGGTGTATCTCTCTGTGACAATTCCAAATCATTTAATCATTAAAAGGAACACAGGCATTTATATACAATATTATTGCAATGTAAATCATGTAGAATGTTAATAGTGTAGATAAGGTTTCTTACAAAAAACCCTCATGTGCCCCAAGGGCCTCTTTACAAGGGCATGTAGTGATTGGACACAGAGGTATGGTTTTAAACTGAAAAAGATCAGATTTGGATTAGACATGAGGAAGAAATTCTTCAAGATGAGGGTGAGGCACTGGCACAGGTTACCCAGAGAAGCTGTGGCTGCCCCATCCCTGGCAGTGTTCAAGTCCAGGTTGGATGGGGTTTGGAGAACCTGGTGTAGTGGAAGGTGTCCCTGCCCATTGCAGAGGGGTTGGGACTTGTTGATCTTTAAGGTCCATTCCAACTCTAATCATTCTGTGATATATGTCTAACAAACTGCTCTGAGTTTCATAATGGGCTGGATAGCTTAAACTACTATAAACAGTGCATTTTACAGTTAGCAGGAGGAGTAAGCAAGGAGCACACCATCCTTATTTTTAACACATTTACTTGTAATAGAAATAAAAACTCAGGCTTCTCAGCATGTTGAAGACTTAATTTTAATAACTGATGTTTACTTAATGGTTGTAACTGCAGCTTCCTGAGAGATTGGCAGTTTATAACATGCTAGCATTCTGGCTGTTATCATTCAAATAAGAAGGAAGATTAAGAAATTAACGCTGAGAAAACTACTTAGCCACATGGTAGCACATAGGGTATAAACTTCACTGTAAAAGAGTGGAACAGTACTTAGACTATAAACATTTTCCCCAGAATGAAACACATTTTCAGATATAGCTGGTTTTTATATTGCACTTATAAGGCCTTCACAGTAAAATCTTTTTAGCTTACTAATACTCACTTACTAATATTTGTACCTATTTGTAATGTATGTCTATAGTACATTTTTTGTAGCAAATTTGAGCAGAATTAATTGATTTTTAGCTATTAGCCTCATTTTGTCAAAGCCAAAATTGACATGATTCTATTCAGATCTTCACAGAAATTACAGTACCAAATGGTATTATCAAATGTAATGTTCTGCAGAAGAACTACATTATGTTTATTATAGTTATTTAGAGGGATGAAGGAATGATATGAAGATCTTATTCAGGAAGGCATTTAGCAGATTGCAGCCTTTTGTGCCCAGCTTTGTGCTCAAGTTTTTTTGCTATTAACATGTACATTTTGCTTTTTCTCTATCCATCTCCAAGTGCTTTCAAAGGGAAACCAAGTTTCTGTTACTTTATCTATTAGATAGGCAAACAAAGGCACAAAGCAATAAAAAATATAAAAATGATTCATTTAATCTTACACTCCAGGTCAGCTGCAAAATCAGGAGCAGAACTAGGGACACATGGCTGCCAATCAGTATTTTCATCAAACACTCTTCTATGCCATGTGTAGCAACATTTAAAATAGAAGTGAGGGGTTTTGTTTTTTTTGTTTTCATAGATATAGTTATGGGCATGTGAGTCTTGGTACACGATGGAATATGCCTGAGACAAGGCTGTGCCATATATAAACCCAAGTGAGCACTGAGGACTCAGTAGCATCAATCTAGAGGTATTAATTTAGATATCTCTGAGAGATGGTGGTATTTGAAGCTTTTGGCAAAAGAAGGCTGTGTGCCAGCCACAAAAAAAAAAAAAAGAGGTCACATCTATCTTAGATGATGGCAGAGCATTGCTTTTCAAGGCACTTGACGTGTTTCACTCTTCCTGCTTCTGCAGATATGGGTATTGATGGCCTGAGTATTGCTGGGAATTCATTCCCAGTGGGGCATCAAAGGGTCTTTAAATCCCTACAATAGTTCATTGTAATTTCAGCAGGATCATCATAAATAATGTTAAATTCAACTCAAAGTGTCCAAAATACGTACATGCCATAAAAAAATATCCATGGTTTGAATCGGGGAGGCAGACCCACATTAATAGTTGATGGTGACCCCTCCATGGAGAACACAGGCAGAGCTACCCAAGAATGAGCACCAGGCAGAGCAGAAGGATAGCTCCCTCTGACCCCACCAAGCGCAGGCATTTCCCTGCCAGCAGTCCTTAGCTGAGATTTCCCTTGTGGAGGTAGGCACTTGAACCATTCCTCATTTTATTCTGAAATGCATCCAGTGGAGGCACCTTCTACCTCTGCTTTGTTAAATTAAGCTCTCTCAAAGGGAAGAGGAAGGATAGGTACATGGATGAACATAGCCCAGTAATAGTCAGGGACTGAGTAACATCTACATTTCTGTTCCCTCCCTCATTGATGCATCTCTACTTTTTTTTTCTTCCTTTTTTTCACTCAAGTTGCTATATGTTATAGCCTCCAGGTGGTGGTGAATTAAATAAAAAAAAAAAAGAAATCACATTGTTAATTATAAATTGTCCACACTTCTAATAGTATGAGTATGTGGATGCAGTGAAAGTAATTTGCATTAACACTTATAAGCCAACTTTGTTGTTGGTTTCTCATAACAACATAAATAATGAACAATAATGAACAAAATTTGTTTTGGTTTAGACATTTCACTGAAGCTATAACCATGAAATGAAAATATAGTTTTATACAGTCTCATTAGTTTGCTTTCTTTCAAAAAAAATAAAATATAAGCAATAGGCTTTTCTGTTCCAAAGTGATCGTTATTTTTCAGTATTTCATTTTCTGCAGTTGTCTCAAAGTGCTCCTGATAATATAGTTAAGCTGGGTATTTTCATTCTAGTGGTGTGTTATTTGTTAAGTTACCCTTAAATATGACTGGGTACATTTTCAGAGCTCCAGCTCAGCACAATTTTTCTTGACTTAACACTTTCTAATTTAAAGTCTTCCTTCTAGTAATGAATTCTAACCTTTGGCTTCTGATGTAATTTTCTACAAAACCAATATTTGGTATTTGCAAATAAGTCTTTATTTTTATCTTCACAGTTAATGATTTCTTTTTCCAGCTCTAGTGTATGCTAATTTGAATTAATAGTAAACATAGGTGTTTTCTTCATTTCTGCTGTATCATAAAATGCGGGGACTAGTCTTTCTATCTCTGAACTTCCAGTCTAATCTTCTTCATATGGATTCTGAACACAATGAAAGGGAGATAATAGAAATCTCCTTTTAATCTGTAAATATTGGCCCATGCCCTGCAATGAAATGTATATGTCCCATGTGAGTCTGACTGTTAAAGGAGATTAACTACCTGTTCAGCTGGGACTAATTACAAGCTGTAGCAGTGACAGAGAGAAAGATCAGGAGGCCAGATGGCTCAGAGCAATGAACAAGATTTTCTTCCCACAACAGATTTCAAAGGACTTCCCCAAAAATACCATGGGATGTGAGAAAGAAAATCTTTGTGAGAGAGACTGCATATGAAGTAGACAACATTTCTGCTGGGTTGGTTCTGTTTTTCTCAGGTAGGAATGATTATGTTCGTGCACTCCTATCAACCAGCTTTGGAAGGGGACGGGGTGGAAGAATGCCTCAAAGTCGCAGAGGCTTCTGATCTCTCTCCTCACCAAATGTTTTGCTGTTGGGGAGGAGGAAACTAACAGGAGATCTCCATCTGGGCCATTGGTAATTGGTGTTGTGCTAAGGATCTGCATATTGTTTTTTATTCTGAATGTGAAAGAATGTTGATTAGCAAAGGTTGAGCTCAGGTGAACCTCTCTGTTTATTAGCATGTGGAAACTATCATTGATATCCAAAGCAAAACTGATATGCTCATTAAAATTAGACTGACAGTTCATTAGCTGGTTTCATCTTTGTATTTAGCTGGTTCTTTCTTTTACTTATTCCTTCTCTGCCTCATTTTGTCTTATGCAGATTTATTGTTAGTAATTTTGCTGGTGTACTGGTTATTCTTGAGTAAGTACAAGAAGTGTAGCTTCATAGGGAGTTCACAAAATCAGTGTTGTTGCAAATGGCTGACTATGCTTAAGATAAGTTTCTCTGAAAGACTGGATTACATATGCTGTCAAAATAGATCTGTGGTCTGATCACATTTGCATTTCATATTTCTAAGTGCTACTTGCAAGCGAAAACAAATGTTTCTGTCTGAAAAAATCTGACCTTTAATTGAAAAATAAAGTTGCTATACTGAGCTATAGTAAACTACTTCCCAGCTCCCTTCCATTTTTATGATACTACAGAGTGTGAATTGATAAGACTGACTGAAAACAATTTCAAGAATTTGCTGACAGCTTCTACTCATCAAGCAAGCTGTCTGTTGTTTGTAATATCTGTTCTTCAGAGCAATGCCCTGCAGTTTTAAAAATGTAAGTAGTTTTGGTTTGTTTATTTGTTTCTTCTTTTTTCTTTTCTTTTTTTTTTAATGTGGGTCTTACTTTACAAGGAATGTAACAAAGGGATTTCAGAATTGCAGGGATAGTCATAGAACTGTTTACTTAAAAAGCTGAAAATAAATCTGGAATGCTTTGAAATAGGTTTGTTTTTTGTTTCAGATCGCTCGAACTGCACAGACCTTCATGCAGCATTTAAGCAACCTTTTAGGTTTGAGGGGCTTATGCTTTTAGTTTTGCATAGTCATTAAGGTTAGCTCTAGTGGCAGAAATGGAAAGATGCATATGTTTATCTGTACAGTCATTTAGCCAATGATCGATAAATGTCTGACGATAAATCAATATGGATGTAATCTCCAATCTGTGGGCTTAGAAGAACAATCTCCTGAGCGTTCTTACCACAAAATCTATATGCTCTTCTGTCTTCATTCTAGCTGATTTATGCTTGATGCTGTTTGCTTTCAAGGACCTACATTTCTCCAAGTGCTGGCTGGTACGTAAGCAACAATCCATCAGCATGCTACCTAATATCAAGGAGGCTTATATTTAATTACACATAACAGGCCCAGTGGGACTGAGAACAAAGCAACCAATCACTAAGATTTGAAATACTAAAATATAAAAAGAGAGGGAAGCTGTAAAACACAAAGGATCTTTATGAAAGTAATAGGTATCCTGATGTAATGCTTGAAACATATGGAATATGAAAATGAGTTACATGATAGGCTGTATTTTCAGTCTGATTTTAATTTTTTTTCATATAAAAAATACTCTTGGTTACTCTTGGTAAAGAGAGGATGCACTCAAGTAAGCAACCAAATATGCCTGTGATTAGTCTACCTAGATTTGGTGTTGACTAATTATGTGTACCTAGAGATTACATATGTGTTAGTTCTTTTTCTAAATAAAATGTGCATTTCTATTTTACTGTTAGACAAAAATAATGTAGCTAATCTTCCTTCATATATAAGACATTTTAACATTCCTTCTGTATGCTAAAAGCAATGTAATTCCCTGATAAACAAGGTAGCATAATGTATTTCCTAAATATCATTTCTTAAAGTTCCTCATGTTTGCTTAAGTTTGAGCTAGATCTTTTGTATGGGCTTGCTAAAACTGGCCCTACTGATACCACCAATGTCTTTATTTAAACTAGCACATGAGAAAACCGGGATGAGCTGACCTTTACAGCAAGTCATGTGCAGTAAGTAACTTGTGTGTTGCTGCAAACATAGTTGTGATATAATAAATTCAAATATTCTGAATAGACTGCTGTTGTTAGGAAAGTAATTTAACAAACACAGAACTAAACAATATAACTTCTATCTGAAATTTCATTTTATCTGAGTGTCATATTAATCCATTAATTATTCTAAGCTGATTAAAATATTTTTAAGAGGCCTATTCTATGAAATAAATTCCTGACTAAAGCAAAGTTAAGTCAGAATAGGTATGAATACAGTGATTGAAGTAAGCATGTGCAACTGTCATAGCTGAAGTTTTTGAAATGAAGTAGGGAAATCTTCATTAGTTAGGTGGAGATAAAAGAGCCAACAGATGGAAGAGGTAAGGACTAAAATGAAAGAAAAAGCAGACAGAATGCAGTCAATATGAAGAAAAGGGAAAATGCTATTGAAGACATGTAAGGCACATGATGCAGTAATGTCATGGTTTAAGCCCAGCCGGTAACTTAGAATAATGCAGCTGCTTGCTCACTAACCCCCCCCCCCCCCCCGAGGGATGGGGAGGAGAATCAAAAGACTGTAACTTCTATGGGTTGAGGTAAGAACAGCCCAGTAACTAAGGTATAACACAAAACCACTACTGCTACCACTAATAAAAATAATGATAAGGGAAACAACAAGGGAAGAGAATACAACTGCTCACCACCCACTGACCAATACCCAGCCTGACCCGAGCAGCAATCTAGCCCTTCCAGGTAACTGCCCCCAGTTGTTTATATACTGGGCATGACGTGCTGTGGTAGGGAATACCTCTTTGGTCAGTTTGGGTCAGGTGTCCTGTCTCTGCTTCCTCCCGGCTTCCCCTTCTCCCTGGCAGTGCATGAGACTGAGAAAGTCCTTGATTGGAGTAAACATTACTGAGCAACAACTAAAAACACCGGTGTTATCAGCGCTGTTCCCAGGCCAAAAGTCAAAACCATAGCACTGCACCAGCTACTAAGAAGGAGAAAAATGACTGCTACTGCTGAACCCAGGACAAGTAACAATTATTGCAGCTAAAACATGCATATCAGTACTTGTATAAATGAAGATAGTTGCTAATCACCATCAGCCGTTGGTCTTTTGTTGAAAAAATCTAAAATACTGGCCTTTTGCACCTGGAAAGGCAAGCTCAGGTTGAAGCTTTTGGATGATACGTTATCTGTAAAAATTAATCTGCATGCCTTTGTAAAGGTATCATTGCTAATGTATCTGTAAAACATCTGGGAAAGCACTAATCTCCAGGGAAAGACAGTTATGTGAATTTAATTTTCGGGTAACTGGATTTGTACCTCTTAAGAATTTTGTTTTGTTTTATCTTATTATTTACAAAGTTAGCCCACGGTTTGGAGTTGTCTGAGGAGTTTCAGGCTGTGTTTCATGCGTATGAGTCAAAAAAAGCATACAGGCACATGCTGCTCCTCTTCGCCCTCTGTAGTAGCCAAGAAATCCATCACACTTTTACTGATATGCCATTCATTTTTCATATGTCCTAGAAACACTGTAGATTTTCCTGCTTTTATAGCAATTGCAGATTTGTGTTTTCTGCTTTAACTCAATATTCTTAAAAATAAACAAGCAAAAGATCTCACAATGAACAATATTTTGAAGAGGCAATATCTGTAAAGGTACAATAATAAACATTTTAATCATTTTGTTTTTTTTGAATTTCAAAGATGGAATTATTTCAACTTCTATATTAGCAGTCATACAAACAAAAATAGTTAACTAGATATAATATTACAGAAAGCAATAAAAACTCCATTTGGTGTACAGGCAATTAGATCTTGGATAAATTCTAAATGTTGTATTTTAATAATGTGTGCATATACACAGGTCCATTTATTTCTGGCTAAAAAAATAGTCATGAGTCATGCTGCCCCAAACATACATTACCAGAATGTGCTGTTCTGGCTGGAGTGCCAAATAAATGCCCATTTTCTCAGCCCCAGGGAATCTCAAGGGTTTAGACGCCTAAGCCATGGATACAGAGAAGAAATTGGGAACAAAAGAGACTAGTTGACTAGCAGCAGAAAAAATGATTTATGAATAACTATTTAAAATTGTCAATGTGTTCAGCCAGTGTGTAGATAATATTCATAGAATCTGACAAGACATGGCTTGTCAATATGAAAAATAATGTGACAAATAGCAAGCAGAAGAGATGCAAAGTGTCACCTTACAATTACGAATACAGATGTGATGAATGGAATTGGTAGAACTCTCATCCAATTCTCATTATGTAGATAATTAAAAAATAAAATGTTCATACAATCGCTTTACTTAAACTCATATGCACTCTGAGAATATTCTACTTTGCAGCTAGTGTTGTAACAAGGATTCTTGCTTTTGGTTCTGATAATTAAGATAAAATTCCTTCTGATATCCTGTTAGTTCTATGTTATATTTTGTCCTTTTGAGGATGATGAGATGTAGTCGCAGAGTAAATGAAGGTACCATGTTACTTAATAAAATACTAAATGTTCAGTTAATCACATGTTGTGGTTTAAACCCAGACAGATAGCCCATTCACTCACTCCCCCCCTTCTTGCTCTCCCCCTACTCCCAGAGCGATAGGAAGGAGAATCAAAAAGAATGCAACTCCCACGGGCTGAGATAAGAACAGTTTAGTAACTAAGGTATAACACAAATCACTACTGCTACCACCAGTAATAATAATGATAAAGGAAATAACAAGGGAAGAGAATACAACACCTCACCACCAGCAGACTGATAACTCGCCCCCCCAGCCCAACCAAGCACCGACCAATACCTCCTCCAACCCTGCAGTCCTAGCCCTTCCGGCTAACTCCCAGTTACATCCTGGGCATAACGTGCTGTGGTATGGAATACCTCTTTGGTTAGCTTGGGTCAGGTGTCCTGTCTCTGCTTCTTCCCGGCTTCCCCTCCTCGCTGGCAGAGCATGAGGCTCAGAAAGTCCTTGGCCAGACCAAAACATCATTGTTATCAGCTCTGTTCCCAGGCCAAAAGTCAAAACACAGCACTGCACCAGCTACTAAGAAGAAGAAAAATGACTGCTACTGCTGAACCCAGGACATCACATTATATAAACCTAGTCGGACAATGTTTTATTACATATACTCTTAGAGCAGGTTTGGTTTTTTTTCAATGTACTAAACTGCTTTCATAGTGAGACATAAAAATCTAGTCTACCTAGAGGACTTTTGAAAGACTTGCATGAATCCCCTTTAGCTTATTGTATGTAGTAAAACAGTATTTGATGCCAGATCAATGAAATGTATTACCTATATATTTATGATTTTTGCACTGCAGTCCTAAAGGTAGGAGAAGTTGACCTAACAGCAAATGAAGTTCTCATTATAATACTGTATTTTATGTTAATTTATTTGTTTGCATTACTTTGGAAATCTTCAAATTTTGCATGTGCATGGCCCACTCCAGAATTCTAGTGATAACGAACTTTGTTCAAGTTTCAAGAATTACATTCAGACTATGTGTGAGAACATCTCCAATTTCTAATTTGCTGTTGTAAAAGAGTTATTAGCTCAATCAGGCTGTTATAAACAAGTAAATGAAGAGATTTCGGAAACTTGACTGTAGAAAAAGCATAGGTGTAAACATGTGTAGTGTCAGCTGTTTCAGAGGTAACTGCTCCTTTCTGTGCTTTTGTCCCCTAATACCTAGAAAGTATCTTACCTTTTGAGAGCAAGTAAGAAAATACTCTTGGGTGTCTATAGAGGAAACAGATGTGATGTCAACCTATGTTTAGCAGATGAGAACAACTCAATCTGTCACAGTCTGAGGCCTGTCATCACTGAAACACCAAAGCCTGGTCAAGTAGAAAATGAATTAACCTGAGGCAGGTCCAGTGAATGAAGGAAATACTGAATCTTAATTCAAACTTGGTGGTACTAACCACTGTTCTTCCAGTACTAACCAGCACTCTCCACGTACAGTTTACTCACTGCTTTCCAAAGTTTTCTAAATTTCCTCAAGCGCTGGCCCCTTTTATCTAGCTACTATGTTCACTTGTTACCAGAGACTGTGAAATAATGATGACTGACACTCAGTTAAATCCTTAGGAAGCTCTTACGAGGAAAGAAACAAACCTGAGGACTTGAGTCATTTTAGACCCATGGAAGATTTCTTCCACTGCAGGAAATTATCTGGGCCATCATACTTTCATCCCTAACCTTTGGAGTAGCCCCTTTCAGCTGAGGAGCAAAGGAGCATGAGGAGGCAGAAATCAAAGGAAATAGAGCCAGAATGTGCAGGCGCACAGGAAGGCTAGTCAGGGTTGCTGGGCAGGCTCATCACCAGGTCTCTGTGGAGCTGAGGAAATAGACCTTCCTGAACAGATGTGGTTTCTAAGATGCACACGGACAGGCAGGAAAGAGATGCTGTTCTTGTACATTTAAGGAGAGCCTGTGGTTTATGATCTTTATCTGCAATGTAGTTATGGATCCAAATGTAGCAGGTACACCCTTCCTTCTCAGCTCTTTTGCTAGACAGTTGACTGGATGGTAGTAGAGAAGGAGAAAAAGGAGATAGGATTCCCTGAGGTATCTCAGTTTCCAGTATTTGTGACTGGAGGAGTGTGTATGGTGCGTTTGTATTCTCCTTCACCTAACCCACATGTAGTGTAGTGGTGTTTCTATTCTCACAGTGGAAACCCTGCTCCTCCCATCTGAAAATACTCTGCTGTTGCAAGACCTAAGGCACCATCTAGAAGGACTGCTAAAGCTGAGCTGCTCTTCAATTGAAAAGAGGTATAGTGAAGTTAAGACTGGTGCAAATAAACAAGGTAAAGAAAGTATACTGCTTCATCTTGTGCCTATTCTGTCAAAGACTTCAACCAGAGTCTGTCAAATTGGCTCTTTCTTATTGACACTTTTTAGTCTATAGCTTAGACTAAAAGCAAGTTTAACTGTTTTAAAATGAATAAGTTCGAACATTACAGGAAGCATGCAGTGCATGCAACTAACCAAGCCTCAATATTACAGTCTGTTTAAATCCAATGAACCTCAAAAAGCATAAGAAAACATTTCCATTTTTATTGTTTTTATTTTGGGGAAACAGGTGGGAGGTTAAATATTCTATTTCTTTAGTACTTAGGGGGACAAATACTTTCACTTTTAATTCAATAAGGCAGTAAAGTGGTATGTGAAAGAATTATTCTCTCCGTTCTATTGTATTGTATATAGGACAGCTATTAGAGGATGTAGGGAAGCAATTAGGACAGCTAAGGCCTCCTTGGAACTTAATCTGTCAGGTCAAGGACAATAGAAAGGGCTTCTTCAAATACATAGCGAATAAAACTAATACAAGAAGCAGTATAGGCCCACTGCTGAATGAGGTGGATGCCCTGGAGACAGAGGATATAAAGAAGGCAGAGGTGTTGAATGCCTTCTTTGCCTCTGTCTTTACTTCCGCAGACTCTCCCCGGGGGACCCAGATTCCTATAGCCCCGGAAGGAGTCAGGATAAAGGAGGAGTTTGCTTTGGTAGATGAGGATTGGGTTAGGGATCAGTTAAGTAATCTGGACATCTATAAATCGATGGGTCTGGATGGAATACACCCGCGGGTGCTGAGGGAGCTGGCGGAGGTCATTGCTGAGTCACTCTCCATCATCTTTGGTAAGTCGTGGGAAACAGGTGAGGTGCCTGAGGATTGGAGGATGGCAAATGTCACACCAGTCTATAAGAAGAGAAAGAAGGACCCGGGTAATTATAGACCGGTCAGCCTTACCTCCATCCCTGGAAAGGTGATGGAACAACTTATTCTTGACACCATCTCTAGGCATATCAGGGATGAGGGGGTCATTAAGAGTAGCCAACATGGCTTTACCAAGGGGAAGTCATGTTTGACCAACCTTATAGCCTTCTATGAGCAAGTAACTAGGTGGATGGATGATGGCAGAGCGGTAGATGTGTTTTTTCTTGATTTCAGTAAGGCATTTGATACTGTCTCCTACAGCATCCTCATAGATAAGCTAAGGAAGTGTGGGCTTGATGATCAGGTAGTGAGGTGGATCAAGAACTGGTTGGAAGGAAGAAGGCAGAGAGTTGTGGTCAATGGAATTTTATGGATATAGCATATATGTAAGAAATTTTATGTTTTGCTTCAGCAAAGAAACAGATTATGCCCATCTGTTTGTAGTGGAATAACCAAAACTGTGGCAATGCTGGAGCGTGCCACAGCTCCCATTTGAAACATATGCCTAATTTCCCTTTCAGATGGAGCCAGAAAACAAAGGTTAAGGAATGATATATGCTCCAGATCTGTTCAATTACAAAGTCAGAGTACGATTGGAAGATGGAACCAGACTCTTGAAGGTAGTAAAGAATTGTCCAATAACATAATATTAGTCTCTGTGGACCATTTAGGTCTCTGCCTGTGTAAATTATTTTATGGGGATTACTGGTAAGGTCAGTGGACATCTTGGCTTTTTATAAAAGATAATGGCTTTTCATAGCTTTTTGAGCCAACACTGTGCCCTTGTGCCCTTGTGGCTAAGAAGGCCAATGGCATCCTGGGGTGTCTTAGAATGGGGGTGGTTAGTAGGTCGAGAGAGGTCCTCCTTCCCCTCTACTCTGCCCTGGTGAGACCCCATCTGGAATATTGTGTCCAGTTCTGGGCCCCTCAGTTCAAGAAGGACAGGGAGCTGCTGGAGAGAGTCCAGCGAAGGGCAACAAAGATGATTAAGGGAGTGGAGCATCTCCCTTATGAGGAAAGACTGAGGGAGCTGGGTCTCTATAGTTTGGAGAAGAGGAGACTGAGGGGTGACCTTATAAGTGTCTATAAATATATAAAGGGGGAGTGTCACGAGGATGGAGCCAGGCTCTACTCAGTGGCAAACAATGATAGGACAAGGGGTAATGGGTACAAACTGGAACACAAGAGGTTCCACTTAAACTTGAGAAGAAACTTCTTCTCAGTGAGGTTGACGGAACACTGGAACAGGCTGCCCAGGGAGGTTGTGGAGTCTCCTTCCCTGGAGACATTCAAAACCCGCCTGGACACATTCCTGTGTAACATTATCTAGGTGTTCCTGCTCCGGCAGGGGGATTGGACTAGATTTGATCTTTTGAGGTCCCTTCCAATCTCTAGCATACTGTGATACTGTGATACAAAACCCACACCTCTGGCTGAGAAACTCATGGACTACTGAATGGTGGAAATTAATGCCATCACAGTGTTGTTTGGTTCTGCACGCGGTGGGGGAGGGGGAGGCTCTTCCCTGGCAATTCCCACCTTTCTGCTGTTGGGAAGGAGACCACTGAACTGGAAGTTCATTTAGAGAGGCCCAGGAGAGTTGTTCATATATCATGAGTTAACAGTAAAAATGATGTGATAATACCATGATACCCAGGATTAAAAATTTTCAGATGCACTTTTTTGCTTTTGGTATTCTGAATGTCCCTATGGAATTGTCTGCTGAAGTCTTACAAGAATTGTAGTCAAAAAATATCTGTGCAGTTATTTCTGTGATTGCTGACTGAAAAAAAAAAAAAAAATTAGAATCCTTATAGGAAAGATACAGCTTCTTTTCTTCTTCTTTGTAATGGTACTACAAGCAAAGGCCTTTGTTTCAGAAAATAGAATGGTTCACAGTTTCTAAGTTTCTGGTATCCTCCTTATTAACCTAAACTTAAACTTCATGGGAACATCAGTCTCAACCACATTATTTATGTTAATCCTTCTTCCTGATTTTAAAATTATGATTATCTAATGAGGACACAAGAGTACACCAGAAGCTGCATACGCTGCAGTTCTCATTTTGAAATCTGACCACTAGAGATTCCAGCAGTCTTTGCCCTGTTCATCAAAAAGATTTTTGAGAGAGTTCAAATAAAATACCTTGCTGGAAATCACAGTCCATTGTCAGAAGAAAAAGAGTAATCAATGAGTTATGGTCTGTGAATTGCTCACTTATCTCTAAGATTCATATATTTTGTAATAATATGGTCTACACTTTGCTAAAATAAACCTGTGGTTCTTTGAGTTCTTTCTGGTATCTTGTATATGTGCATATAAAGCCCTTATGTCTCAGAGATTATGATGATAAGCAGAATACAATCTGGCTCCACATGTGCAAGGAGTAAATATCTTTCCTCTCATGGAAAAATTTTGTCATTTTATGCTTTACCATGTCATAACAATTTAAAAACAGTACAAATGCCCTCAGTATGAAAGTACTGTCTGTATTCTAAGAAGAATATTATTTTACTGCTTTTTAAATTATTTTTATATCCTCAATCATTTATATTCTTCAGCAAATTTTCATCTAGTCAAATTTGGACTTAAGTGTCAGTTTGTATCTGCAACACATACTGTGGATCTTATTGGCTGCATAACACAGTGAGTTTCAATGAGTGAAGGCAATAAATCAGAAAACTTACATTTTTGCAAACTCTATTCTTGTCCTTATGTATTCTTCTGATTAGAGTTGAGCAATTTCTGTCTATTTCTGTAAATCCTGTTTTCTAAAAAATCACTTAACTGACAATGCATTTGATGGGAAAGACACATTCCCTTAGCTGTGAAAGGAAATTAAAATTTGTCTCATAGAGTAGTGGTGAGGCAGAGAGAAAGGTTTGAGTTTCTTGCTCTGCAAATCTGGGAAAAGTCACAGGGGAAAAACACAGCGCTGGGGGTAAAAACTTTGGATATACCATGATCAGGAAGGCCTGATACTTCAGAGAAAGAACCTGTTTCTGCTACTTCTCTGAAAACAGAATGTGGTTTGAAGCTGTACTGCTGTGGCATCAGGCACACATAATGTGGAAGGCAGAGATAAAACTTCTTGTATCTAAAAGGGTACATTATATATTATTTGGCTTAATTGCAGTGAAAGTAAATGAGATTTCTATTTTGAGTTATTATCTTGCATTAGACTATTAGTATCTGAGAGTGATTTATAGATCTAAATGAGTTAACCATCAGGCTAAGAAAGATCATTACTAAACTGTGTTTGTAGGCACGTTTTTGTGAGCCAAGGAAACTATGGCTTGCTCCTTGGTGAATGCTCCAGTTAAAAACTAAAACAAAATCATGGAATCTGAAACCTGATGTTACTGGAAAGACCAGTAGCCCTTGAAGACGGACTTAGGAGAATGGGAATTTTAGAGGCTTGCTTGACAGCAGTTGTCACTGTATCACTCCCAACTGGAATGTAATTGAGTGATTTGTCTCCACTGAAATTGTTTCTGAAAAACCATAAAGCACCTGAGTTCATTATAGCCCACTGAAAAAGGAATTTGTCATGTGAGGTTTACTGGTGGGTGGTTTTTTTTCTGTTTTGGATGGTTTTACATCTTTTGAGGTCTAGGGGACAGTATAGGTGGCATACATGCGGTCTCTGTGGGACTCTTGCAGGACTTCAAGGTTACACTTCTTTTCATTGAAGGTAAGCCCTTTTGGGTGTGAAGTTACTGTTGGTTTACAGCCCTGCCTTGCTCTGTATCTGAGATAGGGAACAGTTAGAGACCTTGTGAATGTTTCTCAGTTACCCATCTCCCTCACAACTCCAGCATAAGAAATGGTCACAGAGGCAGGTGATACCGACTTAATCTCTACAGAAGACTGAATGGCATTATTGAATCTGATACCTGAGAACTGCTTAATGACTCATATGGAGTTCCAGAAATGGGAGGTCTTTTAATTCTTTATAATGATGCTCTCTTTGCTTAACTGGATATTGAAAATACCCAATGTATGCTTTTGTTGGGAGCTCTAACTTCTTCTGCCTTTGTGTAACAATAACTACAACCCTGGAGCCTTGCCTTAATCTGAGAAGGTTTTGAAGCATGCCAGAATTAAAGAGAAAACAACTTGTCCCCAGAATTTGGGATACTGTCTTTAATGGGAATTTGATTAGATGTTTATTAAAATAAATATGTTGCATTAGATGTTTATTAAATTAATATGTTGCAGGCGTACCTGGAGGCTCTACTCCCAACTTGGATAAAAGGCAGTCACTGTCAGTAGAGTGTGTAAGATTTGAAACATAGGTATTCAGTAAATCTTAATCCTTGAGCTGGAAGGAATATATTTAAAAGGGAGAGGGTTATTCTGTCTCTGAAACTGTTTAAGCACCAGACAGCAATTCAGCTTTCCTTTTCATGCAATTTCCTGAGTCCATAAACTCCTGTAATTCACAAAATAAAATGTCAGGAGTCCCTTTTAAGTTTTTTTCCATGAATTTCAGATGCTGACTGCTCTTTGAAAATTATTAAAACCAGTTGTGTTAAGTGTAATTTGTCATTGAGGGAGGGATTGCTTGCAATTCCCTAGTGATGCTGGTGATCATATTACCTCATATCTGCAGCATACCAGTCCTGAAATGGTCATGAAATCAGAAAGTCTTGCATCCTTTTCTGTAAGCCTAGCAATTAGATACAGCTTTCCTATTCTGAGATCTTGGCAAAGTATTTCTGAAAGGCAAACTCCAATGCTTTTTAGTCATTCATAATTACTATGCTATGACTCTACAGGATTCTAGTGTATTTCTTAAAATAATAAACAAGATGGAAATCTTTCTCAGAATGCTGCTAGATTTGGGACCATTAGACACATAAAATTGCCATTTTAGGCTTTGTCCTAATATACTGACCAATTTGATGGCCTTCCATAATGACGCTACAGTACTGATGGATAGGGGTAGAGCAGCTGCCGTCATCTACCTGGACTTGTGCAAAGCATTTGACACTGTCCCGCATGACATCCTTGTCTTTAAATTGGGGAGACATCAATTTGATGGATGGACCACTCAGTGGATAAAGAACTGGCTGGATGGCCACACGCAAAGAGTTGTGGTCAATGGCTCAATGTCCAGCTGGAGACCAGTAACGAGTGGCATCCCTCAGGGATTGGTGTTGAGACAGGTCTTGTTTAACATCGTTGTCGGTAACATGGACTGTGGGACTGAGTGCACCCTCAGTGACTTTGCCAATGACACCAAGCTGTGTGGTTCGGTTGACATGCTGGAGGGAAGGATGCCATCCAGAAGAACTCTGACACACCTGTGAGGTGGGCTGATGCCAACCTTATGAAGTTTAATCATACCAACTGCAAGGTCCTGCACTTGAGTCAGGGCAATCACAAGCACAGCTACAGGCTGGGCAGAGAAGAGATTCAGAGCAGCCCTGCGGAGAAGGACTTGGGGGTGTTGGTTGAGGAAAAGCTTAACATGAGGTGGCTTCAGTGTGCACTCGCAGCCCAGAAAGCCAACCATATTCTGGGCTGCATCAAAATGAGCACGGTGAGCAGGTCAAAGGAGGTGATCCTGCCCCTCTACTCTGCTCTCGTGAGACCTCACCTGGAGTGTCGTGTGCAGTTCTGGTGTCCTCAACATGGAACTGTTGGAACAAGTCCAGAGGAGGGCCACGAGGATGATCAGGGGACTGGAGCACCTCTCATATGAAGACAGGCTGAGAAAGTTGGGGCTGTTCAGGCTGGAGAAGAGAAGGCTGCGTGGAGACCTCATAGCAGCCTTCCAGTATCTGAAGGGGGCTATAGGGATGCTGGAGAGGAACTCTTCATTAGGGACAGTAGTGATAGGACAAGGGGTAACGGGTTAAAACTTAAACAGGGGAAGTTTAGATTGGATATAAGGAATTCTTTCCTGTAAGGGTGGTGAGGCACTGGAATGTGTTGCCCAAAGAAGCTGTGAATGCTCCATCCCTGGCAAGGTTCAAGGCCAGGTTGGATGAAGCCTCGGGTGACATTGTTTAGTGTGAGGTGTCCCTGCCCATGGCGGGGTGTTTGGAACTTGATGATCTTAAGGTCCTTTCCAACACTAACTATTCCATGATTCTATGATTCTACTTCACGTTTTCCCTATTAAAAGAATAGATACACTCAGCACAGTTGTGTATAAATGCTATTTTATTCAAGATATACAAGCATTTATATTACAGTGATGCTTTCCCATCTTCTGATAAAGACTAACTAAGCTCTACTTCTTTTCTTCCAGGATGTTTTGTCACCAAGACTTTGAAAAAGTAGGAGCTGTACAACTCCTAGTACAGGAACCCTGCGGTCTTGAGAGGCTAGGGGCCTAATTTTTGGGCTGGCCAGTGTCCTGGATAATTCAACAGTATTCTGGAAGATCTAATTATATATGCAAACATACTTTGTTGTCTCCTAATGAATACAGGTCTTTCTGGGGTAGGTACAGCAGGACTGTAATAACAGACAATATTGTTAGAGGTGGATAACAGAGTAACCGCTTTTTAGTCTAATGCCATCAGTTAGATCACAAACAGAAGTTTTCAGATTTATTTGAAAACCCGGTAAATATGAGAACAAATATAGATGCAACTGCTGAGTTTATTTAAAGTTATGTGAAGTCATGTTAAAAATCCATCAGTTATACCATTTTAATTTACCTCCAACTGTGGAAAGTGAGAAGCTTTGCTACATTCTAAAAGTTAAAAATCCAGACCTCACAGCCTTTGACAGAATATGCCTGTTTCTTGTGTATTCACAATATGCAAAGGGATCTTGCATTTTTATATGCAGGAAGCACTTTGAGGACAGTCTCCTGGGATATAGAATATTACAGTAAATTTCAGTTTTACTTTGATATTTCATTTCATGACAGCCACAACAAATAAGGTAGCTCTCCTTTTCGAAGAGGAGAGCCAATTACCAGGAACAGATGTGGTTTTTTGTAGTGCTTCTTCCAGGCATGATTTTGAATAGCACTGTCATTAGCCTTTCAGAAACTTTCTCCTGTTTTTGTGAATCACCTCTGGCATTGTGTTCTATAATCTTATTGTAGCTCAGCATGCCTTTGGCCAAAACTTATGCTGGAGCCTCTTGTTCACCTTGATTACAGTTGCTATTATTATTTTTAATGTGTAATCACTGCTGGAGAAACTTAGTTTCTTTATTGTTCCCTCCTATGGTTAAACCTTTCTGATGAAATCCAGACTTCCATCTGTCATGGGCTAGTGTAGCTTCATAAAAGTCAATGTTGATTTATATTAGAGAGGTGAACCTCGATCACAAAATTATTGGAAGTTCATATTGATTCATTTTTTAATGTTTTAGTAAGGTCCATTTAGGTTTTTTGTTGTTGATGTTTTATGCATCAGAAATAATGCAAAGAATTAATTTGTCAGTCACCTCCCTCATCCCTTCGTAGGTTAAGTACCACCATGGTGTTCCATGTATATATATGCGTTTTAGCTGTAGATGAATATGGTAGATTCTTGACTAATAAGAATTGTGCAATTGGTTTTTCTTCCTGATTAGAGACATATTTCTGTATCCCATTTTACCCTTCTGAAACTGGAGACACTGTAATCACCACAGCCAGTGCAAGAGAGTGATTTTATAAATTTGGGTTGTTTTGGGGTTTTATTTTTTTATAAATGCACCAGGTCTACAAATACAGTGTGCCACAAATGCAAAAGTAGTGTTTATTGTTAAGATTTAAAAAAAAAAGTAACCTTCTCTGTTTCTGCAAGATTCAGAGTCTACTTCATGTTGATATCCAGGTATGGGCATTGCTAAATTTGTAACTTCTGTCAGGAGAGTAGTTTTACTCATGTGAATCGAACAATTCTCCTATGAGACAGTTTAGCAACTCTTTAGTCAAAATACATGCAGTTGAAGTACTATTCATAGAGTACTTTGCTAAAGAACTGTTTTCATTTGACTGCTCTGTTACATGAACATGAGAAAAACAGAATGTTGTGTGAGAAGGTGTTCAAAATTACACTTATGAAGGCCTCTAAATCTGGCAAGACATGAATGATTTCCCTAGAAATAAGAGTATCATTTAAGCAATTTGATTAAAGGTTAATCAGGACAGTTTATATTTTGTGATTAAGAAGGACTTCATATTTGGTTAGAAATCTTCACATTTAAGTGTGTTTGGCTGTTACTAAAAAAAAAACAAAAAACAAACCTGTTATTTTCTGCTCCCTCCCTTCTCATTTTCACTTCCAAGTTTTACACGTTCTGAAAATGAAACACTGTTCAAGCTTTCCTATTTTGACAGGATGTTTTTAATGCTTTGCCTGATATTATTGACTGTCTTTTTAATAATCTATAAACATTTATTTGTTAAAATCTGATTTTCCACGGTTTTGTAATATTACAAAAATTACAGTTGCACCATAGAGCACTTGATACATTTGATCTACTCAAAGTATCTAACCAACTCTTCTACAATTCAGTAATGTGTAAGTGTACTATACCAATATTTTGAAGGGCTTAGCTGATGAAATAAGAAATATAACAATATTATTGTGACAGCAAAAATAGGACTTTTTCAATATGACATTAACTATATTAATATTTTACTTGCTAAAGCATGTTGCAGCAGGAATTTGCCTTCTAAAAATTATATCAGAACAGGGGGGTTTGTATGTGTGTATGAGTGAATTTTTGTAATTAACTGGCACTTCATTAAAACTAAATTTTATTAATATCTAGACATACCTAATGCTAACCAGAAATTCAGCAATTATCACTAGAAATATTAGTCACGTTTTGAAGATAGAAAAATAATAATAGAAATATAATTTCTCCTGTTGATTAAAATTTAATGAAGCATCTAATATAGCCTCTTGCACTTTATTTTACATTTTAGCAAATGGCTTTAAGAAGTCTAATCAAAGTTCATGTGCCTGCGGTCATGGCTGCATCCTTCTTTTCTAGTCAGGGGAGCACTACAGCATCAAATACTTACCCGTGATCCCTGTTTCTGTTTGGGGCTCCTACAATATCATTAGGAGCATTCAACCTAGAATGAAAGTAAGATTTGAAAAACAGATTTACATCTTGTAAACGACATTTTTTTCCCTAAGTGACTTAACCTTCAGGAAGCCCAGTAATTCATAGATGTCACTTCTGAGTTGGCTTTATTCCAAAGGGGAAAGGAAAATATGACTACTGCAGCACCGTCTATCAATCAGATCTGAATCCCTGTAATATGTTGCAGATTAGATCACAAGTTCTTTCTCTAGCCAATTAATTTGTGTGCAAGCCTAGATGTAATTCAACTTTAGAAAGGTTTTAAAAATGGAAGTCATTAGCAGTGATACAGAATATTTTTTTTAATAATTAGGTCCTGTGTGGAAAACCTCCTCTCATTCTAATTAATTGTTTTCATTTGTTGTGAAGTATTTTAGTGACTTTTAAAGCAATGAAATCTACAAAACTTAGTACAGCTACTTACGGCCAGGCAGATGAAGAATTTGAAGTACAGTGCATGAGCGAATTATCTTAGAAGCACATGTGCATACACAAATATACACACAATACTGATTGGCTTTGAAATTTTATATTCTTTAAATTCAGAATTCTGAAGTTCAGTGAGAGAATATAAGTAAGTGAAATCTCTCTTGACCAAAATGTGTTGTGTTCGTTCTCCAGAGATCCTATGGCTTCCAGCAGTTTCATGCCCCAGCTGCCTGGATTTTAATTAGCACAAACACAGTATATCTGGCATATGCATTTGAAAAGACCAAAGTAGACATGAGCAAATAAGAGACACAATGGCTTATGGATCTTGGATATTTCAGGAGGTGGTTGAAGAGAAGGAAGCACTTCACTTGTGATCTAGTCCTTTCTTTTTTTTTTTTCCCCAAAAGCTCACTGCCTGAGCCATACTTTAAAATACTTCATTGACATTAGACCTGAGTAGGAATATTGTGCTGCTTTTTTTATGCAGCTGAGATATGTGGCTGTAATTAGACTAGTGATGCAGTAATGGTTGGCAGCTGTCTGCATAGGCTCTGCAAGGTCTTTTTGTGCTGCTTATCTCTCTCACACCTTAAATATTTCCATTACTTTGCTTAGAAAAGTAGAAAACAAGAGGAGTAAACTTCACTGCACACAAAGTTGGTAATTTTATATCCTCCGTCTGTTCTGCCTTGGTGCTATTTCCATGGCTGAGTAAGAGAATGGAGCATCTTAAATTTAAGAATATGAACTGTAAAATTACATATGAGAAATAAATACTGAGGAGGAAGAGGAACTACTTAAGTGATAATATTGGCTTAAAGGTTTCTGTTACCTATCTATGATGGAAATGAGAGGAAAAAATGATTTATATATCACCCACTGATTCATAATTTGATCACAAAGATTTTTATGTTAATTTGCTGCCTTTGAAAATCATTGTTCATTTCCAGGACTGTAGAGCCCTTGTGTCTGCCAACATGTCAGCTTGCACAGGCTCAGCAAACTGACCTAAATTTGAAGGCAGAAATGTTTGCCCCGGAAAATTAGGTATTAACAGTAGTCATGTTTCTATTTGGGTTTGTGACATGTTTTGCAGTTTAGGGCATGAGACTGCTGTGGTTTAAGCCCAGCCAGTAACTCAGAACCACGAAGCCAATGTTATCCCAATGTTAGAAAGTTCCACCACTCATTGCTGTCAGTGTAGTTTTTAACAGCCCATCGTACCATTCGATTTTCTCAGAGGCTGGTGCATGTTAGGGGATGTGATATACCCACTGCCATGCTCTTTGGCCCAAGGTTGTTCAAGAAATGAGTCCCATTGTCTGACTCAGTTCTCTCTGGGGTGCCGTGTTGCCACGAAATCTGTTTCTCAAGGCCCAGGATAGTGTTCCGGGCAGTGGCATGGAGCACAGCATGTTTCCAGCCAGCCGGTGGTTGCTTCCACCATGGTAATTACATGGCACTTGCCTTGGCAGGTTGGTGGCAGTGTGATATAGTCAATCTGCCAGGCCTCCCCATATTTGTACTTCAGCCATCGTCCTTCATATCAGAGGCTTTAACCATTTAGCTTGCTTAATTGCAGCACGTTTCACAGTTGTAAATAACCTGGGCAATAGTGTCCATTGTTAAGTCCACCTCTCGATCAAGGGCCCATCTGTATGTTGCATCTCTGCCCTGATGGCCTGAAGTGTCATGGGCCCACTGAGCCAAAAATAACTCACTCTTATGTTGCCAATCTAAGTCATCTGAACCACTTGAATCTTAGCCACTTTACCCACTTGTTGGTTGTTCTGGTGTTCCTCAGTGGCCCGACTCTTGGGTACATGGGCATCTACATGACGTACCTTCACCACCAGGTTCTGCACCCGGGCAGTGATATCTTTCCACAGTGCAGCAGCCCAGATGGGTTTACCTCTGCGTTGCCAGTTGCTTTGCTTCCATTGCTGCAACCACCCCCACAGGGCATTTGCCACCATCCATGAGCCAGTATAGAGATAAAGTACTGGCCACTTTTCTCGTTCAGCAATGTCCAGGGCCAGCTGGATGGCTTTCACCTCGGCAAACTGACTCGATTCACCCTCTCCTTCAGCAGTTTCTGCAACTTGTCGTCCAGGACTCCATACAGCTGCCTTCCATCTCCGATGCTTTCCCACAATACGGCAAGAGCCATCAGTAAACAAGGCATACTGCTTTTCACTTTCTGACAGTTTATTATATGGTGGGGCCTCTTCAGCACGCACCACCTCCTCCTCTGGCGATATTCCGAAATCTTTGCCCTCTGGCCAGTCCATGATGACTTGTAGAACGCCTGGAAGACGGGGATTTCCTATTCGAGCTCATTGTATCTGTACTGATGATCCCAAAGCACTTACCACATAGGTTCACACTTTTTTCGTTTTTCTTTTTTAAGGTACATAGGTCAGGGTTAATAAGCAGAACACCCAGCACTGCTGGGCTGGGCAGGTTACTTAGTTCGGATGGGGCTCAGCGGTACAAAGAGGCTGCTGCCACAGCCCCGACTTTCCCTGCACGGTCGCTCCTCGCACGGGCTGTTCTATTACCAGCAGCCCGTACGGGACGTAACCCCTTAACCCTCACAGGCGCTGCCCCACCCGCAGCAGTGGTGCCCCGCCCCGCAGCGTGCAGCGTTCCGATTGGCTCTGTCGCCCCTGTGGAGCGGCAGCGGGTACGTGACTAGCTCTGCCGCGGGCAGTGGCTGTCGGCCCCGCAGGATGGCGCCTCAAGGGGTAGAAGCTGGGGACAGCTGTCCCGAAGCAGCAACAAAGCGAATTTCAATTGCCCAAGGGTTTTGTTATCTCATTCTGGAGTTCTTATTGTCCAGCAAACGGCTCACCAAAGTAGAGTTCAGATTCAGTTTCAGCTCGTGCTTTTCCTTTCGAAAGATTTTGATTAATTTTCTTCCTCCAGTAAATTGATTAACTTTGATACAGAAGAGCAAAAGCAAATACAATCTTTCCGTACACATTTGCCACTAGGTTTAAAGGTATCTGTGCTCAAGCAGCTGAAGAGGAACAAGAAATAATTCTCTTTATGCTATTTCACCAAGACATTGTGTAATAGCAGTTTTCTCCAGGAGCGAATTAGCTGATAAAGGGACAAGGCCATAGTTCACATGGGGAGTGTGCATAATGGAGCTGCCACCTCAAGGTACACTGAAAAAGCACTTAGGAATCAGGTTTTTATGAGTGCTTTTCTTGTGTAATGTGAATCAGCACTGTTTCCTGTACAGTAGTGTCATATGAAGCTAAAGTTCAACTCTGAAGATCAGAGAATTGTGGATTCAGTGTTTTCTTCATCAAAAGATCTTTCTCATGGGCTGTAATTTTCTCCTAGGGATATGTAATGCCAGCCTAATGTCTGCAGGAAGGGGCACTGTGCCTCCAGTATTTTGTCAACTCACCTGGCCAGAAAACCTAAGACAATAAGGACTTCTCCCTGGCTAAATATCCTGTGCATTGTCTTCCTGACACACTGTATCTTAGAGATGCTTATACCGTAAAGATCATAACTTCTTGTTATTGAAAAGCTGGTGGAATAGATTGAGAAACTCTGTGCACGAAAAACCAAAATCCAGTGCAAAAGTTAATGATCTGAATCCTTACCATTTCAAAAAGGCACCTGGCAGAAGTATCCTCTTCACTCATTATTCTGTGTTTTCAAAAGTGAATCCCTAGCAATCCTAATTAGAGGTGAAATGGAAATGAGAGGTTTTGTGAATAAATTGCACAGAAAATTAAATTTCATTATATGCAGATGTAGTATGCATTGCTGCTGGCAATTTAATGCTGTTAAGGTAAGATTTCCTCTCAGGGACAGTCCCATACTCCCACTATACTCACTGTCTTTGATATCCATCTTTACACCATTCATCCTATTTTAGCCTCCTACACAGTTCCTTCTTCCAGTCATGGTTACCTTTTTTATCTGAGAGAGAGGGAGAGGGGGTGCATTTCTCAGCATACCTTTATGCTTCATTAGCAATAACATGCTAAAATCTATCAGCCTTCAGTTAGTCAGTTCAGCATGTGTTTAGCTAGCCTGGCACCTGAAGATATCTCTTCCTCCTCCCTTGATATTGTTAATTATGCCTTCTCTTTTTCATCAGTTCATTAATATACCTTACCATGAATTGTTTTCATTCATTTTTATAGGGAGGCTGTGAACGTATCTGTAACACTCTGGCAATTATAGAAATGAAAGTAATTAAAACAAATAATTTTGTTACATGTTAATTTGTAACACATAACTCATCCTTTTCTCATCAGAATGGAATTCACAATTTATGGGCAGGAAAGCTTGCGGAATATTTACTTTGCAAAATGTGTCTTGAAGATTGAAAAAGTCAAGCTGACCCTTCTAATATCTAAACACATGTTGAATGTAAATGTTTGGGAAAGAATCAAGCTACTCACCCACTCCACTGTTTATAGAAGGAAAGTTTGTTGTTTTTTTCCTATGTTCTCAATGATCTTGAACTGAAAAGAACAATGGATTCTGTTCCTGAAGTAGGATTGTGCATTCATTTAGATCATCTAACACTTTCTTTATTTCTGTTATCAGCTGTCCCATCCACTATGTACAAATGTTCAAACATTAAAGCATCATACCATTTCAGGTGTTTGTGCATTAAGCTCAATCAGGTTTAAAAGATCTAAGTCCATATATGATAGTAAATTATTAATACTGACACCCCAAATTACCTTATTATGAATTACAAAATGTATGAAGAAACGTTTTCAATGTAAATTTACATCACTAAGTCTTATGCTAGTGATTCTTAAAGGATCACTGACATAAGTGATCCTTTAAGGGAGGATTAATTCCTTGAAGGAAGGATTGATTATTTCACAGTTAAGCCACTCTCAGTTTTCTTGTTTCTTCTCTCAAATTTCCTGAACTTCAAAAGACTAAAATAAATTAACAAAATAAAACAAATAAAATACATCCCAATGCCTTGAGTTGCTTAAGAAGTCATCTCACAGTATATTGTACGTGTGACTGGAGAATGGCATTGACTTTTGGCCTGAAAATTATTGATACGTTTTCTTTTTTTTTTTTAAGAAGTAAGTCCTAAGGCTGTTCCTGTAAGAATATAATTAATGACATTAATGATCTCCCCACTCCACTAATTTCCCTTTCAATAGAAGCTACTGCCGTCTCTAATTTTTTTTAGCCATAATAAAGTTCTTGCTATAACCACCTGTTTCTCCAGGTGAACTAATAATTTAGCATAGTCACCAAATTAGAAACTTTGCTAAGGTCAGAATAAATGGCACTGCAGCATTTTATTTAGTAAACCAGCCACCATTAAAGATGTACTTTCATAAACTGGTGGACAATTTTATCTCACCTTTTTTTAACATAAAAAACTATAAAGCCGGCCATTCTTTTGAGGTCAAGCTTAAAAACCCACAGCTGGCTGGACCATGCTTTCTTCTTTCTGTAAATAGATAAATTCATTACTTTTATTAAAAATTCTTGTTAGAAAATCTACAGGTTTATGTTGTAGTTCTCTGGACCTTTGAACATGGTTTAGAAACAAAAAGACCTTGATGCTGTGCAAGTGCTGCTCAGCCATAACTGAAATAACCCTTATTACCACAACTATGTTTTGGTCACAAACCTAAAAGATAAGACCACACAGCTACAGTGAAGGAAAAAAACTCCATCCCAGCCATACTTGGGACAGACCAATTTTCTTCTCTCACAGTTCATTCCAAACTAAATCAACACAGCTTTTTGAATTATTCTTATGCAGCAAGCATTTTTATAGTCTGTCTACATTATCAAAACCCTTCACGGTGATAATTTGCTATGGCAAAACCCACAAATTGTTACATGGACATCAGACTACTGTAAGATTAATGGCATGTCAGTCTCACTCACATAATCTAGCAAACAGAATCCACCTTAGGTTTCTACAGAAGATAAAAATAAAATCTCTTATTAAGAAAATAAAACTTAAGAAATAGAATTGCATGCAAAGTAACATTTCTAACATTCATTTCAAAAGTTAATGCCCCAAAGCAGAGCCCAGACTCAAGGAGTATTAAAGTTTAACAAAATATGGATTTTTTGAGGAGTAGCTAATTACCCCAGTTGCAACTGGTGGGAACTGTGGATAACAAGGACTCTGAAAATTGAATCATTTGGGGGGATTCTGCTCCTTCCCTTTGTCCTAACATCTGACTGAATATTCTAATGACATCCCTTGCAATAATATAGAATGCTTTCATAAATTTGCATGTACTATGCATATACGCACACAGATTATAATCCTAAATTTGGGAGAACACTGAAAAGCTTTCAAAAGAGTATTTAGTATTGTTGACACTTATGAAGAGTTTGGGCATTACTTCATCCGTTTCAGAAGGATCTCTCTTGTAACCGTAGCACACTGGGAGTTCAAAGACACCTTCATTATTTACCAGTTAACAGCATAGTTTCAAGAGGCTCTGGTGGAGATTATTACATCTGACATTTGTACAATTCTTTTAGAAGTTCCCATTAACATACTTTTGCTAAGTAAGTGACCTGCAGTACTATGGGTAGGATACACTGAGACTGTGCTGGAGGTGACTGCCTTAAAAATGATCCATTTTGGGGTACATCCTTGGTTAGACTGAAGGCTTTTGCAGAAAAAAATTCTGGGTTTCCAGTCCAAGGAATATCTAGTCTTAGAAGCAAAGGGGGGAAAACAGGAATGGAAGAGCATCATGTGAACCCATCTGCTGCTGTGATTCCAAGTCAGAGCATGGCAATTTCATTCTTGATTTCTCTCTCCTCCTGAAAATGTGATGTTGCACTCCTTGAAAAAATAAAACAATACATGGACTCCATAATAAGGATGAAGTCTAACAGCTTTAAATGGATATTAAAAAATCTATGTAGGCATCAGTGTGAAAAAAAAAAATAGATTCTTTGATATGTCATCTTTCTATTTTAACAATTAAAATGGCTTTTGAAGCTCTTAGGCATATAATTTAAACCCATAAGGTATAAAATTGTGCCATACCTTGCAGATAGTCCCATATTTAGCACAAACGAGGTCGTAAGGATCAACAGCCTTAGGAAAAAAAAATGGTGATTTCAATTTTCAAATACATAAACTTAATTCTCTTCATTTAGGAGCTTGCCAAAACTAAGACATACAATTGTCCTTCAGCTGCATAATCAGAGATTCCTTGGTATTAACATCTTTGTGCAAAAATAGAAGCTGAGAGATAAAGTAACTATTTTTTTATGTGAAAAAAAAATTAACAGGAACATCTGTCCTGAAAGAGCTCTAATATGGTGTCTGAAGGATTCCCCACCAGAAATATTTTGCTATTGAAAAAAGTGGCATTCTAGCCTTATTCATAATTATTCTGATACCTCTGCACTCAAATGACATCTGCTCATATGTCTTAAAATACATGAGAACTCAGAATGTATGATGTTAACATTTTCATTTCAGCATTACAATTTAGAGGAAGTTAACAGAGTGGGCCATGATGATTTAAAAAACACAACAAAACAACATAAAAATATTAGACTTACAAAGTTGCATCAGGAATTACACTGCATATATATTGTGAAATTGTAAATTGTCCTGGGTTCAGCAGTAGCAATCATTTCTTCCTTCTTAGTAGCTTGTGCAGTGCTGTGGTTTTGACTTTCAGCCTGGGAACAACACTGATAACACCAATGTTTTTAGTTGCTGCTCAGAAGTGTTTACTCTGACCAAGGACTTTGTGAGTCTCATGCTCTGCTGGGGAGGAGGGGAAGCCGGGAGGAGGCAGAGACAGGACACCTGACCCAAACTAGCCAAAGAGGTATTCCATACCACAGCACGTCATGGCCAGGATGTAAACTGGGGGCAGTTACCCAGAAGGGCTAGATCACTGCTTGGGTTGGGCTGGGTATCGGTCGGCTTGTGGTGAGCGGTTGTAGTCTCTTCCCTTGTTATTTCCCTTAGCATTATTATTATTATTGGTGGTAGCAGGAGTGATTTGTGTTATACCTTAGTTACTGGACTGTTCTTATCTTAGCCTGTGGGAGTTACATTCTTTTGATTCTCCTCCCCATCCCTCGGGGGAGGGGGGTTGGTGGGGGGCAGGGGAACGACACGACACAAAAGAGGGGGAGTGATTGAGTGGCTATGTGGTTCTGAGTTACTGGCTGGGCTTAAACTACGACATAAATGCAATTATTCCAGTTGTACACAGTAATCTTTGGGAATACTTACTCGTAAAACTTTTGGGGTCTAAAGTTTCCTAAAAAGGTATAATATCAAATCGTTGAATGCATTTTGACAGCATATTTTAGTAGCAATTACCAAGTATCATTGCTAGCTAACATCATTCTATCATTTCCTTTCGATAGAGTTTTGTGTTGTAAACCACACAAAAAAAAAAAAAAAGTATCTTTGTGTCCTTGCTACATACAGAATGAGAGTTTCAATAGAAAAGGAGAAAAAAATATGAAACTATACTTTGTTTATACGTATATTGTTGGTTCACATGCACACACACACATGTAGATGCAAATCAACTTCGATTCACAACTATTGTACTATACAGCGTTGTATTTTACAGGTGGTAGCAGCAATGTACTAAATACGATTTAGCTAACAGGTGCTCTGTAGGCTGTGGACAATTACATCATAAAAATGTATTACAGTGCTCACTCTTGGGAGTAGAGTCTTTTGCTGTACTAGTGAAATGTTTTATATGAAGTGGAATTTCTAGTGGACTTCAACAGTGCTGCTGGTTTGAATGCATGGTGATATATCAGGGGTAGCACCACAGAAGAAAACCTCATAGAAAGGAGGTAATTTATGTAGTAAAAATGCTTACACTTTCCACTGCATACATTTAGAACAATAATTCAATTGGAAAAGTTTTTCCAGTTTGCATTTGCAGTAAGCCTTTCTAACGGTTAACATTGTGGATTGTTGTTTTTGTTTTGTTTTTTTTTTTTTTATTGTGTAGTTTCATTATCCACTTGTACTTCTGAAAAAAATGAGAAAATGGAGGAACACACAGAGCTGTCAGATTTAAATGGCTCTTAGAGAAGTACTTCAACTCAAAAATGATCAAGAGCAAATTGTTGATAAAACCTTTGCTTTCACCACGTTCACTAACAAGTACTATTAGTAAATGAGTCATGTAGAACCACTTAAACTTAATCCTGGAAAGGAGGGGAAGAATTTCCTTGCAAGTTCATCTTTGATTAAGAGCTGTCTTTTTAGCCAAGAACCACAGAGGTTGTTTTTTTTCTTTTGCTTGTTTTTAAACCAACTGCTATGAACGTGTAACATGATATTTTCATGAGATCGGCAGCATTAGTTCCTTTCCTAAGTTTTATTCTCTTCAGCAAGAATTTTAAATACCTAACTTTTTTTATATTCTCCACTTCTAAAAATACACAAAATTTCTTTGAAGTGATTCATTTTAGCAGGAATAATTGCATTTTCCTTGCTTTTCAATTGTGTCATGCTTTGTGTGTTGGTGCATTAAATCTTAAGATTGATCTTAAAAGTTAGGTCTTGTGTCAAAAAGCAACTCAAAACCATCTTCTCAGTACATCTCAATGGAATTATCTCCTTTGTTGAAATGTTACTATAGCTAAGGTCTAGTGTGCTCTGTCCCCCTCTAATCCTCTGCTTATTGCACATACTTTGTGTCAGTTTTTTCCTTACTTAGATCTATCTCATCCTTTGTGTTCTATTCATTCATAATTATTATTACATCTAATGCTTAGCTGATTATTATAATACAAAAGTAGTATAATATATGATTTTTAGAAACAAAACCTAAAGGTCAGGAATTCAAGATGAGCTGTAAAAGAAAACCAGTGGTGGTAGCCCTCCATCTAGTCTCTAACACTGCAACACCAACAACAAACCAGAAATCCTCAAACTTCCAAGTGTGACATACCTCTCCATAGAAGACTTGTCAGTTGAAATATTAATATTCTTTTTGTCCATCACAGAACATCTATTTGGCATTTGATATCCGCTATCAGCTTAAATAGTTTGACAAAATTAAAACGGGTAATGGCAGGTAGAAACAATGCAGGACACCAGCCTAAGATGGCAGAGTCTCCTTGTCCCAGCACTCCTTTTCATGCATTATCACTCCTAGTAGAGCTTAACCAGAACTGTTAGAAGCCATCATTTAAGCATATTTTCAATTATGTGCAGAGAATTCTTATCTGTTTTAATAAAACCTGTTTTGTTTTCTTTTATTTTTTCTCATGCCTGTGTATTTCTAGTAAGTTTCACCTGTCTTGAGGCTGTCCTTTCAGCTATCCTCACTAGCTACATGGCTTGAATGTAGCAGGAGAAATCCAGCCATCAACTGAAATTATCATTTAGAGCTTGCTTTCATTCGGGAGTCACTCAAGCACCTAGCAGCTACAGTTACAATGAGCTGGAGCTTCCTGCTTCAGCTGATGTTTTGGCAAGTGCTTTCTCTGAAATGGCATAATCATAGTATTTCAGACAAGGTTTGAATCCGCAAAGGGTTATCTTGATTTATAAACCATTTACTCCCATGTAATAGTTTGCAGTGTTCCAACTATTTCTTGATTAGTTAATGAGAATCATGTTCAAGAAGAATTACTTTAGTGTTCTTCAGGTGTCTTGTTTTGCAGAATTTATTTGCTTAGTTTTATTGCCTGGATAAGAATCTCAGCATACCACTTTATAGAAAAATCCCAAGTTTAAAATCTGTGTCTGCAGGGTAGGTGGCAACACAGATGTTGCTACTTCAGTACAGAATTAATTTGATTTTATAATCTATTTTCTATTTCTATTTTCTAAAGATAGCTCTTGTGGCACTAAAAACCTGGATTAATATCACGGAAGTATTTGATTAGCAGCAACTGAAAACCTGTCCAGTCATTTGGAAAGGAGTGAATCAATGGTCACAGGAACATTATAAGCACAAAGGTGTTATAAGCTGGAGGAAAACAACACAGCATTCCACAATGTTACAGTATTTTGTGTACTTTTGTATCTTCCTAATAGTTTTTTTTAATTTGCCATTGCTCTCTTCATTCCCTTTATTAGCAAATTTCAATTCCTTATCACTATTTAATGCTTACTGTAATAAAAAAAGTAATTTTGAGAAGAGAATAAATATAGAAAACATCGAAGTTGCAGAAATCTGAAAAAAAAAAAAAGCTGTTATATAGTTTTAATTACATTTTCTCTCTGATGCTTTTTCTATGACATCCTGAATCTTCTTGTGAGAGCTGGATATATTTTTCTGATGAAGTACTGGCTTGTTGAGTATTAAATAAGCTTTTCTTTTCAATTTACTATGTTTCCTGTTAAGAATCTTTGCACAAATTAAGAAAGGTCATTGCAGTGAATGAGGACAGTCCTTTGCAGTCCCTGGGAGTTTCTTAAAAGACAACATTATTCAGCTGGAAATCTTCCTGCCTCCCAGAAATCAACCACTACCGACAGTAGCATATGCTAGCTGAAAAATTTCTAATGAAAGATTTTCCTTTAAAATGCTTACTTACAGATATATATATATAAAAAAAAAAGTGTCCAAGGAATATGGTGTTCATCAATAATAGACAGGATAGAGGGGAAGTTTTCTGACTCCTCTCCCATTTTTCCTGACAGTCTGAAGGATGGCTGGTTGGAGGACCACTTTTGAAGAAAGCATGCAATCATTCTGTTGATTATTTACAGCTACAGCAATTTCACTACATTCTACAGAAAACTTTGTTATCTTTGACATTTGGTCATTATTCTCCAAACTCAGTCTTTCCTATAATTTCTGTATTTACCCACTTTTATTCAGTATCTGCTTTCTCTAGTGGAAACAGTTTTCAGATGTTTTGTTATGAAAACCTAACTAGTAGTTTATTTATTATATATATATTTATATATATATATGTATATATTGTTTAAATCATAAATCATACCTGCATTTCAGTCTATTTCTATGTTCAGGTTTCCTTATGTTATTTTAAGCCAAACTGTGTTACATGACAGTAGGTCTAACACTACTGATAGTGAAAATTAATGGAAAAATATAAAACTTTCACCAGTTGAAAAAATGTAAGCCATTTACTAGTTGGTAATAAATTCATCTGAAGTACATATATCCTTTAAAAAAATCAACTTCAAATTTGAAGGTCTGACTGTTCTCATGAGAGTCATACATCTCAGAAAACCCTAGGGAAGTTCAAAATAAAAACTGGAATTTCTTGACTGATTGATAGCATGTACACATGACTGAACGAAAAATGACTGCTCTTAGTCTATGCAGGAGGATACCACATATTTGCCACATCCATGCATTCTACCTGACTCCATTAAGGGCTACTAGATCCTTTCTGATAGTTCAGAAAGACAAAGGGAATCTGCATTCTTTCTGCAGTAGACCCTTCTGCTTGAGCTGAAGCTCAACACCAGATGGCACCTGAAGGTCACACAGTGGTCTACAGACTAAAAATATAAAATTCAATTTTAGTTTGAAGAAATAATGACTACACAAAAAAGTCATTGAGTCAGCTACATACAAACTAACTGCAGAGATCTTATCAAAATCAAACTATGTGTAACGTTAATGTTAAATCTGGGAGGAGAGAAAAAAAACACAAACAAAAAAAAAAGAAAGAAATTCCAAAATTTTCTAAAAAAAAAGTCCATGGATGATAGCCATTTAAGGGTACTTTCATATCTTGTTACAATTGCTCTCTTGAGGCTGTCATCAGGAATAGCGGTGACTGAGAATGAATAGAAAACATCGCTGGATTTTGCCTGATATATTTTGCAGTGCACCATGAAACACATGTATTTGGGAGAAAGCTTCTTAAAAGACACTTCTCAAGAATAAAATCTTAAGTTTGAAAAGGAATAAATACATAGTGGTAGATCAGACCAGTAACAGCTGCCATTCTACAGATGACTTCCAGTCCCGCTACATAAACATCAGAAGACAGGTTATGCAGAATGTCTTGAAAGCTTTAAATATCATTTCTACTAGGTTAATACTTAATGTGTCTTCCAGAGAAAAGGACATCACCATCTCTGATGGCTAAAATCTAATACCCAGGTCAGGTTTCACGGCAGTGAAGAAGTAGCAGCCTCTTAAGTACACATGACTACCACCATAAAAGTTAAATACAAGTTAAAATCAATATCGAGAATTACACTTGGAAGCAAATGAAGCACTGGAAGCAAATTAAGTTTATAGAGTTCTAACTTAACGTTCACCATGCAATAAGCTCTGCAGAAAGTATACTAGGGCCCAGCCTGGAGGTGACAAAGATGTAGCTGGTGTTAGTGAAGTCTATATTCAAGACAAATGGTGAAGACCCTCTGAAGACTCAAAGATAAAAGGCTGGGCACTTGACTGCTACTCCTGCTGTTCAGATAGCTACAGAGATTCCCCCCTTAAAGGGAGATGGAAAGAGATAAAAGTTGCCTCCATCCTTTTATACAACAACCACAATCTTTCAAAACCAGGTCAGTAAAATCAATATGGCAGAAAAATATTCACACAGTATTCATAAAAATGTTTCTCACAAAACTCTGGGGAACATTTCTTTGCTGCTCCAGGTGCTTGCCTTCTAACGAGCTTGGCCTCATGATCTACAACTTTGGGACAGTGTTTGCCTCAGGGTCAAGCCTTCCCTCTCTTTCCAGACCTATTCCACAGAGGGGAAACAAAATACAGAAAGAGAAAATTACTTTTTGTTCATTTTCTTTACCAAGATTAGAAACAGACTATCTTGCCCAGAGAAATCACTTTATGGGTAAGCTGGAAAAAGCCCGTACAAAACATACTGATATTGTTTGAACTCATGGTCCCATATGTGGCTACTTAGATTTTTTTTTTTTTACTAGAAAGGTAGCACATATTAAATCAAACTCCCCCCCCCAAAATTAAAAATTATTAAAAAAAGACAAACCAAACAAAAAAAAACCTACAGAAGATAGCTAGTAACTAAAACTAAGTTATAACAAGTCTGAGAAATTCAATGTTCACCAGTTTTCTAGGAAAACATAATTAACATGTCATCAACAGGTTACATATGTCAGAGTGAGCAATTCCATCCAACATTAGCATTTTAGCTTTCTTTGAGTGCAGGGGGAATAAAGATGGGGTGGTTTTGATCTTTCTTTTGATCTTTATAAATTTCTACTGTCTGTCTTCATCATGTTTTCTTTGTAAAGAGGAACTAATGAAAAGGAACAGAAACCCTATTCTGAATTGTATTTGATTCCCCATTTATTTCTATTGGGATGAAATTTCTGTCATATTCAAGTACCAGGCTTTGAAGGGTTGTTTCAATTGAACACGTCTTACTTTTTTGTGTTTGGTGTGTCCCATCATGTGTGCGTTCCTCTCCCCAGATACATATAATGAAAATATAGGAATAGAACACAATAATCTAAAGACTGATTTTTAGTCATTTTCACATGTAATAGAGTTAACATCATTTACTGCCAAGGGAAAAAAACACAAAATCTTACCAAAGTCTGTGTTTGGTTCCACAGCTGTTACAAGCACACACAAGGTGTTAACATCTCAGTGTATACGCATGTGGAATTTCAGTCATTTAAAAAAACACCATCCGCATGATTAAGTCGTGGCATTAAAAGCTACAAAAGTCCTACTGTTTCAATTTGTTATTAATATACTAAGGATTTGAGGCACTATGAAAAGCAATACACGAAGTCAAACAGCCTGCGTAATGGCAAAGAGGAAGCTAACAAATAAATTACTTGGGCAGGCAAAGAACAAATTCAGAGAGAGAGGTGGTAACATATTGTCAGAAGACAGCTTCAGGCAAAATAGGTGAAAATCACAAAGAAAAGACATGAAGCACAGAAAGGGAAACAAAATTGCAGAGGAGTAGCAAAAGCAAAGGCCTAATAGTTATTCTGACTAGGACAAGTTGACAGCATGCCAAAAGAATTAGGATCTAATCAGTCTGTGGGGGTGAAGACTAGAAGAAGAAGGGTCAGATAAATGGAGTATAAGAAAAAAAAAAAAACAACAAAACCACCACCCCACCACCCCCCCCCGAAAAAAAAACCCTCAAAGGAACAAACTGATTTTGAAGGGAATACTACATTCCAACCAAAAGTCTCTTGACACAGAAGGGGTGAGACTGACAATTTCTATGGATACATGACAGCTGGATTGTAATGGTTGCCTCCATTTTTGAGACAACCTCTTGAAGATACAGGACAGTGCTTGTCCATTCACAGTAAGCAGACTAAGCGATCCACGGATAGGAACATAATCAGACACAGGTAACTCAGCAGGAAAATGCAAATCATTTTGTAAAATAATTATCACCTTAGTGACAGGAGGTTGAAAAGATGTATGTATCAGTATTTGTAAGAATGATGGGGGTTTGCTTCCCTGTATATCTATACAGTTTTTCAGGTTTTAGTACTAAATGCTCATAAAAGCATCAAATGAAAATTCATTGTCATTAGTAACTTTCAATAGTTGTTTACTTTCAGCCCTTAATCCATGGCCTTCTTCAAAATTACTTGTTTTTTCTTCTCGGAAAACCAGTATTAATATTTCAGAGTAGCCTAAGAGTAGTTGCAAAAGCAATTACTTTGAGATTTGTGCAACTCTGAACAGGAATGCTGTCGTTAATGGTCACGTCATGACCCACAACTGGGAATATAGTTGTCAGTAATGACACAAAATAAGCCCAGAGTCATTTAAGACACTGAGATAGGATATCATAGGAACAGCCTGTACGCAGACTCTGAAGATCACGCTACATTCATTTGGCTGCTTAACTGTAAATCTAATATTACAACTGTCTTAACTTTAATATGCATTCTTCGTGACTGCAAGACATACATGCCCAGATGTTTTACTAAAATGTAATACCACCTCCAAACTTTGCTTTCATCATGTCTGTTTTGACAAAATGAAATTATCAAAGCGTTAAGACATGTTCAGTATTTTCTATGGTACATATATTTTATAGCATCTCAGATATTACTCTCTGGCAAAATTAATTAAAACCTGAAAAAAATTTTTAAAAATTAAAAGCATTTTAACTTTAAAAAAAAAAAGCAAAACCCACAACATTTTAAATATCATGCTGCTATGACCACACAACCCTTCAGTGCAGCATTACTATGGCTATAAAGTGGCCATAAGCTTCATACTGAATTTGTGAGCCCTCAGGTCTGAGGCTTGGCAGATCTGCTCTGTCTGAACCTCTACTGAACTGCAGTTTTTCTTTACTTGGTTGAGCTACAACAGCAATTTCTCTGATCGACTGGGTGTCTATGCAAGCTTATTTTACTTTTGTTTAACTTCGTGTGGTACAGCCATGGGTTTATGCAGACATAGCAGTAACAAGCAGTTACCCGCATATTACTGGATACTTAGGGCTCTAACACAATGAGGCAGTGCAAAGAAACACTGGGAAAACTTCAGTAGCCTGGGTATGTGAAACTGAGGAGTGCAGTCATGGGAGGATAGGGATGGGGTGCAGACACAGAGACCTCGTGCCCATAAGAAATTCATCTGTGATGAAGAAATGCAGACCTGAGCTGGACAAAATTAGCACATTTGCAAACATATTAAAATAACCTTGAGCAGACCTTGTAGGGAGGAAAAAGGAACCATCAACATGGACAATCTGGTATTCCTTCTTGTGAGGGACACAGTTGCTGCCAGCTTGTTACGATACCCCACTGACACCACCAGTGTGAAACCTCTTGGTTTAGGGCCCCGAGGATCTGGAAATGGGGAGCATGGCACCAGGAAAAGGCTTAGAAACCAAGAAATATGCATGCAAAAATCCTAACTGCATTCTTGTTCCATCTTTTGCTGGACTAACAATAATTAGATTCTAGTGATTTCAGTTATACTAATAATATATAATTTGCCTTACTGCAAACAACATTTTGAATGTAACATTGTGTAAGTGATGCAAATTTACAGTTACCTTTCTTTAAATTAAAATTTATTTATTTCATTGTAGTGCCTTTAAAAAGCTGCATGAACTGCTAAACTTTTAAAGGACCCTTTGACTTTCAACTGGTGCTGTAAGTACTGGAAGGGAGCCTGTGGGCAGACTGTTGAGAAAGGTTACGTTCACCAGACTTGTGATGTAGCTACCTTATTTGGGAGATGGAATGACACATTTAGTTGAAAAACTTTCATAGATCTATCCTTTCTGCTACCTTTGACGAAGGTGAGAAGGTCCCTAAAATGACTCTTCAAGGAACACTTGAAAGTATAAGCAAATGCAAGCATGTCTTTTTATTCTGAAGGTGTTGCTGAAGAGTTATTCTAAACTGTGTGTGTAATTTATGTCTGAAAGCAGATGGTGGTTTGAACTAGAAGAACTGCTGGGGAGCCAACAGTCAGGAAAAAATTCCTCATTTTTCTCAGAAAGGAATCTTAGCGGAAATAAGCCAAACCATATTCTTATGGATGTTGCATGCACGTTTTAATTTCAAGCTCCGAGAGTGTCTTGGTACACATTATGCTGCTAAATCCCTTTGCAGCATATATTAATCTGTAGTGTTTTCTGTATATCAGTTATGCTTTCCCTGGCCTCTTCATAATAATTGTATTTACTCTGCAGATCAATTTAGGATCCAGCACACTGAAAAAAAAGAATATCTATCTTTGAAGACCTGTTTCCTGGAATTGCATCCCTCTGTTTATGGATTTGTTTTTTCTTTTCCTATAGTAACATTATCCAAAATCCTGAACAGGATGTTTAAAAATCAGGAGCATGTTAGTTTGAAAATCATTGATCTCTGTGATTATTAGAGTCAGAAAGCAATTTCTTCTTTCAACAATAATTTCTCAAAGCAGGTTAGCCTGGAAGAGTACACAATCGCAACCACAGTACTAGAAAGTAATTCCAGTCCTGCTTTCGTTTCAGTGACACTTTGCAATTTAGTAGATTAGCAATGGAAATACAAGTTTCAGATACTTATGAAAGAAAAAAAAATTACATTTAACCAGCATTGCTTTACGTGGAACCAATAATATGTTAAGAATATATGCACCCTTTTCATGACTATCTCAAGGCTTTGACTCCATCAAGTCTATATTATTTTTCATGTTTACTTTTTTATTGATAACTGTACTACTGCTAAACCATAGATGTCTATCAACAGGTGCATGGAAACAGATATAAGTAAAGCAGATATAATGCATTTGCCAGTGATAGCATTACTTCACATATCAAATATTGTTCTTGCACAAATGCTGAATGGATCACCAATTTAAATTTGCCAGCCTACTTTTAAGGCTGACCTTTGATTACTTGTGGAAATCTGTGGATTTGCATGGGAAATTTCCAGGGTCAGGAAACCCACCTGCATCCATGGATTAATACATATTCCGAAAAATATAAAAAAATAAGCCCTTACTATGAAGCTTTTCTATTCTTCATCTTTCCCTCTTTTTCACCAAATATGCAAGCACTGGGATTTTATCACTTCTTCATACATATCATGCTGTGATCAAAAGCAATTAAATGTACTGCTGGTGTTTATACAAAAGGATATCTGAGGCTACTTTGATATCCTAGACAACATCTTCCTGCAGTTCCTCTTCCCATTTGTATATCATTTAGATGCAGCAAACAGCAATTTAAATGGAAAGAGAAAAAAAAACTAAAACCCTACACATATGGAGACACTATCTTACTGATTGTAGATGACAGTCCAGTAGATGTCCACACCTTTGCTGAGCTTTTGCCCCCTCTGCAGTTAAAAGGAGAGCTGTAGTCACTTTGCCAAGGTTATTCATCTGACCTACTTCAGCTACCTTCCTTGGGATAAGATGAATCCTGTTACCTCAGGAACTTAAAAATAAATTGAAACAAGAACATAATTTTATATTATGTTCAAAAATAGGAAAAAACAAGCATACAAGTTTTTTGCTACTAGAGTAAAAACGCATTCTTGTAATAACCTTCTACTATAAATTATTGGAAAATAATATTTTTGAAACAATATCATATTTTTGTTAGAATACTTATTTTTTACCCATTTATGTATCCTTAAAAAAATATTTGCTTCATACTATACATTTCTGATCCGTTTTCTTCATTAGTCCTACCCGATGTGTAACTGTGTGGCTATTATAATTCTTTTTAGTGGTTTTAAAAACAAAACTTTATTTTAAAAATACAATGCTGGTGCATCTTACATGCTTCCATGCTACCGCAGGAATTGTAGGTCAGCATTTTCCTGTGCTGAGCATCAGTTCTGCTCAACAGAAAGCAGAGCCTATTCAAGACAGTGTTGCAACACTTTGGTTCTTTGTTACTTCAAGATTACTGTAATGCACTGTAAAATAAACCCTCCATGACAAACAATGAGGAAAGATAGAGAAAAAACACTGTATAACTGCACATTGAACAGGCAGTTCCTTGTACCTGGCCAATGCTTTTAGGCAGTGTGACTTTCTGCTATTATTTTCCTTTACTTTTTGGGTGGTGGGGGCACAAGCCAAATTCAACTTGTTCAAGTTCAACAGTTCAACTGTATATTTGAACTGTAGTTTTACAGAAATGCACATGTATTCTAATGTGTTTACGAACTAAGTACACTGCAAGAAGACAGCCTGTGGTTCTCTAAGCACATTCTTTAATTTCTCCTTTAATTCTCATTTTATTCTGTCCTTGTCACATAATGATCCCTAAGAGGGTATTCACCTGATTGTGGATGCTCACCATGAGGTATGATTAGCAGCTCCAAGGATTCTAAAATGTCACAAAATATAATAATATTGGGGGGAGAAGGCTTTTCAACTTGCAACCCTAAAATGAGCTGTTTTGCCATTAAAGTACAAATTCCTCACCCATAAAATGGGGAGAACCTTCCTTACAGGATAGCTATGAGACAAAAATGAGTGATGTCTTTGGGGCATTCTGATCCAGCCTGTGAACAGGAGGAACGGAAAGGAAAATAATGGTAGTGATGAGCACCAGTTGTGGGCAAGCACACTGAAGTCCTCCCAGATAATGCCCATAAAACACGTCTACAGCTGCTTGAACAACTACCCAGGGCCTGAATGATAAAGGCGAGCTAGGATAATAAGCTTGTCCTAAGCCTTAAGGCAGCAGTACCCTATGAGGGCTGCTGATATAAGCAGAACAGGAGGATAGAAATAAAACATGAGGACAAACCAGTGGACAGCTCTGTGTTCCATTTCCTATACTGGATGAAGTTTTCTGTAGTCTGTTCAGTATTCTGAATGAATCAAAAGCCCAGAGGAAAACAGTGTGTTGCATTCACAACTCCACAATTAAGGTACATCAGGGGTTGATTTTTCATGTACTTTGAATAGGAGATTTTAGTTTGACTTTGTGTTGCAATGCTTTTAGAATATTATTCATGCAAAATTGTCTGCACTCAAAAACCTGTTCAGTCTTTTATTAAAAAGTTACAGTAAAACACCCTCTTTCACAGACACCCCGTTTTTGTGAGTAAAGAACTTGTGTGCCCTTGTGAGGTTGGGAGCTATGCTGGTGGTGGCCTATACCTCCGGTAGGGTCTCCCATGCCAGACAGGTCTCAGCTGAAGGATCAAAGTGTGTTCATGGGCAGGATGGGCTCACTAGCCTTCTGGCAACCATCCTAGGAGAAGGAAAACTCTAACTTCAAACCTGGGCAGATGGAGCTCGTTTAGCTCTGTAAGGCCATCCATCTAAGAGAAGGATACTCTAACCAAACCTATGACCTGAGGACTTTGCTGTCACCGTCCAAGCTTGCTAGGCCCTGGCAGATAAACCTCAAGGGTAAAGGGTGGAGCCAGTTCCACGCACGCTGTGCCTCACCTAAAAAATCCACTGCGCAGGCCTGAAGGGTTTACCCACACTTGCAAAGCCCTGTAGCGACAGGTGAGGGACGAAATGGCAGGTGATAAGGTGCACTGGAAGCCGCAGACCCAACCCTGTATGCAGGCGGTTCAGGACATTGGTCGCTCCATAGCATCATTGTCTCCTTTGAGAACTCATGCAGAATTAGTCTTGAGGAGAAAAGACAAGGTAGAAAAAATCGCGCCCCGCCTATGCCACCCAAGGAGACCTTTCACTGTGCTTTTTGCAACCAGATTTGCCTATCCCACATTGGCCTTTTTAGTCATCAGTGTGCTTGTAGTAAGCGTGCATAAAGCCCTTCCCAAATCTTCATTCATGAAGTCAAGCCATGATGATGATGATGGTGATGATGATGATGACAGTAAAACACTGTAGTTCAATTCCACATATATTTTACAAATAGATTACAAAGGAAATAGAAACATGTTTTTCTAGAGCTGAATTTCTATTTACCTTTTAATTATGGATGAGTTTTTGATTGATTTAAGTCATCCACAAGCAACATACTGTCAAGTACTGGCCATCCATGGAGAGCATCAGTACATGCATATTCCTCAAGGTATGTTCCAAAAAAAAAAAAAAAAACCCAAACAAAAAGAGAAATTGAAGGCTGCTTCTTTAATATGGCTACTTGCAAAACTGCCAGACTGTGTAAGTGAATGCAGGAAGATGTTACAGTTGGTTTCCTGTGACAGAGCACTGATGTTTTCACCCTGTATGGTGGATCATCCTGGGATCACACTCCTGAGGATATGCTAGGTTAGGATGAAATATGCAGACCTATTGCAGAAAAAGAATCTGCTTTGACTAATGAGCAGAATAGCAAAAAGAAAACAAGATCTGACAGTTCCTTGATACTAAATGGTGTGACCTAAGCCCATAGCTGTCAAGGTTTTTGCACTGCCAGAAGGGAGATTTGGGGGTTTTGGAGCCGGAGAAACAACTATAATGATTCAGACTTAACCTCAGCAGTGCCCTGGACCATTATTTAATGATGACTCACCTTGGAGTATGCTAGTTAAATATTTTGATAAATGGAGGAAATAAAAGTTACTGGTCCCAACAGTTCCACTGTACATAAATAAAAGAAATAGTTGATAAAACAGTATGAAAAGGCAGGCAGGTAGCATATAATTATTCCCCAGGTGACAGGAAATAAAATGGGCAGCGTAAATCTACTAAAAGGTGTAATTATCTCCAGGTACCAGGCCCACATGAGACATTATCTAACATCTGCAAAAGCCATAGCATCGTTTATTTTCACCTGATGCATCCATAGCAAATATTGCAGCAAATTAGTAAAAGCAATAGGCGGTTGTTGCACAAGAATAAAATGTAAAGTTAAAAACAGAAGTAATGTCTGAGATTTGTGTAAGGGCACTGAGTAAGAGCTGATGTGACATGTTAGACTCACTGGGCAAGGAGCTCAATTAAATATGTATGGTATTCTTCAGGAAATGTACTACATCTTCCATGTGCTCAAAGGTACAGTGAAAATATTTTGCTGCGTTGCTGACATCCAACAAGTTACCCAGGGCCTTTGCACAGCTGCCTTGCTGCCCTCTGTAGCACTGCAGTGATGATCATCACGACATCCTGCACAAAACCCAGTCATGTCCATTGGGTCTGGCACCTCTCCATCTGCTCAGCATGATGAGGTACCCTACAGACACCTTGCATGTGAAATCAGGCATGCTGCAATATTAATAAGATGAGGTGCATAACTGTAAAGAAGATGCCAGTCAAGGCAGCCAAAAACCAAATTATTTTTTGTGCTTTTTTTTGTGTGAATGTGGAAATGGAGATATGATATTAAGTGACAACTATCAAAGCCTGCAGATGAGATAGGGCATGTATCTCCTATCAGGGAATATTTGTGTTCAGCTAGTTGTGCCTATGAAATTTGAAGCACTTACATGATCTGTAGAAAAAGGCACTTTCAGGAATAGATGTTAATCAATAGCCTAAATACTTCAAATACTGAGAAAACAACCTTGGTGAGTTAAGAAAAAAAAAAAAATTAATCTTTCTCCCATTAAAATTTTAATGAATAGAGAATTTTATTCCAAGTGATAGGAATTTCAAAACTGGGTTCAGACAGCCACGTTTTAATTTTTAGACTCTTGCAGTGCAATCAACTTCAATGTCTTAACCTAGCTTTTTTTCAGTGTTCTTAAACTGTACTTGTATGATTTAGAATGAAGTCTTGTAAAATAAGCTTGCAAAGCTTTTGATATTGCAAGGAGTTCTTGCTTGGCACAATATTGATAGGAGTTTTTATTTACGGTTACTGTACCATGTATTTTATAAACAGGATGAATGTGTTTAGGCCTCTACAAGGAGTAATCATGTAAACTGCGGTCTCAGTGAAAAGGTGGATATTAGCCTACAAAAGGAACGTTATTTTCAGATTTCCAAACTTCAGTACTTAAATATTACCATCTTTTAAACATGAAGGTTCCAAAGCATTAGTTCCTACTCAATTGCACTTAGGACCATCAGCTTACAGATCCAGTGTATATGTATTTATGAATACTGTTAATGGAGAAGTGGGCAAATAATAAGTCCACTACTGGTACTATAAAAAATACACACAGTGTGTTTATGTGATGCCAATTAATGGCATGTTTTTGAGGAATTCCAGCTTGACAACTCATTGACAAGTCCTGCAAACTTAAGTCTCAAGAATATATGAGACATGACAGAGGCAGCACAAGTTATCCCACCCTTCCTTCCCAATACTCTTCAACCCTGACTTACCATATTCTGTGGAAAAAAAAAAAATTGCTATGCCTACTCCACAGTTGTTATCTGTGAGTGACCACCAGCAGGCCTGCTGGCTACTGCCAGTTTTGACAGTGGATTATGTCGTGAAATGACATTTGGGGTTTGTCCTTGCTCAATAGCAAACACTGTTAAGGAAGTAGTTTGTAAGACAAGTTCCTCGTATATGAAGGTGGCAGAGTTTTACGGGCAAACAGCTTTAATCTGTCCTTTTCTTTTAGGTTACGTTTGCTTACCAGGGGGAAAAAGTGGGGGAGGAAAAAGTTTGCCTGCCTGAAAAGAAGGAGCTTGCCTACAGAGTAGAAAAAGATTTGATTGCCTGAAAGGAAAAGTGCCTATAAGAAAGAAAAAAAAAAAATATAGCCTGAGTGAGGAGCTTACACACTTGCTTCAAAAAGCCTGCCTGCTTCAGAAAAAAAAAAGCACTTACCTGCTAGAATTCAGCTTGCCAACTTTTCTGCCGGGTGCTGGAAAGCAAAATGCTGAAACAAGGTCTACACTCATTACTTCTGCTGCTATCACACATTCAAAACAAGGCCATCAATTAATTTCTGCACAATAGCCTCTTTAGTTTTAAAATCTACCATGCTTTACATACTGCTTTCAAGGCAATCCTGGCAAGTGAAGGTGCTATGGGAAGTGCTAATCTTTTCATCTTTTTTGTATGGGTTTAAGAAGGGAACAGATCCTAGAAGTTATTCATCACTTACAAGGCATAACATGAAATTTTCTTGTGCTTTTGAAGTGATTCCCCTGAATATAATTGACTAAACTGATTAAAGCAACTGTTGAGTTGAAAGTCTTCCAATCAAGGTCTGAAAAATGCCTTCCTGTGAAATGTTTAATATTTCTTTTTGTATGATCCCCTTATTAGGGTGTTCAACTCTGTATCTGGGAAAATTATGATTTTTCAGGAAACTGGATTACATCTCCTCACCCTCTCTGCAGCTGACACTGTTTGCTTGAGGATTTGTTTTTAGAACTGGACATTTTATTTTATACATTTTATTTTCTAGAAAACAGGGTTTTAGGCAGTGTATTAGACTAGTTTTTACCTGGCTTTATTTTCAGTGCCCAACCATACAAAATTTTTATGCAAAATGAAAAATCTTTAAAATTTAATAGCTATCAAGAAGCCAACTGTAAAATTACATTTTCAATAAGGAAAACATAAAATATTTTCAAATACTGTATTTCCCCCACTAAAGCTTGTATTTTTCTCAAATGTGGAATTTCACATGGTCACAGAATGGTTGAGGTTGAAAGGAACTTCCTGGACTCATCTTGTCCAGCCCTCTTGCTCAAGCAGGTGACCCACAGCAGGCCACCCAGGACCATCTCCAGACAATGTTTGAGTATATCCAGCGTCTCCAGATGGAGACTCCACAGCTTCTCCAGGCAACCTGTGCCACTGTTCAGTCACCTGTCATCACTCAGAACACATCCCTACATAGGTACACATATCTATTTTATAGGTATTTTATACCTATAGATATCTCTTATCTATGCATTCATGAGAAAATACATGCTTTCTGTGTCTGTGTGCTTCCACATATGGCATATAATTCTTTTCTGCCACAAAGGACACTGAACACTGAACCTAAGAGTGTGCCTATAGCATAGCTTCTGTCCTTATTAATCTTCAACAAATGCTTCCTGGGTAAAGAAAAAGCAAACCAATGAATGTTTATTTTATGCTTACATATTTGGTATACTAGTGCAGTGGATTTGCAGTCAGATTTGGCTCTCTGGGTGCAGTTGGTAGGGTGGGTACATCCTAGATCCTCATCCTGCACTTACCATTTAAGTCGTAATAAACATCAACACACAAGCTTATTTTCGACTCCAAGAGTCAAAATCAGAATGCTTTTTTCAACAAACATACATTAATGTTCAAAAGTTAATATTCCCTCTAATTTTAAAATAAATAATAAATTTGCGATAGTAATACACTGGTCATGGATGCTGTCTGATTAATATGCTTGCTTCAGCTTTACAGGGAACAAATGGATCTCCTTTTCCTAAGGCCTCTCAGATCCTAACCATATGACTCCTCAGAGCCCTGCTGCGGAAGGGCTCCACTGGAAACCAGATTGCACAAGAGGTGGCAATGTGAGTTTTAGAATCAATTTTAAAGCCTTCAAAAAGTATACACCTGTGGAATACTTGCTACTTTATTATATTTATCTATATCCTTTTAGACACTATGTTATCTATTCATAGTTCAGCAGGTATGCCATGCTCATCAGTTTCCAAATTATTGCTGGCTTCCTGGCACACCTCTTAGTTATTTTTATCTGATATTTCAAATAAATTACAAAATGCCTTGAATTGCATGATTAGTCCATTATGTATTCTATTTATTACAATTATATGAACTTTTGATTAACCTCCATCAGTTTCATGAATAAATTACCTGGATCGAGGAAACTGCCAGTTAATGTTACAATGTTCCAGTGGGGAGTTTCCGAGAGATTAATCTGCCTTTTTTAGAGGCAGCTTTTTTCATCCCAGCTTCCTTTAAAAGGAATACATACTGCTGCTGCTGCTCAGTTGTGATGAAGAACGTGTGAATGTATTTGCAACCCGCTCAAACTGAGTGGGTGCAAAATTTACTCACAGAACCACATCTTTGGAAGATGATTTGTGCCCTTTCAAATATTGATGGCACAGCCACTCTAACATGATGAGGATAAATTGTGCTAATCATAGTGAGCCTCCCAAGCTGCACTGTATCACAATCCAGAGATTTCTTTCCCGTGTCTTCTGTGAGTGGTGTTGAACAATTTCTGTTAAGAAATCTCAAAACACTTTTCTTCCAGTTTCATTTAGGCAGATGGAGTGGCACCAGCACTTTTATAAAGTGATCAAGAAAACAAGAGCAAATGGTGGGCATCTAACTTTTGGGTACAGAGGAAGTATTTTCTGGAGTTAATAGAGAATGGGAAGACCAAGACAGCAACTTGCCTAGCAAATTCATCACACTCAATACCTGCTGTGTGTTGTAGGCTCAAAAGAGATAAGATATGAAGAGCTTTCATCTCGTCTTAATAACAAGTAATAAACTTCCATAGATAACCTGTTGATAAAAGACTTGGTGGCACAAAGATTAGACAGAGAAAGGAAGTAAGGATGCTGGACAAGGGTGCTGGTGGCCCTTCAATTAACTGTACACAAGAAGACCTCTGAATATAGAATAAAATGATGAAATCAAAGTATTAATTGTAATGACATAGGATCTTTCTGCAAGAGATGAGAAGTGCAGAGATGTCCACAGCAGCATCTCATCACTGCCTGGTGCTGCTGGTGTTCAAAAGCATCATAGTGAAGAAACAGCTCAAAACAAGAAAGCGTGATCAACATGAGGTGCTCAGGAAGACAGAAAGAGGTTTGGGAGACCCTGAGGGAGCACCAGTGAGACAGAAAGGGTCCTGGATAAGCCATCAGCACCCACTGGGTGGGGACCACCGGCATAGCTGCAGTGGTGTGCTGCTGTTCAAAATGAATGTTGATATAGCAAATACAGGATATTTTGTCCTTATATTAGCTAATCCTTAGACTGATCTTAGAAGACAGAATTTAAGTATTTCTTAAATAACCAAATAAACCAGGTCCTGTGAGGTCAGAATAGTCTGTGGGTTCAGTTCAATTTTGAAGGAAAGCTACTGGGAATGATCATTTAATGAGCCTGGGCTATAAATATTATTGTTAGCATACTGATTATATCTTTTTCTATGCTGCTTTCTCATATGAGATAGACAGAGATGGTGCCAACTGCTCTCAGTAGCTGGCAAAAACAGCGAACTGGATGAAAACCAGCTGGTTGCAGCTCAGACTAGAAAGACAGACGACATTCAGGAGAAGTATTTTAGGAACAAAATCTTGCACCAAACTATTCCTGAAGCATTTTTACATTAGACTCAAATTTCTGTGCGACTCACAGATCTATTTGGGATCAGCTTTCCAAAGATAAAGGTAACTGCAGATCATACAAGTTGTCTTGTGGATGACTATACTCAGAATAATTGTATTTCCTTTTCTGCAATCTGTGGTCACAAAAGTCTCAGGATGCTGACAATAGAGAAAAAAGTGCTACAGCCAAGTGCCACAATGACATCACACTTCTCAGGGAATACCAGGGTGCAAGATGACTGAAGACAAGCGACAGCCAGGAGACTCAAATGATAATAAAAAGAGCAGGGACCAAAACTGGAAACATTATTCTAATGACCTAATGATCTAAGTATCAGTTCAGGTGCTAGAAAGCAAACAGGAGTGATGAAAGGAACATTTTTTGGTGTTACAATCTTTTTAAAGTAAATCCTGGAGGACAGATGGTAGGATTGTAAAAGATGTGTTTTCCATGAGCTAAGTCAGGAGCATTAGAAGTGTAAAGAGGCAGGGATTTGAGTAAGAGAGCTGTTTATTATAAAAACTAACAATGCATGCAGTTGAAGTTCACTGGTATTTCTTAGAGCAACCTTGGCAAATAATGTAAGAAATACATAGGGCACTATGAGCCTTTTGTTGTAATTTCCTTCTCTTTCCCAGACACAATAAAATAATATACAGGATTTCTCTCGCTTTCCTCAGTGCAGTGACATTTCACAAAAGGTAAAGCAATGCTGCGCCTACTGACTTCCCTTGTCTATTTACAAGAGGAAATGTCATCAAGCATTAAAAATGTCACTACCTGCTGGGATGACGTCACAGAAATGCTCCTTCCCCTTCAGATGCTGATGTTTGGAGCAATAAACCATAATCTGCTTAAAGAGATCATGGTTTGATAGGCAAATGGCACTCTGCTTAATACCTACAAAATGAATTGCAGAGCAAATACATTTGCCAGGACTGAAGACATTTTCCAAGGAGTGCAGACAAATGTTCACTAACATTGTCTGCCTCTTCAGCCAATTATTGCTGCAATGCAGACAAAGAGGTGCTGTGTCTGCTACTTAAGCCATCTTGTTACAGTCCTTTAAAAGTGCCATGTTCACAGAGAATCATATTTATAATCTTTATACTAAGTACATTTCACCTTAACTGCATCACATCATGAGATTATATAAACAAGACTTTTGTATTTGTGCCAGAGATTTTCTCAAGCTGTACAACTGAGGGTTGCTTATAAACTTCACAGGGTAGAGCTAGTGGGTTTAGGAGCTGCAGTTTTGGTTTATTTATTATTTGAGCAAAATAGACATCATTCACAAAATCTGAAATTCCTTTCTGTCATTAAATGTCTTCCAGATTCATATCCTGCTGTTTATTTCTTGCCTCTACACAGACTTTTTCCTGACATTGCTAAAAAAACATAAATCTTAAAACTAAATAGTTCTCAGAAAAAGAAATAAAAAATTGCTATGTATCACCTACTTACTATCTTCATTATCAAATATTCCAGTAAACATATACGGTAACAAAAGGTCCTTAAATAAGAAATAACATAATTTTTCTTCTCAATTTCAGTTTGTTTTATCCAAAAGAGACATACATACACTGGTTCTTGTAGCCTAAGGACTTGCATGCATAGTGATAAAATGCCAAGTGAATCCTAAACTGAATCTATACTAAGATGCAAAAAAAAAAAAAAACAGTTATGGTGTTTTAGTTGTTATTTGTTTGGTTTTTGGTTTGGGTCTTTTGGTTTTGGTTTGGTTTTGTTATTTTTTTTTGCTTTGTTTTGTTTCGTTTCTTAAACAAGTTGCCAGTTCTTGATTAAATAATAGTTAAAGCTTAAATGAATAAATACATCACAAAGGGGTTTTCCTAATTATTCTAACCTGCTATAACTTGTGTAACCACCATTATTATGGTAGTAAGCCTCCATGCCTTTTGCATATGGAGGACCTATGGTACAAAACCATATGACAGATACCAGTTAGAGATTTTTAACCCCCCTGTGTAAAATAAAGCTGATTTTCTCAGTCCTATCACCAAAACTGCAGTTTGGGGTACATCTATGAAATTTTTCTGGTGAAAACACTGGTAGCCATTAGCTTGCAAAAGAAAAAAGGTGACAGTAAATTAAATTAATTCTTGCTGAGGTTTAACCTCAGCATCTGAACACTTAACCCAAAGTCATTCACTAAGTTAGTGGCAGATCTTACTGCAGACTTTCCTCCATCTTCTCTGCTTTCAATATCAGAGACAGTTCCTTAACTTCCTCAGATTTCCATAGAGATTTCCAGACAAGCAAGATTCACTAGAGTTTAGATGAGTTGAGAGCCAGTGCACAAAGTTTCTCAAGATTGCCTATCACAGGATTACAAATTTATTTTTAGTAGCTGTCCAACTTCTAATGTGAGTCATAAACCTCAATTCAAACTAAGTTTACAAAGTTATTAGATAAAGCTCAGAATCTCAGAATTCTAAATGACTCCATTAGCATCAATGAGTAGGATGCATTTAGGGGAGATACAGCTATACACAATTTAAAATTCATCTGAATATTCAAAAGTTAAATGAAAGAGCTGTTCCCTGGAGATTAACTGGAGAACCATATTCCTATTACTTGCTTCAGCTATATCTTTAGCAATGATTTTTTTTTTTTTTTTAACATTTCTACCTCTCATGCTATTTATAGTGAACACTTACTAGTGTCCCAGTTCAAATTAATATGAGAATGCAACAGCCCTGGTCCCAGTAATACTCCCCTCTATGAGCCAAAACAGCATTCTATTTGTGATATTAACATAAGACTGCATCTACATAGTGCACAAAGGAGAGGTTCCCTCACAGAGACAATGGAAAACTGAGAAAAAAAAGAAGGAACCAAAGTAGACACAAAACAAATATTCTCAAAACATTTTTATGATAGGGTTCAATAATAACTTATATAAGATATATATTATATTTTATATATTATATAGATAAAATATAAAGATATTATACACTATATAATATCTTTCCAATTACTTCCATGCAACCAAAGTACTTTGTATTACAGCAGATAATGTATATAGGAGCTATCTTCTTGCAAAAAAATAATTAAAAAAGGATAAATATAAAAAAATATCTATATTAAGGTCAACTTCTGAAACTTCTGAAAGTTTACTAATAATTCACCGTAAAATAAGTCACTTTTGGCATTAGTAATTAATGAAAGTATTAAACCTGTATCTGTCTTAAGGTACCTGGGAAAAATTTGCTCTGGTTGTTGCAACCTGGGTGAAAAACTATTTTTCTCCCAAAAGATCCAAGCACACATCCCTTTGTCCCACCATGTCCATAAAGAATGGTTTGGGTTAGAAAGGACCTTAATGATTTCCAAGCCCCTGCCATGGGCAGGGACACCTTCCACTAGACCACATTGCTTCAAGCCCTGTCCACCCTGCCCTGGAACACTGCCAGGGATGGGGCAGCCACAGCTTCTCTGGGCAGCCTGTCCCAGTGGCTCACCACCCTCACAGTGCAAACATTTACCGTGTCCTCCCGTCCAAGCAGTTAGCAAGCCACATACACAGGGTATATTGGAAGGTCGTCTGTCATGAAATACAGCCCTAATCAGGAAGAATTGAGAATACAGAATTAAAAATTTATGGTATTAAACAAATACTTATATTTCTGCTACCTTATTTTATCCTGGATAATTGCTTTTACATTTGCTTGTAATTTGGTGTTACTGAATGAACATTTGATAAAAAGATATTGAGTTTTCCATTGCAACTCTCAAAAGAAATGAGCTGGGTGGAAACAACCAAGCCATAACTGATTCTCAATCACTCTCTGGTAGGGCATAACAATGCAAGGGCTAGCCAAGAGTAGGAATGATGTTCTGGAAGTACTGCCTCATAAATAGCACTTATTTAGAATACACAGCTTGGCAAATAGATGGTTTAAATCTCCTGGATCAATACCATCCTTGGGTGAACAGGTCTCTCATGCAATTAGCCTGACTTTGTGTTTGGCAGAGCTTCCTGGTTTCCTAGGCAGGGTGCTCTGGTTTGGTTCGTCCTGAAAGAAAAACCCCAAGCAGGATGTTCACGTTTCAGTCACCTGAGTATTGACTTTAAAGAGCTCTTTCTGACAGGCTCTTTTCCCTTCCTTTTCTCCCCTGTTGCTACTTTATCACACTGACTAGGCTGTACATGAAGTGCCTGAGGGATGGAAGCAAAGTTACAAAACAAGCACATCCAGCCTCCACATCCAGTCCCACCCTGCCTCCTAGAGCATGGCACCACTCAGGGAAGGGTTTAAAAGCACTGAAAGAGTAACTTCATTTTATCTCCACGCTCGTGTTTTTCCTTTTCAGAACCAGGGAATAACAACACGCATTTACCTGGGTTAGCCAGCCCTGTGATACAAAGTTCTGCAAATATGAGCCAAGCACGAACTCATAAATTTTCAGGATCACCCAAAGGGAAGAATCTATGAAATAAATTAATCTCCCAGGCACAGATAAAAAAAAAATGCTGATCTTTAGCACCTCCCACTTAATAATATTAAAGCTCATTACAAATGGTAATAAGCCATGCTTCAGCATGGTTAGGAATATTAATGATATTCTTGTGGTCTTAAAATGGTACAAATGAACAGTGAAGCCAGCAGTCTGATTTTCCTAACATGTCTGTTCATTCATTCATACAGTTTGTGGGTATAATTACCACTGTGTGTTCCTGTTGGCCTGTTATATGCATAAGTAGCTATTTGCATCTGCAAATATCTCATTTACATGTACGGTCACTGTTACAGCTATGTGCATAAATTAGGTATGCAACTGCACACATTGTAATGTTCCTATATTTATAATAAAAAAATGGCTGTGAGCTAAGCCATACATCCTGCTATGTCAACTTTGTGGCAGAACTGGGAATACAACACAAATTGTCAGACTCCCCAGCCTGCAATTTAACCACAGAACCTCACACACTAGAAGAAGAATGGGAAACATAAGCAAGATGAAAGAAACAGCCCAGTAAATAGAATGGTGATCCACCTCAGACTCCTTTTTTTACTTCATTAAACTGTCACAGTTAAGGGACAAGCCCTGTTGTTCCAGAGAATAGATCATCCTAAATACTGATGTCTTGTGAAATAATCCTGTGGTTCTAGAGGAGTAGCAGAGATTTAGCGCAGACCTTTGCTAAGTTTGAACAACATATCCCTTTTTTTATTCAGGTTTCTAGTTTGCAATTAAACAGAGGATTAAAAATTATTGGAAACCTTCCAAACACTTCCCCTTCCCAGACACTGAGGTTTGTACTTGAGTCTTCTAGGAACATACAGTAAACCACATGCAATATTTGTGTTAAAAAAAACCCAACTGCTTTAGTTTCTTGAGATAACTAAAGTGACAATTCCTTTAGAGCCATAATGGAAAGCACATAGCTATAGGGTAAAAGGAAGTAGCAAAGTGAGAAAAAAAAGCAGAAGCTTGTTTGAGAAAACTAGTCTGTGTTTACTGAGAAGGACTACTAGCCTCTGAACTTGTATTACATGTAATTCAAAACATCAGAACACAATCAAAAATGATAGAGGCTGAAGAAAAAGAAGAAAACACAGCAGTTCTCTCTGGGGCATCAGGAGGCACATGTGAGAGCATATGGGCAACAGAATCCACACGTCTTTGGAAAGGGCCTGGATCAGGAGCTATAAAAATCCCAGACTGAGCTCTCAGTTCAGAAAAAGATTTTCTCCCTGTGTGACTCCTGGGAAGTCACAGCAGAACTGAAACAGTGCCTTGACTTTGAGAGCAGGACTTGATGGCTGGAGCCAAGTCCAAACTTGCAACATGAAACCTTTCTCCTTAATAAATATCCTTCACTATATAGCTTCCTAAACTGAGTAGTCATCATATAAAGTTCATTACTGTTCTCCTATTTACCAGGAATGTGACAAGTTACTTCAATCTAAAGCAGGTAATCACATATGTCATAGTTTCAATAACTTAACATGTAATTAGATTCAGCTTTCTTGAAACAAAGTCCCTCAAAGGTCTTTAAGTGGTAGATGTTTAAGTACTGAGTTCTATGCAAAAGACAGCAGCTGTAACATCTGAAAACACCACTCATCCCAATACCATTTATTCCAGTTTAGGAGGAGTTAGAACAAGTGGACGGTGTTGTGGTTTAAGCCCACCCACGCAGCCCGTTCTCTCACTCCCCCCTTTGTCCCCCCCACTCCCGGAGGGACGGGGAGGAGAATTGAAAGATTATAACTCCCACGGGCTAAGATAAGAACAGTCCAGTAACTAAGGTATAACACAAATCACTCCTGCTGCCACCAATAATAATAATGATATGGGAAATAACAAGAGAAGAGAATACAACTGCCCACCACCCACCGACCGATACCCAGCCCGACCCTAGCAGTGATCTAGCCCTTCTGGGTAACTGCCCCCAGTTCTACATCCTGGGCATGACATGCTGTGGTATGGAATACCTCTTTGGCTAGTTTGGGTCAGGTGTCCTGTCTCTGCTTCCTCCTGGCTTCCCCTCCTCCCTGGCAGAGCATGAGACTCACAAAGTCCTTGGTCAGAGTAAACATGACTTAGCAACACTAAAAACATTGGTGTTACCAGCATTGTTCCCGGGCTGAAAGTCAAAACCACAGCACTGCACCAGCTACTAAGAAGGAGAAAAATGACTGCTATTGCTGAACCCAGGACAGTATCCACCACTTATTCCATACTATTCACGTTATGCTCAGATCCCACATTTTCAATATACTTATCTCATATATATATATATATATGTACATCTACAGAGAGAGAGAGAGAGAGATCATTCCTTAGTTCATGGACCAATCCCTATAAAGCTGCTGAGTCCATCCGGTCCATGATGTCAGGCTCCAACTCTTGTAACAGTCTTTCAGAGCAGGAGAGAGAGTGTGATGTAGTCAGTCTAGCAGGCCTCCCCGTACCTGTACTTCAGCCATCGTCCTCCATACCAGAGAGGCTTTAACCGCTTGGCTTGCTTAATTGCAGCATGTTTCACACTTGTGAATCACCTGGGCAATAGTGTCCATTGCTAAGTCCACCACTCAATCATGAGTCCATCTGTATGTTGCCCTGATGGCCTGAAGTGCCATGGGCCCACCAGGCCAAAAATAATTCACCCTCCCCTTCAACACTTTCTGCAACTTGTTGCTGGGGACTCCATACAGCTGCATTCCATCTCCGACACTTCCAAAGCACTGGAGGGGCCCAGTGGACTAGATACTTGCCCATACTGTCCCACACACCCTGCCACTCATGACTGTCCAGCCTCGGGGAAAATCTCCTGGTCCTCCTATATCGTCATCTAACCCCAGACAAGACCCAAACCCGACTCTGCTTAACTTTTGAGATCAGACAAAATGGTGGTGGGTAAAACACAGTCTCTGTGTGTGCCACCATGCTGATCCCCATCACAATCAGCAGGCAGGTCCCAAGGATACCCAAAGGCCATTCAAAACCTTCAGAACTCTCAGTTGATGCTGCTGTACTTGTCACTGGGGCTGGTGTAGCTGCTGTGACTGGAGCTGGAGTAGCTGCACTGTCTACTGGGATCAGAGTTTGAGTAGCTGCTGTACTTGTCACTGGGGTTGGTGTAGCTGCTGTACTTGTCACTAAGGCATGTGGGAATGTCTCCCTCACAGGCTGACCACCTGAGGAGGGGAAAAAAGATGTGTAATTGCTAAGCAATTCTATTATATATTTCCCAAAGTGTAGAGGTGGTGACCAGACTGGGAACGCAAGCCAGATCAGTTTTATGATCAATGAGTCTATTGTATTACAAGTCATTACCATAAAGTACAATGAAACAAGAACCTTAGCCCAAGGTCCCCAGCCAATAGACACTAACACAGCAAATACCGGCTGTAAGTATGGTACAACACGCTGAAACTGTGAGATCAAGAGCAACAACTTTGAGAGCCAATAAGTCAGCATTGTGATGAGTGACTATTAATCCAAAAAAATGAACGCTTATCATAAATGCAATTAGAAACACTGCAGTCAGACCTGTCATTATCTCAACCCTTCGGGCCCCACGTTGGGTGCCAAAAAGAACTGTCGTGGTTTAAGCCCAGACACACAGCTCGCTCTCTCATTTCAGCCCCTTCCTCCTCCCTGCTCCTGGAGGGATGGGGAGGAGAATTGAAAGAATATAATTCCCATGGGTTGAGATAAGAGCAGTCCAGTAACTAAGGTGTAACACAAACCACTGCTGCTACCACCAATAATAATAATAATGCTAAGGAAATAACAAGGGAAGAGAATACAGCCACTCACCACCTGCCAACCAATACCCAGCCTGACCCGAGCAGTGATCTAGCCCTTCCGGGTAACTGCCTCCAGTTTACATCCTGGCCATGACGTGCTGTGGTATGGAATACCTCTTTGGTCAGTTTGGGTCAGGTGCCCTGTCTCTGCCTCCTCCCGGCTTCCCCTCCTCCCTGGCAGAGCATGAGACTCACAAAGTCCTTGGTCAGACCAAACACTACTGAGCAGCAACTAAAAACATCGATGTTATCAGCGCTGTTCCCAGACTGAAAGTCAAAACCACAGCACTGCACCAGCTACTAAGAAGGAGAAAAATGACTGCTGCTGCTGAACCCAGGACAGACGGTCAACTGAGCTGAAAATAACATTCTCTTCCCTTGAGGGCAATATTCCTGGTGCAAAAGGAGAACAGCAAAAGGAACATAACTACAGGTAACACTGAGTTATTCGGAGAGAAAGGGGAGTTCTTAAATTCTGCTTCTTCCTTCCCAGTGTTTTCCCAGTTTGATACAAAACCATTTTAAGGTTTTGTATCGAACTGTGTCATTGGAAGAAGAAAGGAAATAATCCAGAGTGTGGGGACCAAAACCCAAAACTTATTTCACCTCTCTGGAACTGGAAGAAAATGGCATATTAGTGGTCTAAGGCTTTTGCCTTTTAGTGCAGCATCAGTTTGTTATTGAGTTAAAAACCACAGCAGCCTTTGCTGAGCCAGGCAGGTTACAGAGTACACCTGTGAAGAGCACTGCTATCACAAGTGGTTATGATTACCCACCAGAAATGGATCATTTTTAATAGCTGGAACAGAAAGTAGGTATGTCAGCACCTGTACATCTCAAAAGTGTATATGTTTCACGTCTTCCTGGCCCCCATGGCAATCTTGCCTGCTTTTTGCCTTTGCTGTCATTTACTATGAACTGGTAGGATCCAGCAGCCTTATTCTACTTGAAAGAAATTCCAGCTGCCAAAATGCTAATCCAACTTGAATTTTGATTGTGTTGTTGCCAACAAGAACCTGCTTATTCCGCTCTTTCAGATATTATCTCTCTATGAAGCACCCTTTCTGACAGCACTTAGGGACACTAACATTGGCCTTTGCCTAACATTCCCTAGATGACCTGTATCAAACTAATCAGATGCCCTTTTGTCTGAACACATGAGCAAGTAGGTGACCCCATTTGAAAATATTCATTAAATGGTTTCATCATTTTTTTTAATGTTACATTAAAGTCATTAACATATCAAGTCAATTTATGATCTCAATTACAGAGGAGTAAATCTGAGGCAATTACACAGAATATGATCAAAATCTTGTGTGAAATAATTAGAACATTTCAGTTGCTTTTGGTGAAACTTCACTACTGGTATAATATATATTAATAAAGGCCACTAAAATGGATGATGTCAGAAAATTCACTGAAATCAAGTCTCAGGTTGCACAGGAAAGATATCAAGTGAAGCAGATGAATGAAACACTAAGGTCCTGGCAATCAGTTTTAGAGATACTTATGATCTTCACCCATCTGGTGGGAACAAGACTAATTCACCTGATAAACTGAGCATCAGTGACCTTCATTATAAATTCACTAAAACCTCACTGAATAAATGATGACTATTAACCTCAAATTATGTAGACATATAATTACCCAGACTGGATTCTCTGCATACCTGTTACAGGGGCACAACCTGTCTCCCCCAGCTCCCCCAACCACCCCATACACACATTAGCAAGTGTTTACCTAAATGCAGTTACAGACACAAATATGTTAAACAAAATTTTCACTGTTGAAAAAATCAAGATGCTATGAGATAGGAAATATCAGAATTAAAATTGCACATAAACATATTCTCCTCTCTACTAAAACATGCATATGGATTCAGGATCAGGCTTTACTTGCATTCTCCTAATGACACCCTCTCCTTCAGGACAAACAATTTGAGAAGCTTTTCCATTTTCTTGCTATTTAGTATTGGTTTTGATACCATGCATTACCACAGATATGAGGATAATAAATTTAAGTCCTGATTTCTATCATATTTAACTGCTTCCTTAACATTTAACATGTGTGCTTCTTCCAACAACTTTTATTAATGCTATGAGGGAACTGGAATTTCTATTCTATAGGAAGTTTATATGTCTGGGGGAAAAAAAAACATAAAAATCGTTTTCTGAAAAGATGGTCATTCTCAACACAGGCAATTTGTGGGAGAAAGGAAAGATAGAAACAGAGAATGCAACCCTGCAACCGTGTCTGGATAATGCCTCAGTTTCAGAGGAAGCAGGTGACGCATCCTACTCTCACACAAATACTTCAAAGTCTTCCACAGTGGGACCATTTATTTATCTGGCTTCTGAAAGAGCTTGAGGAGGCAGCCATCAGCTCTGGAAGCTTTCTTACCTACCCCAGGGTAATCTGAAGGGATTTGTTTGTTTGTTTGTTCTTAAATAAGCTGAAGTGCAGGCAGGGGGGACCCAGCAGTGGCTCATTTTGGTGGCAGCCTGCCTGGCAGGAAACTGAGCCACAGGCTCCACGCTGGATGTGGCATCAGGATGCTCAGACCACCGCTGTGGTTGCATCTGGGATGATATCTATCTGGGCTGGCAGAAGACCAAGCAGGCCTCACTTCCTACATCAGCTTTCACATCAACACAGTCCCATCAGGTACCTGTGGATGCTGACTAGGGTGGCTTCATTAAACCAAATGGATTCTGCCTAACAACTCAGGCACCAGCTTTAATCACTGCAATCGCTTTAAAAACAAGGAGCCACTGGGCAAAGAGATTAAGCTAAAAAATACTAATTCATAACAGATAGATACCCAAAATAAGTGAACTAGAATCCTTTCTTGCAGTGTGTGTTATCATTTTATAACAATGGTGTGGGCAAATCTCTCCTGGACACCAGCTGCAGCAGGAAACACTCAGCACACAGGTATCAGGTGTTCAAGGCAGGGAAAAAAAAAACATTGTGTATGTGTCTGGCTTAGCATTTCCAGGGAATCTGTCACAGATGAAAGGATGGAATCTAATTTCCCCAGCTGTTCTTGACAACACAGTAACAACAAAATAATTCAACTTTTTCAGGCAAAACAAAGGACAGAAATATAGTGAATTGTTAACAGAAATGACTGCTGTTCACTGCTGAGGTAGAAGTCCTTTTCGGGTCAACCCTTTCTTTCCCTACATCCTTAGCTGGCTCCCCACACCAAAACAAAAAGCTTATTCATAAAAAATAGATCTACAATACCTTTGAAGCTGTCCTTTTTCAGCCCTTAAAATGTTCAAACAACATGCATTTAAGAAATGTCTGGTCAGCCACCTGGATGTTTGAAATACCATTTTTTTATGTCTTACAATCATCATCATTTTTTTTCAAGAGTAACCTCGTACTTCAACTACCCACAAACTGCATTTTTACAAAGCATCTCTGCATTTCCTAACTTGCTGATTTGACTGAGTCATCTCAGTAATTTTACACATGCTGGTTTTCAGCCAAAATGATGAAAATGTGGGTAACTTACAACTTAAAAGAAGACCAACTATGAAAACCATCACCAGTAATGATCAGTACTGGTCTCCATTGGCGTTGGTCCAAACTACTATTAAGCCAACCGGCACCAGTGTTTTTTACTGTATTAATGGTTAAGTACAAGTATTCTCCCAGTACAAATAAGAACAAAATATAACTGGAATTTCAGTAAATATGGACTTCAGGACACTATTAGGCTTAAAGGACAGGATGTGACATTTCACTTGTGTAGAAGAATCTTTAGTTCTTTGATCAGTAGTGCCAATTCATCAATGTGGCTTTGTGTCATGCAGATATTGCCGATTCTGATAAACTTTAAGTACAAGGAATAAAAAAAGAATTATGCAGAATGCTCATAGTATTGCATCAATCAATGCCACAGCTTTCTGCTCACAGGCACAGAAGACAGAAAAAGCCCTTACTTTCATTTTGGCTTTACAATGCACTTTTTTTGCATTTTTATGTAAATCACTACCCAAAACCAATTTGTCATCTTTCTGAAACAAACCTATCATGAACCTACAAGAGAAATGCATATTCAATTGTGAGGGAAACAAATTACTAAAGGCTGTAAAAAGCTCTCTGCTTAGGGAACTATCTGCCCTTCAAAGCTAATACACATTAGCAAATGTTAGAGTTCTGGGAGAGAAAGAAAGCAAGGATAGTGCTGAACTTGGTTTTTGCCAGAAGTAGTGGGTGGCCATGTAATTTTGTTGGTGTTCCCTATTGTTGAATAATCCTGCAGTAACACATTTTTCTCACCTATGACAGTAAAAGCCTAACCCCAAGGTAAGGATTTTTAGATTTTAAAAACTCATGTCTTTGGAGCATAAGGCAGAATTGCTTTGTAACAAATTGGTTCTTTTCCTTTTGAATCAGGAGGAAAAAAAATGGTGATGGGAGGGAACACCAACATCCTCAATCAGAAAGCAAGCTTACTACAAAAGTCAAATCTGATTCATCAAGCATATAGTTACCCTTTCCTTCCTTCAGATAAGAGGGACTCTTCATCAGGGACTGTAGTGATAGGACAAGGGGTAACAGGTTCAAACTTAAACAGGAGAAGTTCAGGTTAGATATAAGGAAGAAATTCTTTACTGTGAGGGTGGTGAGGCACTGGAACAGGTTGTCCAGAGAACTGGTAAATGCTCCATCCCTGGCAGTTTTCAAGGCCAGGTTGAACAGGGTCTTTGGTCTAGTGTGGGGTGTCCCTGCCCATGGCAGGAGGGCTGGAACTAGATGATCTTAAGGTCCTTTCCAACCCAAACCATTCTATGATTCTATGGTTCTATATTTACCTATCTACATGAGGCTGCTGAACATAGCTGCTTCTTGATTTTTAATACTGAAATTTAGACTATGTTAAATTACGCTTGGAAATTAAACAACCTGGTTCTCTTGGAAGATGGCTTGAGGCAGAAGGAGAGACAGACTACAGAATGAGACTTTAGATAGAAGTCTTTTATACTAAAGGTATCATAAAGTGCTTTCAGAAAGACATTGCTACATTCACCACAGAAATCCACAGAACCATTCAGAGACGGCAACATGAGGTCTGCAACTGCTCACAACTTAGTTCAAAGTGCCAAAATGTTTTTAGAGGTTGCTAAAACCTAGGGATGGTTCAGTATAAACATAATGATTTTTAATTGCATGGACATATCAGCTAGAGTGCTTGTGTATGCAACTCAGAATTGAACTATCAGCTTAAAATTATTTCCTTGGAGGACTGTTTGTTTATGGTTTCTTATTCTTATGCTCACTACAGTACGCGACTGTTTGGAAGAAACCACCTTCTCTCCAAGCCTCCAATCCAACAGTTTTTCCTCAAGAAGTCATTAATGTCAGATCATTTAGAAGATTTTTGCAGGGAGAAAGTGTACATTCAGAGTGGAATGAGAAATGTCAAACTTCCAACCCCTGTTCCATTGCCTGTGGCCTTCAACCTAAACAATGTGATTGAGGTTTATCAACACAACACATAGGCTATGTAAGAACAGATTCCTGGGTTTTGTGTTAGTGTTTCTTGTTTTCATGTTATTTGAATCCTGGAAACATTCCACAAAAAAAACCAACAAAAAAACCAACAAAAAAAAAACAAAAACAAAAAAACCAAAAAAAGTGGAGCTAACCATTTTTTTGGGGGGTTTCTTTTGTTTCTTTTTTTTTTTTTTAAAAAGAATTAAATGAGAGCAATACTAATTTCACACATATCTAAATGTGCAGTACTAAATTCACACATATCTATTGTTTGCAATTAACACCCATAAAAGATTATTGTAATGCTAGTTATGCTACTTTATGCACATTAAGTGAAATGCCCCATAATCCCAGGAACAATAATTTTAACAGTTTTGCTTAAATAGGTGACAAACACATAAACAACTAAATGTATCTGAAAAGACCAAGCATTCCAAAAATCTGTTCTGACAATATCAAAGATGGATAGTGCCCACATTCTTAAATATAGAATTATTAGATAAGTGTTACTTGCTGAGGGCTTTAGACTCCTCAGCATTAATTTACACAAACATGTAGGGATAATCCCCCATCTCTCAGGAGCAAACCACGGAGGCAATCATGACACTTGTTCCATTGATTTCCTGCTTCATTTTGGAGAGAGGGAGGAAAAACTAAAACACTCTAGCAGTAAATAGCTTTCTTTGGAAAAAGTTGAGATGGGTGAAAATCCAGATCTACAAAGCACTTGGGTAACTTTTATGTCTAAAACAACACATTTGGGTACCTTCATAGAAACCTTGTTAATTTAACGTATGTCTCTATCTACCGGGAAGTTAATGAAGACCATAGAATTCAATATGCAGCAATGACTTCAACACCTAAAGAGGTAATATTGTCCCCAAAACACTTCTGTAGAGAGGAGGAGGTATTTTCCATCTTTTGTGTCAGTGAAGAGGGAAAAACCACCTGTTGCAAATCATCCTCACTCAGTATCCTGTTTCTCCAAATCCAGGAAGATATCATTCCTTCTGAAAAGGCTGGGATGAAGCCAGCCTTTATCCATCCTAAGGAAGCTGTACCACTGTGCAAGTGCAGAACACTTTTGTAGGGCTAGAGATTGAGCGTGGAAGATACTTCAGCCTCCAGATTCAGAGCACTTTCTTAAAAACTAGGAATGAAAGCTTGATTTTCCTCAGGTAGACATAGTCCAGGGTTCTCTTGTTTCTGAATTAATTTTCTAAGAATCACCACCTCCAAAGGGCATGAAATTGGTGTCATTTCCTCAGAAAAGGCACTTGAAGTTGTGCAAAAGATTCTCATTCTCTCAACATCTAAGAAACCTCATTTTCCTTTTTAATTCCAGACCACACAAATTGACCAACTTAAAGTGTCAATTTTTGTTCTGTGTAGCAAGCTAAGATCTGCAGCTTGTGAACCTATGTGTACAAGTACATGCAAACATACATGTGCATTACTACTATAATATAAAATGAACTGCAAAGTACCAAAAGACATAGGACTATATACCAACTTTACACTTCAAATGTAAATAAACAACCAAATAATATACTGCAGTTTTGTAAAAATCAATTTTGTCCTTTTCTAGTAGAATTCATACAAATCACACTGATATCTAGAAACATTCAAAATATATAACAAATCTATTACCTTTGCTTTCTAAACTATTTCTACCTTGCACTGGATTTTTCAATTTCTTTATACATATATATGTGCAATTTTATAGGTATGATTTTGTTCCCTTTCATCAACTGTATCGTGTAGCCCTGTTTAATCTTTTTCCCACTGAAAGGGTTAAACTTGTTGCTCTTACTTAAGATCACAGTGCACAGTGTTTACGAGAGCTTCTTTCTACTATGAAACTAAGGCTGAGAAAATTACTTTTACTCAATGCTTCTGCTTTAAAAAGGATAATGATTTCATCTGGTTAGAGCTGTCTGTACCTACTTAGTTTATTGCAGGGAAGAAATTGCCTGTTCACTCATGATAAGATAATTTGTCGCCTTGGAAATTAAATTATCCATCCCAGTTTACCTTGAGGAGGAATACTATATAATGCGTATTTGTTCCATTACACCTTTAAATCAGAAATACGCTTTACTCTACAAATATGTTCCATGTAATCAGACATTAAGACAAGTTAAAATAGTCCCTGACTGCAACTTAATTAGGCTCCAAAGTTGTCAATTGTGAAAGATTTGAATCCAGTGGAACTAAAAGGATATTAAATAAATAATTTCTTTTAAAGAATAAAACTAAGCCTGAAATACATTTTGAAGTTCTCTTTTACTTGGGCTTTTTTAATGCTGTCAGGGAAATTCACCGCAGAAAGCCATGTCAAGTACAAGTCCTCACTCTCCAAACCAGAATAGCATCTCCAGGTGTCATTACAAGATGGAACAATAGACAGGATCAAACCTTATTTTCCACCTAATATTTTAAATTATTTGAAGAATTAAGATAGGTATGTAGCTATTTTTTTTTCCTGTTTCTGACAGATTGTACATAAATATGGTCTGTTTTTCAGAGTTTTTGGTTGTTTGTAAAATTATCATTTCTTGACAATTTTTAAATGCCAAGCTGAGGGAAATTTTAAAATTTAAAACACGTTTTCACAAAACGACAGTAATTAAGAACAACCACGGTTCTAGGCCAAGGAGAACACATCACAAACCATGGGTAGGGCACGGCAGGGCACATCTCTCAAGGCACTGTTTGACACTGAAGCCAGCTTCTGAATCCTCCATGGAGATCATCATTGAGCCACATAATTCAAGCCATTCATTAACTTCTTAGATAAAGTTTTTTAAAAAAAAATAAAAGCTAAGATTTTTATTTTTTTTTTCCATAGCATACTTTATCAAGCCTTTAAGTGGTGATGATAAAGGATTATGAAACAAGGTTTTGTGTTGGTGGCTCTTACATGGACTCTGAGCATGACCTTGAATGAATCGGTTAATCTCCTTGTTCCTCTTTCTCCACTTGTGAAACAAGGAAGGTAATCTCCCCTACAGTGGGGAAATGTTTGAGGAATCAATGAGATGTTTGTTGGAAAATTTAGATGTGAAATATGTGAAATCATCCATTTTATTTAAAGTGCATTTTTTTTTAAGTGACTTCTAGGGATAGGAGCTACCAACATTTTTTGCTCCTCCCAAATACTGGTTTGACAAAAACGAGCCTTTTAAGGGAAACAGAGGGTTTGATAAAGATTTAATGAGGAATATTGCTCAAATTCCTGAGGAGATTTTCTGCATCCATGAGTAAAACTGGAAGGTGCAAGTGGGTTTTACAACTGATGTGGACACTTGTCCCAAATCCCAGCTAATAAGAAGTATGTAACAGTTTAACATGTTTAACAGTTTAACATATTTAACATGGCACTAACTATTATGACCTTCCCTCACCTTTACTGTAATCTCGCTATCTCAGTCTCACTCACAAATCAAGAACTGCTATATGAAGTATACTTTACAAGGGTATTTTTTGTTTAGTCTTACCGTCCTAGTGTATGCTACATAAGAAAGAGTTGGAAAACACAAAGTTCAGTGGTGGAAAATGAGAAAAATAGGTGAATGGAAGGCTGGAAAAGGGATTTTATGTAGCACAGAAAAAAAATTCTCCATCATTTCTAGGTCTGCTTATTAGTAAATTAATTATATTATTTATTAAGTAGAGAAGCACTTACTGGGGGAAAATTCTGCATGTGAATAAAACATGCTTAGATATTAGTAACTAAATGGGCAAAGCATCACCATTAAGCTTCAAATGAGTACTTAAGCAAGCAGGATCCAAGCAACAAAATTACAAGAAATCTGAGTGATTGCACCATTTAATGAAGTCATTTACCTCTGAATGGTGTAGTGCGCACTCGCAGTAAGCAAGGAGAACACATTATGTGATCTAAAAGCAGGAACAAAATCAGTAAAATCATCTTCTGATGTAGAGGCTGTTAGCTCGATTTATTTACTACTTACCATCTATTGCGTATTCTTGAGCAATAGTATTTTCTCCAGGAGTGGAACAGAAACCAGTTTTCACTGGTTCAGTAGGAAAGGTGAATAACACAGTCTAACAAAAGAAAGCTACAACAGATTTCTGGTTTTGTTTTTTGTGGTTGGGTTTTTTTGTTTGTTTTGTTATTTGGTTATTTGGTTGGTTTTAGGGGTTTTGTTTGATTTTGTTTTCTGTTTTTGATGTACATTACCGCAGTTGGTTTTGGGGCATCTTCTTAAATAATTTGGTCTCTATAGATAGTATTAATGAACCTTTTGTTCAGCTTCATTTTTCATTTTTCAACTGGGAAATGCTCTTTCTCTTGTCTTCTCTGCTAATCCCTGACAATTATCGGCATATCTGTTGCAAAACCACAACCCATGGACTTAAAATTCTTATAACAAACAAACAGAAAAAAAAACTAGTAAAAAAATTAGACTTAATGTAGGGCTTATTTATTTTTTTTATTATTTCCCAAGAAAAATGCACAGACATAATACAGCTGAATTTCAATCTCAAGTAGTGGCTGTAGCTGTCTGTACTGCTCAGATACAATAGTTTGAAGATCATTATTTTTTGTTCTGAAGCCAGCCTGCTGTTCTCACCAAACGAAAAGCAGGTCAGAACCAAGCTATTTAATTAGCTGGGAAGGCAGGTGATGCTTAAGCACGCTGCTAATCATTTTCTAACTATTTATAATTTTCCATCAGGGGTAGGTTGACAATAGAATTTCCAAACAACATGCATAAAATGATAATTCATGGCAAAGTGGTGTAGAAGTAGTATTACAGTTAATTTTAGTAAAAGGAAATGCTAGAAAATAATAGGCTATAAAAATATTGAAAATAAAAATTCATCTTTTTTTATGTCTGAACAGTACTCAAATCTGCATCTGAATTAACTGAACAGTAACAAAGTAAAACAATAGTTGATTGTTATTTAAAGAAAAAAAAAAACACTAATGAGATCTCAAATTATTGAAGCACACAAAGCAGCTCACCAGCCTGTTCAATTTCTATTTTCCTAGGTGGTGCAGAGCTTGAACCAGTGGTTTGTCTTAGATTCCATGAAAACTCCACATGCATACATAACACATGCTACTAAGTTTTACATGATTACTAACAGAATAAAATTTGTGTTGTTCACATTACTTTTAACTTCCAATAACAACATCAGATATAAATGGCTCTCTTTCCTGTATTTTTTTTTTCTTGCAATGGCCGTCCCTTTATTAAACACAAGCTGTTATATTCAGCAATGTAATTTTTAATTTAACTTTACTGGTTTTGAGTTCCAAGTGTTTCTAACCTTAAGAACATTCAGTGTCCTCTTTGGAGCAAAGTAGGGTAAAAATGTAACATCATTGGGGGAGTTTTAGGAGGAAATACAGTAACATAGGGCTTGACTCTTCAGAAATCAGGGTTTTTTTTGATGCAGTAACTTCACAGACTTCAACAATTTGGCTCTTAGAATAACAAAGCTTTTGATTTCAGATATACCAACCACTACCAAATACACCCAAAAACTTCAGAGCAGCTACCTCTTGTGAAAGTAAGCAGCAGCGATTGCCAGGTTTCAGGTAACACATAAAGAAAACCAGTCTCTGTGGTGGTGAAGGGAGCTCTCTCATGATATATATTCCAGTAAGGAGGGCTGTGTTTTAATTAAGACAAAAAATTAGTATTAGCGATGCATTTTGTGGTGTGGTAAAACAAAGTCTTTTTTCCCTGTTGTTAGTGAAAATCAGCTAGATAGCTATATTGTTAATGAAATTTTCACCACTTATTTGCCAGATTAACATTCTTCCTAATAGGTGGCTCAGTACCTAGTGCTATTAAAGCAAGTATGCAGAACCTTAATTTAAAGGACTAATTAGTCCCAAATAAGTGACTATTACATTCTAGGAATAGGGACTCAGTCCATAATGGCTTTGTCTATAAGGTTCGAGAAGGGATGTATCTGCTTGCTTGTGGAAACAAGATCAAAGCTGGATTTGTTTAGTTAGCGAGCTGTTTTCTTCCACTGTGATCATAAGACCACTGAAATAAAGCAGGGAATTTGAAAAATGAGATTTTGACTGAAAAACGAGTCCTCTGGCACAGAACCTTCATGAAGATTAAGGGATAAATCAGGCATCACTTCTAATCTTGTAGGTAAATAAAGTAATCAGAAGGATACTAAAGGAATGTCTAGGTTATCAAATTTAGTAGTTTTGTTATTCTGATTATTTATTTAATCCATTGAACTACACTGTTATTTTGATTTCTTCATGAAATCCCTTCTTTAGAGAAGATACATTGTTCTACAAATTCCTGCACAAGATTATATTCTGCAACAGGAGATATTAAATAGCTGTGAGGAACACAGGAATTCCAGTCTGAAGTGATTCAAACATTGCAAATTCACTCATACATACATACAGCTATAGAAATATAACTTCACTAAGATAACTTTCATAGGAAGCTAAAGTATAAATGTTACTGTATTTTTATAAACATATTACATGTAACTTTTGCCTTCAAATCTCTTCATTGTTGGCAAAGTTATCCCAAGTCATAAAAATAGAGTCCATAGATTTAGTTAGAGAAAACCTAAAATAAAATCTATGTTGTTAATGTGGGGGGTATTAGGTGGTATGTGGTGGTGTGTTGTTGGTTTTAAATGATGAGTTTGAATGGCACATATTTTTGTTGGTATCTCTGCTGGAAGTCTGGGACCTTTGAAGCTGCAAAGACATTTCTGGTGGAAAACCAGAATTATCACACAGGCTTCTTCCTTTCAGGACATTGTGGCAAGCATCAAAGCATCACTACAGAAGGAGATAATAAGGAACAGTGCACCTGTTAATTTAGGCTACGTTCTAGCATGTTCCTTTACAATTCTGCCAATTGACCTTACAGTTTTCTCATGTATTTGATAGCCATCCCAATCATTCTGGGGGTACACAGTCTTATTACATCCCTATTTGTGTCTGCTTCAACAACATTAGAAATATGGTTAAGTTCTAGGCTATATATAAGTACAGAAAATCCCATCTTGTGTTGGCCCTAGGCCTTCAAAGTAATATTTTTGAGCATTCCAGAGAAGTATTTCGGGCAGCAGAGCAGCTATTTCCAACTTACCCCCTTGAAATTAAAAATTAAAACTGTTCTTAGGAAATATTAGAGGTCCTTCTGATCACCTGCCTCCGACAGTAGCCTCTGATGCTTCAGAGTAAAATTCCAGAACCCTCACAATGCACAGGTAAAAGGTATGCTGCCCATAAGAAAAACAACATTTCTAGCTAGTATCATTGCTTTTGCCCTGAAGCAAGAAAATGTATATCATTTCTAGATCCCTGATTATTTTTAAAACCCTAGTAAGCCTGGCTAATGTTACAATATATACAAACATCCATTTCCTTTTTTAATCCGACTGAGCTCTTGACTCCAATAATATATTGTGGCAATGACTTTTGTCAGCTTATTGTTGGCTGAAAAAATAATTCCTTCTGTTGACTTTAGATTTGCTGTCTTCCAATTTCTTTGAATACTGCCTTCCTCCAGTATTATGTCAAGAGCTAAGCAGAAAGCCTGCACTAGCTTCGCTATAAATTCATTTTCATGCACCATCTTTTTTACACAGTTATATTTCATGTCCCATCTTGTTCATCTCTATCCTGAAGTAAACTGCTCCTGTCTTTTCAATCTTACTTCATAGGGTAGTTTTTCCACTTCTCTAAGCATTCTTATTGCTAATCTTTGAACCCCTTCTTTTTTCCCTATAGTCCTTTTTGATATAAAATAAACAGATCTGAAAGCTGTGTTCCAGAGGCAGCTTACTTTACAAATAATGCTATAATACCATCAATATCAATTTATTAAAAAATCCTAACCCTAGATTTCTTATCTTTGTTAACCTTCACTGCTGACTGATGAGGAGGGTTTGCAGTTGTTTGCATTTCTGATCTATGGTACATTTGAGCCCAGACGTAGTGTAACAGCATTTGTGGAATATAATTCCTAACACATGCTGAACTTACTGAAGATGGTGGATGCATTATTTTTCCCTTCATACTTTATAGCCTGAGAGCAACTGCACGCCCTGAACATGGAACAAGTGTTTTCCATTCCTCTTGGAAGTCTGCAATGCCTCAGGCACTTTTCAAGCAACATCCTTTCATTTCACATAGAGAGAGCCAACTGATCTCCTGGAATAAAAGCAGGTCCCCAGAGAGCACCCAAGCCCCTCTTTTGACAACAGGCAGTAAAATTTACTGGTATTGACCACTTCCATGTGACAACTCATAAGTGTTGCCATTGTCTTTTTGTATGGTAGCAATTCAGACTGAATGCTGCAAATGCAATGGAAATTGTGCCTGGAGCAGGACCTCTCACCAGAGAGCTGTCATTAGATCTGTAGGAGATCTTCCACTCATTGCTGTGTTCATGAGCTCAGTTTATTCTTCATAAACCAATTATGTTATGCTGTTTTCCAGATTATGGAAGTCAGTTTTATGTTAAGGTACTCTGCCCTAACAGCAGAAAGAGGCTTCTGTGCCTTTTCTGGGAACAATTTGTTACTGAGGACAAACATCTTATCTGTGGGATTGAGTAAAATGTATATTCCTGACCACTAGATTAAAAATACTCAAGTCCACGTGTTGGTGGGAAAATGCTTTAAAACAGACTTAAACATTTAATCAAAGGGGTTTACAAAGCAAAGCATGCACTAGTAGAGTGCAAACTCTACATTGTTTAGTGTAATTCTTCATACTGAATTACAGATTTCTTCGGAGCAATCCTGTGCAGAGCTTGGTGCCTGCCTACTGCATGTTAGGGCCATACACAGGGGTGGGGGGTACAGGTGACTAAAGAAAATTGCTTCATGGAAGCAGATTATTCATCCTCTGAATTTCTACCTCTGATGTATGAAGGAAAAAGACAACCCTGTGTAGGATGACTTGTTAGAGCTGAAGCAGGAGTAAAAAGAGTCTGTGACCGAGTAGGAATTACTATGATGAGTAATACCTTTATCATTAGAGAGGGGAAAATGTTATTGTAAAATTGAAACTATTGTATTGTTAGGTGGGTGAAAGTGTCTGTATTTCTCTTTTATACAAGAAGGTGAGACAAAGAGAGGCAACAACTCTTTTCCTCCAACATTCTTTGGAAACTTTTTCACATGCAGAGATAAAAGGGTATGTCTAAATCATCTTTGAAGTCTTTCTTGTTTCTCTCCCATTTAAAGTCTCAAAGGTCCAAGTCCCTCCAAGGACAGCCTTACTAGTCTTCTAGAGAGAGGAGTAGGGCAGGAGAGCCACATTTGACACAGGTTGATCCCCTGAATCATCCAGGTAACACAGCAGGTGTTCTGAGATTGCTACTCTCCTTTTATCCAGGTGACGGGCAGCACAATCCAGGCATGGAAGTGGAAGTTTGGTAGTTCATAAATCATGTCATTTGCCTATGACAGCTTTGTCTATATGCAGCCATTAAGGAGATGAATACTATCCTCACGTTATCCTAAATATAACATAACTAACTTGAAAACAACATCATTGCAGGGGTTTTTGAATGAAAATCAGAGATCTAAATTATTATCTACATGTCAGCTTTGCATTAGAAAGTTAACGTTGCCCAAGTGCTTCACACTGGGTTCGGCCAATAGCTATAGCAATGTAAGAGCTTTTCTGTAGCATTCAAGTATTTCAAACCATTTAAAAATAAGCTGAACAAATTAATCTCCACTTCTGTTTCATCTATGGCCAACAGTATGATTCTTTGCAAAGAAGAGTTTTTGCTTTCTAGTAAAAATTGTATAGGGCTGTTGGCTTGCAGGGATTTCGGGGTGTTTGGTAAGATTGCCAATGACACAGGGATCCTATTTTATTACACTTCAGACTGTGGAAAATCTCTGACTTTATGACTGGAAAAAAGCTTAAATTGGGCTGTACTTTATGTCTGTAACTGCTTTCTACTTTTCCTTTTTTCCTTCCAGAAATGGAAAGCCTGTAATATTTGTTATTTTTTTCCCTGATAGACAATTTTTACATAAAAACCCTAGAGAAAACAAAATTCTTCATTGCCTTTTCCTACTGGAAATTACTGAGTAATTTTTACCTAGTATGTCTGGGCTCTTGCTGAATATCTGTGTCCCTCTGGCTTGCTTGTCAGAGGTTTGATACAGCTGCCATGCCCCAGAATGGAAGTCCCACCTATCACAGTGAATAAACTTCTTTCATAAGCAATTTTTGGACACTCCTCACATGAAGTCACAAAAGAGCATCAAGCTCTGCCTTCCAAGTCAAGCAGTCACTCATTGAAGTCATTTGTCAACACAGGGCTTCTGGCAGAAACTTTGCCCTCTCTTTCCTGGTTATTTCACATCAGTTGAGCATTTTCCCCACTTGTTTTTCACTTTTTCTTATTCCTGAGGAGGTAGCTTATTCTCACCCATTCTTTCCACTATAAAGCACTTAAAAAGAGAGAGACTGTTGTTAAGATGTTGATAAATCTGTAAAAGCTGCAGTGTGGTGCTTAATAGCAGTAGAAATTAAGTGCTATCTGATGCTCAAACCAAAGTACTGTCAAGGTAAATTATAGGAAACCTTATGAAAAAGAGGCACTTTGGGTACTTTTGCATACTTTTGTATTTTGTGAATCTGATATTTTACATCTTTTTTTTAACAAATCCAGAAAAAACTTCTGGTGAACAAACATTCATTTAGAAACATAAAAATACATATTCCAAGTATCAAATATACCTATGTATCAACTTCACATCCATTCTACTGCACATTATCTAGGACTACTGGTTGGTGGTGGGCTTTTTTTCCCCGCTATGCTTTTTCTTCACATTTATACACAGCATCTGGCTATATTTTGTAGTATTAGAAAATATGAGATCTATTTATCAATGCCTTGCACCATCTGTAGTCATTTTATTTGTGCAAACTGAATGCAGAACACAGATCTTCGTTAGAGTGTTCAACATCAGGGCTCATAAATCAGATTTTGTATAATTGCAGTTGTTTCTAAAATATTAGCATATGTACATATATAAAGAAGGCAACACAGGTACAAGTGAATCTTTGTAGGTTTGTAAGCACAGAGGCATTTATAAATGGTAACAAAAGCCTGAGCTTCCAGAACATACCACCAGATATAGTTCAATATGTGGAATTTTATATCCTTCCCATAAAATCAAATCAAAATCAAACCCCCCATAAAAGCTCCACACAAAGAAATTGAAATGGACGAACATACACCTTTGGAAATTATTTTGCAAAAACTCCATCTCTTAAAAAAGTTTTTCTCCGGACCCAAATGGTATGTTCAAATTCAATGGAATACCTTGCCCTGTTCTTGCATTCTTGGTTTTCAATATTCTTACTAAAGCAAGTGTGAGAGTGCACAAGCAAGAATGCAATCTGAATTATATTCTTTATACAGGTTCGGTTGAATCAGATTGGTAGCTCTTAAGATAAACTTCAAAATATTTGGATTATTGCTGAAGATGTATCTCTCCTGCAGGAAGAGAGAAGAGGGGAATAATTTATCTGAGTGATAGGCAAGAGACAAGAACAGTTACTTTAGTGATTAGTAGCCACTTCCTGTCTAGGGTGGAAAAATAATCCTCTGCTATGGATTGCCAGCCTCAGGCAAGTCATGGTCCACAGTACACCTTCTGATTTAAACAGATTTCTCTAGCATAATGTGACAGCATCATAAAATGACAGAGAGATGACCAAGTTTCTAATATGCTGGGGCACTATCCTAAGGCCTGAAAATTTCAAGCCTACCCACTAAAGATACAAACCATGTCACAGGGGACATGGCAATGGAGAGGGTGATGAAAACAATGAGCCAGAACTTGAATGTGCTTTATTTCTATGTCTGTCATGGGGCTGCACAGAGACCATATCATCAGTTTCCTGGCCTTTAAAATTAATAAAATGAAATTGCCTTTCTTGGAGATCTGTTCCAAGAATAGTAAAAGATCTAGGTAATAAAATTATTACCCGCAACATAAGGATCATAGCCATAAAAATCAATATACATACATTCATCTACATGTGGCGCTGAGCAGTCAGGTGCCCAAGCATAAACATCTTCTGTCATTTTAAAGGTACTGAAATAATACCTTCTACGGTATTGAGCTTCAGCTCTAAAGATATCCAGAAGTCATATGGCACGGGGAATCTAAACAGGTACTAGATGGCAATGTTTAAGTGCCCCCATCTCACCTTTTGCGGCCACAATAACATTTCATTCAAGTTTATTTTAACAAGAAGTCCCTGCTAACACTTTATTTTTCTAACAGGTCAAGTCCTTCTTAACTGGGACAATTAGAACTGCAATGCATTAGGACTATTACGTTTTCCGTTCATGTCTGTAACTTTCACTGTATTAGTGGCATCAGTCTCCTGGCACACAGTGTAGCCAGAACAGACCTCCAAAGAAGCAATGTGTCAGAAGTAGGTATTAGCTAGTGACAAGACATCAGGCTCCCTTCAATGGCAATCACATAAGTTTTGTTTATATGCTCCTCTGCCTTCATAATGAATTATTAGTACAGGAAATGCAATCTGGTCAGAAAGAAACCCCTGGGAGAGATGCCACTGGTACAGTACTTGTCATTGCAGGTATGAACACATTATTATCAATACTGAGTTCTTTCAGTGTTGTCTAACACGTTTCTAATCTGGAGGTGGGGATGGAGGGAAGAGTGGGGAGAACAATAGTCCAGTCTGTCCTAAAGTACTTGGAGAGACAGACAAATATCCAAATAGTCCAAAGTGGTACAAGAGTGTGTGTATATATCTAGAGATATTTAAGGGTGATAACAGATTTTATAGTATGATCATCTAGAAATCTAGTCAAGGAAATTAGAATTTCAGTTTCTTTGCAATGGAGTAATTATTCACGGGTAGTGAAACACTCCATTTTACTATAACATTGACTTCATAGCTTGCATAAATACCATCAGAAAAAGAATAGGGAAAGACCCTACTGTCTGCACCTTATTATTTTTTCCCAAAGATGGTTAAGAGGAGGCTTTTTGGAGTTTATTTTGCTTGACTATATTAAAGTATCACAGATCACAGTATCACAGTATGCTAGAGATTGGAAGGGACCTCAAAAGATCATCTAGTCCAATCCCCCTGCCGGAGCAGGAACACCTAGATAATGTTACACAGGAATGTGTCCAGGCAGGCTTTGAATGTCTCCAGGGAAGGAGACTCCACAACCTCCCTGGGCAGCCTGTTCCAGTGTTCCGTCACCCTCACTGAGAAGAAGTTCCTTCTCAAGTTTAAGTGGAACCTCTTGAGTTCCAGTTTGTACCCATTACCCCTTGTCCTATCATTGTTTGCCACTGAGTAGAGCCTGGCTCCATCCTCGTCACACTCCCCCTTTATATATTTATAGACACTAATAAGGTCACCCCTCAGTCTCCTCTTCTCCAAACTATAGAGACCCAGCTCCCTCAGTCTTTCCTCATAAGGGAGATGCTCCACTCCCTTAATCATCTTGGTTGCCCTGCACTGGACTCTCTCCAGCAGCTCCCTGTCCTTCTTGAACTGAGGGGCCCAGAACTGGACACAACATTCCAGATGGGGTCTCACCAGGGCAGAGTAGAGGGGAAGGAGGACCTCTCTCGACCTACTAACCACCCCCCTTCTAATACACCCCAGGATGCCATTGGCCTTCTTAGCCACAAGGGCACACTGTTGGCTCATGGTCATCCTGTCGTCCACTAGGACCCCCAGGTCCCTCTCCCCTACACTGCTCTCTAGCAGGTCGTTCCCCAACCTATACTGGAACCTGGGGTTGTTCCTGCCCAGATGCAGGACTCTACACTTCCCCTTGTTATATTTCATCCAGTTATTCCCTGCCCAACTCTCCAGCCTGTCCAGGTCTCGCTGGCTGGCAGCACAGCCTTCTGGCGTGTCAGCCACTCCTCCCAGCTTAGTGTCATCAGCAAACTTGCTGATAGTACACTCAATTCCCTCGTCTAAATCGTTGATGAATATATTAAATAATACCGGTCCCAGTCCTGACCCTTGAGGCACTCCACTAGTTACAGGCCTCCAACTAGACTCCGCCCCATAGACTACAACTCTCTGGCTTCTCTCCTTCAGCCAGTTCGCAGTCCACCTCACTACCTGATCATCCAGTCCACACTTCCTCAATTTAGCTGTGAGGATGCTGTGGGAGACTGTGTCAAATGCTTTGCTGAAGTCAAGGTAGACCACATCCACCGCTCTGCCATCATCCATCCACCGTGTTATTTCCTCATAAAAGGCTAAGAGATTGGTCAAACATGATTTCCCCTTGGTGAAGCCATGTTGACTGCCCCTCATAACCCTCTTATCCTTGATATGCCTTAAGATGGCACCAAGGATAAGGTGTTCCATCACTTTCCCAGGGATGGAGGTGAGGCTGACCGGTCTATAGTTACCCGGGTCCTCCTTCTTGCCCTTTTTGAAGACTGGAGTGACATTTGCTTTCCTCCAGTCCTCAGGCACCTCTCCTGTTTCCCAAGACTTGGTAAAGATGATGGAGAGTGGTCTAGCAATGACTTCCGCCAGTTCCCTCAGCACCCGCGGGTGCATCCCATCTGGACCCATGGATTTATGGATGTCCAGATTGCTCAACTGATCTCTAACCCATTCCTCATCGACTAAGGCAAACCGTTCCGTCGACCTGACTTCATCTAAGGTCTCCGGGGTACAGGGCTCTTCAGGACTGCCTGCAGCAGAGTAGACAGAGACAAAGAAGGCATTCAGTAACTCTGCCATCACTGCATCTTCTGTCACCAGGGCCCCCATCCCGTTCATCAGTGGGCCTACATTGCCTCTGGTGTTAGTTTTGTCTGCCATGTACTTGAAAAAGCTCTTTTTGCTGTCCTTGACCCTTCTTGCCAGGTTTAATTCTAAGGAGGCCTTAGTCCTCCTAGCTGCCTTCCTACATCCCCTAGCAGCAGCCTTATATTCCTCCCAAGTGGCCAGCCCCTCCTTCCATGACCTGTAAACCCTCCTCTTCCAATTGAGCATACCCAGCAATTCCCTATTTAGCCACGCAGGTCTCTTGGCCCTCTTCCTTGACTTCCTACGTGTCGGGATGCTCCGATCTTGAGCTCGGAAAAAGCAGTCCTTGAATATCAACCAACTATCTTGGGCCCCTTTACCTTCAAGCAGCCTTGCCCATGGGATTTCCCCTAGCAATTGCTTGAAAAGGCCAAAGTTTGCCCTGCTAAAGTCCAGGGTTGCGATTCTACTTGGTATTCTACTAGTCCTACCACACAAGATCCTGAACTCCACCATCTCGTGGTCGCTGCAACCAAGGCAGCCCTCAACCCTTACTGCTTCAACCAGATCCTCCTTGTTAGTGAGGATGAGATCCAGCAGCGCTCCTCTCCTGGTCGGCTCATCCACCATTTGCAGGAGGAAGTTATCATCCACACACTGGAGGAACCTCCTGGACTGTGGCTGGGTTGCTGAGTGGTCCTTCCAGCAAACATCAGGGAAGTTAAAATCCCCCATGACGACCACGGCCTGTGACTGTGAGGCCTCTCTCAGCTGCCTGTAGAAGGCCTCGTCAACTTCCTCACCCTGATCCGGTGGTCTGTAACAGACACCTACAACAGTATCGCCCCTGACAGCCTGCCCCTTAATTCTCACCCACAGACTCTCAACTCGCTCGTCATCTGTCCCTGGACAGAACTCGGTGCATTGTAGTTGCTCCCATACATAAAGAGCAACCCCACCACGCCTCCTGGCTGGCCTGTCTTTCCTGAAAAGGACATAGCCCTCCATGACTATATTCCAGTCATGTGAGCTGTCCCACCACGTCTCTGTAATTGCCACCAGATCATAGTCTCCTGACTTAACACAGGTTTCCAACTCCTCCTGTTTATTTCCCATGCTGCGCGCATTGGTGTACAGACATTTCAGGGAGCGAGCTGAGCACACCGATTTCACCCTAGGATTATAGGAGGCCTCCCAGTCTTCATCAATTCTGGAGCGCTGCCCCACTGGGGCAAGCCCAGCTACAACCCCATCCCCCTTCGAATCTAGTTTAAAGCTCTCCAAATGAGCCCTGCTAATTCGTGCCCCAGCATCCTTTTGCCTCTGTGAGACAAACCTTTCTCACTTGACATTGTCCAGACTGGTGCCCTATAAAACCAGCCATTATCAAAGAATCCAAAGCCCTGCCTGTAGCACCAGTCTCGTAGCCAATTGTTCATGAACTGAATCTTCCCATTCCTTCCCACATCATCAGTGGAAGATGGAAGGAGTGCGGAGAAGATCACTTGAGCCCCAGACTCTTTCACCATCCGCCCCAAGGCCCTGTAGTCTTTCTTCATCCCCCTCAGACTGCGGGAAGCAGCTTCCTCCCCACCTGTCTGGAAGACCAGCAGTGGGTAGTAGTCTGTCGGGTGCACCAGTCTGGGGAGCGCCCTGGTGATATCCCTGATCCGGGCTCCAGGCAGACTACATACTTCCCTATGATGAGGGTCAACTCTGCATATCGGGCCCTCTGTTCCTCTCAGAAGGGAATCCCCTACTACAATGACCCTTCTTTCTTTCTTAACAGAGGCAGTCTTGAGGTGCAAAGTCGACCCCCTTTTCCTATGTGGCCTTGTGGGCTGGCCTTGCACCACATTCTCACTTACCTCTCCTTCAAGATCCAGGACCTCAAACCTATTACGGACGGACACCTGGGGAAGCAGGGCAGGAAGGGGGGAGGGTTTCCCACGACGTCGAACCGGAACTCGCTTCCAGCCCTCGTCGTCTTTTTGGTCCCCTACCTCTGCGCAACAGCTACAGGGCATGTTTAAACATACAGGTATGTTTAAATATTCAGAAGAAAATATTGTATTTCTCCAGTCTTGCCTTTCCAGGGATATTTACCACCAATGGCATTTTTGTACATATACCCAAGAGCTGTAGAAATCAAGTATTGTTTTTGTGAGTCAGAGCAGTAAGACGGTAAAATCCCATCTGGCAAGCAAGCAGAAGTTAAATTTTGTGTTTCTGTTATCATTAAATGTTATTCAAGATTCTCATTACACTTGTTGTGCTAGTGCAAGGTTAATTAGAGTTAATAAATGCTGAACTGATCCAAATGGAAGAAGGGGCAAAGACAGAGAAACATGCTAATTATTATCCATCCAAAATAAAGAAATCTGACACGGGGCATGCTGTGCAGATGGACTGATCTTGAGCTGAAGATGGAAATAATGTGTCAGAAAAACTTAAACTTCCTTTAGGTTTTGACTTTAAGAGGCACATGCATGGCTCAATAGCCCATTTGAAGGCAAATATCAGCCAGAACAGTTTCAGTACAGGACACAGGAGATTTTAATCCATTACTGACATGCTTGACAACTTTTAGCTAGTAAATTCATTTTTATGCTTGTCTGTGGAACAGAATTATTTTTATCTACAATGTACGACCTCCTGAAATCTCTGAAACTTCCTTGAGAACTAGGTGCTAAATCACCACAAGAAAATTGGTAAAAAAGAAAAAAAATGCTAAGACCAACCAGCACTATCTTGTGATACCATTATCAACTGGAATTACAGGTCTGAGGTTTTTTTCTTGCTGTTTTGGTGGTTGGGGGTGTGTGTTTGGTTGGTTTGTTTTGGGTGAGGTTTTTTACTTTTATTTTACAGTGTTTGTTATCCTTTTAGAAACAAGTATTAGTTGTATTGGGCACCTAGAATGTTCAAAATATACCTCAAGATGTTCTAGTGTTGAACTGATTCAAGCTTAATGTTTCAGAAGAAAAAGTGCTTTTTCTAAACATCCTTATGTAATCCTCCCTTTCCCTCTGTGTTGCCATTTTATGCCATTTTATGACTCTCTTGAAAAGTGAACTGAAAAATTGAGAAATTTCTTTTTATTTAAATACTCCTTAATCCTTCTCTATTCCAGGGTAAGTAGAACAAAGAGACATTATGTTATTTCATAATAATCACTGAAATTTGCTGTTTCCTACTGGTCTCGCAAAAAGTCTTTCTTGCTCTGTCAATACATTAAACTATTACTCACCTGATATTTTGGTTTCAAGACAAGGTTGTAGATGAATATTCCATTAAAATGGCCCTGAAAATACAAAGAAAAAACTTCCAAATGCCTGAGATCTTAACTGCTGTGTGTATCTGTGGATGAACGAACATACATTTGAAATAAAAACAAACAAAAAAACACAAAAAAAGGTCCAGAAATTCTTAGAACCTTGAACTAAACCTATAAGAGCTACTGAGAGCACACAGATTTGTTATCCCCTCTCTGAATAACACCATTAGCCTAGGTTGGTAGCCATATGTGTTATCACTTAGCTGTGGAACAACCCTACATGCTCTGTTCTCTGCAAGTTTCTAATTTAAAGTTATGACCCGTCAATAATATTCATCTGTCAAACGTCATGTTTTTCCTTTTTTTAGACAAAATGTACTTGATGATATCTGATGATATCTGCCTTGCCACATAACAGTCAGTGAATGACAAATATACATTTATGCTTTAAGTAATGGTTTGAGATTGTCAGGAAGACATGCAGTTCTGACAGCTTGTGCCTCTGTGACCCTCTTCAGGGAACATATTTCAACTTGCATAAGTAACTTGAAGTAGCATTTATTTTATTTATTAGTGTTTGTGAGCTTGTGTTTTATGATAAACAACATAAAGAAATAAGAAAGGCTGTCATTGTGAAATGCAATTTATGTTATAATTTCTGTGATATTCACAGTACTCTAAATCACATGCACAAAGACGTGGAATTGCATGAAGTGTCACTTGTTTTTCTCTTTTAAGTAATTGGAAATCCAAACAGAGGAACATTTCAAAAATCATAGCAGCCTGTAACATAGTCTCCAGTCTTAATCAGCTGCTAAACCTCCCACACAAGCGTGAGATACCTCAGATTACAAGTCACATGGCATTTTACCATTGCATAAAAGATCACTTGGTAATAATTTCTGCCTATTAGTCATAGCAAAAGAACACTTTTTAGTATGAACCCTCTCTGTGAAGGCACCACATACTTCCCCTTTCTGTCACATCAAACTTTAGTAACTTAAGTCTTCTGAGTCAAGGCTATTTCCAGTCAGTGCTTTCCTTGCCATACCCTTCCCACACACGATTATCTTACATTTACAGATGAGATCTCATTAACTTTCCTCATCCCCATGATGCCAACCTCTCATATCCACTTTTTAAATTTTCTCACATAAATATTAATGCTGACTTCTGTGTCACTCGCATGGAACAGAAATTCCCCATAAGCATCCTCAAAAATATTCCTTAACTCATCTCCTTCCTTGAGAGAGATGCCATTAACTTTACTGCTCCTTTGCTGACCAACAATAGCTTATTCTTGTTTCTTTCTTTCCACTAGTTATTATCTTTTGTCTTACAGCAGGACCACCGATTCTCCAGGATGGAAATTATCTTTCTGTTCTGTGTTTTGTCCAGCAGATAGGTAGCTATTAGATCCTAGGATCATGAATAAGAAATTATTTCTTAAAGTCTGCTGAATGAGACACAAATGTGCAAGATATCAGATTGGAGAGTTACTTGCATAGAGTTAAAATGTTTCTGAATCATGCCTGGAATCATAATGTCACTATTTCTGTTCTTTTATTCTCTAACTGTGAAAAATGCAAGCTTGTTTCAGATTATACTTACCCTTTTATATAGTAAAAAATTATTTTCCTTTGCAGTAAACAACATGCTTTCAAGTTTTAGTTTTCTCTTTTCTTCCCCATATTTTGAAATCAACTTTCATCTAAGCATTTCCTGTTTTCCACATCATGCAGAGAAGTTATCAGATGCATGGAGTTTAATTAAATATCAGGCAGGAGCCAAAACCTTGCTCAGAATTTTGGTAACAAGCTATGAAGCAATTTACTTCAGGTAATTGGGAGATATTTGGCTCCAGACTTCTGTCTAAAAGCCACATGGCTGACATGAAATGAGCTAATCAGTGACTCGAGCAGAATGGCTCATGTCCCAGTAACACCAGCCCCTTTCTCTGCTGCCTCCATATAAAGAATAGATGTGAGCAGGAACTAAGCACATTTAAAACTCTTTCCAGCTGCATAGAAAAAAAGAGGCTATCTAATTGCTGGAGGTCCTCATGGCCATAGCTCAGATCAAGGTCTCCTTCCAAAATTCTAAGTCCACATCTTCTGTGGAAGTTAGAGAACAGTTAAGATTGTCTCATTTCAAAGAGGAGAGAGCAGTAACCACTACACCCAGTGTGCTAACATTATTTTAAGGAGCAGACATGGATAAAATAACCTTGGATTATCCTACATAATAGTGTAGACCACAGCAGTGGTGATTCAGTTTTGTTGACCTGCAAGAAGTTACAACAGTCTAAGATGGGGAATAAAAAAAAATAAATTAAAAAAATTAAATTAATTCAAATAATCCCTATTAAACTCATTTTTATTTGGGTCTCTGTCATGGAACTTCAGTAACAAATGTCCCTTAATAATATATTTAAACATTGATCTTATTCTAGGATTTCAGTCTCTTCTTATTGGATTGTTTTGTCATCTCTCCCACAGCAACAGGCAAACTTCATCAACCACCTCAAGACAAACATATTAGAGTGAGCAGTGTCTGAAACCTTTATAAAGCTACTGCACTACTGCATACTCAGCCAAGAGCAGTTCGAATGCAAATTCCTAAATCCTGCTCCTAGCATGCTGCAAAAATGATACAAACAGAGTAGAGCAGTGGATCTTGTAAAGCTTCTGTGCTGAAGTACAACCACTTCCTCTCCAAAACCCAGTATTTAGAGATAATTCATGATCAATTTTAAGACTAAATCTCCAGAACATGTGCACACTGTATTATGCCACACATTCCCTGTTTGCGCATTCAACTGTGTCACATAAGGTAGCTATGGAAGAGCAGTACCACAGTTGTGCATATGTTCAGCAGTTCCTTTGTACAAGGATTTCAAAGAATCACAGAATGGGTTATGTTGGAAAGGACCTTAAGATCACCTAGTCCCACCCCCCCCTGCCATGGGCAGGGACACCTCACACTAGACCAGGTTGCTCAAAGTCCTGTCCAACCTGGCCTTGAAAAGTAAATTTCTCATTTTAACAGAGGGTTTAAGTGAGCTGAATTAAAGGTACAAAGTATCTATTAATAGTCCCTAAATTAAAAATAACAAGTAAACATCCATTTGTAATTTAGACCTATGACCCATTTTCAGATTTGAGAACTTGAACAAAAATAGCACAGGTAACAGATTTAGGATGAACTAAGATGGCTGTAGATTGCTATTTAAGTAATCACCATTAGGATATTATGTATTATGAAAACCTCCTGAATGTTTTGCTATTTTTAAACACACCAGTTTTTTGATTAAAAAATACACCAGAGACAAATCAAAATATTCATATGAACAGTAAGACTGATCTAGTGGGATGATACAGTCACAAGCAAGATGATTATAGGTATCTTATTATTAACAAGTTCAAATCATAAATGAAAAAGTAGTCCTCATGTTCCTTTTATATATATAAGAAGTTGCTAAATGACCAGAAGAAAACACAAATACGGTATTTTCAGCATATTTGGGGGAGGAAAAGAAAATCACTAAGATTGTTTTTGCTGTAATTGTGTTTTCACTTTTTCTTCACATCTGCAACTGAAAAGGACTTGAATAATGTGCACATTATTATTGCCCCTGGAAGGTACACCCTTGTAGATATGCTACATCAGCTACTACAGAAAAATGTACAAATATATGCAGCTCACTAAAAATGCTTTGTTTGGGATAAATAAAACAGAATGAAATAAAATAATAGTAACCCCACCTCACAGTTTTGCAGGTTCATGAAACAATTGTGTGACTTGAGTGCAAAACTGGATTTAGTGAAAAAGTGATTCAAAAAGTTGCATAAAAGGAAAATAATAAGGAACTAAGTACTGCTGAACTTGAAAAAACACACCTCTGATGTAATTAATTCTATTTAAGTGTGGTTAAACCAGATCTCTAGTGCAATGTTCCAAAAGAACCTGAAATCGCTTTCTGGTAATCATTACATGAAAATGTATTTTTAGCACCAGAAGAGATTAATCAACTTTTTTTCAGTGGGCATTTTTGCTTGCTACTTGTGTCCTTGGTTTCCACCTGAATAGTATTTCATATGCTATCCAGTTAATTTCATAAGTATTTGTATATGATCAATTTTTATGTGAAATGCATTAATGAAATAGTGATCTCATATTGCATCTTCACACATAGATGGAACAAAGCTCAGACTAGACAAAGAAATCTTTTCAAGAAACAGTGAGTCCACAGCACAAAATACAGTCATCAATGTTTAGGGCAAGAAACGAAGAATTCATTATCTATTTGAGATTGTACCTAGATTGTAGAAGGACCAACTGTAATTACTTGAATTGGAATCAAGACAGGACTCCAAGGGTTATACATCTACTTGTAGAAAAAAAGTTGCAATGGGTTTTTTAATGATCATAAATATACAGAAGCACAGGTTCTGACTCAAAGATGGGTGTATTAGATTTACAGCATCATTTAGCCCCAACATTGCAATCTTTTTAATTATTTCTTTTCCATGGTAGCTTATTCTTTCTCACGTAAGGATGATGCCAGGTTGGTCTGAGCAGCTAGGTGACAGTTCGCTAGGTTATAGGAAGATCCCAGAAAAGATACAATTCCACATCAATTAGCTCTTCTCTGTATATGCCCCATCCCTGGAAGAGTTCAAGGCCAGGCTGGACAGGGCTTTGAGCAACCTGGCCTAGTGAAAGGTGTCCCTGCCCATGGCAGGAGGTTAGAACTAGATGACCTTAAGGTCCCTTCCAACCCAAACCACTCTGCAACTCTGTGATTATAAAGCAACACTTCAGATGCCCTAACAAAGCAGCCTCAAAAAAGCACTGTGAGAAAAGGTACTTTCTCCCCCCTCCCTACAACTCTTGGATTAGCTTTATCACAGAATTAAATCTAAGAGTAACCAATTTCAAATACACTCCTTTATACTCACTGAAATTAATGAGTCATTCATGAAAACTCCTGTTTTGAGGTAGTGGGCTTTGGTACTGCCAGTCATTGTCTTCTATCACATCCCTGCCAGGTTTTTGGACAAAACATAATCAAGACCCACTCCGGAAAATTCAGCTGCTTAATCATGATCAGTTCTTGAATTTCACTGAGAAACTTCAATAGTTCACAGACATGCTGGGTATTTTAAAAGCTGTAGGTATTATGATAGCTAATTAAATCAGAACAAAGCCTTCACTTTTAGACATGGAACTTATGTTCAGCCTGGAGACCTCATAGCACCCTTTCAGTATCTGAAGAGGGCCTATAAGGCCTATAAGGATGCTGGGGAGGGACAACTCTTCATTAGGACTGTACCGACAGGACAAGGCGTAACAGGTTGAAACTTAAACAGGGGAAGTTTAGACTGGATATAAGGAGGAAATTCTTTCCAGTTAGGGTGGTGAGGCACTGGAATGGGTTGCCCAGGGAAGCTGTGAATGCTCCAACCCTAGCGGTGTTCAAGGCCAGGTTGGACAGAGCCTTGGATGACATGGTTTAGTGTGAGGTGTCCCTGCCCACGGCAGGGGGTTTGGAACTAGATGATCTTAAGGTCCTTTCCAACCCTAACTATTCTATGATTATATGATTTTAAAGATGATAATGTGGATTTGACAAATACCACAGAAACTGATGGTTCCTGGAATATTTTCCATGAGCAACTCAACATTCATCTATGAATGAAATAAAAATAAAATTAAGCATTTTTTCACAAAGGACATCCTTATAAAATTTGTCTGTTTTAGAAGTAAGGCTGAAATCAATCAGCTTATCTTCTCTCAAGATAAGTATTCCAGAAAGTGTTGTTTGAAAACTGAAAATGTTAAATCCACTTAAGTAAACAAAACAAAACAAAACAAAACCTACTTTTGGATTGCAGTCAGCTTGTTTTTCTCACGCATGCTGTTTCTCTCATATAAGATATGACAAAAGGCAGTCTGCTTGCATTTTTAACCTTATTTACATAATTGAAAGGTGTTTTAAGTTACTACATTACAGTAAGACTTACAATTATGCTAGAAGTTTCTAAATACTTCAGAAATACATAGTATTAAGAGTTCTGTCACTGCTAATTAAGAAATATATTAATTAAATTGATAACTGAACAAAGTGGTTAACATCAGACAAAACCAAATACGAAAGGCAAATAAAATTAAGTTTCAATGGAATTTCAGATCACAAGAACATAAAAGAGGGACAAAAACCTCTTTGTGTTCCTCAGTAAACAAAAGAAGGGTTGTAGAAGTGAACTAGAAACGTATTTTAATGAACTGGACTGTTATGAACTATAATAAACTTCCTAAATTACTGATTTAAACTGAAATAAGCAGGTAAAATTCTTTCACAGTCTTGTCTTCCTTCAAAGACTTCTGTATTAAAGCACTCAATTATGGTTTTTCCCTCACATGTTCCAAGTTTGCTGAATGCTGGGCACAGACATATAAATTAGTACAGCCTTGTTTCTCCTACTGTAGTCTGACATATGCCAAAGATGTTTAATACAGAAATATGTCTTCTTTGTTTCTCATCTTCCCAAACATTTTGTCTTTTAAGTATGACTGACAAGCTTTAAGCTAGTCTCTCTTTCAAATTGCATATTCTCAGTCTGAGCCCATGGGTGAATGTGTACTACCTCTACTAAAAAAGTAAGACTAAAAAATCTACCCAATAATTATACCCAATATACACTTCAAGATGGAGACTAATCATCAACGGGGCCAACTAATGTCATGTTCTTTAAATGCAGACACTGAAGTCAACCAAACAAACACAAGCATATCTAGCTCCTACCTCTGAACTCCCTGGACAGTACACAGTTGCAAACCAGCCTTATAATACAGTAAAGTATTTGCAAGTGAGCTTTTCTCCAGTACTGCATGAGTGTCTTTTCTGTGAATCAAATTTTAGTCAGAAAAGAATTAGTCTTTATGCACTAACTAAAATATAAGTTCAAAATAAATGTAAACTCAAAATCAGGTCATGAGGAAATCTTTCACATGATAGGTACAGAGATTGCCAGCCCTAAGTACACTGTTGCTTCTTGTAAAAGGATTTTTCTATGCTATGATAGTAATAATGCAAAGTTTAAATGAACTTATATTCCTTTTCAGTATTTTTTGAAATCCATAACCTGTGATTGCATTCTAGCCTATTTCCATCTTTAAAGAAAATCTTTAATCCAAACCCATCTAAATTCTCTTGCATAACCATTGTTTCCAAGCCTCTGCTTTTGAAAGATAGGAAAGTCAGGGCCTTTGTTTCAGTATTATCTGACCCTGCTGCCCTAGAAACCAATACTGAATTAGTAATACTAGAATAAGCATTTTTTAAATTACTACTGTTACATGAAACAAACTCCTCCCTCCTCTAGTATTTGTGAGTATATTCATTTGTGAGACATCTGCCTAAACAGATTCAATCCATACCATAAAGACATCAGCCAGCTTGGAACCACTGCCACTGAACCTGTTTCAGCAGGCTTTCTTTTGGTGCCATTATGCAAAGCATTGCTTTAAAAATTCAGCATTTGTTGCCCTGCTTTCTACAATACCATGACACTCATCTGTAACTGGAATAATAGAAAAGAAGTGGCTTAAGAAATGTAAAGCAGCAAACCTGCAGTCTTTTTAAAATGTTGTCCCCTTGTCTACCGACTATATCATAGATGCTTAAGTTGATGGGTTGACTACTGTTAAAAATTATCACAGCATCTTTTCTAAGCTCTCAAAAAGAGGATGATAGTATGAAGCAGCAAACACTGACTAGCTGGACAGCTGTCTGTGTAGGCTTTCCATAGGTATACCTATGTATAGCAAACTAGCGGTAGTAATGCATACCGATGCTTTCAACTTTCAGCCTAACACACAACTTCCTCTCTCCTCAAAAGAGATTTTTAGTCTTGTATTAATGCAAATAATAATCTTTAATCAGGTTTTCTTCCATTTTACTGATACAGAGTATCACTTACTGAAGTATTTTTAACATTTCCCCCTGTTCTCCCAATTTCTACATCAATTTGTCCATTAATTTGCAATCTATAATCATTGACATGATTTATTAGAGCAAGGATACAGCTTTTGACCTTAAAATTGTAGTCGTTATTTCAGATAATGATTTATGGTTACAGTTTAGATAGACATAGCTTAATTTTGGAGCATTTCCTAACTCTTCCTATTGAAAATGAGCTAAAAGATGAAAAAAACATACATATAAACTGAAAACCATTTTAAAGAAGGTGAGGGCTTAATGGTGATTATTCTGGCTACAATCAATGTATACAGAAATAGTATAGATGGACTAATGGGAAAATGATCTACTAGGAGAAAAATTGCATTCTAATCTGTCATTTACTTTTATTATCTCTATAGATTCCTATGAAATCATCTCAATATCCAGATATCTTACATATGCCTGATCAGTGAATTTCTAGCAGGAGACATATGTGTTAAGAAGCAAGGGGTAATGAATGTAGATATGAAAACATAAAACAAATCACACACCCAATTGCAAAATTTTTTCTGGAGGCTGCCACAAGGATAACTTTTTTAGATTGTCACTGCCTGAATTAATTTAACAATTCTGATTTATTTAAATTTGTGATGCTATTAAGAAAATTGCTTTTTAAGTATCCCAATTCTTCAGATTGAAACAATTATCATTTTTATTGTGATGCAAAGAAAGTAACTCTGCAATTATATCTGACACCAGAAAGCTGAATACAGTGCAGTGTTTTCATTTATTTGAAATCTGGGTAGATAAATATGGGCTGATATCAAGCCCTTCCTTTTTGTTTATGGAACTCCTTAGTGCGAACAAAGATGGCATTCATTCTTTATAGGGACATACTGAACTGAATTCAGTCTTGTGGGAATTATCTGAAATGTGTCAACTGAGGATCAGAGCTTAATGGACTATATAGTCTTAGTGGTTACATAACATTTTGTTCAGGAAGAGAGGTTTCTCATCGTACATATGAGTACCCTGTGCTGTCTATACAAGAGCTGTGAGTTATCCACAGAGAAGCTAGGGTTTTGGGAATGGCAAAGAAAACATGTCATTTCTGACACTGAAGATGGATCAAAGTCATGGATAGCTAAATACAAGTAAAATAAGGAAATCCTTCCTTCTCAAATGTCATGAATATGAATAAATTACATTCTTTTATTCAGATGAGATCTGATTTTCCTATTGCTATTGTTTTTAAACTTTAAGTGGAAAAAAATAATTCAAAAGGAAGCTTTAAGAGTCCTTTGCCTTGTGCACATGCTTCAATGGTGTAACTCAGGTCTGCAACTCACCCCTAAAGAACAAGCTGTAGTAATACCCTTGTATTTTACTACAAGCTATAGTAAAAAACTGGATGCCTATGTTCCCATAGTCTTCCATAATAAGTGGCAGGGGTGAATGTGGCACTAAATTTTTACACATTTGGAAGCTGTCTGCATAAAAGATAACTACAGTAAGAGGAAAACACTGTTGCCAGAGGGTTTTTTTTTTCAGAAGTAGAGTAGTGAGCAACAAAGGTTAACAAACAGTGTTTTGGGAATCGCCTTGAGGCTGGTGTAAAAGCACGCCTGCTCTCAGCATCACACGGACTGGCAACTCTTACCTCCTTTTCTTTAACTACAACAGAGCTTTCAGGAATACTGGTAAGCAAGTTTGGTGCTGTGCATCAGCAAATCAATGCTGATTTTACACTAGTTAAGGGATTTCCACTCTGCTTCTCTCTGAGATGTCATTTTCACTCTCTATATAAACTAACATGCCACATTCCCAAATCATCCAGAGGTATTATTAATGTAGCACAAATGAAAGACTACTAGAGATGACAAACTACATCTAACATATTGTCCTGGGTTCAGCAGTAGCAGTCATATTTCTCCTTCTTGGTAGCTGGTGCAGTGCAGTGTTTTGACTTTTGGCCTGGGAACAGAGCTGATAGCGATGTTTTGGTTTGGCCAAGGACTTTGTGAGCCTCATGCTCTGCCAGAGAGGAGGGGAAGCCGGGAGGAAGCAGAGGCAGGACACCTGACCCAAACTGACCAAAGAGGTATTCCATACCACAGCACATCATGTCCAGGATGTAACTGGGAGTTAGCCGGAAGGGCTGGGAGACTGCAGGGTTGGAGGAGGTATCGGTCGGTGCTTGGTCGGGCTTGGGGGGCGAGTTATTGGTCAGCTGGTGCTGAGGTGTTGTATTCTCTTCCCTTGTTATTTCCTTTATCATTATTATTATTGGTGGTAGCAGTAGTGATCTGTGTTATACCTTAGTTACTAAACTGTTCTTATCTCAACCCGTGGGAGGTGCATTCTTTTCGATTCTCCTCTCCGTCCCTCCGAGAGCAGGGGGAGGGGAAGAAAGGGGGGGGAAGTGAGCGAACGAATTACCTGACTGGGTTTAAACCACGACAGTTCTTTTGGCGCCCAACGTGGGGCTCGAAGGGTTGAGATAATGACAGATTTGACTGGATTAATAGTCACTCGTCACAATGCTGATTTATTGGCTCTCAGAGTTGTTCTTGTTGATCTCACAGCTTCAGAATGTTGTAACTTACTTAGAGCCGGTATTTGCTGTGTTAAGTGTTTATCAAGTGTGGGGCCTGGGCTAAGGTTCTTGTCTCACTGTGCTTTATGGCAATGGCTTGTAATACGGGCGGGCTCCAGCAGCAGGGCGGGACGGACGTGGCCGTGGACTTGTACCTGGCCGTCCGGCTGCTCTTCACCGTCCTGGCCCTCGCCCTACTCTCCATCTTCGTGAGGCTGCGGGGAGCCGAGGGGGAGCAGCCCTGGGAGCAGGCGGCAGCCGAAGCGGCCCGGGAGAGCGGCCCCGGGGACCAAGCGGCGGCGGGAGCAGGGCCGGAGGCCGCGAGGGGACGGCTGCCGGTGGAGGAGGTCGGGGCGGTCGAGGAGCAGAAGGAAGCGGCTGCCGAGCAGCGGGAGAAGGCGGCGGAGAAGCCGAGCCCCGCGGAGGAGCCGAGCCCCGCGACGGCCGAGAGCATTCCCCGGAAGCCGCCCGCCGAGCCCCAGGAGGATGCAGGAGACCACGCAGCATTTCCCAGCAAGGCAGAGGAGGAAGAGCTGGACTCAGGAAAAGAGAAGCTGGCGGTGGGAGAGCCGGCAAGCACAGCAGCTACACCAGCCCCAGTGACAAGTACAGCAGCATCAACTGAGAGTTCTGAAGGTTTTGAATGGCCTTTGGGTGTCCTTGAGACCTGCCTGCTGATTGTGATGGGGATCAGCATGTTGGCACACACACAGACTGTGTTCTACCCACAACCATTTTGTCTGATCTCAAAAGTTAAGCAGAGTCAGGTTTGGGTCTTGCCTAGGGTTAGATGACTATGCAGGGGGACCAAGAGATTTTCCCCAAGGCTGGCCATTCATGAGTGGCAGGGCGTGTGGGACAGTATGGGCAAGTATCTAGTCCACTGGGCCCCTCCAGTGCTTTGGAAGCATCGGAGATGGAAGGCAGCTGTATGGAGTCCCCAGCAACAAGCTGCAGAAACTGCTTAAGGGGACAGTGAATTATTTTAAGCCTGGTGGGCCCATGGCACTTCAGGTCATCAGAGCAGAGATGCAACACAGAGATGGACTCATGATCAAGGGGTGGACTTAGCAATGAATACTATTGCCCAGGTTATTCACGAGTGTGAACACTGCACACAGTCTCTCCTGCTCTGGAAGACTGTTACAAGAGATGGAGCCTGACATCATGGACCAGATGGACTCAGCAGCTTTATAGCTACTGGTCCATGCACTTAGATAAGAGTGATGGTATATTGAAAATGTGGGATCTGAGCATGACGTGAATGGTATGGAATAAGGGGTGGATAATGTCCTGGGTTCAGCAGTAGCAGTCATGTTTCTCCTTCTTGGTAGCTGGGGCAGTGCTGTGTTTTGACTTTCGGTCTGGGAACAGAGCTGATAACAATGATCTTTTGGATTGGCCAAGGACTTTGTGAGCCTCATGCTCTGCCAGGGAGGAGGGGAAGCCAGGAGGAAGCAGAGACAGGACACCTGACCCAAACTGACCAAAGAGGTATTCCATACCGCAGCACATCATGCCCAGGATGTAACTGGGAGTTAGCCGGAAGGGCTGGGAGACTGCAGGGTTGGAGGAGGTATCGGTTGGTGCTTGGTCGGGCTTGGGGGGCGAGTTATTGGTCAGCTGGTGGTGAGATGATGTATTCTCTTCCCTTGTTATTTCCTTTATCATTATTATCATTGGTGGTAGCAGCAGTGATCTGTGTTATACCTTAGTTACCAAACTGTTCTTATCTCAACCCATGGGAGTTGCATTCTTTTCAATTCTCCTCTCCGTCCCTCTGGGAGTAGGGGGAGGGAAAGAAGGGGGGGGGGGGTGAGTGAACAAGTTGCCTGACTGGGTTTAAACCACGACACATATGAACTAATCTTCACTGCTTTCTTCAAGACACGAAAGAAGCAAGTTCTAGTTGCTCCCCAACTCAGGAATGCTGTCAGCAAGGGCCTGCCAGCTCAGCACCTGCTTCACACAAACCAAATAGTTTCCCCTGAGAAATCTTTCTCTAATTGTACCTATACAAAAAAAAAAAAAAAAAAAATCACACAGATAAACAAATCTGCAGAGATATTTTATCCAAACTAGCATTCAGTTCTTCCTGAACACAAATGCCAACTAATTATCCACAGTCAAATATTTATCTAATGGACCTTGCAGAGGGAGCAGGATCTGGAAAAAAATAATTGTTTTGATGTCTGAGATCCAAAAATAATCTATTCAGATGGCTGAGAATGAAACACTTCTAATATTAAATAGAAAAAAAGAAATTAAAACTGTGACATGGCATCTGCAGATTAAATAGCTGAAGGCATGTCCAGAATTGTTACTCAGGACTGCAGCAGGAATGCTGGCAAAGAAGAACAGGAGAGAAATTATTTTATTGAAGCGACTTGGATTGCAGCAAAACATACCTGGAGAAAATCTTCAGAGCAGCAATGGAAGAAGTGACTGTGCTTTCCTCCCTCCGTGCCCTTCAGTGCCAGGCCCTGCAAGAACCCAACAGGCTTCTCAAGTATTCCCAAGAGGGAAAGGCTGGGAGGTAAGGCCTTCCAAGTCCAGGAAGTCCATGACATTTATATGAACAAAGTATCTGGGGATATTTACTTTTGAGGAAAAAGGTCAAGCGTTCCTTTTGGTTGACACTGGGCATTGAGATGATACTTTTCTTAAGGAGAAGTTGTCTTGTGGGCCCAATTAAAAGGTAAAAATTCAAGCTAAGGGCAAGCAGTGGGTGTTTGCAGTAGATAGACACATCAGTGGGGTCCAGCAGAATCTCATGCTGCCCCTGTGGTCTTCAACACTTTCAGAGATCATGCAGAAAAGAAATCAGCAAAGTCACAAAGCTGGATGACAAGAGTTAGGACACTAAACCAAACCAAAATTGCTTACAAGAGTCACAGAAGGCTTCCATGATACTGGATTACTGATGAATAAATCATAGGAAACTCTAAATGCTTTCAGAAAACATTTGTACAAATTTACAGAAGATTGTATTTACTATTCTCAAACATGAAGGTGCCCATATTCTGCAATGAAAATACCACTACGTTCTTATTGTTCAAATACATTTTCCCCAGGTACTTTCTACTCGTATCTGTCAGCCACAACGTAGCAGGTCTTTTGTTTGACTCTGTAAATGTACTATATTCAGCTGCAATCAGAATAATCTACCAGAAACCTTCTACCTTCAGAACACCTACAAGATGAGACATTTTTGCACTCTGTCTATAGTCTTTTCCTCCTTAAAATAGCATCTTGGATTTGTAAGGGAAAATATTTCTTTGCTGACTACAAACACTGTTTCTGATCCAAAGCTCTTCACACAAGCAGCTCTACCACACAGTCACAGAAAGCTCTCCCTGCTCCTGTCTCAGCAGGGAACTATCTTTAGTAACTTTGACACTGATACATGGAAGTCTGACCTATTTGACAAAGATACGAAGTTTGATTCAGTGAAGGCTTAATTAAGAGGGCACACTGGATCAGTAGGATCATGCTAGCCTGACTTTTTTTTTTAAAGATGGCAAGATTGCAATAAAAAGAATGAGAAATTCCTTAGTGTATATGCTTAGCAAATTTCACATGTAGAATCAGCAAATGTATTAAACACAGCACTAAATGTATTTCATTTGGGTCCTCTATTAACAAAAACTGTTCTGTTAGCTACAATAAAACTGTAACATATGCACATTCAGTGAGATACTGCAAAGCAACAGTGATTATTTTTAAGGTGACTGCAACATTCAAATATGAACTTAAGATGTGCTCATTTACACAAATGTATAGGAATCACTATTTCCTTGCAGTAGTCAAATGAAAATATGGGGTCCTTCAAGGCTTTTACAGTGATACTTTTTATAAAAAATAAAGCATGAAATCAAGAATTAGTTTCATATCAAGCAAGGATACATAAGAGCTTTCCTATTCATGCCGCTTGTGACTCACTGTTCTCAATCCATCCAAATTGGCGATCATCAGCAGACATGCTTCCATAATCTAACACATGTCAGTGCCAGGAGATTTTATTTGCTATTTAACCTCCCTCTACCCCTTCTCCATTTGTGGTTTCTTTTTTTTTTGTTTGTTTGTTTGGTTGGTTTGGTTTTCTTTAAGTCTCATACTATTAGTTACATCAATTCAAGCAATGCCTCACAATTCTTCCCCCTCCAGAACATTAGAGGGTTTTGTTTCCCTGCACAGCACACCTCATCTTTCTGGAGATGCTGTGGAAGGCCTCTACTTGAGGCAGATTTCCACAATCCCATTGATTTCAGCAGAGATCTAACACTTTGTATCAGTGGCATATCTGCCCCAACCTGTATTATCTATTTATCATCACTGAAACCATATGCTGAAAAAAAAGTTTTATTCCTCTAATCCAAAATGTATGGATAATATAAAACCACATCCAGTCCTAAGTTGCCTCTGTGATAAGTCCTGACCTATCTACCCTGTTACATTTCAACTCTGTATTTTAATTACTTAATTTTTTAAGGATGGAAGTGAAAAAGAAATCTAAGTTTTTCTTGCAGCTCCTCACAATACAGTACCTACTGCACTTAACATTAACAGGCTGTTTTAACCCTTGTGCTGGACCATTAATCTTCAACAGGATCCAAGAAGTGTCCTTATTACATGAATAATGTAGCTTTACATTATACATAATATCTCACACCCAGGGAATAACTAAGGGTAAGTGAGAGACAAGTAAAGGAGAGGGAGGAACAGCAGCATTAGAAAACCACCATAAATGTCTTACAAATAAGGTTAATAAATAAAATCAGAGAGCATTAGGGACTAAAGACTATGTTTTAAAGCCTTTTGCTTTGTCTTTCTTCTATCCTCCCTTTGCCTACCTTCCTGAAGTCATAATAGTGATGTGAGAAGAAATTAAGCATTCTCACTTAATTAAGCAAAGAGCATTTCAGGTTAATTCATTTTGTAACAGTATGGCCTTTATGGAAGCAAAGTAAAACATAGTTTTAATGATCTCTATTTTGTCTACATTCATCTGAGAAGAAAAATTACTAAGTAGATGAGCTTACACAAGGTGACAAATATGGTATCTGAATGGGAGAATTTTATAAAGCATCATCCTGCCACAACTGGCTTTCACAGGGTCTTTTGGGTATCTGGACCACTTTCATACTTTGTATTCTATAATGAGAGTTATGATAAATAAAGACATGCTGTGTCTCTCCCACTCTCCACTGCCCTTTTAGGGTTATGACTTTGGTATGCCAAAATAAAAGCTAGAATAAACACCCGTGTTCCCGAAAAAACAGTTGGATTCAGCTACTAAACTGAAAGGGTAAGAAAAATCTGATTAAACAAAGCAGAACGAGTTCTGAGGATGTTTTAAGACATGAAGCATACAAGTAAAGCCACTGGGCTGGAACATTAGTTTATGTTGACACTGACTACAATGAATCCTGGTTTAAAATATATGAATCAGAAATAGCTTTATAATAAAGACAGCAAAATAAAACCCTTTCAATTTAGCCAATTCACTTTACCATCTATTAAACTGATTAGTCTTATTCTTCTACTATAAAAACTGTACTGAAAGACTTTATATTCTAAAGATTAAATTCTCAAGTGGAAGAACATATTAACACTCCAAAGAGACTCCAGGGCACATTTTTAGGAGGCCATTAAAGGATGGCTTGGGCAGATGAAGGCAGTTGGGGGTACCTACAGAGTATGCATTAACAGCCCCATAAACCACACCCTGGCCTATCTATCTGCTCTAGGAATTCGAGACAAGAAATATTATCACCAGATGAGATCATGCAAAGCTCTGCATCAGTTTTATTCTGTTTTAATTGATTAAATTGATTAAAAATACCCCAAAACACTCCCACACATCAAATTACACATGCCACTTTCACCTACATCAATGCAACAGGGTTCCTGCTTGTGTTAACAATCCCTGGCAATTTGACAGAATAGAAACACGAGCAGGCTAAATAAGAATTGTTGTTTTAAAATAAAAGGGATTAAAAAAACCCAACAACTCAAGATGACATGAGGGCATTTAGTTTCTCTCTTTCAGTTTTTGTCCCCATCTTCATGGCAGTTTTCCTCCCCTCACTCTCCACAAGAGATCTTCCCTTTGTTCAGTCCCCAGGACTGCTATTAGCTGGCAGGGTGAGGCTTTTTACTACCCCTAACCAAAATACGTTCTTGTCAGAGCTGCTAAACCTCAGGCAAAGAAATGTCCATGAGACAGCTGCTCAGGGCACCACTTTCATTCAGCCTAAATCCTACTTTCCAGGAAGGCTGCCATAAAAGAAAGTAAGCACTGACATACTCCTCCAGAATACTGCCAAAATGTTGGAGCGAGAGACCAGAATCAAGAGAACAACTCAATATGAGTTATGCTTCTTGTTTGTTTTATACAAATCCTTAACCCCTTATATACTATTTCTTACATGCACTTACAGTGATTTGGCATATTATGATTGGATACATGTCCTGAAGACCCTTAGTGACTAACATATAATTGGTTAAACACAGGTGTGAGAACTCAACCTCAAAAGCTTGCCAACAGTCCACAGTTCTCATTAACTAGGTGAATTCCAGCCTCTTATCTTGCTTGCTTAAGCTTCTTTGGGCCTCTCATGGCCTTGCTGTATCTTTCAGGATTATTCAGAGTTTATGTACCACTTATGCATTCTCCTGTGAGAACACTGTCTCCACACCAAAATAGCTCCCTTACTCTTGGCAAAGTAGCAATCTGTAGAAGTGAAGCAAATCCCAAACCCAAAAACCCAAAACTGTTAGTCAGCACCTTTCTGTTTAGGAATATAATATGTGGATTCCTTTTTCTGGCTACCATTTTGCAGATATTTACCCTTCTACCATTGTTTGCTTGGTCTCTGATGGTTATGTGAAAGCTATTCAGTGATAACCTGTATTCCTACTAGCTTTATAAGCTGCATGTACCAGGCATCAGTCTTCTAGGTATTTTTGCCCTCCCCCCCCCCCCCCAGTATTATACATTTTAATAATTGAGCATAAGATCATAAAACTGTACTTTGCTGTGGTCCAGTCTTGTCACTGTAATACAATTGGATAGCATGTAATCATCTCTAGCTGCCGATGGAAAAGTATTTTTTGTTGTTGCTATCAAGGTTATTTTAGTGTCTAGTAGTACCAAAGAATCCAAATGAATAGAAAGGCTAAGAAATTATTTAATCTGAGAACGGATGCCTCCTGTAATGCAAGTCACCTATAACAATTTCTCAAGACAGCATTTTGAGTGAGGACATAATATTTGATGATCAGTAGGTCTCATATGCCAAAGTCCAGGATGTGGAGATTGAATGTGGATGTACTTGTCAATTGATAAGATGTCACTTACTGCAACAATAAAAGCTTTCACAACACCTTAGCACTAATTTTAAGACATGGTCCTGCAAATAGAGTGCTAGCTGAACATTTTCCTCTTAATCTATCTTTGAAAAGTAAAGTTAGACAGCAGGAGAAAGTTTTTGAAGTTTCAGACAGTGTTACTGGTTTGGAAAAATGCCGTATTGCTCATATGATTTCTCTTGGTTTGAGTGTTGGTGAATTCTCATTAAAGGAGTTAAAAGATCTCCAAAACCAACTTGCCCCCTTTCTGCCCTCTGCTTTCTCACCAGATAAAACACAGGGTCAAAAGTACAAGTGTTGCCTGCCCAACAATGGTGTTTCTACACACTGCTTTTGGAAGCAGCCACCTTTATTGAAAGGAGAACATTTCTTTCCCATTTTATGTTTGACTGCAGCTATCGATTGGAGAAGAAGAAACCACAGCGTGTCTTTTGCTGGCAGTTTGAGATGAGCAGACGGGAAGTGGAAGCACCCTATCTCTTTACCCACCCCCTTCCCACTGCTTCTTTCACTACCACCATACCCCTGTCAAACTGCTCTTTTCCGGTGTTACTTCCACTGGTATCAAAGGAGGTAGATGCATAGCTGCCAGATCTAAGTGAAATAACTACTGTAGGGATGAAAAACAGGGAAGCAAGGATTCCTAAACACTGGAAACTAATATTCATTCAGCTGCTGTTGCATTTGAGTAAATCATTGCTGTAGTTTCACAGAATCCCAGACTGGTTTGGGTTGGAAGGGACCTTAAAGATCATCTATTTCCAACCCCCTGCCAGGGACAGGAGCACCTTCTGCTAGACCAGGTTACTCAAAGCCCCTTCCAACCTGGCCTTGAACCCTTCCAGGGATGGGGCAGCCATAATTTCACTGGACAACTTGTGACACTGTCTCATCACACTTATAGTAATGAATCTTTTCCTAATGTCTGATCATTCTGAACCACTTCACCTCTTTGCCATTATTACCTGTATTTATTTCTTCCCCAAGTTTTAGACAGTTTTTAAGGGACACAATACGTGCTTTGTTTGTTTTACTTGTATGCAAGGCTGGATATTGCCTTTAAGGCCACCAATGTGTCTGGTGAAGTCCTTCAACCATTAAATACTTTAAAAAAAAAAAAAAAATCCAATCCAAATCTCCTAAAGAAGTTGCAGTATTCCAGATACTGTTCATTATTTCAGTGATGATGAGACTGAGAAAGTCTATGGGGCAAGAAAAGGGAAGCAAAGTGAGACTACCACAGTAACACTTAGCAGAGATCATCCTAGAAATAACTGTGTTACCAAGCACGGCAACATCTGGAAAGCTTCACAAAAGCAAAAGCAAAGACAGTGCATCAAACACATTGGAAACCTATTTACAGGTGTTGCACATAATGAGTTATCAGAGAGAGAACAGTTACAACAATAGCAGAGATGTCTCAGCAATGGGTTTGCAGTCCTGACCCCTGTTTCAGTGGAGGAAGGAAACAGAGGACATGATTTTTAGTGGAAAATAGCACACTGCAAGCTGGTGAGGATTTGAGCCACACAGATCTGTCTGCAGGCTTTCCTAGCCATAGGTGATCATCACCAACGTGCCAGTCGTCTGGCGGAAGCAGGGAAAAATACCTGGTTGGGAAACACCTAGCTGTCTACTCAGATACTTAGTTCATTTTAAGTATATAAACTTACATTTCAGCATAACTTCCTTCCTTCTGTTATATTCATTAAAGAAATTCAGAAGTTATATTAAACTCATTGGTCTTGAAGTAGGTAAGCACAAAACTGATCTTTACTTCATTTCCATCAGCAAGTTTCTCTTCAAGGCAGTTGTTCAAAGCATGTTTTTGAGCAAAAGCTAAAAAACTGAAAGATTTTTTAATTACTTAATAATAAGCACGATAAAGGTAAGGCAATGTGACAGTCCAAGCAAGAATCTATGTAAAGAAACACTAAGCAAGTGCAAAGATTTCACCCAGACAATTTCATGTTTCCTGACTTTAAGTTTCCTCCCTATTAGAATTCAGAGGAAATAGGAAAACAAAAGCAGGAAAATATGTCAAATAGATGTGCAAAATGCATGACAGATGACTGATGTGGTAAATAAAATATAACATTATCAATTACTACAGATTACTCATTGTATGAATATATGAAATGCAAAATAAGAACAGTGAATAAAATGGAAAAAAAAAAACAAAACGCCATTTCAGAATGATACATGTTTTATAAAATAACCATTAATGAAGCAGGCAGGAGAGAAGAGATGCATGATACAAAGGTTTCTCTCAAAGAGAGGGAAGTCCAGTCCATTATGGTTCTGAGCAGATCATTTCACCTTGCATCTTGTCTTGCACAGCAGCCAGCTAGGTGAAATCCCAGAAATCCTGTATATCTTTTTCTATGAAGTTTGCGATATTTTACATTCACCTTAACCTACTTGTTTTAAGAGTTCATTTTTTAGCTGACAAACAACCTGACACTGTTTCCTTGGTGATTTTTGAAATCAAAACATGGGAACAGCCTTATACCACTCAGCACTTACGTACTAAGGCTAACAGGGAGGTCCTTCACTGTGGCAAATGAGCCATTCAGAGAGCTCTTAATTTGTGGAAGCAGCAGGTACTCAAGTAAACACCTCCCAGAGCCTAAAACCAGCAAAGTACGTTCCCTAACACTGAAGCAGCCCAAGAGAAACCTTAAGCCATAATGTCTTACTAATGTCATCTTTATATGAAGTCAACAAGGTAACATGAAGACAAGGCAGGAACTACAAAAAAGATGAGGATTTGAGGCAGCAGTGATGAAAATGACTGTAGCTAGGATAATAAACAAAAGAAAATCAATGAGGGAATGACAAAAGACTGAAGAGAAAGTGGATAAGGTATTTGGTACGATAGTTCAGTCTGCGTCACTCAGATCTCCAGCACACACAGTTAAGGGGACAAAACGAAATACACACCAGTTATGTCCTAACTAGTACCAAATATTAAACCATAGCTGCTTAGGAAATAAAAATACACAAACTGACCATACCTAGTCCTTTTTGACCTACCCTGGCTACAGACAAAATTTTGGTTTCTACTGTCAGGGTATATAATGAACACAGGCAGCAGAATGGAAACTGTTTCAATACTCCAGGACTGTGATTTTCTCCATGATAAAGGCAAGGTTTATCCTTTGGCAGAGATATAATTCTAGGATGACCAGAGGCCAAATCCATGGGATAATGTCCCTCAATAAATGAGAAAAAACATTTTCCACAGAGACTCCTCTTTGTCCCTCTTTAACAAATATAAGCAAGGAGACAGAGCAATTCAAAAGTCTAAACCAAGATACTTCTGCTGCACACACTTTCTCTGGGAAAAGTGTAAGACACCAAACAGTGACAGATGTTAGACACACTTGGAAAGCCCTCGGATACTGTGGTGATGAATGACTGTAACAACCTCTTTAAGACAGAGCAGACGGTTTATTGTCTGAAGCAGGAGATACCGTTCCCCTTTGATAAGGTTTGTGTTCTGCTGTATCATACCAATGAAGTTACAACAGGGATATTGTTTAAAAAATAATTTAAAATAAGAGCTCAGTGAAAAGATTATTCAACGTACCACTGCGGCCTTTATTTTTCATAGTTTATAAAATGTATAATTGTGCTGACATACTTAATTGTCAAGCTACTCTTTTGGCAAGCTAATGTATGAGTGGGTGCCAAACAGCAGGAAACACAAAATGGAGTGGAAAAACAGTTGAGATTTGGTAGTGTTCTGCCTCCCATGAAAAGTGTTCTTCCATGAAGGTATATAAAATACATATGTGCATGCACTGGGACTAAGAATGACAAGCATTCATCAATCTGTTTTTGAAATTGTCTCTATTTTTCTGCAGTTACTATCAGAAAAAAATAGGATAGCAGAATTTGTTTTGCTGTGTTGTTTCTTATTGAGTCACATTTAGGAAACATGGAACTGAAAACCTTGTTAGAGACAAGGAGTTATGAGTCCAAGATCTTCATTAAAGACTGCCGCTTTATTATTTCTGTTCTATATTACATATGTATATGTTTGTTGGTTTGCTTTGTTTTTTCCTTAAAGATAATGTTAGTGGCAGAGGTGAAATTTCTGCCTTTTTCAGAAGGCCAAACCATCTGAACAGTCATGAGTTAAGGCAGAGTATTATTCTAAAAGGGGCTGTCTATGCTTCTTCAAACATATTACTGGAAATAAGGTGAGGTTTCTAGACCTGTTCCTTTTTAGGGTTTGTTCATTTATGCTCCACCTCACTAATCTGTCAAACCCCTTTCTGGATCTGTTCTCCCCTTTGGCTCTTTCCATCTCCCCTATTAGATCTATACTGGTAAACACAACAAAGCTTCTCCTTCACCCTGAGCCCAACTGCCTCAACCTGACTCCAAGTCACTTCTTCTCCCCCTACCTCAGATAGGACACCCTCTACTCTTTACTCACTGGGAAGGGTACCTGACCCCCAATGCCCACCAAACGACCCTAGGTGTTATCTGGGAGAGCACTGGCTGGCATCGGCCAGAACCACACCAAAGATCATGTTCACCATTAGGTAGTGTGGCTGGTGACAGGCTGCTTCATGCCTGTGCATTCTCCATTTTACCCATTTAGCTGGATTTTGATCCCAAGGCCTGTGACCCCTAATCCAGACACAACCGGTAGTCTCAAGCCCTACACTGATTCCCACACTGATTTTTCGGATATTTAGTAGAGTGTAACAGGCATGCACAGCAGTTGCAGTATGTATGCATATCGACATGCACATGAGTGCTTATATATAGGCATAATGTGTCAGAAGCAGAGAAAGTTTGAAGAAACCACGTCTGACTTCCAGTCATGTATGCCAGGACCTCTGGGCTACGTGCATCTCTGGTAGCACAGAAATCAAGACAGACAGAGAGCAAGTGAAACTATGTGAAGTCTCCACTTTTCCCATTGGAGATAATGGCACTCAACACAACATTTTCAAATCCAGTTGATTCAACAAAGGCACATGCTAAACATGGATTCTAACACAACAAACAGAAAAAAGTTTTCTGCATGTGCTGCACCTGTGAAGTGCATATGTGTGTCTGCACATGTGTGAGCACAGACAGGGTGTGAGGGCAAGGGAACAGCTATTCTCTTCTGCCTCTGTCCTCTGTAGGCAGGTTTCTGGTTCCCCCTCACAACCTCCACTGCAGTGGTGCAGCTGTAAAACCCTGTCCCCAGCCAAATACTCTGACAGCCCACATTTTCTGGTTCTGTGCCAAGGATGCCTCAGCCAGGGAAACAGCTCACACCTCTTCCAGCATTCTGGTTCCACAAAAGAGCTAGTTCACCCATTTTCAAAATGCACAAAAGATTACTCTAACCTCTCTGGGTTTATGTTTTCAAAGATTATTATTATTATTTTTTTTTAGTACTAGAGAGGAACTATATTAGCATTTTGATTGCATTTTTTTCAGCATTCACAAACACATAAGCAAGTATCTGCAGAACTCATTTCTAACAGAAATACAACTTTGTGTACAGAATCGATGCCATTACCAAGTAGTGTTGATTTATTATTGCGAAGGTAAAGAAAATAAGTTTTTATATCCTGGAGTTTAGTGATGCAGGTCAGCATTATTTGGACTGAGCAGTTTGGGCTAGGCTGGTTTCCTTGTCTTCTCCCAGCACTTGCACTATGAGTGGTTACTTGGATCTTTACAAAAAAAGTCCTAGTTCTGTTAACCACCTCACCTACTACTTCAGATATGACTGGTAGTCAGTGTCACAAGAACTTCTGTTTGTAAGGTTCTAGTGTCACCAGTGCTGTAAAACTGATACCTCTCTGGGTTACTTTGGGCTCTTTCAGGAAGATCAGGTGGAGGGATTTACTAATTCAGTCTTCCTGGTGCGTTTGCATTCATGCCAGGCCTGCTTGAATATAACCTGTAAAAGCTTGAAATGGATATATGTTCATCACTTAACTAATACACTTAAAATCTATTATTTTGAAATAAAATTATAGCTACATTACCAACAGCTTTATTTTTGAAAGAGCTAACAAATTTCTGAAAATAGAAAAACAACTTTCCTCCAATCCAGCTAACAGCAAAATGAACATTTTCTGTTATAAAATATTTGAGTTCTATTTATAACTCGTGTAAAGAAGTGGAGCCAATTGGAGTACAGAACTGCTCTGTCCAGAAGGATCTCTTATTTTTAATGATCATATCAAGCATGCTATGAGAAATAAACAATCATACCAAATGTTCCACTGGCAACTTATTTGAATACATCTTATCATTCAGTTACTACAGAGCGATTCGGTTTGATCTCCTGTGACCAAGCTCTTAAAGCATCTCAGTAACTGACTCGCTCTCCTGGAAAATAATCCCGAGCCCTAAATAAGTACCTCTGAGCTCTGTCTAGTGGAAGGGTTGAGTTAAGCACAGCTTCAATTGCAAGCTCAAAAGGAAATCCCCAGAAAAGCTTCTAAGCTGTCAGTTAGGCCCTCCAGGCAGAGGAAAGAGCTATGTACCCACTCCAGCACCTGGATAAGCACTCTTGCCACTGGAGTATTATACAGAAAGAAAACCACTACTCAAAACCCAGCTCCTTGTTAACAGAAAGGAAAAGCTGCCACCACACACCGGGATCAGGTTTGATCTCGTTGGCATGCCACAGGTGTGCTCCGAGAGCCCCTTCCAGACCCAGTGATCCTTAAGAGGCTTAGACAGAAACACATCTTTTCGGGGGGGATTATAACTCAAGCAGACATGATGTCCAGAGAGACTTTGAAAGGGACAGGGATGTTCCAACAGTTTAGGAGCATGCAGGCTCAGGTAGCAGATGAGCAACAGGTTTCAGGATTATGCTGTCTTGACTTAGCTGCATCTTAGTCAAGTCCTTTGTTTTTCCACAGTCATTTTTAAGGACTTATCACTATGTACAAGTTTAAAACATACACATACTTCTAACATAATAGCAACAAAGTTGTTTTCATCAACAATAAAAAATAATTTATATGGTGCAAGTTCTGCAGCTGACTACAAGCTTTGTTTTAATACTACTGTGTTTTTTGGAGGAAAAAAAGGTATTATTTTTCACACTAGCAACAGCAGGACAAAAATAAAACTTGTAACAGAATACCTTTTCACCCCCCAAATCCTTACCATCATAGATAAAACAACAGAAATTTTTATTATAGTTCGCATTATTATTAAAAGCAGTAATATACCTACACTCCAAACAGTACCATTTTGTATTTGGGGCCTTTTTTTTTTTTTTAAGTCAATAATACTCAGTCTCTTGTTGCACAAAGATATGCTTTTTTCATAGATTTACTTAAAAAACTATAATTGATCATAGCCTCCAAAATTAATTGGCATCATGCAAAATTGTATTCTAGTAGTCCATAACTGTTTGAAACCAAGTTCAGAGTTCCCCTTCACAATTGTGTAAATCTGCTTTAGTCACAGGAGAAAAAATATACCCCATGCTAGAGAAATTGTACTGGAGGGCTTTAACCATCTAACCACTGTCATCCTCCAGCTCAGCTGACCTATGAACAACACTCCTTATTTGTACTGTGAAAAGTCCAGCCAGCTCTCTAGGAATAAAACTTCCATTGGCAGCTAATTCATGTTGATAACTGCAGCTCTTTCAGAACCAAGAACCTGGGCATTACAAGGTGTTCAAGCAAAAGTAATTCCTGAGCTTTATAACTTGAATCAGAATTAGAGGAGAGCAAAATGAGATAAATGGGAAGGATTTAAGGAATGAGATTTGTTGATGTCTAAGAAGAGCTTTCATGTTTCACCAAGATCACCAAGAAAAATGTCTCCTCTGAAAAAAATGCTGGAAAGTACAGCTCCTAAAAAGCGAGGATGAAAAATGACAATGGCAAGTCATGTGAAGGGGGGGGATAGAAAATTCAAGTTTCATCTTCAATCAGTCACTCCCTTCCCATATAAATACTTAAAATTAATTGGAAATAGTTTTATAAATTAATACTTCTATTTGGCTTTAAACTTTGGCTAAAAATGATTTGAAGCAGGAACTGACATAAATGGGTTTCCATCCAGTGACATGAAGATGTGAAAATAAAAAAAATAACACCCTCAGCTCTTTCCCTGGTCTGCACCATCCACTGTAGTGCAACACCTTAATAAGTGCCCATCCTGTAGCACACTACCCCAAAGTTACCTGAAGGTATGGGGATGCTTCTATGAAAATAAAGACAACCTGTCCGTTCCCATGAACAGTAACAGCCAGGAAAAAAACTCTGTAGCAGGTACAGTGGGTGAGGGTCATGCCCATGCATCCCTGCATCCCAGGAGTGCTGACAGAAGTAATACTTGCATTGTTAGGGTTTTTATTTTTTGTCCTTTAACCAACCAAATCTTCATTCTTTAGAACTTTATTTTTCAAAATGCCAGGTCCCTGCCACCCCTGAGTAGGAAACAGTTATTCATCATTTTACAGTACTTTCACCTCAAAGTAAGAGCTCTCTTCAGTGCTGAATCATACTGAATGCAACACCTTTGAAAGCTGTTTGACTTAGCACGATTCCTGATGAATCACTTTCTTTCATGGTGAGCTGAAAGCCATGCTTTTGGACTAAGTTTTCAGCCATTCGCATGCTCTTGGATACTAAATTGCACAATTTCACTGCTTACAAATGGAACAGCAACAGCAAAGCAGGCAACACACCACACAGTCATCTGTCACTCCAGGCACTACACTAACTCTTTTGGTATTAAGTTATGAGCGTGATGGGACTCTGCAAATAGAGTCAGACAAGTGTGAGTGGGAAGGGGAGGTCCACCCCATCTGCAGCAACAGTTTCTCTTAATTTCCTATTTTGTCAGCAAATTTTATAATTCATAATATTGCAGCAGCCAGAGAAATTTTACCGAAGAAGGCCATATCACCAATCAATTTGCCCTATATTGGTATTTTCAACTTAAATTATTTGGCTATTGAAAATTTCTAAGCCCATCACATTTCAGAAGCTAAAAACTGGGACTTGCAACAGGTAGTGAAAATGGATCACAGGCTTTCAAAAGGATGAAAGGAATGCTCCTGAGAATAACTGGATAGTCCTTGGGGGGAAAAAACACAAACAAACAAAAAACCCAACAAAACCAAACAAACAATAACCACCACAAAAAAAAAAAAAAGCCACAAAAGAGACCCTCAAACATACACATTTGAGATTCCAAAAACTTAGATGAAAACAAATCTCTTTCCCATGCGAATGCTCTTTAGTCTTTGCCTCTCCCTCTGCATTTAATATATTTAGCAAATGTTAAATATTTATCACAATCAAGAAAAAGTAAACCTTTTGTATCTTTTAGCTGTCCTTTGTAACTTAATACTTAGTTAAAAAAAAAAAAAAAGACAACAAAAATTCTCAGAATCTCTGGGGAAAGACGTACAGCTTTCAAAAAACAAAAAATCCTTGCTTGATTTGCATGACAAGCACTTTATCATATATATGTATGTTTATATATAAAAAAAAAATATACTTTTACAAGTTAGAATAAGAGATACTGTTTGAAAACACCCTGAAGGAAAACAAATATTTTTTCTCTATGAAAATACATAAGCCATGTGTAAAAATCAAGTTTCCTGCATGCAAAAGTAAAAAATAAGGCTGTTGTCCCACCAGAATCAGACAATATATAGATGAAAAAAAATCTTACTCTGGAAACCAGAGGCAAGTACATTAAGTTGTTTTTTTTTTTAAACAGTCTTTTATATTCCAACGGTTCCATAATGTTAAAATGCAAAAGAAATTCACATAAGAGGGATAAAGAAGAGATTCAGAGCAGCCCTGCAGAGAAGGACTTGAGGATGCTGGTTGATGAGAAAATGAACATGAGCCGGCTTCAGTGTGTGCTTGCAGCCCAGAAAGCCAACTGTATCCTGGGCTGCATCAAAAGGAGCGTGACCAGCAGGTCAAAGGAGGTGATCCTGCCCCTCTACTCTGCTCTTGTGAGACCTTACCTGGAGTATTGTGTGCAGTTCTGGTGTCCTCAACATAAAAAGAACATGGAACTGTTGGAACAAGTCCAGAAGAGGGCCACGAGCATGATCGGGGTCTGGAGCACCTCCCATATGAAGATAGGCTGAGAAAGTTGGGGCTGTTCAGCCTGGTTAAGGGAAGGCTGCGTGGAGACCTCATAGCAGCCTTCCAGTATCTGAAGGGGACTATAGGGATGCTGGGGAGAGACTCTTCACTAGGGACTGTAGTGATAGGACAAGGGATAACGGGTTAAAACTTAAACAGGGGAAGTTTAGATTGGACATAAGGAAGAAGTTCTTTACTGTTAGGGTGGTGAGGCACTGGAATGTGTTGCCCAAGGAAGTTGTGAATTCTCCATCCCTGGCGGTGTTCAGGGCCAGGTTGGACGAGGCCTTGGGTGACATGGTTTAGTGTGAGCTGTCCCTGCCCACGGCAGGGTGTTTGGAACTAGATGATCTTAAGGTCCTTTCCAACCCTAACTATTCTATGCTTCTATGACAGCTACTCACTTAGTCCTGTAAGCACTGCAGCTAGGTAGCCATAATTGTATTTGTTCTTTCATTCTTTCCATCCCTCCAAATTAATCTTTCATTCCCTTCTCCTCAGTAGTAGAGGAAGAGAGGAAAATCCCTTCTTTACACCATGGCCTGATAGCTACTGGTACTTCCCAGGAGATGCACATTTAAACCCTCTCAGTTTGAAACCAGGTGTCCACTTCTGATCAGTCTTTTAACTCCTGTGCTGTTCCAAGTAGGTTAGATCCCTACCACCACCCTATAACACAATGGTGTAAGAAACTGGGTTATTCTGTGGTGGCCACACCTTGAACATGGTCAACAGCTTGGATCCCTGGGAGAGATCCGGGTGCTACCCTGACCATTTCTAAATTCCACTCAGGAGTACATAAATGCATATATAAAACTGTCAAGACCTCTCTTGCAATTACGGATTTAAGCATACAGAGTTATCCTGGTTATTTTTTGAAGGAGGTTTCGGGGGCATTCATGGTTGATTGGTTGGAATGTTTTGGGGAGGCACTTTTAGGGGGAGAGGTTGAGGGGTTTTGTGTATTATCATCATCATTCCTATTGTTTTCTCATCTGGAAACCTACCTGTAGTTGTTAAGTTACTCAGATGATTCCAGCTCATCTGGAAGCACTTTCAGAAGCTGAAGTCTCCGTTCTTTTTTTCTGGACTTCATTCGCTTTGGTGTACTACGTTAACACCCAGCAAGACTCACAGACCCACAAGCAAATGCACCCTATTTCAGGTTGCCTATTTGCATTACCTATATGTTTCCCACAGAGAAAGCAGGCCACAGCAATGCTGGCAGCAAAGATAATACAAGCAAACATTCCTGTTACACAGAGCTCTGAGTTAAGGGGTTTAATTTTGTCATTAAGACTACCATAACTTCCAAGCCTAACAGCACTGAGCATGCGTCTACCACAATGGAGTGCGCAGATGACACACCCCCATCTGAATTACTTTTCCAGTGGTTGAAACACGCAATAATCTGAAGTCAAAGACTGAACTATGGCCCTTGATTAAAACCTCAGAGCTTTATTCTGTCTCCCAGATCTGTATATCTTGATAACAGAGAAGTAGTGTCTCTCCACCCCACCCTTATTTCTCCCAGGCATGCCTATGGTACTTGGGAAAGGGAGATTTGCTTTCCATAATCCTAATGCATATGGGCTGGTCTCCCTTAAATTTACTAATTTTTGTATACTGCAAAGTTCTATACTGCTAAACCCATCTATTAATTATATTCATAGCACATCATAAAACTTGGTGAAAGTCATACCTACATTCAGCATGGCACATAAAAAGAAAAAAAAAAAAAGTTGAAGAGGATCCAGCTTCACAAACATTTAATGAAGGTTTTCTGACAGGTCCAAAATAGCTCACACTGAGTGCTTTCAACTCATGCTCAAGTCAAGGAGGACTTAGAGGCCCCTCATAATAATGCCAAAACCAACACACACCAGAAAGCATGTAACCATTTTGTTAGCAGGGATAATTACCATAAGGAACCACAGTTCAGTGTTTTCCAGCATACCTTTTTGATATAAACTCTGCTGTCAACTTTTCTCCTCACTGAAGATTGCTGTTAAGCAGATGGCATTTGTTATAGTATTAACAAAGATCAGAACTTAAATATCATTTCAGCAAGGCCATGGATATTTGATAACAACACCCACCTACTAAAATATTAAACTTGATAAATTTTCCATGATTCAAAACAAAAAAAAATTCAGACTGATTTTATCCTTCAATGCTTTATATCCTAATGCTTTATAAATAACATCCTCGAAAACCTGGTGATCCACTGAACACTCCAAATAAACTGCAAATGCTTAAGTAATCCATGCCTGAATTCACTTAGTTACCCTGCTTTGTGAGAGCCCACAGGAAAGCAGAGCTATTTGGAAATGTGTTTGTATGTGAAAGTCTGACATTGATGATGTTTTGGGTGTCCCACCCAGAACGATGAAGCCCAGAAGAGACGGGAACAAAAGTTGCTTAAGATTTTTTTTTTTTAAATTTACTAAAAAGTTACATGGGAGGAAAATAAACCCCCGAAAACAAGAAGCGTTTGCTTACTTTTCCAAATACTTCTCATAAGCAAGCTGTAACATATGCTAGGTACCTAAAAAGCTGCAAATCAAAATGCTTTTCACTTCTCTTTCTAAACATGCTGGTCACTGTTTAGGTCTTCATTTCCATTTGCGCTAGCCTTAGTGCCAGTACAGAAAGTAATACCATATGTCAAAATAAAGCTTTGGAGAAAAGAGGCAGGGGGGATCCATCAAGTTCTGTTGTGCAGATTTTTCTTACACCTACTTGGATAATTATGAACGTATCTGTGACTGGCCAGCACACAGAAGAAACGACACATCTCAGGCAAGTTCCTGAAGCCAGAAGTAATTTTTAATTGACTCTGTTGGTGCCAGAATTTGCCAGTATTTCAAAAAGAGTACCCAAAAAGAAGTGGAGAGGGGTGCTTACCTTCTCAGAATAAAATGCAAGCTGAATTGTTTCTTCCTCCCAAGCTGCAGACTACAAGAGACAGCAATATTTGCAAAATCATTCTAAATTTAAAATCAGGTAGTTTTCAATATCTCATTTGGACAGCTCATTTGTTAAAGTCAATACACTTCTAACTGCTAAATATGTTGGGTTTTCTCACTGGGGTTTTTGTTTCTAAGAAAAAAAAAAAAGTCACTCATTGACCCTGATGTTCACATCCATGTACTCCCCAGTGCTAGAAGGCATGTCCCTACCTGCTCTGGCTGGAAACCAGGTGCTCAGATGCTCATACCTAATCAGCCTACCCACGTCTATCCCTTGGATACTGAGGAGCACAAGGGTGCCTGCAGCAAGCCCTGCTTGGTGCAAATGCCTGCAGGTCTGGGAGACTCTCTCTGTCCCCTGTTGGAATCTACTGGGATGACTTTCCTTCCCGATAGCCATCAGGATTTCATTGCTGCCTTCTTCCTGGGTATCCTGAAAAGCAGCACGAGGCAAGCAACACTCGGGACTTACAAACCAGTTGACGTGTTCCAATAGCTCCTGCCACTCTGCCAGACCTTCTCCACGATCTGCTCCCCCTGTGGCTTCCACACTTGTCCATACTATCATCCCTGAGCTAGTACTTCTTGCAAGAGAAGCTCTTGGAATAAACTAATGTAAACAGAAGGGTAGTGATTGACACCCGTTTTACCCATCCCTGTTATCCAACTGATGCTTGCTATCATCTGGAAACAGATAAGTTCATTTATAAATAGCCTTGATTTAATTGCTACATCTGTTTCCATTTTACTTGCAAGCTCAAATGTACACTTTAAAAAGCGTACAGTTCCAAATATTGCTGCTTTTTCCCACATACTTTTATATATACATAAACCTAAAGGATAGGCAGTGCCTTCAGTTTAATAGTCTTCTGATCCAACTCTATGTTTAGAATACCTACCAATACGCTTTCCTTGAAGAGGTAGTTTGCAACAGATGAAAAGAGCAGTATCATTTCATTAAAAAAAAGTTATCTTATTGATCTTCAGAACCTGCTGTATAGCCAATAGGACAGATATCTCTGGTACCAAGTCCTCCCAAGCCCCAGCGGGTGTGCTGGTCGTTTCTCAGCATCTTGTCAGAAGACATCCTGAACATCCTAACTATTCTCTGATTCTGTGATTCTATGACTTGTGCACATTCAGGTTCTTAAGATGGTCTTGAACTAGATGCTCTCCTACGGTGGGCCTAAGGTGTTCATTCTCAGAATCCTTGCATCTGCCATCCAAGACTTGGGTGGTGTGGTCAGAGCATTTGCCCATGAAGACTGAGACAAAGAAGTCATTAAGAACCTCAGCCTTCCCCAAATCCAGGGTAGACAGTTCTCCTCATAGCTTCTGGAGAGGGCCCACGTTGTCCTAGTCTGTCTTTTATTCACAGTGTACCCATAGAACCCCCTCCTGTTATCTTTAACATCCCTAGCCAAGTTTAATTTAACTGGGCCTTAGCTTTCCTGACCGGGTCCCTAGCTTCCCAGACAGCATCCCTGTACTCTTCCCATGCCATCTGTCCTTGCTTCCACCTTTTTTAAGCCTCTTTTTCACTTTGAAGTTTCCTCAGGAGCTCCTTATCCACCCAAGGAGGTCTCCTGGCCCTCCTGATGCACTTCCTTCTAGTCAGGACACAACACTCCTGAGCTTGCAGTAGGTGATCTTTGATTATCAACCAACAGTCTTGCCCCCCTGCCCCCGCCCTCTAGGGCTGTATCCCATGGAACCTTACTAAGCAGGCTCCTGAAGAGGCCAAAGCCTGCTCTCTTGAAGTCCAGGGCAGTGAGCTTGCTGCACGCTCTTCTCACTGTCCTGAGGATCTCAAATTCGAGCATCTCGTGATCGCTGCATCCAAGGCTGCTCTGGAGCGTCACATTTCCAAGGAGCTCTTCCCTGTTGGTGAACACGAGGTCAAGCATGGCACCTCTCCTTGTCAGCTCCTCTATTACTCGCAGAAGGAAGTTGTCTTCCACACAATCGAGGAACCTCCTGGATTGCTTGTGCCTGGCTGTACTGTCCCTCCAACAGGCGTCGGGGTGGTTGATGGCAGCCCTGCCCATTGTGCACCCTTGCCTCAGGAGATCACTGGAGGTACTTTTTACACTCCAAGCTCTGCACTGCAGCCTCCCCTCTCATCGGCTCTGTCTGGGTGCCACCGCTGGCCACTGCTGGGGCAGCCAGAGCAGAGCTCCCGGACCGGGCCCTGGCCCTGAGGCAAGTGCTCGCCATCCCTCTTGCCTGCCTGCTCACCCTGCCTGCTGTGCCATGTCCTGGTCGCCCGCGCTCCCTGGGGCAGGTTTTTACCCAGTCAGGGCTGGTGCCGCTGCTCCTGGCTCCGCCCCGTGTGAGTCAGCTGCTCGCTCTCGTCAGCTGAGCTGCCGGCTCCTGGGCGGGTCCTGTCGAGGACTTGAGGCTCCCTCGGTGCCTTGCCGGTCTGAGTTGAGGCTCCTGGATGCTGAGCCCAGGTGTTGAAGGCATCCTCTCTCAAGCTACTCATCTCTAAAAATGAATGTGTATACTGGCATATAGAGCATGTTTCAGCTCTGTAGGTTTACCAATCTACTGTTTATTTTCAGATGTTGACAGCTTTATTTAGTTTTAGCCATTTATATATAGAAAGGAACCAGAAGAATAGTATCTTCCAGGGGAGCAAGCATTCCACAGTCAACTACCTGAAGCCTCTCCCTCCCAGCTTGCACTCAAATTATAGAGCCAAAATTTCTTAAGAGTTACAAGACTGCTTTTGTTTGGAAGCTGTTTGTTCTTTTTTGGTTTGCTGAAAATGGCAGCTTAGTGGGGCTGCCCAGGGGATCACTTTTCAGGGGACACTAGACTTGCATTGTTGCCCTGTGGAAGTTGGTCAGAATAGTCAGTTTAGGCAAAATGCCTCTTTTAAGCAGATGAATTTTATGAAGGAAGCTCCTCTGTTTTCTAAATGAGCTAATTCAAATTTAGTGACCTTTGTTGAACTGTTAAGTAAAAGATAGTGGCTCTCTCACCAGTCCTATGATGATGCAAGGAGACCCATGTACAAATTTCCAGGCAACTTTTCCATAACATTCTTGAAAAGCAGGTTTGAAAGACAGATGCAGTTTTGTTTATTTACCTTTACAGGCACCACCAAATTAATATTTGTCCAAATGATCTTGCAGCTGCTCTCCAGTTAGGGAGCTCTGTGAGTTTCCAGAGTAGGTTGTTCCTGCCCAAAAAAATTAACTAACATCTCTGTATCTGTCTCTTACTGTGTATTTGGTCTTTTTTAGTGCCAAGGATTGTGTCTCTCTGCAATCTTTCATCAACTAATCTGAAAGCTTCATTATATAACATTCCCATTGCAATAGCCTCTTAAAAAGCCATGCTTATAAAATTCCTGGAGGGGTGCTTTTTTGTTTCTTTGGTTGGGTTTTTGTTCGATGATTGATTTAATGACTGAGCTTTGTATTTGTCTCTTATTTTTCTACTGCTTTCAGTTCTCCATATTCCAAGATTCACAAGCTCTTAATGTTCGTTCAGCCCACGTTTCCTTCCAGCTTCCCATTCTTCAGAGGTTTTTCTCCCTTCAAGAGAGAATAGGATCTAAGCATCTCCATTACTGATATCTTCCAACCTCTGAAAAAATGGGCATCTTGGATATCTGCTAAGAACTTAGTGGATTGCATGATCTGCTCTAATGTTTATGGAATATAGATTGAAATGATTAAAATATTTTAAAATGAAGAGGTAGAGCTAATGTGTTGCTGTTGTTTGTTGGAAGAATTTGTGTTTGTCTCTGTAGATTTGTATCTAGTTCCCAGATATTTACCATAATGCAATAAAGCCTCCATGACATGATTTACTAGCACAGTGTTTTGAAAACAACTGGTAAAAATAATATTGTTAAAGTGATTTTTAACATTTGTTCTAATACTAGTGATCTCATTCATATTTTCTGTTTGTTAGGAATGGTATCAATTTGTTACTGCTTTACCCAAAAGACAGGTAAGAAGGACTAAATTCCACGGTATATCAGTTTACTGAATAAGAGAGAACACTAATACAAGTGTGTAGGATGCCTTGTACGACAACAGAATTATTGGGATGTTCTTTCCTGAAAATACTTCAGTAATTTAGCTTTCTGATATATGAACCTTAATATTTTCTACTATAATACTACTTTGTTTTTCTTTAAAAAAAAAACAAAAAAACATTCTTTTTTTTTCTGGAGAGTTAATAAAATATTGCAGGATGTGCCATATGCTTGCAATCACTGAGTATACAACTAAGGAAATTTAAATACCTTGAAATGTCTGGTACCCCATAAGTTTCCCTTCTGCCCCAAGCATCATACGGTTTCATCAAGGAGCTCAAGTTACAGAGCTCTTTGAAAGGTATGTATAATTTAAACAATTCTGACTACCCCAACAGTATCAAGAAACAGTTTTGCAAAGTCTACAGTTGCTTAGGGAAATGTCAACAGTTTTGTCTCTTGGGAGGAGATTGTTTAGGACTAAGCATCAAAAAAAAACCCCAAAACCGAACAATAAAATACTGAAGGAATCTCATAAAACTTACATTAAATTCACTGGGCAAAACAAAGGCAAGGTTTGAGTTTGGCCTGTTATGCATCACTTATTCATTATTGAATAAACAGAGCCTAAGCAATAGCCAGAAATACACTTGATCAAATTTTGTGTACATTACTTAGCTGTAATTCTAGGAGAAACAAATAAAGGAATTATTTGTCTCCTTTAACTCCTTTATACACAGACACTAACATAAATGAAGTGAATAAAAACCAGCCCAATGTCATACAATTGGTGAAGAAGGATCTTTTACTTCATATTAGGAAATATTTGTAGAAATAGAATGGAGGTGAAGCATTTAACATTAGTTATAGCGGATTTGCCACATAGTTATTTTTTAGCCTGACAAGAGAAAAGTTATTAAACATTTTAGCCAATATATGGTCTATTTTATTCACAAGTCATTTTAGCAACTTTCCAACAAATATGACACTGCTCAAAAACCAAAAAGCAACAATGAACCAGCCAAGTGACAGGCACCCTGTCTGGCTGTCTCAGTGTCTCATTTTTTGATGTTCAACTGTCGTGGTTTAAACCCAGTCAGGCAACTTGTTCACTCACCCACCCCCCCCCTTCTTTCCCTCCCCCTACTCCCGGAGGGATGGAGAGGAGAATCGAAAAGAATGCAACTCCCACGGGTTGAGATAAGAACAGTTTAGTAACTAAGGTATAACACAGATCACTACTGCTACCACCAATGATAATAATGATAAAGGAAATAACAAGGGAAGAGAATACAACACCTCACCACCAGCCGACCGATAACTCGGCCCCCAAGCCCGACCAAGCTCTGACCGATACCTCCTCCAACCCTGCAGTCTCCCAGCCCTTCTGGGTAACTCCCAGTTACATCCTGGGCATGACGTGCTGTGGTATGGAATACCTCTTTGGTCAGTTTGGGTCAGGTGTCCTGTCTCTGCTTCCTCCTGGCTTCCCCTCCTCCCTGGCAGAGCATGAGCCTCACAAAGTCCTTGGTCAAACCTAAACATCGCTATCAGTTCTGTTCCCAGGCCGAAAGTCAAAACACTGCACTGCACCAGCTACCAAGAAGGAGAAACATGACTGCTACTGCTGAACCCAGGACATCAACAAACCCTGCTCTTCACAACTATGCAGTGCGGGCTGCCAACTGTCCCTAACCCAAGTGGCAAACAACTTAATGTAATTAATGTAATTACATTAATGTTTACATTAATGTGTAATTAATGGAAGGTGCCTATTTAATTACAGTGGAGATCTGATTTGCAATACTTGCAGGGAACTTTGTAAGTTAAGATGTTCTGGGAGGAATTCTTCTTACTAGGTGCACTGACCTGATGATATCATCGAGCTACATGATGGAACAAAGGTCCCAGGTGACAGCAACTGGCTTCCTGATCATGTGTGATCAAGTGAGACTTCACTTTGCTAGGTGTTAGGTTACCTCCACACACACACTTCAATCTTCTTCAAACAGGAGGAGGGGGTTAGGTTTGCAGATAATGCAGATCTATGTAGCAACATCCATTTTAATTAACTGATTATTATCTAGCCTTAATTTCTGTGAAAGATCATTTTTTCCCAAACCATTATTAATATATAATATTTTCTGCTGTTCGCAAAACAAAATTTACTTAAGAACTTCAGAAATACAATAAATTCAGAAATACAATATTTTGTCAAATTCTCATGTGATTTCATAATTGGGAAATGTCAAATATGAAGAGTTGAAGTAGTAACTGAAATGTAAGATTTGCAGGTATTGCCTCTGTCTCTTCCTTGACTACAAGTTAAGATCATATTAGAAAACTGTATTCTGGGCATCATTTCTCTCTTGAGTGCCTGCTTAAGAAGGCAGACACATCCATGCCAACAGGATGTTTGGCATAAGCCAGACTAGTTTAACTCTTATTCTGCATTCTCTGCAATTCTTTTAAGCTTACCGTGTAACATTTCTTCCTCAGAGAATATAGTTTAAAAAAAACTAGTTAAAGGGCAACACTATTACAAGTGGACAGGTGAATTTCTAGAGCATTTTGTAAGTGTTGACATGTTTCATTTGTGTTTGATGACCAGTTACTCATACATGGGAACAATTTTGCTGTGAATCTATACTATGCAGTTGTTAGTGCACAACTACACCTAAAATCATTGTTGCAAGTATAGATCTCAGCATACAAGAACCATGCTCATTTGAATGTAATTACTGGATGATTTGTATCTACTCAGAGGTACACCACAAACAATTGTTCCTTTCTCTCATTTTACTACACCAAAATAACAAAAAGAAGACACTGAGGATTCTCAAACCCATTGATTTATCTCATTAGGTCTGGGAAAACTATCTGCTGGGTATGCAAAGGTCAGGATAGAAGAGATGTCAGAAGTGCCATGGGCAACATGCAAAGAAACAGTTTTTCTTCTTTGTTACCATTGTAAGCACATGGGTAGAAGCCTTTAATAGCAGTTGGCATTTTTCTGGACCACTGTGCTGGTAGACCAAAAGACAGGAAAAAATTCACTGATCTTCTGTCTGGAGGGTTGTGCAATGTGTCAGAGCTACTGTTGGTGGAGAAAGAGCAAGAAAGAGAGCACCAGGTCCATATAGAGAACTAGCAAGAGAGAGGGGTTTATATCAGTCAGCTGGTAGAAGGACTTGAAGAGGAGTGTGGGACAAAACACTGCAAATTGAGACAACAGAATCACTATTCCTAAAAATCTGTGCAGCTGTTTTCAAAAGAGCTTTTTTGAAAAGTAATGAAATAGAAGAACAGGCAAGAGCCAGGTCATCCCTTTTACATGCTATTGTTAAATATCTTACTCTACCACTAAAGCAATTATCACATGTAAGATAGAACTAGTGGAAATTAAGAAGGAATATCTAATTAGATGAAGTAATGATGTTTAGGAATAGATAAGCTGTCTCCCCATGTTACTGTGTTACTTTACATTAGCCTTACAGCAGGTTTTTAATTTCTATTATTTCCCTCCAATCAATTTCAAACCTGTCATTTAGAACTGCATAAATATTTTTACAGAAACAAAGTCAGTCTTGCTAATGTCCTAGTCAAGTTGCTCATTTGCATAACATACTGTTTCAGGCATGTCTTATTAGTAGAATACATGTTTTAATTACTTGATTTGTTTCTAAATTTTATAAGCATGGGTCTATGGATGCTTTTCCTGTGTTCAGTTTTACAGATCATATTGCCTTGTTTGTGCAAAACAGTGGGCATTAATCAATACAGTTCACTTAGTTACACAGACTCACAGTTGTCCCAGTGCTGGGACAGGCTTTTTAGCATCAACTTTAACTGCCTGTTGTACCCAGGATGAGCTGGGACTGATGTCAACCCCAATATGATAATAAGGCAACATAATGCAGGTGGACGTAAAAGTCTGAAACACACAGAAGAAGCTAAGACTCAGACCCTGTTCTCACATACCAGGGGGTTCTTCTCACTCTGTAATTCTAATTTAACCCACCCCTTCTCATTCTCAATCCAGCATTGTAGAATCAGAGGGTAAAGCTCCACATGCACACATCATCTCCGTGTTGTATGCTGGGACAATCCTAATGTTAACCTGATTCTGCTGCACTGTATGAGCAGCTCTCTGAACCATATCAGCATTTTACATGCATTGTAAACTCAGGAAAGCGGAAAAAAGAAGTTAAATTGTGCTGCAGTTTGTGCCAGTGTTGTTAATGTCACCCTGAAAGAACTCCCACCCTTGACATACACTTCTTCAAGTATTTACAGTTTATCTCTGAGATTCAAGATTTTCATTATTCAGAAAGCCTTATTTCTTTACAAACGTATGGAAATTGACACTTTCCCACTTATTTTGTTACTGCAATAGATTTGAAAACCAAGGAAGATTGGTATGAAGTCAAATTTAAGATTAGTTTGCCAGCTTGTGCAGAGAGGTAGAACCAGATTAGCAATGCTGAATAAAACAATAAAAGAAAACCCCAAATGTATGCTTTAAAATTTGCAATTCGATCATTTTTCCATTTAATTAAAGGAAAAACTGAAGTTACATCACTGGAATAGTATTACAGAGGTTGCAGATCAAGCACTGACACAGGGTCTATTCCAAAGCCTGTACAGAAGCCTTACCTAAAACTAATGAACTGCAGCTCAGACAGAACTGATCCTACAGAAAATATAAGCAGTGAAATCTAAAGAAACAAGCCCCTCCAAAATATACACTCAACCATAAGACTGCCCAGGGGATAAGTGGAAGCCACCTCAAACAGCTTTAGGTTTTCCTAGCAGTTATTATACCATCAGACACTAATCTGTCAGCAAGGGATCATTAAAGCTCTGCCAACCTTTCTCTTCCTCCTTTCCCCACTCACAGACATGAAACAAATCCTCTAGTGGGTTTTGCTTTTCGGAATATCCCAGTAAAGAATAAACAAATTAACCAACCATGGTAGCAATAGTATAACTAAATTCACAAGACGGTATTAAAAAATGTTGTTGAAGGAATGAAGTCTAAGAAGTCATTCACACCGAGCCCTGAAATACTCAATATGACTATTAAGTTTACCTTCTGAGTCTCAAAACAGAAAGATGCCCAGAAAAGGAAATAAAAAAAAAAAATAAAATAAAATAAAGTAACTAATTTGGAAAAAAATTATTTAGAATTCCAAAATGGACTAACAGTTATCATTAGCATTTATAGTCTCCTAATAATAAACAGGAAAGGAGTCACTGCTGGAACCACTGAAAATTACAGTATTTTAATCGTTAGAGAATAATCACTACATGTAAGTATATAACTAAACTTTGCTCATTTACAAATTGGAGAGAAGTAGAGAAAGATGAATGGTGGGCTTGCTTCTGCTTCTTATTAAAGTCTTTTTTTATGCCAATGCATCAAAGGCAAAGAAACTAAAATCCCATAGATATGGGTCTCCAGGGAACACAATAAGTCAGGGATTTTGAGATGAATGTTTTTTTTCCATAAAAATTGGATTGCCTGAAGGAACGTATGAACCAGTTAAGATGAGACGACCATTTCTGGCTCAAAGTGTGAAAGAGAGATAGAAAAAGCCCATATTCTTTTACATTCATATAAGTAAAAGCTATACAAATTAGAGCACTTGAATGGAATACAGTGCCCTCACTCAACTTCATCCCATAAATCTGCAACTACCTTGGCTATTTGGAGGTGGTGGAGGGAGGGTAGAAATAAAACAAAGAGCAGAGAAGAAATTAAAAGTTGCCTGAGAAAACCTGGTGGTCACTGTGCTCATCTTAGATGTGAAAAATGAAGTCTACGGTCTACCTAATCAAGCTAGAGTCAGTCCTTCAAAATTCAAGCACGTACCCTGCTAGCTCAAGCAATGGTTATTGTGATAAAAACAAGAACTGGCCTCTTGCTTTTCATGAAAAAGTTTTAAGATTTACTCAGTGTGTAATAATAACAAGTCTTGAAAAGCATCAGACAGGAGCACCTGAGGACCCATTTTTCCATATCACTGATATGAATACCCAGTGCGAGGTCAATGACACCAGTGAGGGCACAAGTCCTACAAAACATGCTTACAAGTTATATTAGAGTGGCAATTTGGCCGCAGACTATACGGCTGATTTCCTGCAAGGCAAAACCACCACTGCTGTCATTGTAAGAGGGCAGCAGGGAAAGGACTGGGGTGCCAGAGTATCTGCTTCTCAGAGCACCACCCACCACCACCATTTCCCACTGCTAAATCTGAGGTCCACATTAGGGAAAAAAAAACCCAAACAAACAATTTTACTGCTCCCAGGTACTTGTTTGCTTTTCTCTCAAAGTGCAGAAGAACAGCATGTGGAGATGCTTTAAAACATTGCAGCCCTGATTTCATTCTTCCTACTTCCAAACTGCTGAAAGCCAAGCTGTGGCCACCTCCATAACTGGTGTAAACAGAGATCAACATCAGAGTCACGATCCTGAGTGGCAATCCTCTGAATCTAAACAAGCTCATCCAAAGTCAGGCTATCATCCTACTTCCTTAACTAGTCTAATCAGAATATAAAATTAAATTCAGAAGGTACATTTTCAATAAGCATATCCTGAGGTGTATTACATTCTTCTTGAAAACCCTTCAGATGTACAATTACACTTTACAAATCTGTGAAACAAGAACTGATATACCCCATCTTTGGAATGGTGTTATGTAAGGTTTCTTTCTTCTCTATATTAGCACAAACAACGAGATTAAAAGCATTTCCGAAATGCTTACAAAGCTGCCATTTCTATAGCCAGTATCATGCTAAACCTCACACAGTGAAATAATTAGCCTGGTTTTTGTTTGTGTATGTGTAGTGTTGGTTGTGTGGTTTTTAAAGCATTTCAGTATGGTTCAGCTTATTTGAAAGAGAATATAAGATGTCAATGATCTTAGAGTTGCCTCCCTGAATCATATCAAATAAAGAGCTAAACCTCAGATAGCTTGCAACAAGGTCTGCAAAAAGACACAGTGACTGATGATGATGATGATTCAGAATTAATTGCAACTTGGTGACAGATGTATACAACATGCCCTTAGTACAGCAATAATGACAGCACTGGGGACCCTTATCCTTGGTGCACCCTATAAACGAGATTTACTGTTGTGCCCACACTTGCCAAAAATCTTCAGAACAAATATCCAGCTGAGCAGTTTTCAATTTAAAAGACAAATAAAGTATTCTGTATAACTTTTTTTCTCTTTTGACTCTACCCCCAACAGCTCAACCAACCAGAATACTGAAGTACCAAAAGTTTCCTTTATTAGAAAGTTCACCAACATGAAGAAACTTGTCATGCTTAATGATAAAATCCATAGGGAATAAAATCACTGCATGGGAGAAATCTCTTTACAAAGAAGTTTTAGATGAAGACCAAAGCATCTCACATTACTTATTAAACTACTATTGTCAAAATCCCTAAAAAGTGTCAGTACAGTAGTACATTATACACGTTTCCACACAACAACTTCATCAAGCCTATTTTTTCCAACACTGGAACAGTACTTTGGTACTGTTTATAAACTTTTTTAAAGTAAGTATATATTGATAAAGTGGAACATTTCAACACCCAGAGTATTTTAATTTTAATTAGATGTTTATGTTTCATCAGATTGAAGTTGGAGCTGAAATGCACATAATGAGTTAATTTACCGTTTTAATAAGAATATTTAAAAATTCTTAACACTGTTAGTGTGGGAACCATCAGTTTTGGGGGGGGGGGGGGGAGGGAAGGCTTAGATGTGTTTGATTTCAAAATTTCCCTTTCATTTTCCTCAGGACTGGATGTATACAATACATTCAACAACAGATTATATATCAAAAGTATGAGTGAGGATGCAGCAACTTTCATATAAATGGGGTCAGAATTTCACCTTTGACCATTACTCATTTTTTCAATCATAAACCTTAAAAAAAAAAAAATCTTTTCCTACCCTCTTTTGCTGTCTTACTCTGAAATGATCCAATTCATCAATATTTCCAACTCTAGGTGAAATTCTTGTCAAAAGTTGCGGGGAATCATGAAAGTACACTTTGTAAAATGCCCTTTTCACATGCTTGAAATTCTGGCATTTACAAGCATATAAGTGTTCTTCATCATCCACTGTACAATAGCAGGAAGCTACTAAGATGCTAATTTTGGTAAAGTGTAGCAGGTTAAACTGAAGAGGAGCATTCTGAAAAACAAGTTTGGTTTTGCAGTTCCATGGGTAAGGCAGATGCAAAACTAGCAGGACTAAGGGAAGACTTTGATCTCACCTACCTTTCATGTATAATTGACAGCTGTAATTTGAACTCAGGGATGACAGAAAGGCAGCTGAGAAATTCTTTGAGTTTCCTGTGTACAGGGAAGCAACGTATGCTTGATACAAGCTGAAAGGGAAATACAAAGCCTGAAAAATCTGCATTGCCGAGTGCAAGTGCTACATAGCACAGCAATCACACATGAAAGGGTAGACCACGCAGACCTCACCTGTGCAACCATCCTTTAGCCAAGCTCTGGGATAGTATGTTTGCCCACATTAGGTAAAAGTAATGCAAGTATTAGGGTGAGGAACACCCAGAAGTGCAGGAATAGTGATGGGTTTCTTGGCAGAAGGCAGGGACAGAGCACAGAGAGATTATGGCAAGAGATGACTATATGCAGGCTAATACCAACTGAGTACCCTAAACATCTCTTCTCAGTTGTGGGTTTATCAAAGGGTAAGGAAGAAAAAGAGAGAAACGTTCATCTAGCAGACCTCATTTGCTGACTCAGGGCATTGTTCTAAATCATCAGTTCTGCTTTGATTTACTCTTGGCCTTGCCACCATGAGCAGTGAGGGTCCTAGTTAGCCACAAAAGCAAAGGGCTGGAGCACAAGGGTGTGCGGAGATGGCAGCACAAGAAGAGTCTTCTGCCTTTGCTCCCTCCCCACCAGGTTCCGCAGCCCTCTGTGGGTACACCAGCCCTCTCCTGCTGCAAAACATCACAGAAGCTGCATGGCAGCTCGGCAGGCCTCCAGCCTTTGATCAAGACACAGGCTGTAGTGACAGTGGTGTGGGAGGCAAAGTTTTAGGTACAAGCCAGATATTTACAGAATAGAGGCTTTTCTCACTCTGCCAAGAATAATAAAAACTAGGTGGTGGTGATGTTGGTCATGGAAGGGAGATGCTGGGAGCTCAGCTGAAATGACACTAGCACTTTGAAGTTTTGATGAAAGGGGCTAAAACTCTACTTTCACATGCTTTTGAGCAAATAGTAGTCCAAGTAGAACTGGGGAAAGAGTTAAAAAATCATTTACATGAAGGCAAGTTAACACTAATTAAGTTTTAGAGTGAGCACATACATGACATCTGCATACTGGGATCACTTTGGTACATCAAAGATAGCATGAATCAAGACTTCGCAACACAGATGGGTTCAATTTGTTGCTTTTCACAATTTGCACAGTTTTTTGGTCTCACAAGATCCGTCTTTAAGGGAAGAGTTATTCCTACCATGATCCATTTCTGTTAACCCACACTTCTCACCTGAACTGTTTTTCAAGTATTCTCTCAGGTAAATAGATACTATTATTACAGGCTGAAAGAAAAGAAAAAGAATAAGAATTTTCATATCCTGTTAAATACTGGCAAAACACACTCGGGAGCAGTGTCTAAAGGAAGTGTCTAAATCCTGAAATCACTTGCAAAGTCTAAATCCTGAAATCACTTGCAAAGTCTAAATCCTGAAATCACAAAGCAAACTGTTTAAGGCAAGGCAGTAGGAAAGTTTGTCCTCCAAACCAGGGCTCCGGTGCCTAATCCTGAGGGAGTAGGAGCTGCAGGCGGGCAAGCCAGCATGAGGACCTGGAATCCTGAGTGCCTCTGAAATTAATTTCTACAACAAGTTTTTCTCCCCCTTTCAGAGGCTTCAGTGGATTAAAATTTTTTTGCTGGACTTCATTTTATGAAAATTCTTCCATATTGTTTTAATTGCTATTACCCTTTTCTTCTGCTGGGTGGTATATAACTGAGCAAACACCAACAAATCTATGGTTTCTAGACCGGTATTAAAGCTGTTTAGTGTAAGCACAGTTCCCATCACAGGAGATTCACTCTCTACTTTTCCACAATGAGCTCCAGCAGGAAAACTAACAAATACCTGCTTCTACCACAAAATGTTGATCTACCCTCACTCTTTTCCCCACTCTGGGAAAATTTGCTTGTGGTCAGAGCAGATTTTCACTCTTGCAGCATTCTGCATCCAGAGACAAAACTGAGCAATAGGAAAGGCAGTGAGGAAGTACCTATTTTTTGTTTCTTTCCTTGCACTTAGAAGACTATGTTACAGAAAACTCAAGCACATCTAATGTGATGTAAGAATAGGCACATCATTGCAAAAAAAAATTTTGAAAAGAAAACTAACTTGAAAGAAGGCCCATAGAAAGTGTTTGAAAACAAAGCAAAGGAAGAATATGCATTAAAAACGTCGGACTCCATAACAGTTGAAAACTGTCTGCTGTGTCTGCAGTGCTAAAAAAGACATGCCAGAATGACATTTTGAGTGTTACCACGTTGCTGGCTCAGTTTCCTGTTCACTGATGTGACATCAGCCCAGGTTGTATTTTGTGATGCGCTATAATCAGATTCATGAAACTTTTCTTATCCTCAGGAAAGTCAGGTGTTGGGATATATATATGGCAGAGGCGTATGTTCTAGTTCCAAAGCAGTTTTAAATTGCAAGATCCACACCGTATACAATTAATCTGTAAGACAGATGGCCATAAATCCCTAATGAAACACTGCCAATGTAAATATGGCAGAAAGGATAAATAGCACTTAATTACACCATTGGCAAGCAAGTTGGGTTTTCTCTCATCTTCATTCTGCTTTTCACTGATCTCTCAAGCTCTCTCACAGCCCAGTTTAGTGGTAACTTCACACTCTTCCACTGCACAGCTCTTACTCTCCTATGCCTTTGCTCCTCACTTTTTTTTTTTATTAAAACAAACAAAACACACAATTGTTTTTAGCATTTGTAGAAGATGTACTTTTAATGTAGGAGTAGACAGACAAATAGAAAACTAATAGGGGCATAAGCACAAACAAGCAAAACCAACTACTAATATGTAAAAAGACTCAAAGGAGACAAGTTTAGTGGTTTTGTGAGCACGGTTGTGTGTGTGAGATGGGAAATGACCATCTGTAAAATCTTTCAGCTCTTTTCCAGGCTGTTCACATGCTCTGCTACTGAAGACAACAGTTTGTTGTGTGTTACCTTTCACTGGAGCTAGGCTGTCTGTTTGGTCCTGGCCCAAAGTTGTGGTGCTTTAGCACACACCTTTTCACTGTGATTCCTTAACTGGTTGGCTAGCCCAACAGGAAATACAATCAATAGCTTTTTCCACCTCTTTGCAGCTGGGAAGGAGGGGGGCCTTAAAAAAAAAAAAAAAAGAAAAAAGAAAAAAAGTAACAGTTTTTTTCTCAACTAACAAAAAAATCCAAGAGAAAAAAACAAAAATATTCATTATTTAATATCTTTGATCACTGGATTTTCCATTTATCTCTCATTCTTGAACAGACAGGCTAAACCTTTACCTATGAACTAGAAATTCTGCCTTGTAAACTCAAGAAACCAGAGATGACTAATATGAAGGCTGTTTCCAAGCTCTCAGTTAAACGAGTCCCCAGCTTCAATCCAGTAAACTTCAGCATAACACCTGATACATTCTGATTGAACTTAATTCCTCATATAATTGTTTCTATACATATATTTATCCATAACATATTTATTACCACATATATAACCATTGTTTCTTTTCCTTTAAAATCTGTCATTTATTTTAATATGCACATCTAGGATAGAAAGCTTCTTTTATTTCTACTGATGCTTTAAAAAAGTTGCTTTTTGAACAGAATAAAATTCTCAATACTGCAATAGTAGAAAACTATGATTTTAAACTGTCTTTTAATCTACCTACAGCCAATTTAAAGTATTGCAAAATACAAGACACCTTGTGAATGCAGTATTAAGCAGCTTGCTTGTGTAAAGTGGACATATCACTTAGCATTTTTCATATACTATTACATATTGCCTTCAGTGACTTCATGTAAATGTGAATATTGGTTTAGTTATGGTTGCTTTCTGTGAGTGAGCAATACTGGCTTTCCTACAGCTTTGAGTGAAAATTTCAATTCACTTCTTTAAACAGAGAGAGAATTGTGCTTCAAGGACTAAGCATGGCTGTAAGGTCTTAAATTGCAGCAAACACATGCAGGTGACCCTCATGCTTTCTAACTTCCCCTCTGGAGCTTCCAACAGAGTTTGACCTGGCAGCATGGGCAAGAAAAATAAAAATAATTTATGAAGTGGAAGGTTGGTGATCTTGCTGAGCCTGCAGTCGTTTGCTCAGACTCTTGTGTGGCTGAAGCTTGTACCTAAATAGCCAGGGAACTAACTAATTCTCTTAGCCAATAGATGGATTTCCATCGTTGCTAAATGAGAACTTGGGTGACAAAGCTGGTTCTCAGAGCATCAATATCAATTTGCAGCATGCAAGACTCAGAGTACAAAAATATGCACTTAACTGTAGAATTGCTCACTACTTTCATGAGAAAACATAAAACAAGGGGTGGCTAACAGTACAAAAAAAACAGTGAGAGGGCTTTTCCTGAGGGGATTATTATATTCCAAGCCTGGCAGTCATAAAAGCATGCTATGTATAAAGCAGAAAAGACCTCCAGATAGCACTAATGCCATTCACTTCACATTGGTATCACTGCATGTGAGTGGAACTACTGAATCCCCTCAGGTGCCTTTAACAGCTCTGTTTCCCTACTCTATAGAATGGCTTAGATCAAAGACACCAAGAGCACTGAAAATATTAAAATCAATTAACTCAAATTTCAAAGCCACCTGATTTATTGGTAAATTATTTGGTCAACAATTTATTTGATGCATTTTGTGAAGTGCAGCAGAATAGAAAGACAAAGACATATTAGACTGGATATTAGGAAAAATTTCTTCACTGGACAGGTTGGCAAGCATTGGAACAGGCTGCCCAAGGCAGTGGCTGAGTCACCATCCCTGAAGGTACTCAGATGTGTAATGTGACTCAGGGATATGATTTAGTGGTGGACTTGGCAGTGCTAGCTTAATAGTTGGACCCTATCTTAAAGGTCTTTTCCCACCTAGATGATTCTATGATTCTAAACCACAATTACTAGAATCAAGCAAAGAAGCCCAGAATACAGTATTTAAAGATCAAAGGGTAAAGAAACATTATTTGTCTATTGTGGACAGAATATCGCTGAAATGACAGCAAGCATAAAAGAGTGGAAAAGAAACAGCAAAATTCAGAAAGTTAAGTCTCACAGAGAAATTACGTACTTCTCATTTCTGTAATGATACCAGTTTCTGTTTCAGATGCATTAAATATATGAGGCTGCTAGTGTTAGTCATCAAAATTAAAAATAGTGACATTACTACTGATTAATCTTAATGTTCTTGATAAGTTTCAAGCTCTGAAATTGGTGATTATGCTGCTACATTGAGAATGGCAGAAGGCCACTGAAAACTTCATTCCTGGAATACTTTTAGGCCAACAAGTTCTGCACTTTCTTTTTTTTCTTTTTTTTTTTTTTAACCAGCCGAAGAAAGCAGAGAGTAACTTTATCTGCCATTTTAAGTCATAAAATGTCTCCCAGCAGAGCCATGCTTTCATCATCTGGCACTCATGTCCTTAATGAGCACACAGTCAATATTGCCACAGTTCTCCTGTGCACACCTTTATGGTTTGTTAGATCTGGTAGCTATTAGTACCACTGTCCTCTAGCTATATTTCTCTCTGATCTCCCAAGTTAAGCACGTGTAGATTGGGTTTGAGTTTTAAAGAAAGTGTTCCTAATTGCCTCCAGTTGCTTCTGGGCTTGGCCTTAGTGATTCAGACTCTTTTTAAAGAGTTGTCTTCAGTAGATGATAAATTTGCCCATTTTCACCTCGGGATAATGAGGATGTATGATAAATCAAGGAAAGGTAGAAAGAGTGCATGGTGAAGGAAAGAGAGCCATTGAACAAAAAAAAGCCTTCAATCTTACTTCAAGGTAAATTAGATGAGGTCAGCTTTATACCTTGCTCCCCCACTGGGAGGGATTTTTGTTTCCTGATTTTTCTAGATGTAAAACTAAAGCCTCTTATCTTCTTTGTTCGCTTACTTTGCCTTAGGAAAGATAACATATGCTAGTCATCTTAAAATTAAGGAGAAAGTTATGGGGCAGATTTTTTTCCCTTTTTTTTTTTTAAAGGAGCAAGGACTGTAATTGAATAGTGAAGCAATGGCTTACTGAAACATGAAGAATATAATAGTGTTGAAGATACCCTTGAAGGCATCCTTTGAATAAGGACACTCTAAGTCCAGAACAGAACATGGGTCCCCATGAAAACCCAAACAAACACCACCCCCCCCCCCCCCCCCCCCCCAAATTCACTAGTATTAAAAATTGGTAGGATTAAATGAAATTCCATCCATTCCTTTTCCATCTAAACCTTTATAACATTAGCTAGTATAATTAGCCTCAAGTAAACTAGTAGCTCTTATAGCCAAGATTTGATTATAAATATTTACTTTCTTCTTGTACAAGTAACAAAATTACATTTCCAGCAGCATTCCCTGTATCATAAACTTGCCCTCAGGGCCAGTTCAGGTACCCTCTCTGCTGCAGTCCTTTTCCAATGGACCCTCCCATTTACCTTCCTCCCCTCAACATCTCTTACAAGGGATGGGGTGCTTCTAACAGGCTCAGCTGTTCACATGTATTTTGGCGGTGAGTATAGATACAGAAGAGGAATGACACTGGAACAGAGACCATATTTCCACTCCCAACAACCACTTCTCTAAAGAACAGTTCCTGCCCTGCTGTCTGTTAAACATCTCCCTTTTAACCTGAATGTAACTACAACAGGTGCAAGTGCCTATTCCTACATAAATCACCATTAAATAAGTATGCTTAGAGAAAATTTGCTCTATTATTTAACGTATAAAGTTGGATGAAAGTGAAGAGCAAGATCACACACCTGCAGGTATAACAAAAACAAAACAAAACAAACACACCTAACACAAAACTCACCTCCACTTTCTACTTTAAAATCTTATATTATTACATTACATTAGCACTATGAATCTGAATTTGGTAGGAAAAAGCATAACACCTACATTGCATTTCTTTTCATTTTACCTTGCTATGCCTTGTGCATCAGAATTTGCAATACCTGTAAAGGCAAAAAAAAACCCAACCCAAAGCAAACAACACCCCCCCCCCCAAAAAAAAAAAAAAAACCAAAAAACAAACACCACCACACACCAAACACATGGGGTTGTTTTTAATTAAAAACACTGCTCACAGAAATAGTCACTTCCTAATTTAGATGTGTTTTAGAAAGTAATTGAGCCATAAACTGTCTTTTCACAGGCTAAATGGACATCCTAACTCTAATCACTTGCAATTAAATCAATCAATCAGGAAGCAAGTATTTTTGGAAACTACCACCAGGGATACAATCAATTTAATTGCCGTTTCCATGAGTTGCAGTGATCCCACAGACATCAATGAGCAAGAACAATACAAAAATTAAACAATGCAGTTGTGCAGCATTAAGCTAATTTCAAGAAGAAGCAAAGAAGGAGTCAAAAGAGCAATACAACCTTCCATTGCACTGATTTTGAAACTGTGTAGTTTGGTCAGCATATGAAACACAGCAAGAATCAAATTGATGAACTTCCCAAAATGTATTTGGCCTATCTCAACCAACCACCAAGACTGGCAGAGTAGAGGGTGAGCCACATGGAGATCCTCCTGGTAGGAGGCACACTGCATGAGGAAGGAGAATCTCATGTAAGTCCTTGCCCAGCTTTGGGGTTTTTCTTTTTTAATGAAGTATGTTTATTGTCCATTCTACTGGCCACTTGTGATAGTGTCAGAAATGGAAACAAAAATGCTAAGGACTTGTTTTACATTAGCTTCAAGATATATTATCATTTCATAAGTGTGTGTTTTTTCAAATTAGGTAATTCACAAGATCTGTCTTATTTCTGAAATGGGGAAAGGGATACTTCACCAATTGTACCTTGCTGTCTGCACAAAGAAAGTCATCTTTTGTGACAGTAATGTATATAGTCAAGGAAAAGAAATGCAGATTGAAGTGATTCTGGTGGAAATATCAAAGCTGTTTCCATGGTTTCTTAGGACTCACAGGCAACCTTCATGCATGCCAAAAATAACTATGGCATGTGCTTAAAAAGCAGGCAGCCTTCATGTAACCACCAAGTTAATTTTTCTTCAGTAGAATTTATTACAGGCTTATAAAAATAAATAAACAAATAGGCTATGGCTTGTATTTGACCATGTCTGTAACAAAGAATTCAAATGCTTACTCTCTAAAACGAATACTACCATACCTCTTTGACTGTTAAACACCAACACCAGGCTACAGATAAAGATATTAAGAAAGACTGAACCAATTTACAGATATTTCACAATTGTTTCATAAGCTTTCTACAGACTCATACAGAAAGTAGATTACATTGTGCTGGTATTTTAAGGGCTCCAGTAATGAAAAAATGACACTATACTTGGAAAACCTTCCTCTATGCATACTCCTGGAAAAATAATATATTGTCTGCAGCAACTGCCTGACCTTTTCTGTGTCAATGATGAATTCATCTGGCTGAAGTAAGACTTGTATATGTAAAAGAACAGTCATGTTCAGGGCGCATTATGATAATGCTATACAGCACAAAACAGGATGCAGGAGAGCATAAGCAGAGGAGACAACAGAGGTAATAGTCTTCTTCCTTTCACGTTTAAGTTCTTCAGCAAGAAACAAAGGCTTACCTAACTAAACCAAAAGCTTTATACTGTGCTTAAGAAAAGAAAAATAGTTTGTTGGAAATGAAACCTATTCAGGTAAATGTATTTTATGGATAAGGAGTAAAACATTCAGTATAGTTAGTGTACAAGCAAAAAGAGAAAACAAGATGAAGTGAGTATTGCTTTATTGCTTTCAGGCACTGGGCAGTTCTTCAATGCAGTGGTGTTGATTTACATCACATTTCCACAAAGAACAGCTAAACAGAGCTTTCATACTTTCACAGGGACACTCAGGAACAAATCCTCATGGCCATGCCTGTCACTGGGGAAGACAGAGGCTGTCACAGGCTGGGGGACAGAGGACGCTGCCTCTGGAGCTAGTCAGTGTCCTTTCAGTTCAGACTTTCTCCATGAGCTTAACCTAGAATGCCACTAAGCATGACACATGGCAAACAAGCAGAGACCACTGATGCAAAAATTTAGGTCACTTACAGTTTGGTGTATTTACATAAGCAAAAGAATTTGTGACATCTGGGAAAATGGTTTTTGAGAAATTCTTTTATGAAGGGATTGGATTCTGGTATAGAAAATGTAACCATAAACTGCGAATAAACAAAATATGGGATTTTCTGATCTAGATAATGTAGCACTTCAATGCATGTGAAAATACTGAATATTGATAGTATATGAGATAAGGATGTATTCAATTTGAAACACAGAATCTGGGACAAGTATTAAGCTTTAAGAGTTTTACCTTAGTAAGACTAAGTAAAAATGCTGCACGTATATTAGAGATTCCCATCAAAGGTGAATTAACTCTATGAATAATGGGAAACATTAAAATGTTTCAGAACATTAGAGAAGATGCAGATACCTTGGTAACCAATAGCTATCATTTGTTTCCAAGAACTGAATTTGATCACATTCTGTCTAGTATATTTGCTGAAGACAAAAATAAGTTGCAAAAAGTAGCTTTAGCTACCATGAAATAGTTGGCCTTCCACCTCCTTTCCACACACACACAAAAAAAAAAGAAACTGAACCAGTTTAGAGCTGTAAACAGCAGAATCCCTTAGTGCACTCAAGATTCCAAATTGTATATACCCAGTGATTCTCTAAATTAACTGAATATATATATGCTTTTTACTCCTTAGTCCAACAAATGAGTAGGATAGCTATCTGTACCACTAGTAAGCTTACTTGCCATCTCAATTATAAAACTGAAAAAATCATTAACAGCATTTTAATGTAGTTCTAAAAAGGTGGTTTATGGAACCAGTAATCCAAGTGTACAAAGAGTCTTATTAAGTTATGTATCTAGTAACATGAGTTCAATCCAATACTGGACTGAATGGTTGTGTTCAGTTTTGTTTATCTTTCTATAGAAAGACAAGACAGAAGTATTTACATTTGGAATAGGACAGAAGGATATGGGGGTGGCTAAATTAGTCAGCTGGATAAAGAAATACCTTCTAGCCCAGTTAAGTGCAAAGCAATTTAGTTAAGCTCTGGAGATGGCAGTTAATTGTGGGAACTCAGCAGACTGTGTAATGTTATGAAAAGACCAGAATTAACACAGTTCAGTACTTCTATATATTCCAAATAAAAGGTCAGCTACTACCAAAGACAGACATTTGTTGATGAGTGGTGTGCTGATATACTATTCACTTTCTTACACGTAATATACCTTTATTGTTTTGGAGATACTTAAAACTGCATTTTATAGCTGCATTTCATGTTGCAGGTAATGCTATATAATAGTATTTAATGTAGTCATAAACCACAGGATACTCAATTTATATCTTTTAGATTATTAAAAAGGTTTAAATGAAATCTTGTATTTTTCATTTTTATTGGGTTCCTATAGAACATTAGAGGGAAAAAAAAATAGTAGGATGACTATCTTCCATAGAGCAAATACACAGATTTATTTCTTTCTAAGGTCCAACAACTTCTTGAGCCTAAGGTCCAACTACAGAGCAACCCCATCCTCATTGCTTTCTCTGCTTTTCTACCTAAGCTGCAGCAGGACGATGTTTCTCCACTCCTCAGCCACCCAAATTCTGAGACAGGTGCCTCAATCTAGGTCAGTTTGTTCAAACACCCTCAAAACATCCTTAGAGAAACTGATCAAGTATTGACTACTGTTGTGGTTTAACCCAGGACAACTGCATAAAGAGTGAGGGCAACTGAGTATCGGCAGAACTGCCCTCTGCTCAGCACTGGGGAGGTACACCTGGAGCGCTGGCACCAGTGCTAGGCATCCCTGTACAAGAGAGACATGGATACACTGGAGAGGGACCAAAAGATGGATCATTAAGATTATTAAAGGCTTGCAGCATCTGACCTAAGAGTCTGGGACTGGTTGGCCTGGGTAAGAGCAGGCTTTGGGGAGATATTATCACAGTGCATAAATATTTCATGGGGGTGAGCAAAGACAACAGACAGACTCTTCTCAGCAGAGCCCGCTGACAGGGCAGGAGGCAAAACCAGTATTATAGCAAGTTCCACTTAAGCATCATAATAAAAATTATAACTAAGAAATGATTGGGTTGGTTTGTTTGCCTTTTAAAAAGGCTGTTGGGGTAGTCAAATGCTGAAACATGCTGCCCAGAGAGATTGCCAAGCTTCCATCTGTGGAGAGATCCAAAATGCAACTGGACATGGCTCTGCACAACCTGCTGTAGCTGGCCCTGCTCTGAGCAGGGCATTGGATCAGATGATCTCCAGAGATATCTTCCAACCTCAGCCACTCTGCAAAAGATGTAATTAAGAGCTCTGTGTAAGCAAATATGATCTAATACACTGGGAGAGATAATAACGCTCATATCCCAAAACATTTTAGGGGTGAGGGAGTAGAAGAAAAGGCACTAGTTCTGTGAATATAAACATTCATCTTCTAAGGCACTGGCTCAGGATATGCTTGAAATTTAGTCAATTAGTAGCTGCCCACAGTCAGAAGTTGACTTGAATGCATAGCTACCCATTTATCCTGCCTATCTTATTTGAGTAAAAAAGCCTCACACACCTACACTGTGCATTTTCTTTCTCCAGGCCATGGACCCATGCACACATGTGCACTGCTTCAAACTGAGTGCAAGGATCAAGTGAAAGATCCTACTATTCAGCAGATGGTGGGAATTATGAGCTGGTGGGAGATGAGCACACAGGGTAATTTTGGCAGGTGGTGGGCAGGCTGAGCAAGCAGGGTTTAGTCACACTGCTCTGGAGAAACCCATAGAGTGCCTTGATAAAGGAGCATGCCTCATTTTGGGTGGTGGAGTTAACCAAGGAAAAGGTATGGAGAGGGATTGAACATGTTGCCTGGAAGCACCTCACAATGGGAAGGAAGCTTTTCCTCCTGAGAAGGAATGAGCTTCTCTAAGGTGCATTGGTCTAGAGGACAAGTTGAGGAACTGTGCTGGGAGACTGCGGTTAAGCCAATTTAATCAAATCTTGGACTTTTAAGTGTGAAATACTACAGGATAGCAGCAGGTAGACAGAGACATTGAGATATCCAAACTTCAGACAGACAAGGAGGGCCTGCAACTGATGTTACCCCTTTTTAATCCTCTAGAGCAGAAAATGATTGCTCCATCAATACCAGATCCCAGCCCTATTAAGGCACCTGACCAGGTTTTCTAGAGCCCAAAACCTCTTTGTAGCATATCTCCTCTTGCAAGTTTACCTTGAAAGAAAGGAGTATTTCCAAATTCTCTCGAAGAAAAGCACAGCCACTGTTAGACAGCTATCCTTGTAGAAAAAAAGGTTGAATATCCATTATTGTCTTTATCCTCATTACAGAGCTACATCAGCAATATTACACATGTACATGAAGTCCCAAATCAGTAGCAATGTAACAGTGTGTTGCCCAATTTTACACTTCCCTAGCAACCATTCCAACTCCTCATGCCAGATCCAGCTGGGGTGGCTGAGGGCAGATGTAGAAAATACTGTTTGTGCTCTCCCTTGCAGAGCTTTGGCTGTCCAGTGATGCTGTGGTCTTTTAGGCACAATCAGTGCTCTGAGTAAAGGGTTTGCAAATTCATCCTTACTCTTAAAGTTAGTAAGTTCACTATTACAATGCCAATAACACAAGAAATGCAAGATAACAATTATATAGAGAGCTATTTGCTAAGAATTCATTCATTACTTTCATTTTAACTATATGATGTTTACTAAAATACACTATTATATATTAATTCCCAAATTATCTATTGTTAATAATATTAAAACAGAGGGTTCTTTGTTTTAATGGCTTTAGGCTTAATATTAAGAATGGCTTGCAGCAAGTGTTTGATTATGCCACATTTTGTTCTTATTTATTGCTTGCATTCAAAATAAATAACTTGGTTTTTTTTGCTTAAGCATCTCAAAAGCCACTAAACAGTAGGTATTCCTGAGATGTTAGTACTGTTTCCAGTTTCTCTCAGCCAAGATCATAACCCAGTTATCTGCAGTCATCACTCACAACTGAAGCCAAGTTGGCAGTTCTTCAGGGCTTCTATTTAAGAAGGACTCTAAAATAAATGAAGTGGGATGATGGGGAAAAAAAACACCCTTCAATTTTAAAAGAGGTAAAACCAACATTTATTTTTCACTGTTGAAGTGAAGCTGTAACTTTATCTTAGCACCAGTTAAAGATATCTTATTTTTGGAGAGGTAAAGAAAGAGGTAGGCTACTCACCACTTTGTTACTCCTTATATTGTACAAATCTGAAATTCTCTGAGCCTCCTGAAAGACCAAAATGTGAATTACTTTGTAGAAAGAAGAATTGCAAGAAAGGAAAATCTCTGAATTTTTTTCAAGATATTATTTCTGCAGGACTATTCAAAATTTTCACACTCTTTCAGCTCTGATTTATTGAGGGAGGTAGAATTTGCCTTTATTATGGCAATATCTTTTAATACTCTGAATAATCAAAAGGTAACTATCACACTTAACAAGACCTGTCTGATGAATTAGGGCAGGCATTTGTCAGCCAAACTTATTTCATAGATATCACCAGGACCTGAGCTGGTGCAAAACCTAATGTCTGACTTTTAGGCACTGATTGAGCATCAGCACTGCTTGCACAAGAAGATAAAAGAGTTTTGCTTATGTGTTACCAAATTTCTGGTATGTACTCCAGTTTCACTTGTGCTCCACGTCATAGTGACCTTGTGAAAGCATGTAATTCATGGCAGTGTGTTATTTGTATGTTTATTATGTAAGAATATGCTTCCTTTTTTGTTTGGTCTCTATACTTTTATACCTGTGCAACCCCAGTAACTCCTAATTGACAGTAGCAGTAGCCGGAAATTAAAGCCCTTTTAGCAAATTATTTTTTTTTTAGGACATTACAAAGCATGTTTTACAGTACAATACTTTCCAAGTACTCCATCACGTAACTCTTATTTTTTCATTAAAGTATTTAAAACAAACAGCGACCTTCATAGGTTGACATTTCAGCTCCAGAATACACTGTTGGGCAGGCTGTGCTGCTAACCAGTAGATCATTGAGGCATCTCAAGAGTCAGCTGTTACCATGTGCCACATCCTGAGAACCCACTCAAGAGCCTGGCCTCTCAAGCCACAGTCAAACATGGCAGCCCAGATCACCAGTTTCTTTGAAAATAAAGACATAAATAGTATTTACGTATGGCATGCCAGGTATTAAAAGAGAAAGTAGTGGGATAACTTTCCTTCACGCTTTTTAGGATCAAAGCCACAGGTGTCATTTTGTTTTGCTTTTGAAGAACTCTTTCATTAATTAGCCAGAGAAAGCTGATTAACAGACCTCTGGAGTTGCCCCAAACTCAGCAGGGATTTTTTCTGGTAAGACACAGCCTTAAATTGCTTGTGTTATTATTCGCATTTTATTACATATCTCAAGTTGTATGGATGAATACACAGGTAACCAATGCATCAGTGAAAAAAAGGAACAAATCTGAAACACATCAGCTGGTGAATTTAGTCTATAGTTCAAAATAAACTACTCTGAATTGAGTTTTTATTACATCCATTGCAATACTACTTGATATTTACATACATACAAAGCCTCTGGACATAGTAGGACTCCTTCCATTTATTAAAGAATAAGCCTGCTCTTTCTAAAAACATCTAGAAACCGTTTCACAAGCCTTGCAAAAGGATGGGGGGCAGCAGAGACATTTTAGTGGAAGATGACTTACACTAACAACAGTAAGTTTAAGCTGCACAGCATAGAGAAGGCCTTTGCTTACACCTTACAAGTCTCAGTGATCTTATTTAAATCCCGGTTTTAATTTTCCAAGTCCTTGTTCTGGTCTCCTCCCCATTTTCTGACCTCATGTTCCAGTCTTTTCGCATTGGGCCTGGCCTATTGTATTCCATTACACAACACTACTTCCAAAACCCATTGACTCCCACCTAGAAACTGCAGAACTGCAGGTGGAAGGAGAGAAAACCCCAACACAACCAACAAACATAACAATACAAAAAAACACCCCACACACACCAAGAAAATGCACACACCCCAAAACAACAGAAAACAAAATCGACACAAACAAGCACCACCATCTCTCTGTTTCAGGGCTGCATTCTTCATCACAGGGTAGCAAGCTCCAGGTTTCAGCAACTGCATCTCTAAGGCATTGGAGCACATGTGAATTCTCCAATTTAAGAAAAAAAAAGAAGAAGAAAAAAAAAAGGCAACAATTAGTATGGAAGCTCACAGAGGAGCAAACCCCCTGAGCCCATCCTTCACAGACTCCCTCACCAGCACCAAGCCCCCCTACAAACCATGGCTGCAGAATAATGAAAGAGCCCTGCAGAGTTTTTAGCCAGATGAAAGCATGCATATTACAGCTTTGTTTGTAGAAAGATGCTCTGCCTGCTATTTAGCAAGAAAGGCTAAAAAGAGTAGGGGAAATCCTATCTGGCATAGCAGCTTGCACTGAAACAGTTGCTGTTTGGTTGGAAAATAGCAACTGAAATACTGTTGTGTTGAAAAGCATTAGGCAGTTTTAACATCGAATGCTACCACTTCTGTTTATCTCTTGGTTATTTATTTCAAGGGCTGATGGCCATAGTTCCCATTTAATGGGGAGATAACTGAGCTAGAATAAATCTTAAAAGGTAATCCTGAAATTCACTGATCGATCAGCTCTACTTCAAAAACAGAAAAAAAAAAAAAAAGAAGAAAGGAGAAAAGAAGTGAATCCAGAGGTGTAGCTGGAGTACCTTGCACTTATGCCTCCCTATATTACAGATCTCTTGATGAAGGTTTCTCTGAAATAAGGGAAGAGGATTTTGCCACAGCAGCAAGTCTGCATCCTCCACCACTTTTTCTCCCCGTTCCATCAAACACTTTTCACGTCTCCCTGAAGATCTCTGAAAGGGAAAACCAAGTATCACTACACAGAATAATAGAATGTTTTAGATTGGAAAGGACCTTAAGATCATCCAGTTCCTACCCCCTAACACAGGCAGGGATACCTTCCACTAGACACCTTCCAGTAGTCAAACGGCTCAAGCCCCATCCAACCTGGCCTTGAACACTGCAAGGGATGGACCATTTACTACTTCTTTGGGCAACTTGTTCCAGTGTCTCACCACCCTCACAGTAAAGAATTTCTTCCTTATATCTAACCTGACTCTCAGCAGCTACATTATAAGCAGGTCACTTAGAGACTTCTTCAGGTGAGAAAAGTAAAAAGACTGCATATTTTCTGGAGCCCAAGTATGTAATCTATAGGAATGCTTCCATAAATCAGATATTTAGCCGTTTGCTCCATATGTTCATGCTCTGAAGGAACAAATTTATAGAAGTTCAATGGTTCTAACCACTGTAAATTAATTAAAAAGCTTACATCTAAAATGCTACCATACTTTGTCAGCTGCATTAATTACATAAGGAAGATTATGTGACTTGAAAGCTAAAAATGTAGAAAATGCATTTTCCAAGTTTAGCCGTATAAAAAAAACAACGGATGGTTTTGGTCAGAGTTAATTTTCAATTAGAAATTAAGATTTTAGTAGAATAAAATAAAACATTGTTAACAAAAAAGTTCACTTCCTACTGTTGCTGGCAGTTCAAGTTAAAATTAAACTACTCACTTGAGCATTCTCACTCAAAAATCATCTCTGCACTGAATAAACTCATATGACCTGAATACGTTACATCTGCCAGTAGGCAGTAAGTGCTAAAAGGCAATAGATTGGAATTACAGAAGAAGCTGTAAAAAACAGTGCTAAATGAAAAAAATATCTTGAATGACATTTGAGACCAGTCTGACATGTAATGCATGCAGGAAATAACTATCAACAAAGAACATGAGACAATGAACATGAATATTATGTCCATTTACATTCAACATGCAGCCCTTGGGACTAGCTGAGAACCTCTTGAAGAAATGACATCTTTTTTTTTTTCTTCCACTCAAGCAAAATGCATGACTTCTCTCACTCACTTAAAATCACAAGATCAAGATGAAATTGCAGATGTTGCTTTTCATGATTGGGACATTTATCAAAGAAGAAAGGTTTCTTTAATCAACTTTAAGTATTATATAAATTTATGTATTATAAATTAGTTTTTTCACCATTTCACAATGACAGTTCTTGCTTTCTAATTCCTCACCACTTTAAAGACACTCTTCTTTCTGAGTGTCATCTTGCCATAAACAATCCATTATGGCGAAATGGAACACACGATGCTCAGGAGAAGCAGAAAGTTAGTCTTCCCACAGCTTCTAAAAGCTTTGAAGTTGAGGTTAAAATTGAGAGCATTTGTGCTATAGTATTTTACTATCTAGCCTTAGTCTTCCATTTTCACTTACTATTTGCCCAACCTAAATTCGGTTTCAAAACCAACATACCAAAGGCAGGCACAGGTAAGCAGACAAAAGTCTATCCTTGCTTTTCTGCCACAACCAGCTCCTAGCTGTTGCTCATCTCTCTCTTATGTAATTATATTGAACATTCATTTTGGAAGGAAGCTGAGAGCTTGCTGTTGGCCTTATGCTCAACTGAGAATTAATGCAATACCCATTAGGGGATCATTAACTATCAACAAGAAAGGGAAAACGCGTTCACCTGAGGTAGATTCAGGCCTTGAAGAAAAGTGAGAACCTAGGGCAGGAAGAAGAAAAAGGAGCGTGTTACTCTCAAAGGGCTCACAGTACCTGCTGCAGGCTGGTATTTGCAACTTGCTACCCAAAGAGGAGATGGGGATGATAAATTTTTGCAGTATGTACCAAACCAAAGTCCAGCAGTAAAGTTACTGAGCCAGAACAAAGTTGCTAATTGAAGGCTTATAGTCTATTAGTGACTTAATATGCCAAAGACCCTGTCTTATCACATCCATATCTACTAGTAAGAATTACTATCTGTTCATTATCATAATGATTTTAAAACTCCAGCAGGATCCACAAAACTACTAAAGCACATTTCCCTCCTTTCACCAGAATGGGAATATTAATGAGATCACCATCATCTAGAGCAAAAATAGTGTACTGCATCACTTGGCATGTTAACCAAAGTTTGGGTGGGTTTGGTTTTGTTGTTTTTATATCGTAGTAAGTGTTAGTGGGATCAGTTAGAATGCCCTTTGGTAAAAGGTATTTCCATGTTATTGATAAAAATGCTTTCTAGGAGAAAAGCAAAGGGATGCAGAAAAGATGCAAAGTTATTTTATTTTGTAGAGAAGCTGCACAGTTCAGGGGGAGTTACCTTTCTTCTATGCCTTTTTTTTTTCTTAAGGTTATTATTAAAAATTTGTAAGAGTAGGCTGCAGTCAGAGAAAGATAAAGAAAGGGAAAAAAATAGAGAAGGCTGGCACAAGAAAATTTAATCCTGGTTCCTGAGAGAAAGGAGGTGGCTTGGGGACTAGAGGCAAGATAAACTAGTTGGCACAATGCAGAAGGTTGATAGATGCTAACGGAAGTAAAGCTACTCTTCATCAGTCCAGCTAATCAGCAAGAGCACAAACCACAGTGTCAGCACCGAGGGCTGACATCCCACATGAGGAAACCAAATGCCACTATGCAAATGCTCGTCCATGATTTGATTGCTGCTTACAGAAGGTGACAACAGAGAGCCCTTCGTTTAGAAAGCATTTCCTTGCTTAGCGACACGTAAGCACCAGCAGAGGAGTGGCTGTTTAAACAGGATGGACTGGGATGGAGGCTTTTCTGGTGTAAGAGCAGTTAGCTTATTTCAAACCAGCAGCTTCCCCCTAAAGTGGCTGTTTGCCGCAACCAGTCTTGCCTGCAAGCTGGACTGTATCAGTTTGGACTACAGATTAGCAATGTATGTTACAAAAGTCCTGTGATTTGTCTTATGGGGAGGGGGGCAACACACAGGGAAAGAATAATTCACTGAAACTTGAATTGTTTTAATTGGGGGGGGGGGGAGGAGGGAACAAGTCACCTCCACATAAGAGCAACACCTGATTTAAACCTGAAAATGTCACAACAGACCTGTCATGGTTCTTTCCAGTGTTTCCACTAGGAGACTATTTACTATATGATGCTGGTGAAATATGTGACATCTTACAGGCCTCTTTTGAAGTGGATTTTGGTCTTCAGGTGATCCAGCCAGCAATTACTTCAGACCTCTTCCCTTTTCTCTACATTCTCAACATAAACAGATAATAAATTTAGTTTTCATTTCTTCTAACTCACTCTCTTTTCACACCACTTATGGGATACAGGATATCGTTCTATGCTTGTATCTTTGATTTAAAAGCAACACACCCTTTAGGCTCTAGAAGTATTACATATCCAGCATCATTTTCACCAGCAATATAATCACCCTTCCTGTTCCTTACTCAAGCAACATTAGTTAACATTCACAAGTACTACAGTGGCACAAATTACAAATAGAAACAGATTTTGGAAAAATCAAATCAACAAAAAAAAATCATGTAGGAAGCACACAGACTGCAACAATATGTATTTGTATGAACACATGCCTGGGAAATTCCACTTCTTATGGAGGACTTTATAGAAATAAAGCTTTTTCAAGGTGTTTAAGGCTAGGAATAAACTACCCAATCTCCTTGTAACGTAAACAATCCTGTTCTGTCTCACTGTCCTGGGTTCAGCACTTAAACCACGACACTCGCTGATCCAAATCTCAAGACAGTTTTACATATTAAGTCACATTCACAGAAACACATCCATTTGTGGGAAGGAGCTATATAGTAGTTTTATTAAAAGCACAGATATGAAAACATGTGTCACCACAAAGCAACCTCATGGGCACACCGGCTGCACAACTCTGTGCTCTTCTTCCACAGAAAAGATCAAGTAATTTGAACAGAGAAGTTCCCTGGAGAAGAGTGGAGAAGGAACCACCCATAGCTCTACTGTACAGACTGTAACATGGCCAGCTTCCAAAGCTCTATATTTTTATGGTTTCACAGAGGTAGAAATACATTTCCTCTCTAAATAGAGATTCAAGTCAGAATTTATTTTTAGACAAATACAGAAAGTCGTTACTACTACTGACACATAAATGAATGGGTAGAAGTAACCTGTACTGTTTGGCATACAGCTAAGCTCCATTATGTTCAAAGATGCTGTAATTTCAGTTGAAGCAATATCCTGGAATTTCTCTTTTCATTTCTGGGTTCAGTAGTTATTGACCATATATTTTTAATTCCAGGCTAATTTTTTTATATCTGACTGGGGATTTTTCACAGTGAGATAATGTTAACTTAGAAATATTTTTTACATGTTTACTTTCAGTGAAATATATTTTACTAGAAATGCACAACTGTCCTCTGGGTTTGTTTTTTTTAGGCTTACTGCATTTAGCCTTGAATGACAGAGCTCAAAACGACACATATACTGCATTCCCCAAGGATGACAAGATCCCATAGAAAACTGAGTCTAGAAACATGAATGGGTTTTGGGCTTGTGCGTGTGTTTTTGTAATTGAAACTTGCTTACCTGTATCTATGATGCCCATTCACAGCTGCCCTCTTTCAAAGCTCAAATTAAGTCTGACACCTGAAAAGAATGATTTCTAAGAGGAAAACTGCTGCTTTTCAGAAATCTAATTTTTACTTCCAATTTCTAAATCTCAGCCCTTAATGAGTGATAATGAGTGCTGGAGAAAGCACAAGGAGAATTTTTGATGCAAGATCAGAGGCAACTCAAACTCAAAGACACTTGATAAGTCAGAATTTACCTAATAAACGAGCTGCATTTTTTATTTATTTTGATTATGTTGTATTTTGCTTTAGTTTGGACTTTCATGACAGTTGAAAGGAAAATTACCTTTATCAGAGAAACATTTAAAATGAAATTGGTTTTAAAAACAACTACATATAATATTAAATTGTAAATCATTCTAAACTTCCACAAGAACAAAAGGTCAGATGCATAGCTTAGGTAAATTAGTTTTGATTTTTTTTTATGTTAATGGAGTTGTACTAGTTTCAAGTGAGGATTTGGTCTGTAGTGCCCTAAGCTTCACATTTAAAAACGCTTTCTTGTAAGATGTGCTCTCTAATCCAGATGTGTCACATAAATTTAGTAGGGAAACCACAGATATCAAAATAAGAGCAGAGAAAGCAGAGCTGTGTCAAATAAGTCCAAAAAGAAAGTTTCTCCTTTAAACTTGTATTTCCATCCTCCCTCATTTGTTCTTTCTTAATTTCACCATTTCTAGCAATCCTACTTCTCCATACTTTCTCCAGATGTGAATGCCAGACTCAACTGGCAGTTTTACAGTGTTTCTCCATCACAATTTACAGATCTTTTTTTTTTAAAGAAAGTGGCTGATGGAGTCCAGCCACATTGTGAGTCATGCTAAAGCTGTCTGGAAACCTGACATTAGATGGGATATAGACATTAGATACCATTAGATACTTTATTAGACATAAAGTGCCACAGACATAGAGATCATTCACTTTAAAAGAATTTCTATGATCAAGAGAGTTGCTGAAAGAAGAGCAGCCGCAGACAGGTTATGATTTGTTTGATATCTGAACTAGCATAGGACATATTAATTGGGAGAAAAAGTTGTTCAAAGACTGTCTGAAAAGCTGCATATCTAAAAGCTGTACATAGATACACACACAGGTTGACCTAACACGCTTCAGGTTTACACATTTCAGAACTATAAAGTGTGCAAACATCTCAGCAGTAGTCAAATTCCAGTTGTATTATATCTCAGAGACGTTCAACGACAATAGATAAATGAAGACTCAAAATTGTATGTCATTAAATTATAGGATAGCGAGCCAAAGGGAATAGAAGCTCATGGGGGGGGGGGGGGGGGGGAAAAAAAAAAAAATCTTTAAGCATTGCCTGTGTTTTCTTATCAAAGATTTTGAACAATTGCATTCAATGATCATAGGTTTTCCATGCTCGTGGGCATAAGGAAAGAGAGGAAATAGAGAAAGAAGAAAAAAAAAAGTAAACAGTAGGTGTTTTAAGTAGGCAGAATTAAGCTAAAGTGTGCTGCCCAAACCTGAACATACTGTTCTGTAAAAAGGCTTGCCAGGTCTGAACAGACAAGAAGGATTACTCGAGAGATGGATGGCATCCTGTTCACTGCTTCCAGTAGGAGGTTTACATTTTACAAAGACATTTATCAAGATGAGTCTTCCGCTCAGCCTGTGGCCCACTGTTCTTTCCTGCAGATCTTCTACCTCAGTAGTTATTCATACTTGCATTTGTGCAGTAGAAACTCAGCTGGAACCACCTTATACTTAAATTGTTGTCAGATCACATAATACTCCTTTCAGGACTCTTCTGCACTTGCCATTCTTTCTACAGTAGCAGTAGTAATTTAGTAAGTTTAATGATTTTTAATATACTACAAGTTATTAATGAAAAAAAAATAGTAGAACTGAATTTAAGAAATACCCATGAAAACCACACCCTATATTATCTTTGAATTTGACAGATAATGCTCTCAGGTTGTGCTTTTCCTAATTAGTTTTGAACTCACTTAGACGTAGTTTCCCTAACATGCTTATGACAGTAGCATCCAAGGACTTTAAACTTTACAGCTTCTCTTTGGTCTGTAGGGCTCATTACCCATGCATAGAAGGAAATTAGGTTGACTTGGCATAGTTTAATCTCAGCAACTCCACTTTACCTTCTTAGTGCTTAAACTCTTCTAATATCACTCCAGAAATTGAAGGTGACTTGATTGCAACTCTGACCCCTCTGCTTGGACACAGAAAGTACTAATTTTAAAGAAAAGACAAAGCCCCACCACACCCTGCACTCCCCCACTGCTGTCTCAGGACTGTTGATCAAACCCTACAGTGACTCTTCAGAGATGCAAAAAGTGGATAAACCCACAACCCCACAGGACCCCCAAATGACTGCATCATATAGCATTTGTAATGCTATTATAATCTCGATAAACAACATCCTGTATTGTCTGAAAAAGTCATTACTTCCTCCCTCAAGGCAAAGAGCACTAGTACTCCCTTAGTCCCAAGAGGGTTAGGTCTAAAAACACCCTTTGCATCATGATATTTTCTAAGGTACAACACACTGGATATTAAATGTCAGGCTTCAGGATGAAAACTCATGGTTCCAACACAAACATGCATTAGCTCCCTCTTCTCCCAAGCACCTACTCGGAGTTTACTCAAACTTGATTAATTGTTTAAAAAATACATTCAACTTAGTGATCTACATATTTGTGTTACATGTACAACATACAGAATCCCAACTAAAATAGTACAATATGTGACATTTCTCCTGCTTTAAAAGTTTACAAAAAAATAAATCTTTAAGATTTTAAAAATAACAGAACATACAAACTGGTTCCAAGTAAATAATTTAAATGCAAAAGGTAACTTAAAGTTTGAATAGCAGAAATAGGCTAGAAAAGGGAGGGAGGGAGGGAGGGATGGAGGGAGGGAGGGTTGGAGGAAGGGAGGGAGGGAGAAGAAGAAACAAGCATTTTATTTTCTTCATGCCTGGATAAGCAATTTGGCCATGAAACTGAATCCATCCATCATCCATATTACCAACACCACTCAGGGCAGCTGTTCTTCAGGTCAGTTGTTTGAGAATCTCTAAAAAAAAAAAAAAAAAAAAAGGCATCTTGGGTGAAGAAGTGACCCAAATAATTTTGATGTTAACAGGTACTCTGATTCTAGAAGATGGCAGGATTGTAGCAGTCTGATCTTTTCCTTCTCAGCAGTACCAATTTCAGTGCTGGAAGGAGCAAAGTGGGTGGTGTACTTGATCATCCGCTTAATAAAACACTGATCTTCAAGACAGCCACTGGTGATACATAGCCATGTTCTCTTCTGAAAACCAAAGTGCAAGGATTTTCCCCAGTTCCTATATCATTGTTACCATATCACTGTTAACATACAAGTGACAGAGCATGCCTGTGTATTAAAAGCTATCATTATCACCTGCAAACATAACAACCTTTAATAACTCCAGAGATATGGGCTTTGAGACTACTAAGCAGCTTGTGAATTTACAGAAAAGGTCAGAAAATTTTTATTGCAAGTGTGAAATCTATTCGCTTAAAATAACTGACAATTATTAAATGCAAGAGCTCTGTACATATGAAACCCCCATTGACAAGTTCATGTATGAAGAAAAAGAAACCCAATCATTGTGCTTGCAGAGATCAATCTGTTATTCAATTCAGGCTTGACTTCTTTTTCATCTGCTACAAGCCATCAAAGGTAATACAAATATATTTTTTTAAAAAATCTAGGGAAATTAAAACACTGAACAAATGATGAATTTATGACTGTTTATTAAAGAGACAAGCAAGCACTTACTGTTCAGTAAATTATTCAATAACTATGCAGATGTTTTAGACACAAGGACAGGTAAAATTTCAGTTCTCTAATTCATGGTAGAAATAAGTACTGCTTCTTTCTTCACTTGTTTTGTACCTCCTAGCTAATAACTATATTCACTTTTTTCATTATGTTCTTTGAAGATTAAAGATATGTCTGACTTTGTACTGGTTCTGCCTGGACAGCTGACAGCCTATTAAACTAAAGTAGCACAAGCCATACATTTTAAGGTCCTGATTTCCAAAGCATACCAAAATGACTTACTACACATGTACAAGAGTACTCCTGAGACACTTTGAAATCATACATTTGAACTTCTTTGAGAAACAGATGGGCTTCTGCAGCAAACTGGTTAGGCAGCAATTAAAATATCCTCATGATCAGGAACCTTACAGAAGAAGTGTGAGGTATGTCTGTCATTAACACTATTACTATAAAAATTCATATTAAAAGCTTTGAGCTATAGTCTTTTCCCATCCTCCAGCCCAAGAACACTCAAAAGCATATTCCCTAGCATGAGCTAGATACTGCTGATGAACTGATTTCTGTTTTTAAGTGATAATTAAAAAGAATGATCTTGATGCACACTGCATCCTGGATTTCCCTTCTGCCTCTGTAGCCACACTGAAGGAGAAAATGTAAATATTGTACTGTTCTTTTATAGCAATTTTCAAGTTTGCTTTGTTGTGATGCTCTTTTCTTAAGAGCTTGCTGTAGCAATACATATAAAATGTATGTATGTGTGTACATACAAAGCTACATCCTTGGATTCATTTGCAGTTTGAACCTGCCTGATTCTCCCCCAAATTCTAGTCAAAGAACAAAAAGGAAGGCTTTAAATTTCAGAGAGATCTCTCATAAATATATTTTTGGCAACATTTTTCTGGAAGCACAATTGAAGCTTTAAGGTGGATGTTGGAAGGCCCCTCAAGACACAAATGCAATGTAAAGAACTACAATAGAATGCAATATACTTCTGGTTGTGGACCTGACAAAATTGATTTACATAAAACAGATTTTGAACCAGAAAAGTAATCTGTCAAGCAGCTAAGAAAATGCATAAGCATCTGGTCTTCTCTCCCTGCTGCAAAGCACCCCAGTAATCCCTTTTGTAATGGCACAAGGGCACAGTTCAAACTGCCCAGAAACATCCTCAGTCATTAACCTAGATCATTCTCAGCTGGACTTCACTCTAAGCTGCAGGTCTGCTCCTGATTTCCCTTAGCTTTGAAAGGAAAGCACAGGATCACATTCACCCCTTCATGATTATCCTTGTCAACAAGATCAGAGGTTGCAAGGCTGACAATATACAATTATCTTACATAAGGGGAGGCTGAGGGAAAGTAAATAGACCATCTAGCATTTGCATTTGTGTTTTACCTGCTCTCAAGCAGATACGAAAACCACCCATACACTGGATTTTTTTTGGCAATAAATCACCCCCCTTGAGAGTGTCACAAAACGTTTGTTTTTTGTGTACACAGAAAAAGTTGTACTTTACAGAGTATGTTGAGCTGACTTCTGAGATATCTCAGTAAAGCGTTTTAGAACATTTATCCAACTCCTAAAGAGAAGTGAATGAGAGTGATTTTCAGCATGAACAACATCATTTAGAAATCATGCTGTGGACTACTGAACAGAAAACAAAATGAAGTGCCCTGTTATATGCTTCCAAACTATAGTGGCTGTTCTCCATTAGCACAGGTATATTGCAAGACTTTCTGGCTATAACACTTAAAACATGCTGGCTAGGATATGAAATTCAATGCAGTTCCAATTTGCATTCAGTTCATAGCAAACATTTTAGTTCTTTAGTTCCTCGTGTTAGCTTTCCCCCAGCCCCCCAATAAAATTATTATTTCATTTCTGAAACAGTAGGGTTTAATCCAACTACTTTTGTGGGTGAATAGTATATATATTTGGCAAGACTACAGTAGCAAACATTCACTGAATCTATGTTGCATCTTTTCAGGTAAGTAAAACTCCTCAGGATTTACAAGGAATATATTCCAGACTATGCTAAAACCTAAGTCCAGGCTACATCCTCCTACGAGTCCACATTCAGCTGGCTAGAATCTAGAATTCAGAGGTCTGTATATCAAGCTGGCTAAGCTGAGCTGAAGTGAATCTTCTACTTCTTCAAAATGAATTTAATGATTACAAAAAGGTATTAGACACAGAACAAGTTTTCACATTATCTGCTGTTTCACTTTGTGCTGCTCCATAATTAAATACCCCCAAATTCTAGCCTCATACACCGTAGGGATGGATGTCATCGGGCAGCATATTGATAAATTAAGAGCATACATATGCACATAGTCCACATGTTTTAAGAATAAAAAAATAACCAAAATACACACAAGTTTGGAAGGTAAAAAAGCCAACCAAAAATAAACACCAACCCCACAAAACAACATAAAACCTGGTAAATCAACAAGATAAGTAGCATCAAACCATTATCAAATTACACATTACTTAATAACACATTAGTTTCCATTTGAATGTACTAGTCATTGCTGTTACAATTGTATTCTACGTCACCAAATATACTTGCAAATACTCCAGTTTGAGTTCTCCCTTATTTTCCAGTATCTTTAACTTTTATTCAGATAAGAACCAACTGATTTCACTACAAATGCCATGTTTTCACTCCTGCTCTATTTCCCTGTTTTTCAGTATTCAAGTATTGCCTTAGTCAAAGCATCACATCAGGTACTGGAAAGTTCTATTATTTTTCTAGGACTTCCATCAAAATCTTCTCCAAAGCAACTTTATTTCAGGTCAGGCAACTCTCTCCCACAAACATAACTTGCTTTCTTTATTCCTACACATCAAGCTGAACATTCGGCAGCATAGAAACAGATTTTCAAATAAGCTTATCTGAGAAACTTCATCTAATTCATTTAGATCATCACTGCACTACATCACCTCAGCTCCCTTTGCAAGTGCTCACTGCAATTATTTCAGTGTATGAAAACACTGAATAGCATCAGGTCAGGAACAGGCCACCACTAAAGTACACTGAAAATATCCACAGTTGGATAAGAACAGTTCCTCATTGTGACTTCTTGCACTACAAGTCACATTTGATCAAATTCACTGAGCTGCTACTGCAGGCCCCAGCTCAGCCACAGTAGGCATCTCCTTTTCTGCTCTCAGAAGCCACGATGACAGAATATCTTGTGTAACTCAAATAAAATACTGTTTCAAAGCTGAGTTAAAACATGCCTACCTGAAGTCTTCTGCTCAGCCACATCCCTACATGTAGCAACAAACACTGTTTCTTCACCATTGCCACTAGTCCCTCACTTCAGGCTCCTTTTAACAATCCCATCATCTTGGGATCTTCAGAAGACTCCAAATGGAAAAGAAAGAAAACACCCTATCTCAAGGCATCCATCATAGATTAGCTACATCTACTTTTTCATCTTCCCTGCACTTACTTAACTTTAGATAGAACCTGCTCCAACCCCAGAGTATAAAATCCCTTATCTCATTACCTCCTTCCTCTTCAGCAATGCTCTTTCTGCCTCTCTGTCTTGTGGCAGAAAACCCCTCCCAAGCACTCCATATTCGTATTCATATTCAGTGAAACACTACTGAAACCTTCTATTCCCTGGCAAGCAAGTATAAGTAAATAGAAACCAAAACTGCAGTTCAAGGTGTTTTATGATAATTAAATAGAGTATGCATAGGATCTGCAGCTTTGCTTTTCTAAGAATGATACATTTTAAATAAATCCATGTACCACAGTACATTACTCAAAACAGTTATATTCAATAAAATTATTGTTTCATTAAAAAAAAATCACAAACAAAAAACTTCTTTGGCACTATTTCCTATAAAATTGGGTAGATGGACACAAGTTCCATTACCAATTTTTATGCCTTCATACACTGTATCCCATCAGCAGCAATCATACAGCATCAATGCCAAGTTTCTATGCCTCTGAATGTCATCCCAGTAATCCTTTTCAGAAATTTTCATAGTATTAACAAGACTTAAGTCACTCTTTGCTGAAACATCACCTTACACCCCCAGCCCATACCCCCATCATTAACCCACCTGCAGGTGGGCAATCACTCTGAAGCCAGGCAGCTCACCTGCATCCCTCATCACGCCTCAACAAAATGATTCCTCTGCAATCAGGAGGAAACCCAATCTCATTAATTTTACTGTTCACCACTAATCTCCCTTCATTTCTGTTCCATCTTTGGGTTTGTCCAACTTGCTATTGCCACATTCTAGGATTTGTTTAATTAAACAATTTTTATTAAACAAGATTTTTTTAAGTGTACCTTGAGGGTACCTGGTAAAATATTCTAATGCATTCAATATACATATAGTATTCTTGCATATTCATTACATATTTTTACACGTGACGATACATAATTTACTCTCAATCTCAGCTTTGTGTTCAGGGTTGTATTCAGCTCTTTAAAAGTAACACTTTTACAACAGTTAATTCACTATGTATTAACTTGTGGTTTTCTTAAATGCATGTGTAGGTTCACATGTGATAAAAGGACAGGGAAATTGTCATTAAATAAGTATTACTTACATTCCTGATAAGTATTTTTATTTCCATAAAATTATAATGAGAAAAGTTTTATTTCCTATTCCATCTCTGATTTATTTAATGCAAGGGTCAAAGGGGATCAATAAAATTAAAAAAAAACCATGTTTTTATAAACATTTAGCTAGGAAGGGATTGCTCTTGTGTTACATCTTTTGGGGGGAAGAAGTTGGGAAAGAGAAGAGGGAGTCAATGGGAGAGCTCATCAGTGACTCTTAGTTTTTCTTTGACTCTGGTTTCTTTCTATGCAAGTCTGAAGGTCCTCCACTTTTAGTGGAAGTGTCGCCCTTTGCTTAGCTCTAGTCAGAAAAGGAAAACAGTAGTGAAATTCAAGTAAGTGGAAGCAACATTTTTAAAATGGGCACACAGCCATGCAAAATGTCTGTTAAATGGTACGTGATCAGATTGCTATTCTTTTACAAATAAACACAAAAGACAACTGAAGAAATAAGCAAATGGACATCAGAAAATAAAATCAGGAGTAGAAATATGTCTTTTCGTGTAATTTAATTTAAACTCTTACTCTGCTTTTCTTTGGAAGAGAAATTCATCAGCACATGAAAATTCAAGAGAGCTAGGATGATGTTAAAGGAATAAAGCATCATTTCTTAGATAAAAGAATGCAGTTACATATGTTATACCACAAGACATGAGTAGTCCATTTCATTACAAAACATACCTTTTTATAATATTTTTTTTTAATTTACTAATTAGGAATGAAGTATTTAAGTTTCAACAGCTACTCAGGTATTCTTTAGGTAATATTGGACCATACCATTTTCAAATATTAGGTTCCTTTTCACTGCCACCTTTAAATGCTTTCCATAAACAGGCCCAGTGATAAGTAGTAAGCCAATGATAAATTTGTTTCACTTTGGCAAGTAAGTGGAGAAGAAAGGTTTGGCTGGGGAGTTCTTAAATCCCATCTGTTGCTCTTCTACTCTGATACTAAACTGGGGTCACACAATTATCTAGTTACTTAACGTCCAGTTCTATACTTTAAATATGTTATTTCTTATCAGACTGAGTCCTCATGCTCAAATTTGCTCTGAAGAAGCAGAAATTGAGTTTAGAAAATAGGATTTCCTTTCCTTTCTTTCTGTTCTTGGCACTTGCTATCTTCATTCAATGTGGAACATCATTTTGACACAATGCAAGAGGTAAGACTGTAAAATCGAATGCAATAAAAGATACCCAGCATACACATATATGAGGAAAGAGTCTATATCTACAAAAATGCTGTTCAATTTTCATTGGTTGCAGTTCAATTTCAAACTATTCACTCAACTTCAGTAATCCCTCTCAGATCCCAGCTCCACAGGTCTCTGCTTACTTCTGAGCATCACACAAACACATCATTTTCTTCTTACCATGTTCAAGGAGCATTTTAGCATAAAATCTACTACTCTGGCTGAAGAGGAAGGTTTCTATTTTACCAGTAAGGGTCTCTGTGTCAGTGTAGTATACTAGGAAGGTCTGCAGGGACAAAATGCCCCACAGAGCATAGTAAGTCCTCTGACATGGCCAGATTGTTTTGAAAATGTACATAAGGCACCCAAGAAACATTCTTCGGAGTAAAGGTTTGTTATTTTAAAAAGCAATATAATCTGTAAGGAAAACAGGGTATGCAGAAAAGCACAGGACATTTTCCTATACCTTAATCCATCAAAGCCTTTAACAGCCTTTTTGGGGGGGTTAGGAGTTGGACTACATTGATGTAGATGGCGATGCCTGGATACATTTTCTTTTTTGGTCTTATTTTTTCTTGTAAAATACCTGAAGAAAGATGATTTATAGCGTCAACTCTGTAATGTCAGCTCTGTCCCTTTGTATAATTTGCTTGTAATAGAAGTTAACAGCCACTGTACTACTAGAACTATTTTGGGAAACCATTGTGGTAACATGCAAAATCTCCTTCCTTGTTCTAATGTCTACTCATTTATTGACTCAGGGTCAACATCTGAATGCTCAAGTATATAAAATAATAAAGCAACATTTCAGGAAACGAAAACCAAACAAATATTTTTTTTGCTTCTTTCTAAATTTTAGCAAAATTTTTATTCTGGAGGAGATAGAACAGGTTTATGTATGAGAAATTTACATAATCTGACAAAAAAATCAGAACTCTCATCAGCTGACTATAATCTTCATCCTTCAATGAACAAAATAGCACTATGTAATTCAGCTAAAGAGATGGGACAAGATGGATTTATCAGTGTAAGTAAAGAGAGTGGAAGAGAAGCCCAGAAGTGAAATGGTATCACAGTTCCAGAGAAAAAAACTAGAAGGTAACCATTTGCAAAGAAAAAGAATCACAGCTTTGTGTGCTGGAAAACACTATTTAAATCAAATAATGTCTCTGATGTTGTTTTTCTACTCTAGAAAGAAGTTTCCAGCAACCAGCCAGAAGAGTGGTAACAAATTTATCACGTAATGAATTTTGTTATGTGGTAAAGAATAGAGGAAAACGAACAGTGATTGAGCACCAACCTAATGTAGCATATTTGTCAGTCTGCATGAATTAAAAAGCTAGAGGGATGCTGTATAGTATTTGCTGTCTGTGGTTTGATTCATGGCGTTGTTGGCTGTCTTAGAACTATTAATGCTAAAGTCTGGTGAATTTCTGAATTTGGAAGAGCTAGTTAGGGTATTTTCAACTGGGAGCAAAGTAAATTTCTGGAAGGTTCAGTATGTTCAGCATAATCTTGGACAGCTAAGACTGAATACTTCAATCTGCATCACATAACATCAACAATCTTAACATTATTTATGTGTACAGCTAGGCTTTTATTTTTGTAGCTAAAGTCAGTGCCCTCAGTGTCACCTGTGATAATGCATTACCATTTTATATCTATGGAAACAGGAGGAAAATCACATAGACTTAATAGGAAATATTACAGTAATCCCCATGTATCAGTTAAGATAACTGTTTCAGCAGGGTATAAATTGCCACAGGCTTCTTCTGTATTTAGACAACTCTGAGACTTAAATCCAAATGCAGATATGTGTTTCCCGTTTCCTGGAGTTCATGAACACATTATAATTGTTGATTCAACTAGTGAAGGAGAAGGAGACATATGTGGGTGGTAGGGAGTTCAGAATGGCTGAAAGACACCAAGTATCGTAAGTAATACTGCCCAAATGGCGTGATAATGGTGGTTGTTAGGTATTACTCCATTGGTTGTGCAGAAAAATTGAAGGGGAAAAAGATAATTGAGGATTATAGTCTCATATGGGCAGAGACTTGGTAGGGGTCATTGTATTTGCTATTCACTTTGTTAAAATAAAAAGTGAAAAATCTATCTACACCCCAAGGCATTATTTCATATCAATAATAAAATATCTACTTTTTGTATCTCCTCAGCAATATATAAACATATGTTTATATGAAATATATTATGATACATATATTCACTGCATCAACCCTGATGACAACAGTGTTAGAAATACTTTATTTTAACCAGCAAGAATGGTGCGGGAAGAAGTCTGTAACTCAAAAGTTCCTGAACATTATTTTGTATATGGAAGAGGAGGAGCCTGACATTATTACACTTCAGCCCTGGGACCTTTCAGTGTGACTGCAGGTTAAGGCTACACTGGGTTACACACTCTGGGGCTTGCTGCTCCAACACATTTATCAAAGGAAACCACATCAGCTTGGAAAAATATGGCAAAAGCCCAAGGATGCAACAGATGATGTATAGCCCAAAACGCCCAGCAGCTGCTTGGAAATCAACATGGGGAAGTAGGGAAGCAGAGCAGCAGTGGTTGGAGGGTGCCTGTGCCATGGTGCACGGGTCCTAGCACCGTATTCGGGAGGTGTGTTGGGTGTGAGGTCAGCCATGCAGCCTGATCACACTCAAGCAATATTTTCCCCTGGAATTTTATGCCCCTCAGACATTCTCCCCATCTTCATGACAAATCCTCCTATTCTGTACACACCCATGTGAAGGAAGGAGCTAATCACGCCTGTGCTGGGATGCAGCTGAGCGGAGTGCAGCCCATGTGGGACAGGGCAGGAAAAAGGGTTGCCATGGAAACCTATCACTCTGCTGCTAGTCTCTGTCTAAGCTTTGATACCACATTGAAGCAGCCAGGTCTAACTTCTATCAACTGGCAATGACTGCAAGTATTCACCCATGGTATTTGCACCCTTTACTACTTTGAATATATGCTTTGCTTTTCTAGAAAGTGTAAAAACTTCCGCTTGTAAATAAAAACAAAGCAATAAAGAAAAAAAATAAATCGTAAGACCTGAGTCTGTTACAAAAACAATTGTAGGAATTTTTGTTCTTACTTTGGGTTTGGGTTTTTTTGCTAAGTAGCAAGCTGATAAGCAAGAGAGTTAAAAAGACTTCAGGGTATTTTATTTATCAGCCATTGCTTGCTTCATTTAATAATACAGCCTAATCAAGAAAGAATAAGAGGCCTTGAAGTTGTTTCACACTAATCTCCCTTTTGTTAGTGTTTCAGAATCAGCTTTAGGTCATATGAGGTCCCTGTTGACAGCCAGCTTAGGTTGCCCACAGGAGAAAACTTGCTAGGAGAGGAGAAGAAAAGGGGTAAAAGCCTGTTATAAAAGACATCACAAAATATGCAGCTTTCTGTTCCTAAATTAGTATCTTTTCCTTTCTTCTCACTGCCCGCCTTTTGTTCTTTCACCTTGTCTTTCTGGGGGGCTTGAAAAAAGCCATTTGTTTAGTGTGGTTCATATTTCAAATACTGTCAAGCACAACTGAATGATACTTGGCTGATTTCACAAGTTTCAGTTTTACAGATGTAATGTTTAAGTCATTTGTTGGCTCCATATGTTTGTGCCCAAATAGCAATCTGAGATGTCTTATACACAGCATACATTTCTTGGACTGTGCAGAAAAGAGATGACGCAAACTGAATGAGATATAGAAGAAATAATTGTTTATTCCAAAATTTTTGCCTTAAGTCAGACATCATCAACAGATTATATATGGTCCTGAACTAACTTCTTTATTCTTCTGGGCAATTACCGTAATACCTCAGACAGTAATGTAGGCAAAAGGAGAATTTGTCTGGCAAACTGAATAGAGTTGACTTTCAGGCCTCCCCTTATGCCAAAGTTTCTACATCATCTAACAAGTGACACCAAGATCCACATAAGAATATACAATACATTTTAGCATTATTCATAAAAATTAAAATTAGAAACCAATTATTTTATATACCAGCCTTAGTGTGCAGAGTCTGTGTGAAGCCACTGATAACACATGCTCTAAGGCAGCTCTGTGTTTTTAAGTGTGACTTCCTTTATAAGCATTCTCAAGAAGCATACCACTCTTTGATGAAGAGCAGTAAACTTTCTTTTCTAGAAATGCCGCTAAGGTAAGTCACCTCTCCCATTCAGATTGCTCCAGATACAGCTTGGACTGAAACCTCTGGCCAGATAACAATATTTTAGTGATCTGCAAAGGCTGTGGTGACCGTCCATGCATGGGAAATGCGACTGCTGATGCTTTGCTGCTGGCACTCCCCACACCATATTCCATGAGCAACTGGTAGTCAGTAAAGCACTTGCAGCTGGTAGGAGGAGAGCTGGTGGTACAAGTAGTACTCTCTCTTTGCCTGATTTCCAGCTGAGAGAAGCAGAACAGATGGCTGGGAAGAGACGGTGGAGAACAAACATTTATGGAATAGTGAACAATCTCCTTGGAGTAAATGTGAACATCTATTCAGCAGATCAGGATTCCATTTTCATATTGGTCTTCCAGATAAAATTACAAAAATAAACAGAATTTAACAATAGATTAAATACCATTCACAACAAATCAGAAAAATCAGGAAAAAAAAAAATCAACCATTTCCTTTCTATTTCCACGTAAGTAGTGGGTTTAATTATAAGAGGATTATTCCATGATTGAAAATGGATGGGAGAATGCAAAACACTATGAATAGGAAGAGAAGTGCTGCCTCCTCCTAAGTTTACCATTCAAGAAATGGTAAACTGTGCAAGAAATACAGAAGAGATGACTCAAGTACCAGCCCATAGGTACTCCTTTCAAAGAGATAGTCCCCTGTGTGTGAGCTGACCCTCAATTAAATTAGCCCTAGGGAGCAGAGGGTCAGCATGCAAATGTGGAAAATCACACACTCCAGCTTAAAGCTCAGAGAAAAATGATATGCAGAAGGAAGTGACAGTGCTACCTTCACTCAGCAGGTTTGCTCATCAAGTTTTCCAAAATTTTCCATCCATTATTTTAGTGTCCACAAAATATTTACTTTCTGTTCCTTTTGTTTTAACAAGCTTGGGATTTTTATGAAAGAAAAAAAAAAAAAAATTAGTTACCTTGACCTGCATGATTAGACCTTGGCAGTTTCTCTCTCCACCACTGAGCTGCACAGGTCTCGCAACCATCATCCTTTTGCCCATGTGGAAGATGAAGAGCATCAGTGTCACAGTGTGCTACTGTCCAGAGAGCAGTTTGGCTTGGAAAGAGGTACAGCTGCCTTTAGACAGTGCTGCACCTATGCTAAGCTGCCTTTCACAAACTAGAAACACAATATACTTGCAGGGACTTCAACCCACCATATGCTCTCTGGTTCAAGTACATCTGTTGAACTCACCATTACTGCTACTACTGACTCATCTTGGAGCAAACTGAATGTATATAGTCTTTAATTACTATATATGGGGAAGGAGTATCTGGCAGTGAGCTTGTAGAATCTGTAATCTCAGGGTTCTTTGAATATTTATTATTAGCAAGTAAAAAAGGGGTATGAATAGGTAAAGTTCATGGAGGGAGATCAGAAACAATTTGGCCTCCCAGCTCCTTTGTGGGACACATCACCACAGCAAATCACAGCTGACAGACAGCTCTTGGGCTCAGCACTAGGTCATTCTGGGGTCTTTGCCAGCACTCATTTTTGAACAGAATCTCCCCTCTTTTTAACACCCCCCTGTATTGGATGGGAGAGGATATGGGGAAGGGTAAAGGTAAAACACAGATTCGACCTGGCAGGTTTGTTTCTGGAGAGATTTCTTCATGTAAAAAGAATTTGCAGCAGCAATGCATTTGGGACCAGGTTGCTGCAACAGCACTACAGGAGTGTAAGCACAGTCAGTGCTTTCAAGACATAGTAACATGATTCCAATATATGCCCTGCCTTTTATCTAATGTTAGGACAAACACGATTTTTTTATTAGAAGCTTATTAGATTAAACATCAAACTGCAACAAGATTTAGAAAGTTTCTTTTTTTTTTTTTTGTCCCTTTCCTTAGGTTATGCTGAAAAAAAGAACCACACCACAATACACAAACCTGAGATTTTAATCTGCAAGTGGTTACCCTGATAACTAATAAATCTAACCTTTCCAAGCAGACATATGAAGTTAAGGGGACTAATTGATCATGTTGGCACAAAGGTGTTGTTCATTCTGCAAAGGCCAAGTTAATCCACATTGATGTGATTCAAATTAACCTTAATCAGCTACTAGGCTGACTGTGATTTCATTACTGGATATGCTACAATTAGACATCTCCTGTCTTTAAATGCCCCACAGCTTCACTGCAGTGATTTTATATTATTTTTTTTTAATAATAAACAGCCATTTAAACATCAGATGCTATTAGTGTAATTGGCTTTAAGATTGACTTTTTTTGTGTAGTCACTTTTTGGTTCTGTTTATTCTGAAAAGGTCAAGTAATACAGATTGATGTGATCTAAATTAACCTCAAACAGTTACTTCTCAGAACGATACACTGTCATTGTGAGGAAGGATCAGACAGTTGCCTTCTCTTTCTTATTCCCCCAAGCTTCCCCCCCCCCAGATGCATAAATAATTTGTACTTCATTCCTGGAGGCAGGTGGAAAACACTTACAATCCTATAAATTATCTTTATAATAGAATTCAAAACTAGTTGACTATTGATCAGAAAACTTTATTCTTTCCCCTCTGAAGAAATGCAGGCATGTCATGTGCTGTACAAAAGACACACTTTTCAAAACCAAGTTTTACTTTGCAACTAAAGACTGATCCAAAGCCCACTTTTGCAAAGCTGTCTTCCCTTAGATTTCATACTTCTAGAAGACAGGGTGAACACAATATTCAATTGCAAATTCATGGGCAATGTACTTGATTGTGGCAGTGAGCAAGTAAAGTAGATTCCCTCATTTTATTTGTCTTCTTGATGAAAATAAGTGGAATTTCCTTACTTTTCCTTCAATTATCTCAAGCTAAGAGTAATACGTCTTTAACACCACCCTGATGAAATGGAAAAGTACAATGAGTGAAACACTATGGGAGAGACATAAGAAACATGAGACAAAAATGATAAATTTTCTTCTGAGAGAGGGAATTAGATGGGGAAGGTGAGGGCAGCAATAACTGCTTAAAACCAGCCCTTTCCCCTGGCCACCACATACTCTTTAAAGACATCTAGCTTCCCCAAAGGCAGGAAGCAACAAGGAGGCACTTTGAAAACCCCTGTCTGTGCTCTAGGGAGGATGCCTTCCCCTTATGGAGGTATAACTCTGGGTACCCCAGGCCTGCCAGCATCCTTGGGCTCCCTTCAAGCCCAGCAGTGGGAAATTGTTCCAGGAAGAGCTCAGGTTGAAACCCTTCTGAAGGCAAGGAGCAAAATCAAATTGTACTCTTGTCCTAGGCAGCAGCGTGTCTCCCGCCAGCTCTGCACTCAGGCAACCCCTAAGCTGGACACAGATATAAGGAAATACAACTTGATGTAGGGAATAGCCACAAATGTTATATCATTTATTGATCAGAATAAATGTTTAATTTTGCATTTAGTAGAAGGCTGTGCTCTAACCAATAATTAATTTTCCAGCTGTGGTTCTCTTACATGTCCAGTCACCCTTCTACATGCAAAATAACCAGAACAAGTATATTATGTCTTCATTCAACCCTGAACCTGGAGAATGGAGCACAGTGTGTTAACTGTGTCAGTATTTGTGTGACTTCAGAGCTGTTTTCCCTTCTGACAATGTCTCCTCATGTATGAGACCTCCCCTCTTGTTATATTCTCTTCTGTTGAAATCCTGAAATTTGAAACACAGCTCTGAAGAGTAGGCAAGGAGAGCACTTGGTGCCAGAAACAAATAAAAGGAGCATTTTTTCATCCTGCCAAATCCTCTAAAACACACCAGAATGACTGCAAAGAGAACCAGTTACAAAGACAGAAGCACAAGTGGTTCTGATTGTAAAGACATCTTCTTAAAACGTAAAAAAAATGCTTACTGGAACTCCACCACTGTGGAAAAAACAGACTCCCTCTGCATAATGCAACACCTTAAATAAAGAATTCAAAGGAGCTTCAGTTACTGTAGGAGATTTCCCTAAATCCTCCAGCTTTGAGGGCTGGGAAAGGAGAGAGAGCAGAGGCAGCTACATCTTTGTAGTGTTCACAGAGTGTTAGAATTGCTCCCTTAATAAATCCTGAAGGAGAAAAAAAAAAAAAGAATACAGAAAAGCACCTAATAATTCTTTGGAAAGTTTCAGGGTAACTAGCACTAAACATTATTTAGGATGCATTCAATCCTTAGATTTCGATACACGGTGAGGCTCTCCCTTTCTGCCTCCTATTTGCCTCTGTGTTTCTTCAAGCATGCAAAATCTGAAGGGCTTTACTATTTTTTGTTCCCCTTTTTGCCCAGTATGAAATAAAAGAGACATGAGAAAGGTAACTGGTAAACACATCCACTCTACATCTAGGAACAAACCTATTTTTCTTGGGGCAACCATTATTTTCAGTCTGACCATATAAGCAATATTAGAGCCATAACAAAGGTGCCTACACAGCAACCAAATGTGTAACTTTTGTTATATGTGATAAACTTTACTCAAAATTGACATAATACTTGTAATACAAGCTCTGAGACTAATTATGAAAACTATCATTGTCAAAGCCAATTATACTGTGGGTTAATAAGTGCGATCACAATTGCTATTTATGGCAACAGAAATAGTATCATGAGTATATATGAAAGACTACATACAGACGGTGAAAAACATTAGGCTTGGCAGTACTCAGAGAGACAAATTAAAATGAATGTCTGTAAACAAACTAGAGGAAGCAATATTTGTACCACTGAAAATGAGACTACCTGCTCTACAGGTAGATGCCAAACTACAATTAGAATTAGCAGGGCTCATTTGGAGAGCTTTAAACTAGATTCGAAGGGGGATGGGGTTGTAGCTGGGCTTGCCCCAGTGGGGCAGCACTCCAGAATTAATGAAGACTGGGAGGCCTCCTATAATCCTAGGGTGAAATCGGTGTGCTCAGCTCGCTCCCTGAAATGTCTGTACACCAATGCGCGCAGCATGGGAAATAAGCAGGAGGAGTTGGAAACCTGTGTTAAGTCAGGAGACTATGATCTGGTGGCAATTACAGAGACGTGGTGGGACAGCTCACATGACTGGAATATAGTCATGGAGGGCTATGTCCTTTTCAGGAAAGACAGGCCAGCCAGGAGGGGTGGTGGGGTTGCTCTTTATGTGCGGGAGCAACTACAATGCACCGAGTTCTGTCTGGGGACAGATGATGAGCGAGTTGAGAGTCTGTGGGTGAGAATTAAGGGGCAGGCTGGCAGGGGCGATACTGTTGTAGGTGTCTGCTACAGACCACCGGATCAGGGTGAGGAAGTTGACGAGGCCTTCTACAGGCAGCTGAGAGCGGCCTCACAGTCACAGGCCGTGGTCGTAGTGGGGGATTTTAACTTCCCTGGTGTTTGCTGGAAGGATCACTCAGCAACCCAGCCGCAGTCCAGGAGGTTCCTCCAGTGTGTGGATGATAACTTCCTCCTGCAAATGGTGGATGAGCCGACCAGGAGAGGAGCGCTGCTGGATCTCATCCTCACTAACAAGGAGGATCTGGTTGAAGCAGTAAGGGTTGAGGGCTGCCTTGGTTGCAGCGACCACGAGATGGTGGAGTTCAGGATCTTGTGTGGTAGGACTAGTAGAATAGCAAGTACAATTGCAACCCTGGACTTTAGCAGGGCAAACTTTGGCCTTTTCAAGCAATTGCTAGGGGAAATCCCATGGGCAAGGCTGCTTGAAGGTAAAGGGGCCCAAGATAGTTGGTTGACATTCAAGGACTGCTTTTTCCGTGCTCAAGATCGGAGCATCCCGACACATAGGAAGTCAAGGAAGAGGGCCAGGAGACCTGCGTGGCTAAATAGGGAATTGCTGGGTATGCTCAAGTGGAAGAGGAGAGTTTACAGGTCATGGAAGGAGGGGCTGGCCACTTGGGAGGTATATAAGGCTGCTGCTAGAGGATGTAGGAAGGCAGCTAGGAGGACTAAGGCATCCTTAGAATTAAACCTGGCAAGAAGGGTCAAGGACAGCAAAAAGAGCTTTTTCAAATACATGGCAGACAAAACTAACACCAGAGGCAATGTAGGCCCACTGATGAACGGGATGGGTGCCCTGGTAACAGAAGATACAGAGATGGCAGAGTTACTGAATGCCTTCTTTGTCTCTGTCTACTCTGCTGCAGGCAGTCCTGAAGAGCCCTGTACCCCTGAGACCTTAGATGAAGTCAGGTCGACGGAGCGGTTTGCCTTAGTCGATGAGGAATGGGTTAGAGACCAGTTGAGCAATCTGGACATCCATAAATCCATGGGTCCAGATGGGATGCACCCGCGGGTGCTGAGGGAACTGGCGGAAGTCATTGCTAGACCGCTCTCCATCATCTTTACCAAGTCTTGGGAAACGGGAGAGGTGCCTGAGGACTGGAGGAAAGCAAATGTCACTCCAGTCTTCAAAAAGGGCAAGAAGGAGGACCCGGGTAATTATAGACCGGTCAGCCTCACCTCCATCCCTGGGAAAGTGATGGAACACCTTATCCTTGGTGCCATCTTAAGGCATATCAAGGATAAGAGGGTTATGAGGGGCAGTCAACATGGCTTCACCAGGGGGAAATCATGTTTGACCAATCTCTTAGCCTTTTATGAGGAAATAACACGGTGGATGGATGATGGCAGAGCGGTGGATGTGGTCTACCTTGACTTCAGCAAAGCATTTGACACAGTCTCCCACAGCATCCTCACAGCTAAATTGGGGAAGTGTGGACTGGATGATCAGGTAGTGAGGTGGACTGTGAACTGGCTGAAGGAGAGAAGCCAGAGAGTTGTAGTCTATGGGGCTGAGTCTAGTTGGAGGCCTGTAACTAGTGGAGTGCCTCAACGGTCAGTACTGGGACTGGTATTATTTAATATATTCATCAACGATTTAGATGAGGGAATTGAGTGTACTATCAGGAAGTTTGCTGATGACGCTAAGCTGGGAGGAGTGGCTGACACGCCAGAAGGCTGTGCTGCCATCCAGCGAGACCTGGACAGGCTGGAGAGTTGGGCAGGGAATAACTTGATGAAATATAACAAGGGAAAGTGTAGAGTCCTGCATCTGGGCAGGAACCACCCCAGGTTCCAGTATCGGTTGGGAAACGACCTGTTAGAGAGCAGTGTAGGGGAGAGGGACCTGGGGGTCCTAGTGAACGACAGGATGACCATGAGCCAAAACTGTGCCCTTGTGGCTAAGAAGGCCAATGGCATCCTGGGGTGTGTTACAAGGGGGGTGGTTAGTAGGTCGAGAGAGGTCCTCCTTCCCCTCTACTCTGCCCTGGTGAGACCCCATCTGAAATATTGTGTCCAGTTCTGGGCCCCTCAGTTCAAGAAGGACAGGGAGCTGCTGGAGAGAGTCCAGCGCAGGGCAACCAAGATGATTAAGGGAGTGGAGCATCTCCCTTATGAGGAAAGACTGAGGGAGCTGGGTCTCTATAGTTTGGAGAAGAGGAGACTGAGGGGTGACCTTATAAGTGTCTATAAATATATAAAGGGGGAGTGTCACGAGGATGGAGCCAGGCTCTACTCAGTGGCAAACAATGATAGGACAAGGGGTAATGGGTACAAACTGGAGCACAAGAGGTTCCACTTAAACTTGAGAAGAAACTTCTTCTCAGTGAGGATGACAGAACACTGGAACAGGCTGCCCAGGGAGGTTGTGGAGTCTCCTTCCCTGGAGACATTCAAAAACCCGCCTGGACACATTCCTGTGTAACATTATCTAGGTGTTCCTGCTCCGGCAGGGGGATTGGACTAGATGATCTTTCGAGGTCCCTTCCAATCTCTAGCATACTGTGATATTGTGATACAACTGACCTAACTGTGTGAAAAAACTGAAGTAGCCTTACTTACGTTTGTGTAAGTGGGTGTGGATGTCTGTACATAACTGTAATACCACTGCCATGGTTTTTAGTTTAGATGAGAACGTTATAAAATACTGTTGGGCTCTTGTCATACAAACCTTTGGTCCTTCCAGAAAGCATGAAATAAAAGCTCTCATACGCTGTGAATTGCTTCTAAGTGGGTTTAATAAAGTTTAGTATGTGTTTGGCAAAACCAGAACCACCATCTGTGTTACATGTGAATGACCAGAAACATGTAGACACATATTCATTAGGCTGTTATCAAGTCTGATTTTCACATTTAGGAGTTTTATTATGCCTACTTATGTTGTCCTCCATTACGAACTGAGATTAATTTAACACCATCAATTTATAAGCACAAGATGTGTAGAGTCAGTTATCATGCTAATGCTCACTTCTTCTGTCTGTCGTCCTAGATTGTCATTTACAGACATTTACTTTTACAAGAACATAAAACAATCCCAAAGCAGTTTGTTACTGCAAAGTGATACAATATGCTGTGGCTCTCATTATTCTGGTTCCCTAAATAAGTTACAGTAAAACTTAAATAAGCATGTTAATGACTGCTGTCAGTGGTTTGCTGCTGTTATTTTTTGTTTTATGACCATGTATCTATCTTTATCAAAACTAGCCCTACAGTATACAGTGTTTCCTTAGCTACCCTCTGACAGCTTTTTCACCCTACCATCTTGCCCAGCAGCGTTTCAGAAATGCCAAGGCAGGTTTTAGTTTCACTTTAAAATATCCAATTTAGCATGTTAGGTAAAAGAAAACCTTGAAGGCAGCCAAGCTACCTTGTGAACACAACAGCTACGCTGGAGATGAAACCTGGTGCTTCTCTTTGAAGACAAGCTACCTGCTAAGTGCTCTTGACCATGGGTGTTCAAAACTCAGCAGAAAGCATGGTTTATCTCCCTTCCCAGTTGTTTTGTACTCAATAAGCTCCTGGGATGCTTTTGAATAACCTTTTATATTTAAAACTAAATTAGAAACAGGGATCAGCCTTTGTAAAGACTCTGAACTATATTTTCAAAATAACAAATTGACAAAAATTCATCTTTCATTCAAGCATCTAAACCAGTGGCAGATTTCACAAGAACCTCTTCTAAAAACCTGTCCTATGAGACCTGGCCCATTATTCTGAGGTGAGCAGGAGAAAAGGAAGGTGAATTACAATTAGTTTTGGCTAAAAGCAATCTATTTCTCCTATGTATATCCTTCCTTGGATTAATGCCATCCATCTTTAGATGTTCAGAGTGGGAGGGGTTTTAGATTTTTGTACTGTTACAAGCATTTAAACAAGATGAGCCTAATGACAGCTTCTTGTGTCCTCCTGTAACTAAAGGGTCACTGGAAAATTTTCAACAATTTGCTTTTAAATAACCATACCAATTGTCATCAATCAGGAGGAAGGTTGTGGCTAGGTAGGAAACTACAAAATTATTTATCAATAGGTTAAATATTGACTGTCAATAGTCAATAGGTAATTCTTTATCAATAAGTTACCATATGACATTTATTAGAACTCTTCTTATCCTGTGAACTACTCTAACATTGCTGTTCAGTATTCCTGGACTAATGCAGAAAGAACATTTTCTGGACTACAGGAAAAAAAAATATTCAGGCATTCAGTCAAGACTGGTTTAAGAAGAAATACCTTCATGCACAAATATTATCTGTTATGTGACTAAGAAGCCAGAACTACCTCCAAATATCTATGGCTGGAAAAACTGAATCCACAGATATGGTCAGTGAATGTCATTGCATGAATGGCATACATTCAACATAATAAAAATGTTGCCATCTGCTGTAAGAGTCAATATCATACAAAAGAAAATATTTTTGAACTGATGGTGCCAGAGAAAGTAATAAACAAATGTAATTAAGAAAAGGGCAACAGATCCATTAGATTCCCTCATCTTAATATCCAACAGTCCCCAGAAACCTGGGAATTATCTAGAGGTTTAGAGAGTTACTAACCTTTGAATATTTTCAAACGATTGAAAGAATGACTAGGAATGACAGACTGGTCAATCTAATCATGTTCACAGGTAAAATCGGTATGGATTAGAGATTATAAGTGTAAATACTGCCCATCAGCTTGGATTCAAAGAAGGTAGATGGTGCAATTATTTTGTCTTTGATGACATTATGGATCTGAACAGTAAATTAGTACAGTATTGGAATTTTTCCAAGATATTTCATTTAGTGTTTACAAAGTGGTTTACAGAAAAGGTTACCCCCCTATCTAATTGATAATAATCAAAGATTTTACTGGAAATTCATAGAATAGATTAAACAGATGAACTAATATCATTAGCATCACTACTGAATGAACTTCTCAGCCAACATTATTTTCTGGGGTGATCCTTAGGATATGAAATCTTTTTTATTAAAGCCTGAGAAAAACCTTGACAGGGTATGAGCCTCACAGAAGGATGGTTTAAGAGAACTAATGTTTCCTTATGATCCTAACTTCTATGAAATTTATGAACAACTAGTTTGTCTGAATAAGGTCTCCTAACCTGGCATTTGGAAAAACAGTATTTTAAATATTTTGCCAAAAAGTATTAGACATCTGCCACTGATTCCCTGGTATCAGAAAGGTCATCATACCATAGACAGCAGGAACTGTTAGAGAACTCCAGAAATCTTTAGCACTCACTAGTTTGAATCGGAAAAAAAATATCTAAGGTCTTGCCAAATACGGTCTTTTCAGAATAACGGGCTGGAAATATGAGAAAAACATAGCCTCAAAAGGGGATTATCTGAAACAGGCAGGTTTGTTTATTGCTCTTTTCGTGAAGAAATGTCAAACTTCTATAACTCACAATCATAACTTCATAAAGAGGCTGACTGAATTAGTCTTGTTCAGTCAACTGTCAGTCATTAGTACTGGCAAGAAAAGATATACATTTTGGTCACCCCTGAGACAATCTAAATCCAACAATGTCACTTTTAACCTCAGGAAAGGAAATGAAACGTCTTAAAGCCTCACACCCTATAAGTCATACTAGATATAAACTCTCAGAAGGGTCTTGGTGACATTTGTCTTCCCTATCTCATGTCCTTGGGCATACTGTTCCATTTAAAATCTAAGGCTATTGCAAAAGAAGCTTTCAAGATTTAGATGACATTTTTTAAAATGTATAAAATAAATGTATGTTATGCATTTTATATTGCACATTTGCATATATGTATATATAAAACAAAATATATGAGAGAGTTCTCATAGAAAGAAAGACTCAGTAAACTTGCTTGCTGTAGCCAGTCTTGATTTCCCATGATCAAATTATCATTGTATAGCCTGATTCTGCTTTTTAGGCAGGAGAAAGTAAAGAACATACCACATATTTGAAAATATATTTGATTAAATATTTGTGCAGATTCTCAGCTGTGACAAATTTCCAGAAGATATATCTATGTGACTAGAAATATCTGTCCAACTGTTATTTTAACATTGCAGTAAAAATTGCCCAAAGATGCTTCTCAAATTGCAAGTCTGGCCACTGTGGACTTGTCTGTATACTTAATAAGAAGCCCCCATATACTTAGAGGACCAGTGTCACCAAGTTCAGATGAAATGTATATGAAATATACAGAAGTTCTCAGGCTATGTCCTTGACAAATTTTCCTTTCTGATGAGAACTCCCTTTCTCTTCTTTTTCCTTCCCTTACTCACAATTCTAGATGCATGTGCTTAAATTCCACCTACTCCCATATAAATTTATTTTAGTAGCCAAAGTCTTTATTAACTCTGGTCCTTAATCCTTACCTATTTCAGAACATGCTGTATCTTCTCTAGCTATTGTAACTATTTTATGTGCCAAAGAGATTGAAATTAAATATACATTCTGCCAAGACATAAATATTCTTCTTATAGATAAATCAATATGTTAAATAATTCATAAAGATTTTAACTGATGCTTTAATCTAATTAAATAAGTACAGTCTATATCTTAGTAGCTGATACTAAGTTTGACTGGTTTTAACTATCCCTTCAAGAGATGATTCATTGAATCTGTTGCCATATTATTGTTTCTGTATGCATACATTTATTAATGGTAGATTTAAATAAGCCCAGTAGGATAGGGATTAGAGAAAGAGGAGTCAGAGGGAACAGGCAAAGTAGCATCCCTCTTCATAAATTTTCTATGTACTCTTACTTTTTTTCTTAAAACATTACTTTAAAAAGCAAACAAACAAAACCCAAACATTTAAGCTAATTTTTTAAGTGTTACAATGAAAATGTTGTGTTTTCACTTCATTTGGAATAAGCATAGGTTGAATACTTACTTAACACAAATAAAAGCCATACAATACAGCCTTAAATGATTTAGAAAAGAATTTGATTGTGAGTAGAGATGAATGAGGTATGAGTTACAGTGATTCTGAACAAAATCTGCCCTGTAAGGCAGGGTATAATCAATAATTCAGATAGTATTTCTTCTTATTCCCTTTTATTTCAGGTGATCATCCAAGAAGTTAAAGGTTCCTCATATATCAACACTCTTTTATGGATTCCTCCCCTCTCATTTTCTACAGACTGTTACATACTTTGTCACAATAATATGCATAGCTGTCTCACTAATGAGAAGTACTCACCTGATGGGAGAAAGCATACCCTGACAGATGCCATTTCTTTCTGGCCTCTTTCTGCATCAAGTAATTAATGGTCTCTCTACTATTGCTCGACAGTTTTCTAAAAGAGCTTGCTGGGGACTGTAAACCGTTCCAAAGAATTACCCCTCTGCTGTCATCCTGTTTTTCTTCTGTAATTCTTTGGCCTGACCAAGATGGTGTGGTAGTTTTTTTGTGGTCTTGGTGCTTTGGTGAAGAATAGGAGCTTGAACAAAAGCAAGTTACAGGCAGCCCTGTGTACAAATCCTCCCTTTTGCTTAAAATGAGAGCATAAACCTAAAAGATAAGCGATCCCTGACTACCGAATCTCTTCCTGAGGCAAATTCCTGAACAAGAATGAAAATTAATCAAAGTTCTGATGATACCTAATAATACTGCAGTCATTGAGAATGATTTTTATTATCCCTAATGAGCATTTTATAGATACTCGTATTTGAGCAGTGCCTGAATCTTTCAAAATAAGAACCAGTGTTTTCCCTGGAGAAGAAGCATGTTGCTGAATGCAATCTGTCAGCACGTCGGGGCTTCTCAGACTCCTACACTGTAGTAACAGATGATCAAGTCCTTTTCCATGTTTCATGAACTGAAGGTGTAAATCAGTTTATCCATTAAATAAGTCAACATTCCTCTTATCTATCAGTTGCTTTGATTTTCTAGATAAAGGTATAACTTCTATTGCAAGTAATTAAAAAGGAATAATTTATTTCACAATGTAGTTTCTATCACAGTCTGCTTCAAGCCTAAAATGGGGGCAACCACTAGCTATAATTCTGCTTTTCTAACCTATTCTCTCAAAAGAGCAATGTGATTTCACTTTGATTTTTCATTTCCATAACATGAATTGTGAAGTATTTCATATATTTAAATGCAGCTAGTCCCGAAAAAATAACAGTCTAGGAACTTGGTCCTCTCCTTCTACTCCCATGCAAATATGAAAATGCAGGTAGCCTTCTCCATTGTCTGTTTTAATGCTGAAGAATAAAAAGATGCTCATTTCATTCCATTAAAAAGGATGTTTCCACTGGATGATGAAGATTAAAAAGAGAATTGAATCTTCATCTTTTTCTCACTTTAAATCTGTTTCCCTTTTCTATAAACCATTTATTGTCTGATCATTGTTCTTATCTTTGAGCAGCATTTGAAATTCCATAAAAATAGCCTGCTGTTTATCCACACCATTTCTGTGAATTTCTTTTGCTAGTCAATCACCAAACAGAAGTTTAGTGTAGAGCTTTGTCTTCACCAGTACACCCTCACTCAATATTCCAAGACAATTTTAGTTAAGAATCATACAGACATACATTTTATGATATTCAGATATGAGCATGTGTTTCACTTTTGCCCTGTAATAATTCTTGCTGCCTTTTAAAATGCTCAACAGAAAAAAAAATCCTATATACCTATACAATGAAACAACACTATACTTGTAAAAGGCAGTACATTTTAAAGAACCTGGGTTTGTACCTGCATTTATTGAATCTTCTATTTATGATTCTGGGCAGACGTTGCAGACAGCGATGCAGTTCCTGCTGCTCTTTGTTGTGGAATTAAGCTACTGAGCTTTGTGCTACGTTTTGGCTATCCTAACCACTATTTTACCCATCCTGCAGTAAACCACCATTTTACCCTCTTTAAAAATGTCAATACAAACACATTGACATCTAATTTACTACACCTTATTATGTGAATTGAGGAAGTGTATAGGAAAGACAGCTCATCCCACAAGTGTTAAGCCAGTTGTCAGGACACTGGAAGGATGTGTGAGCACTTGCTGAGCCAAGCCAGCTTGGAGGGAGGAACAGCAGCTTCCAGCAGAGCACAATGCTGGGAACGGGCAGCTTCCACACAATCAATTAGATTCCCACAGAGAGAAAGAGTTCAATTGATAAACCACCAGCTTCTTCTTCCTTACATTTTTAATCTCTGCCATGCAAAGTCAATTTCTTAAGTGTAATGTGTGACAGGGGGTCTATCCACATACTTCTTTCACACAAGCAAGGCTTGTGACTCTGCAGTTCTTAGCCAGAAGAATAAAAACTAAAAAGACACAAAAAAGAAAGAGCCTTAGTACATGACAGCATACTTTTGAGTGAAAACACCCTTTTGCATTTTTAGAAGCCTTGAGGTAAAAAAATAACTAGCTTCCACATGAAAGTGGAAAAATGGAAAAGCACACTACAACCTCCTCAGATCTCCCATCATGCATCCCTCCTGACAAATGATCACTGGGAAGGACATTCTAGGATTTGGGAACCACTTAAACTGTGGAGAGACAGCCTTTCTAAATGTTGGGATATTTTCATTTTGTGAGGGAAGTGTTTCAGAAAAAAAAAGTATTAAGTATTAGATCTTGAAATCAGCTGATTAATACGTGTTTTTCCTCCTGACAGAACATTTGGAACAAAACCTTATTAGGGAATACTCTCTCTTAATGCAAACAAGGCTGTCAGCATTATCATGGGCCTCCAGCTTCATGTTAAATCCTGAACATCCTTCCTTGTTCTCTGCAGAATGGATTTGTTTCCAAAAGAGAAACACCAGTGTCACACACCTAAAAATCACATACTATTTTTCACCTCCCTGGGCCTGCACTTTCCAGTGCTCGCTAATTGGTACTTAGGAGAATGCTATTGTGCTTTCTGCCTGCCTTCCATGCACAGGCAGTTGGAGTTTAAAATAAATCCTGTTAAGTTCCAGGAGTGGATGATTACTTTCTCATTTTTGGTTCTAAATATGTTGGTTGTCGCTTGATTTATTCTGTCCTTTATCCTTTCTGTTTTCAATGTCTTTCCACTTATTTTCCTCCTACCTCCTAGTGGGAATTCCCACTCACTGGCTGGAATTCAGCAGAAATAATAAACCCAAGTAAAGATCTTTGCCTAAGTGCATGATTGCGGATGCTGGAGCTGTGCCCAGACAAAACCCTGCCCGCGGTGATCAGTCCCTCCCTGTTAGAAGGCAGCAATTAGTCATGTTGGCGGCAGTGTCTGTCCCCCCAGACACCTCCCCAGAGGGATCCTGCAGCTCCTGAGAAAAGGCAGGGTTCAAGAGCGAGGCCCAAGAACAGCAGCTTGTCCCTTCCTATTCCCAGTAGTAATTCCACAGCAAAACAGCAATGACAAAGGTCTCCCCCCATGCTGCAGTGGCCTGTTGCAGTTAAATTTGCCAGAGCCAGGCATTAGCCAAGGCAGGGTGGATGGAGAGGGGTTAAAGATTATAGAGGATTCTGTTCCAGTGCTGATGCACAGAAATGTGTCTGAAAACAAACATGATTTATTTTCCTGTAATCTGATGCACTATCAGACTGATGCCACAAACATGCACAAATCTTCTGTTGTCCTTAGGTATGAGAGGTGATGGTCAGCTCCTAAGGATGCTACTCTCACTCTATGTGAGTTCAAAAAATGCTGCTCTCTCTAGGCCTGCCTAAATTATTACATGGGCATATACACAACACAGGACCTTTTCAATGTGTGGTTTAACCTTCAAGAGTTACTCTGACAGTAACTATGTTGGTTTCATCTGAGATTATATTTGATAACACCACTGGAATGACCTCTTTCGGATGATAAAACTAAAGTTCAAATGTTTTCACAAGGAGCATGATAGGGCTCATTGAGGGATGTCATGGATGCAGATCTCTGGAATGCAGGTGAAAGGCAATCAGGAGGTAGAAAAGAGGTACAGCACAGTATGAACTACACACAAAATGAAATGCAGAAGGACAGAAGATTCAGAAAAAAGCAGAATGCCAGTGAATAACTAATGCACCATAACTCATCCTGATTCCTTGGACCTTCCTAAAAGTACCAAGCTTGAAGAAATCTCACTTAACCTGCAAGGTCTGACTTTCATTTAAGTGACCAAAAATAAATAAACTGGACTAAATACACTTTAAATGCCTATAAGTGTAAATAAGTGACTGTAAATATAAATAAAAATTGCCTCTGCTGAGGTCAGCACCAGTTTACAGGTGTAGAACTGAAAAATTGTGCATCACAGACCTTATAGCCAATGTAGCTGGGAGGCTGTTTTGTGGAAAAGTGCTCGTGTTGTTACACGTTTTTTCTTCCCAATCACCTCATTCCTGGCATCATCCAGCCGACATAGCCTGTAAAGGAAGATAGTGAACAAATGCAGCTGTGGGAAGGCAAGAACAAGGCTTCTACTCCCCCCTCTCTTTGCTCCCATTTGCACATTCAAGTTTGAGTGTCTGGGCTATCAGCAGTAAAACAAAACAAAAGGAACCACTCTTTGAGAATGTGAGGAATCAGAAATCATAAAATATCTGAGGTGAATTTCAATCACAGGATTAGGTTTGTAGATGTTCTAGTTTTAGGTGGATTATTTTAGCTCCAGCAAAATAGGCTCGCACTTAGTACTATCTTTCATACTACAAAGGCCACTGTTTGAAGGGAAGAAAGAAAGAAGAGATGTTAGAAACTATTTACATAGTGAAAAAGAGAACAGATACAGCGTAAGGAGGAATGTGCACCACACTGAGCCCGCAAAATGTATTCTTTGAAATCACAGCTCTGTGTGGATATATCATCTTGGCAGCTGAAGGAATACTCTGTGCAATTATCCATATTAGGAAAACTGTAAAAATTAGAAATGGTTCTGTTTATAGATTCATTTTTCTAAGCTGAGTAGTCAACAGCCACAGCTCGACTGGCTACTATATTTCAAGGATCACTCCAGACGCTCTGATCATGAAGGATTCCAAAAAGCTTTATCAATACTCAGCTACTGGGAGTTGCTGTCTTTAAATCCAAACACAATTATCAGTTCCCTGAACAACCATTTATGGGTATTAAGACTGTGTTTCTAAAAAGCCCTCAGCAGCATTTTTTTTTTACCATGGTACAATTTCATACACAGGAGGGTGGATATGAAGGGAACAAGTTACTCTCAGTATTACAAACAGTAAAACATCTTTTAAAGAAAGTATTTTCATTTGAATCCTGCGTTTAAAGTTTTAAGGTGTATGTAAACCTTCCTATGTTGAAATATATTTTATCTATTTCATGCCCTCTGGTTCTGTTAAGTAACAAGAGAAAAAGCAGAATGAAATTCTTTACACAGTGACTATATCCACAGTTATGTATCTATACTGATGTGATTGATAAACAGATTTGTACATGTTTAGATTGCTTGATTACTGGGTTAGATGCATGAGACAACTGTGGTGCAAGAAATGAGGATAATACCCATGTGTTTTACTCACTGAAAACACAGAATAATATAACACAGCTGTAACATAGGGCTACCTAAAGCAAGCTAGGAAGGTAATGTGTCTGTAGTGGGAGCTGAAGACAAAATTGTGACAAATATTTGGAGTCACCTCTATGAGTATGGCTGCCCTTCAGGTAATTCACTGATCTTCCCTCTGAAGAGTAGCTCTGAGAGCTAAATAAGCCACATATATCCCTGAAACACTGAGTTTAGGGCTTCAGTAAATGATAACTACAATTACTGTTTATGCATGTTTTACTGACACGTCACCTACACAGACAATGATCAGACCACTACCTACTGTAAGTTAAGAGACAACATAGTCATCTAATCCTCCTTTCTCTCTCATGGTGTCCTTCCTAAAAGCTCTTCAACCACGTAGGTGGAGTATGGCAGATGTATGTGTTCAAAGTAATTATCTATTGGTGAGGTATTTTACCCCTGAGGATATAGTTTGATACCATCATTCATCCTAGGATTTGTAGAAATGCAGTTCCCCCATTATTGTGGATGCAATTCCCAGAACAACCACATGCAAACTAGGAGAGCACCATTTCATTTTGGTAGAAACAGTGAGAGTACAGGAAATCTTTTGGCTGTTTTGCAAAATCTTCCTGGAGTCTTTCTCCAGACACTTTCTATGCACATGTGGATATAGCAAATCATAAAGCAAAACTCAGGAATACACATGCGCCTTGTAAGAAGTCTTGCGCCTGGATTTCATTTGGTGTTATTTAAAACACCTTGCTTCTGTTAACCTACCTCAAACATGCTGGATGAAGAAATGTCGCTAAATTCACCCTCAAACCAATCCACTAGTAAGTTCCCAAAGGATTTACTGATGTTTGAATAAACACTGATGTTTCCTCAAAGGAAATTTACCTTGATGGTGCTTTTCTATGTCTGCATTGTTTAGGGACCTTTCAGAGCCAAAATGCCTAGCAGAAACCTGCTTCATTATCTCAAGTTGCAAGCTTTGCAGATCACAGTAGCTTCAACTGGCTCAGGCCAGAGGTTCTAAAGATACATTTTGCCCCAGTTTCACTGCCTCGTAAACCCCACAACAAAAAATAATTAGTTAACTGGACAGTTAATCTAAAAACCTTATAGCCAGTTTCTCATCTACAGTAAGTACAAAAGGTGCATTATTCTCTGAGGGGGCATGTGCAGTTTGCACAGCTGCAAATTTCCTCTCTGAGATTACTGTTGTAAAAGGACTGTAAAGCTTGGTTTGTCTCCCCTGTTACTCCATGTAAAGACTCAACAAGAGCAAGTGCTGATATTCTCCGTCACAGCCTTTTTCTGAGTGATCTGGAAGACGTGTTTTCTATTTCTCCAGAGAGAACGCTTCAGTGTGTCAAAGGCTGTTCATTTTGTCTTTTGCTTCCTTCTGAAGCAAATAAAAAGCTGTGGGATAAAATGATTTGCAATAATTGTAATAAATACCTCAAAATAAAAAAAAAAATAGCAGATATTTTGCATTTACACTTTAAAGGAAACAAATTTACTAGGGCTCCATGTCCTAGTAAAAGCATTAAAAAAAAAGCAAACCAACAAACCAACCCCACAGCAGTATGTATATATATATATAAAAAAAAATGCATTTGGTAGCATTTGAAAAATGCACCATTTACTCAGCTTAGTCTCAACCCATAAAAAAAAGTTGTCTTTTTTATTGCATCTAGAGCGTTTTAGACCCGTGTTTACAGTGAAGCCCATAAGAGCCCATTTCCTTTATATTTTGTAAAGAAAAAGGGGGGGAGGGGGTGAAAGCACAATTTTAGGAGCATATAGTTAGGCATTACTGTTGTTAAATATCAGGGGGAAAGAATAGTTTCTGAGCGGCCATAAAGCCACTAGAATGACAGTGAGATTTTTCGGGAACAGGCAGTAAGAGTATGAACGCCATACTGATGGGCGACAGTCTGGACACCACTCCAATGGGAGGAAAAATGTAAATTAAAACCCTGCCACATACAAAATGATAACCTCAAGTGATTATTTAGGTGAGAAGTTTTAGTGTTGTCCTCACAAAGGTGACACTGACGAGTTTCCATGTGTAAAGGCTTTCCACCCACTGTTTGAAATGGTGGTGGTTTCCACAGCATGATTATTTGTATAATTGCTTTGTGTACCTGGTACTAATTTACCTTCATAGCATATTGACCTTGTATCCCTTTAAACTTTGCACAACTATTAACAGATTATGCCACCACCTTTCAAACTGGTTTTCTGCTATGTTTTTCTCTTCCAAGCAGGCTTTTGTTTTTTAATATTTGACACTCAAGGTATTTCTCTCTATTCATTCTTCTGTTAAAACATACTAAGGACCTGCCAGGCTGGTTTTGGTTCTACTGCCTAAAAAGAGGTTTTGGAAGGATAGTAAATCCAATCCAACAGCAACATTCATGGCCAATTTTCATTCAAAGCAGAACATATTTTCCATTTGCTGAGTATCAGTTTGAAGGCTGCAGAAATATGTTAAAATCTGAACCCTCTGGAGGCAAATGTCAGTGCCAGAACTTCTCTCCTTAGCAAAAGCAAACCTGCACTTTTAAAATCTTGTCCGAAGTTTTCGACTTGTTAATTTTTTTTTATTTTCTCACACTGCTTTTCGTCTAGAGGAAAAAAGATTCTTCAGAATTAAATGCATTGTTTTGTTACTGTTCTGGCAACGTCTTGCATTTATTTTAAAGTTCAGCATTTTAACAAAACAAAATACAAAATTAATACATCTACAGCATTTCTGGCTTAAACAGCCGTTCTTGCCTCATCTCTGGTCTTCCCAGCTCCCACACTGCCATACTAACACAACCATCCATTGGTCATAGTAACAGTAAAGAAAAACGTTTTTTGAGCCTGATTTTAACCTGGACCAATTCTGCACTCTTTGTTTTGTTTTCTAGGTGAGATCCATAATGAGAAGTTATGGAACTGAAGCGGAAACATGGGACTGAAGAACATTGCTGGTGAAGAAAGTTTCTCCTGTGTCCACCTCCCTACTAAAACAAATATTCATTAAAGTACAGATTCCACTACTATTTCCACACCCTCAAATTTATTAAAAAAAAAAAATGGCATTATATGCAATTATATGTTTGATTGACATGACATTTTGTCCTCGGTGCTTCAGAGAATACAGATCAGAAAAGCAGTAAAATAATCTCAGTACAAGTTGATTTATGGTCAGTATATACTTTTTGTAAGTACACATTGATCAACTTTATCAGTTAGTATTTATTACCGTGCTACCTCAAAATGGAGTTAAAGATTATAAAACTGTAGTATCAAGACACATTTTTTTCTGGTAACCCAAAAGAATGAAGAAACATTGAGATGTTTGTGAAAGAACTGTTTCATGTTGCAACAGCAGAACGTTAGAAACAGGATACGATGTGGATAATTTAACAGTTGCCAAATAAGATGATTAAAAATATATTCAGCTGAAGACAGTTCTAGTTCAAGTTTCTAAATGTATTTATCCTTGCTTTTAGCTTCTCACATACGACATCTCTCTCGGCCAAGAGGAGGGGATTTCAGTGAAAATGAGACTTTGTCCCAAATTGTGTGAAATATGAAATGGAGATATCTTGTAACAGTGGGTAATGCTCACTGTAAAAATATGAGCTATAAAATTTAATCTTAAATTATTTTATACTGCTAAGGTTTAAGCCAGTTCATGACAGCTGCACAGTTCTGGCACAGAGCGCCTTGTCACACAGAGCCATTAAGTCCACACTGTCTTCGTCATACACCCAGAAAGAAGTGGCTAAAAAAAAGTACAGGGCTCTATTTGTTCTCATCAAAGGGAACACGTTTTTAAAAATCCTACTTAAACCAATTGGAGAAGAAACTCCTTGACTTGTATCACTGCAAGGATTATTCACTTTCTTTATATAATTCTATAATTAATCTGTATATAATCTATAATTGGAAAAGATGAGGATTAGTACAGGAAATACCAAAAGCCAGAGGACCTCAGTGGAGAACAGATGATGACAGGTCATCCTGAACCAACAGCTCTACTAGAATGAGATCAATAGCTGGGTTCTCCAAATTTTCTTTTAGCATCAATCTTACTTAACAATTTTACAGCTACCCTTGGCACACAAAAATGTTGGATACTAATTGCATTTCTTCATAATGCAGTGCTCAACTGAATCAATAACAGCAAGACACGTGTATATATCATGGAGGGAAAAAGGAATGGCATTGAGGATGGGGCGTAGGTACAAAATGAAATTACATATTACAGGCTGCTAATAATAATTATTTTAAATTACAGAATAATTAATTTTAAATTACAGAAATAGAGAAATGTAACAATGCATCATAGACAGGTATAAATTCAGCTACCCTGTATAAAGCAAATTTTTAGATACTGTATCATGTAGTCAGGGAAAAGGAAACATAACCCAGGAACCACACAAACTGTTTCTAGCAGATGTTGGCAAAAGACAATGCAGCTATTTAAGTCACTGATGAGTTCTCAACTTTAAATTTTGCTTCATCTTTAAATTAAAAAAAAAAAAAAAGTTGGACCTAATGAAAGGAAGAACTACTGGAGTGATCAAAGGAATACAGAGAGCATCAGAGCATCTTAAAAATAGAATACTTCTGGACTTGGCTTTTTAATCTAGCAAAATGGCAAAAAGTGGGGTAAAATGACCTACAATCCTCCCAAGAGAAAAACACTAGAAGAAAGGAGCATTTTTTGTACTAAAGGAAAATAACAGGGTCTATATAGATGAGCACAAATTGATCAATTTTGATATGGAAATTAAAGACGGTTTTCAGATTTTAGAAATGGGAACAATGATGATTAAGTGAACTCCCTGTTCGGTGCACAGTTAATGGGGGTATCTGACTGAAATCTCTTCTCCTTCTATAGAAAGAGAATTTGGAAATACTCAAATGGATTTATTTAAAAAAAAAAAAACACAAAAAAAAAAAACCCAAAACAAAATGAAAACCACAAACCAACCAAATCCCTAGCCTCCCCCCCCCCCAAAACAACTGAACGAGCAAAAAACCAAACCAACCAGCCAACCAAACAAACAAAAAAAAACCAAAATACCAACCCAAACCAAACCAAAAAAAACAAACCAAAGAGGACATGGTCAAAATCCTAAAAGCTTTAATGTCACAAAGAAATGGATCAAATCACCACACCAAGGCTATTATTCACAGTGGTGAATCACACAGAAGAATGATGATCAACTCTAGGACTTTCTTTTAATACCTCCAAAACCTGATTTTACTAATAAATTATTCTAGCTGAAGCACATTCTGATATTACTGTTTGTGATTCCCTCCTGCTTCTATAAAACAAACCCTTCTCCCTTTGTGAGAAACAAATTTCAGATCTCTTAAAAGTTCTTTTCTTACTCCCATTTCTGTACCTCCACCAGATACATCTGAGGAGTAAAAATACTTTGAAATGTTGGCTCCCTGTTATCATTTAATTCACACCAAATACAGTCACACACGCCAGAAAGGCTTGATTTTGTACTGTGCTCAGTAAGCGACGATGGAAGAATAAATGGAGCCCGTCCATTTACACTGGTTTCAGTTCATGGCTTCAGAGTGAGATAGACCAGAATGTCAGAAATACAGATGAACATTCCACTCCTCGGTTTTGACTTTAACTTACAAGCTCTGAAGAACTGGCTTTGATTCACAGATCAGCTCTCTAGTGAGAAACTTGCTACAGCTCAAATGAACAGAAAAGTAACCAGCTTTAATTTACAGCATGTATGAAATGTGTTAGTAATTTTTTGTTATCAGAGAGACCTGATAAATACAAATAGGGAAGGAATATACACTAGAAAATATATCTTATAATGTTCAGCAGATTATTACAGTCATTCCAAAAGATCTTAGTTCTTCACCTTTAAATTCTTCTAAGGAGTCACAGATTGTCTTCTGGTTTCCAATGGCCCTACCTATTATCCAATAACAACCAGACTACTGACATGTTAAAAAAAAACAGCCTTGCTCTTTCAAGAGCCTTTGTAACTCATCCAGAACAAGCTACACTATCCTTGGTCCTGTGCCTGTTACACTGCCCTTTCATTATAGCATTACTAGTTATTGGTTTGTTTTTTTTTAATGAACTGAAGAATTTAGTCATCAGGAGCACTGTGCTACGGTTCGTAATTGAGATGCTCTCCCATACTTTATATTTTGATCATGCTTAGCTACACAAGGACAATAGTCAAGTTAGCTTCATAATAGCCAGAAGAAATGCCCTTAATCCAATTGGTCACAGGGCACATATCACCAAAAACAATTTCTTTATAATTTAAAAGGTGCTCACAGACACAGTGAAAGCTTGGAAGTTGCCCAAGGATTTAGGGAGAAGTGCAGGGATTTTTTTTCCATGGACAACAACCACGCTGAAGCAATTTCTGAAACACACTGATAAGCTTTACCTTTGAATTTACATTAAATAACTCAATAGATGCTACCTGTGAGAACAGCTCATGCTTCTAAACTGACTTATGTCCTGTAGAGATTAAGGACACAAGGCCTTCAGGAGATTAGCATGTCTCTTGGTTTAAGTGACATCCAATGCATTTTATTGACATGGCCTCTATCCTGCAAAACAAGCACTTTTAAAGTGAAACATAATGAAAATTTTGTGTGGCTTTATGGGCCAGTGTATAATGGCTTTTCATAGGGGATTGCTAGTCACTATTGGCAGGTCTGTAAATGAAACCAGTGGTTCTTGCTATAGATACCTTGACAGTACATGTCCCCACATAGTAATACAGAGGAGCATGCCCAAAGCAACCTTACACAGTTGTTTTTTTTTTATTTTAATGGAGCATTGCCGTGGACTAAGGACTTTGAACCTCATTCATTGCATCAGGCAGATTATTACACTGAATTTTTACAGTTTTTGTTTCAGAGTGGTATTGAATCACAAGGCCACACAGGTCTTCAATTTAATTTCCTAATTGTTTGTTTTCAGCAACACGAACTTGAATCTTTACTGCAAGAAAGAAAATTGGGGTGTAGGTGAAGAGTTCTCTCACCTTCATTTTTAATGTTGTCCTAATCATGGGGTGCAGTCTGAATGAACCACTTGCTGCTGAGGAGCTGCATAGTGGGAATGAGAAGAACTATTGAATTGAAACTGTACCAGCTCAGGAGATGTAACGTTTTGAAAGCCTGCCTGCCAGCTACCTGGACTCCATTATTCTGGGAAAATAAGCTTTTTACTAACACTTTGGCAATTAAATTTTCCATTCTTCTATTTTTCCTTTTGATCTGTAGCATAAAAAGACCACATGTACTGAGGGTGATATAATGCAGGAAGCTCCGCTATGCTGATGAGAAAACTAAACAGCATTAAAGCACACAAATACACACAGAGACATCTCATCATTAGGGAGTTCTACTGGAAAACCACATATTACAGCTAACTAAAATGCAGTGACGTGTTAATCCAAAAAGAAAGGATGAAAGTAATGCAATACCTTTCTATGCTAAATCATTTTTGCAAAGTACAGAAATATTAAATATGAAGATGGAAACTGAATGTAGGTGGCCTCCTTCAAAATCTCTGTCTTGAATCAGGCTCTTTATTTCTTGCAGTAAATCAAAATCAACTCTTAATTTTGAGTTCCTAACTCATGATCGAATACTAAAATTAGGGGATATGCAAGTGGATTCCTCCTGGTCCTAGAAATAACCTAAGAGCCATGATACACCAGGCAAGACCTTACACAACCACCATGTATAATGTATCAATGTCACAGCCTAGGCTAGAAGCATCTGCCTGAAAGCCCCTGTTCAGGAAGAATATGTGATGAACAGGCATCAGGGCAAAGTAAAAATTAATCCATCTACTCCCTTAGAAGCAAAAGAAACCTTGTGAGAGATGAAATCATTTTAACTAATATCCATTCAATTTTAGAGCTCCTCTGATTTCATGTATTACTGCAATTTGCAGTAATATTGGAGGCATGCACACTAATTTCTCCTTGATCAAAAAGAGCACATTTTTATGAATTTGCTGGAAGACCCCAAGACTGCTTTTACTAACCAGAATCTCTGTAAGTAACCAAGAATGAGAAAAACGCGTGAGTAGCCTTTCTCCTGATTCTGTGAAACAACAATTTCAACAGAACGTCAAAACTGAGGAGTCCTTTTCAAGATGACTGTGTGAAATACAAGGCAATGTACTTCAAGCTGATGTTTGTAGCATTAACTTCAGTTTTACTTAATCCTTCTTGAAGCCACAAGTCCTTCTTCTATGGCTGTGTAAGATATAGCCAATACTTCTAACATGGAACTTAAAAAAAATAAAATATGCTGCAAAAAGCTGAGTTTCTAACTGCCTGCAGAGAGAACTCTTCTGAGGCTGTATATACAAAGATGTATTATATGTATATATATAATCTTCCAAATCTCTAATGATGTCAGAGATGCTGAACACAGATGAACAAAATATTTACTATGAATGTAAATTTCTGACGGTCTTTGAAGGGCTTATTAGGTTGGTGGTTTTTTAATTGCCCATTTTTTAGATATTTTAAAGGCTGCAAATCCAGGAAACTCAATAAAATGTCTACATAACATATACTAAAAAATACTTCCAAGATTTTTTCTAAACAAAAAAGGAACTTATAATTCATGCTAAATGGTTGGAAAAAGGTGGAAGCAGAGCAGAAGCATGAGGAAACTAGTCATTCTAAATCAATCCAAAATTCTGAAAATGACCGCAGAATACAGATTATCTTGACTTTTTTAATTAATATTGGGGTTTTTTCTTGGTTTCTGAGGAAGAATTATCCAACTCCTTTTCATTTTAAAAATTATACAGGAAACGAACTAGTTCAAAGAGTAACAAGCTTGCATAATGAGCTACGTTAATACCTTATTTAATTGTGGATTTTAACATCCAGACCACAGAATTCATTCTGTTTTTGGAGGTTACTGTGCCAGGCTTCCTGAATGCTGATTAATGACAACCCCAGGTTTCTTAAAGGGTGCAAAAGGTATGATTAGTGCTGCATATGTGTGTTAGCCAGAGCCTATTACCCCCTAAGCTGTTTGGTATTCTGGTGCTGCATAGCAAGGCAAAATGCCTTTCCATGGTTGGGCCAACTGGCTGTCACTATATTTGTAGTGGTCGCATTCATGTTTGCTTCATTGCTTCTGTTCTTATTTGAAAGAGTAGAACATATCTCTTCACGGACTGAACAATGAAAATCTTGCTTTATAGTGAGGTCAGAGATGAAAATTTAAGTAAATATGAACCAACAAGAAAGTATGTTCTTTTTCTTATCTCGTTCCTTTTCTATTTAATTTCCTTACCACACTGCAGGCTTTGTGGTATTTATGCTTCTTTGTCATAGTTATTAAATAACAGAATTCTTGTCTGTCTTGGCCAGCTAGTATGAAAACATTTTTATCTATACAATCATTGTTACAGCATTTGTTCCATATAAAAATATCTATTACCTGACCACTACTGGCTTGACTTAGAATGAACTCATGTTTGAATACCACATCAGAGCATCCTTCTCAGGAATTACTCAAAAGATAGCATCACAGAATCATTTACAGGCTGTGGATTTAAGAAAAAAAAAAATAATCAGTTTTAATGTCAGGACGCAATATGTTTAAAACGGTAATACTTCCAAGCACAGAGCTGACAGAATCCTGTGTGCTTTTCTAAGATTGCACATTCAAAGGTAAACCTCTCTGATGATGTTTGATATTTTCTAAAGGAGAGACAGAGAAAGGAAAGTAAGATAGGAAAAGAAAGAAGGAAGGAAGGAAGAAAAAGAGGTAAGAGAGAACAAAGCCAGGGAAGGAGAGAGAGTGGTGGAGAGGGTGAGGGACAATGGGAGAAAGAAGTTGAAAACCGTTAGGGGAATCTCCCCAGGACAATATTGGAAATGTTCTTGATGAAGCATTGCAAAACAGTGAAGCAAATTTCAATATGGGGTTTGTCTCTTCCAGATCCAGGATTTCCTAAGATCAGACACTTGGCTTAAAAGGGTGACTTAAGCTGAGCACATCTGCAGGTTCAAGGCAGCAGCCTCTCTGAGGGGAATCTGAACAATTTAATACCGTTTCAGAAAGAACACATGGGATTTCTGCTTCATCTGCTGAACATGGCAAACCTGCGTAGTGGAGTCCTTCGCTGGTGACAAACAAAAGTAACAAGTAGCTGGCATTCCCTATGGAGTTTTGCTTTCTTTAACCGCCCTGTTCCCTGTTTCATTCTGTGATAGCTATGCACATAAACGTACCTGCACACTCCCATACATATATAAGTATATATATATATATATATATATATATATATATATTTTCATCCAATGGGAAAGCAGGTATAATTGTACTTGCTGTCTGGAGAAAACCCATGCTCTCCTGCATCATACTGACTATACTTTTCAAAAATACATAACCTGCAATTACGTTGTCCCTAAAAAAAAACAAAGCAGCTAACAGAGATGAGCTGTAACTCACCAAAAAGTAAGCATTAAAATGCATCTTTAATTCAAATATTGATATTTAATATTTCTGCAAGATCTTTAATGTTATAAGGAACTTCACTGAATATTTTAGATTTGCAGAAGATTTATAGACAGAGTTAGAAAATAATTACAATAATTCCATGCCTGCCCTCACTGTACCACATTCTGACAGGACAGATAGCTTAGAAGACCATCTTTTTTTCTCATTACACTTCCCAGAGTGCACAGACTGTGCTGGTCAAGAAGAAATACAAATATATTTTGTAATTCACAAAAATAAATAAGCATAAAAAGCAATGAAATAAATGAAACTGTGAGAAAATCATATTTTTGAGAGAGTGTGTAATATGTTTCTTTACAAAAAAAATGCATTCATTCTGTTGTGAAATTGCAAGGGGGGATAGTGGATATTTATTTAAAGCTCTCAATGACATTCTTGTGGCATGTACATAAACCTTTGTAATATTTTACATGTATTTTCAGGATTAGTTTCCAAGGATTCCTGATGGTCTGGGACAAGTTTAACAATTCTGCCTTGTGAGCACATGTAATGACTGAAATTAAAGTACACACACACATATACCAACACAAGTGAAAAAATACAAACCCTATCTTTTTATTGTCTCCCAAATAAAGAGGTCTGGTAAAAGAACTATCACCTTAATCTCTCCATTTACCACAGTTATCCAAATACATACACTGCCTCTATAAATAAGAAGCTTAAGAGCAATGAATATTATAAAGCAATAATAAACTTTGAAAGCTAATACTGGGAAAATTTACATGACAATTTGAAATCTTTCTCCATAGTCATTATGTCATCTTGTAATATTCAAAAAGAGGGATTTGAGTAAAATTTTATTGAACCCTTCCTTTTAAGATTGAAGCAATAATGGCTGCGGAAAGCTTGGAAAATCTCAGCTTTGCAAAACATTAATAGAGGGACAAAAACCTGACTGGTTTATGTAACATTCTTTCCCACCGTTATTCAAAGCTTTGTTCCTGTAGTCCATCTCTCCCTCTTTCAAACACCAAAAATGCACTTTGCATTATATGGGAATTATAAAACAGCAGCTGTTATTTATGGAACTATTACACAGATGTATTTGGCAACTATTTATTTAATCAATACTATAAATGTAAATGTTGCTCTGAAATAACCTCTTTAGGAACAAAGGACAGCTCTTTCTTACAAGACCACATTACAAGACCACATCAGAAAAAAAAATCACAGCTCTCTAGTGTTACCTATACTGGAAATTACTCTTCTTTTAAATCATTGCCAGGGAACCTCAGAAGAGCTTAGGAATTAATTGCAGAGCATTTTGATTCTCTTCCTCCCCAACCTATTCTAAAATAGCAAATCATTCTTCCATGTGACAATGAAACTGTTCAATTAACAGTTCAATTTCTACCTACCAAAATCCTCCTTGACTTCATGCAAGGAATACAGAACATGGCTGATGGCATATAAGAGGGTGATATAATATGTTTGGGAACTGGTATCTCTGAGAGTCAGTTTCACCTTTCTGGAAGTACAGGTCTGTGGAAGACACTAAACTAGGTCACTACTTCAGTCAGAGGCAGCTCTTCCAGGTATCTGGGCTGAGACAGCTGGAAGAAAGGTAAAGAGGTGGAAGGAAGGATGGAGAAAAGCAGAGCAAGTCAAAAGTTGGAGATGAATAAACAAGAGTAAGATTTTGTTTCCAAAATAATTTCTTACAGCTATGACCCACAAGCAAACATAATTCAACACCTTAGTGATGTGAGGAACAGGAATTCACCTTAGGAGTAAAAGGAGACTGACTAATATATATTCCTGCAGTTATCGAGCACACATTGAAAATTACTCTGCTTGGACTGAAACTGTCTTTTGAATTGTTGTGCTGAGACTTTGAAGTTCATCACTTGGGAACTGCCTAGACATTTCTTTCAAAATCCATTATAGGAAAAAAGGAAAAGAAGGATTATCCATTAAATTATGCTAGCACAGGCACAGTTATTCAGAACTTACTAATTTGTTCTCCATTTGAGTGAACAGAGCAGGTTACAAGCAAGAGAAACAGGAACAATGCTTTTTCTTTATGTTTCTTTTTCACCAATAACAGACCAATAACTTCGTGATATCTGCACTCAAATGGCAAACATCCTCATTCAACACAAGGTTACAGATCAGATTTCTTACCAGAAATGAAGTCAACATACCCACAATTCCACAATTCCTTAAAAAGTGAGCAAGAAGGAAACAAATGAGGTAAAGTATTTACCATGGAATTGAAAACACCGCAAATAGCTTTATTGTGTCAAGCATAATAACCCAAAAGTGAGTAACTGGTCTGTATGATTTGGGGGTTATTTTTTTAAATGTCAGTCTTTGCTTAATGCTCAAAATAGTCCAATTGTCCCTTCTGAGGAAGCTGCTCCCCAAGGACCAGGAGTTCCAGAAACAAGCATATTCTTGGACTATTTGCAGTGTGTCAATGCTAGTGGGAATCTAGTATTCAGCTTAATACAGCCCAGAAGTCTCATCATGGGGTAAATGTAAGACAGTCTAGCATTGCAGCAGCAGACAGGACAGGGAGTATGGTAGGGTTGCTTCCACAAGACAGGTGATTTGAAGGAGGACTCTCGTATTCCACTTATCCTGAGCTGAGGAATTCAGCAAGAGAAAAATTATATTAGCCCTGCACCTATGCCAAGGTGAAAGGTAGACAAAAGTGCTAAGAAGGACATGGAGTGAGAAAGCTAAAAAAGCAACTTTTCTTCTACTCCTTTCAGAAAAATAGTCTGCAAAAATTACTGATTTCTAGTCAGTTCTTCAGAATGTTCTCTTGCAATCTGGCAAAACATAAAAAGATGAGAATTTACCCTCACTGGGGCTTCCTGACAATATTCAATGTGATTCAAAAGAAAATTTGGACCCATTTGAACTCAATTCAATATCCACGCGATATGTGAGAACTTGTTACTAATGGATTGAGAAAATGTATGCAGTAGAAAAGAAAAACAAAGAAAAAGGAGATTATACAGAAAAAGGTGCTGATTTAAAGATTATAAAGAAACCTGAATCTTCTGTAGTGAGAAGTTTCTGATAACCTAAACAGGTATGAATTAAATAAGCTATCTCACTTTTATTTCTTGTTGTCAGTCAACTCGGACGACACCATGAACGGTAACAAAAAGATCAGTAACGGACATTCCTATTGCAAATTGTAAAAGAAATGAACTGAAGAAAGAAGTAAAACCCAGGAATTTCATATGCATCTACACTGATTCTAGAAGATCCTGAAAAGTAATAATTTTATATGATTTTTAGTACTGGTATATTGTACCCTGTGACTATATTAAAAAGCATAAAGTTACCAGTTTCTAGTAAATTCTTCAGAACATCCTCATAAGGTTTATTGGAAGAACCTACAGTAACAGCCAAAGCAAAATTATTCATAAAACTTCAAGTTGATTTTTACAGTAGAATTTTATAAGGGATACTGGAACTCTGCCTAACTCAAACTCATAAAATATTAGACTTTTAAAATAAAGCAGATCAGAATCCATCTCCTTTTATGTTACCAAATACTCTGAGGAGAGAATGAGTTCAGGGCCTCGTGCTGTGAGAGAACATACCACTTAGATTATTGCTATCATGACTTGGTGCATTTACAAACAAATTGTCTGAGCACTATTGAAGGAGGGTGCAAAATAAGGAGAGGTAGCAGAAAATGACTGAAAGCTCTGAAAACTGAGAGGGAAAAACTAAGATGTAATGAAGTCTCATAAAACCAGCTCCACTTTCTGACTACAGGCAAGACCTGCAAAATTTGGTCATTTTTCCAGAGATGGATAAGTACTGCTGTGGTGGCAATGTTGTAAGAGGTAATCACGCATGCTACAAAGGTGGATGTTGGGAAGTTGTGAGGGAAATAATAATGAGATCTGGGATGGGAAAAACAGTGGAATGATTAAAACTTGAGATCAGATCCTACTTGTTTTCACTTCTGTAAGATTACATTGTGTCAGAATTTAAATGCAAAGAGGAAATCAATTACTTAATATCCAGAGCACTCATCAAAAGCCATGTCTCTTACAGGTAACAAGGGGGATGCCAGCAAAGACAATAAGGTCCTGTCAGTGCTCCACTGCACTACTATTTACTCTTACAGAGGGGGAGAGAAAGAATTTATCCCTAAAATCCCACTCATGCCAGTAAATTCAGCTCACGTAAAGTAGCATGAGCTCTGCCAGTTATGAGGTATTCTGTTAATGTGTGATTAAGAATTAATCTCATTAAGTATGCTTTTGATTTGGAGTTTTATGGAAAAAGAAAACAAAAAGGAAATAATATAGATACTGCAACCTCACAGATAAATATTTTTAGTTGTCACACTTCAATTTCTGAAAGTATTTTGCAATCATTTTAATGGACTACAATATCTGTAGAGATAAATGCAAAACTGAGACCTGCTCCTCAAGCTCAAATATTCCCTCTCTTTCTGAGGAAGCAACAAACATGCAGCAGACTACTCTCAGCATATGCAAGTGCAGTCAGGACAGCAATGGCTTTTTGCCATATTCCTCTTCTAATTAATTCAAAATTTTGCAACTGATTAAAAATTTTGCTGAGGTTCAAGTCTCCAGACCAAGATCTCAAGAGACTAACAGGTTTTACTTATACTGCTGACATTTGCTTCTGCCATATCTTTATTAGCATGAAGGTTAGTCTTAATAACATGAAAGTGCAAGAAGCTGTGTTGGATTATACCACCTGGAAATTCATTTATTCAAGAGGAATCCTCAGCTAAATTTTTGGGGTGACTTTCCTCCTGATTCATAAACATTTCAGAATGACTAGAAATGAGGATTTTGTGTGAGAATTGTCACAAAACCTGCAACTAAAGTGACAAACAAGTGCACAGACGTATGACATGTAGAGAGTTTTATTTTTAGTTTATAGATGGTGAGAAAATGTAAGTGAAGTTCCGTGCTAAATAAAGGAAATTCAGTCTCCAATTTGACTATAAAATTGAATGCTAATATAATTACAGGCTCATTATACAAATGGGCAGTTTAGAAGCTTCTCTTTCATTTCATATTTTGATAAACAAAGGTCCCAGCCAACTCCAGTTAAAAAAAAAAGAGAAAAAAAATGCATCAAGTGAACTTGGTTGAGATCCTTAATGACTTCTTTCCCTGCAGCATGCATGGCAAAATTTCACAGCAGAAGTGTGATTGCTAAATGAGGGATTCGTAAGTTTAAACCTGTGCATTAGAAAGAAATGAGAACAGCTATTAAGCAGGGAAGGGTCTTTCAGAGAAGGCAAACTTGCACCATACCACACACAGAAAATAGCAGGCATTGGGCAGCATGTAATTTCATGGGGTAATGGAGGAGTAGAAAACTAAAACCCTAGCAGAAAAGCTAATGGTGATTAAAATCATAGTGTTGGGGAGCACAAGACAATAGCTCCAGTATTTCCAGAAAGAGTCTGGGTTCAGCCAGGCTTCCTGGACAGAGTGCAGAGATGGTTTGTTGGATCTGGTTATTCTAAACCCAAGGAGCTCTTGCAGCTGGTTTCCAGTAAACTGTGCCCCAAGAAGATTTGATTGCTATAGAGAAATGCAGCCCACATTCTCAAAATCATTTTGGGCCAGGGCTAGTTAGCTTGTTCAGAGCCCAGTGAGTTGAAACTTGCACAGGAAAGTTCTCCAGGTGGCTCTCTGTAAGGATCATCTTATCTCTAACAGGGCACATTAGCCCTGACTCATCTCCAGACATTACAGGCTGCTGAAAAGCCTCCTGTCCATCCTTGTTTAGGCAAGAGATTAGATTAGATGTGACATGAGTTGGACCAGAGTTGGATACATAGTACATAGGTTCACTTAACACTGTGCTTCACTTAAATAGGCCTCCTACAGCCACTACCTGAAGGCAGGTATCTTACTGTTGGAAACTATATGGTCTACACATATTGTAATCATTGTGGATCTAAGGGGTGCGAGTTTTTTCTGCCTCCCTGGCATGACTAATTCACAGCTTGGATGACTGAGAGTTTACTCAGCCTGTCTTTCTCATATTTCCCAAAGCCTTTCAGTTTCTTTCCACATCAAATCTCCATGGCTAGGGAATAGAGACAGGTGGTCATTAGGAAAACTGCTGGCCATAAGACACAGCATCCTAGTTCTAACCCAGCAGATGTACGCATCCCATCACACTCTCAACTTCTCTACTTTCCAAACACTTAAATATGAAAGCTGTAAAGACAGCAAGAGTAAGCCCCTCCTAGCAGCAACAAAATACCTGAAGTGCATTACTCTGAACAGTCTCTTCTTCCAAAGCTGCATGTATAGATATGCACACACTGTTAAAAAATGATGAATAGTATATAATATGATGAACAATTTGAAAAATGGGTATTTCTACAAGTTTTAAAATAACATAGGGAGATTAATTCAGACAATTTTTCTAGTATATATCTACACAAAGTTCCCTTATTATTTGAATGCGTTATCTTATGAAATGTGCATCATTCAAATGTAGAATACATAGATGAATACATGAAACAGAGATACGCCCCATATTTGTTTAAAGGTCCTTACCTCTTTCCCTGAGATGATGTTGCACAAAGGCTTTAAGACCCTTAAAGCTTCATATTCACTTTGTGGAAATATTGCAACATCAATTTTTTGGCAAATTCTAGTCTCTCACATTCACAATTTGAGAGATTCTCAGATTACAGAGGAGAATTAAAATGCTCTCGAGCCTTCTGAAGTACTTTTATCTCTTGATGGCTCTGATTTTTGTATATGCATGTATATGCCACATATATATATATGGATTTTATTATTTAGTAAGTGCAGTATGCAGCAAGAACCAGGAATTTAAAGAATTTCTTACTAGACCTGTGTCACATTTTGCTGCTGGTCATGCCTTATCTTTGAGTGCACAGAATGCTGTTAGCTGAATTGAAGACCCATTGAGTGAAACAATTGGATTCATCCAAGAAGAAAAGAAAAATGATCTTCTTAGTGGCATTCCTTAGCAAAGGAGAAGAGTGCTTACCTTGTGATGGTTATTGGCAGTTTGTACAAATGATAGTGCATAGAGGCTTAGGTTAACCTGCTTAGTTTTACATGACCTGAGATATTAAAAATATCCTTATTCTGAAGGACTGCCAGGCGGTAACTCAGCATCACATGAATTCTAGAGGCAGTATCATTGAAATGGTGTACACTGTCATTGAATTTTTATTATTCAGTGAAGTTTGGTCATGATTTTTAATAATTTTGAAAAAATAGCATTTGTAATGGGATTCTCTTATCTCTAAATGCATATCTGACATGCAGTAGTGTACCACAGATCTGAATTTTTTTTCTCGCATGTATGCCAGTTGCATAACAATAAACTGAGATTTTGACATGCTGCTAGTCCTTGCTCCTTAAAGGAAAGGGACCTGTTTCTAACAGTTATGATTGGAAAACTAGCAAATAAACAAACAAACAAAAAAATCAATCTTTTCTGATCAAAGCAATACACTGCTATGAGAGAAGCTCAGCTACTTCAGATAAAGACAGCACAGCTGCAGGTTTTGCCTTGTTATTTTTCAATTTGTTCAGAACTCACCTACTTACATTGCAGTGCACTCATGCCAAGGACCTTGTGATAATATTTCAATATTTACATGCACATCTCCGAACACTTTATCTCAAGCTTTTGTATTTCCAAAACTTTCCAAACCTTCCTGGGTCAGTTTAACTTTTTGATGGGCAGGGTAGCTACATTATTCCTTGTCTCTTTTTTTCATTTTAAATCGATTAGATCTTCAGACTGCAGTTATGGGTGTTCCATGCTACTATTGTTTTGAGTGGCTTTTGTCTGATACATTCATCCATACACTAAATTATCTAACCAGAAACAACTAAGCTGCTGTGATTTCTTGTAGGTTACTGCAATATCTTCATCTGAGAAGTTTAGGGGGATTTTCATGTCTGTTCTGAGATTGCACTATTAAAGCAAGTCTCTGAGAAGTGTTTTGTTTTTCCACCTGCTTTTAAGAGTATAAGAATAACCAATTCTTTCTGATTCTGTCGCTATGCTACTTTTCTCTATATGTAAACTAAATTAATGCAACATGATGGACGAAGAGTTCCTTACTGAGATCACTGGAACCTTAACCTCAGCCAGGCATCAACTCCCTGCTTACGAAATCTTATTCACACCTTGAGAATTTTGAACTGAATATTGGGTTGCTCTGTAAATACTCTAAATGTTGAAGTGGAATTTAGGGCACTGGTTTTAATTTTTAAAGTACCCTATAAATTTTGATATCTGTTTGCCTGATGAACTTCATATTTCCTTGCATAGAACTCAGGAGAGATCTAAGAGCTAAAACTCTGCTAATTTACATGAGAGGGAAGTGTTAGTAGGGTAATTTTTTTCTCAAAAGGCTTTTTTTTTTTTTTTTCTTTTTTTAATACTGTCTTCGACCAAAATGTTATCAATGACTTAAAATGAGTCTGGACTTCACACATAAGATCTAAAACACGCCTTTTTTTGTAATTTTACTCAGCCTACATTTGTCGACCTTTTGAGAACACTCCTGACCATGCAATTCTTCCTAAGAAATGAAATGGAATGCAGATGGAGGGATACAGGGGTAGTCAGAAGGTCTGTGATCATCACTCAGGAAGCAATTGTCTTAGCAATGAAGTGTCTATTTGATTACTAGGTTGATAGTGCTTTATATCCATTGTATGCATTATGTAGTCAAACAAATGAAGAGAGGAAAAAAATGAACTAGGTATATATGAAGAGAGAGGTACGAATTAGAATGCTTTTTGCATGACTCTGTAAGAGTGAGGCAAATGAACCTGCCTGTGTGAATCTTCACTGAATCCCTATATAAAAAAAATAGTGTTTTTACATGGGAAAAGAGGAGACCAGCCTTATAGACAGTAAACTATGCCAAATCCTTGGCAACAGACAACGAATATACAGAAGACATCAACATATTTACTTAATATTTCCCAAAACTATTGAACATAAGAGGTAAAGATGAAACTTTTTAGTGCTGTTAGTTGCTAAACATTTAAACTCACCTTGTATCTCATTCTAGTTTACCTTTTAATACAACAGTTTTCATTCTTTCACTGGAGAACTGAAATCGGCTGTACTGCTTAAAAATGAAACTTTGCTAAACCTATTCGGGAAGGAAAACACAGCCTTTATGCTCAGACCCTGACTTTCACTACAGGATGCCTCACTATATCTTGCAGTCAGTAATAAATTACATTTCTTGAATTTGGGAGGTCTTTTCTAAATTACTTTGTTGACCAGGAATTAATGACTTTTCTCTTTTGCATATAAAAAATAAATAAATGCATAAAGCCAAACCATAGGGGTGAACATTTTCTGAGTTATTTTTTAACTACATCTCTCTTTGCAAGTCAGCTTGAAAATCACCTCTGTGAGAATTTAGGGGACATGGAAAGATAAAATATTATTCATATACATATACAAGGTTTATTAAATCATACCTTACACCTTTCATCAGCATTAAATAACAAGGCTGTGCAAAATGTCAGGTCTGGAAGTGGCTGAATTCTGCCAGTAAATGAAGTAATCAGTACATGAAAAATAGTAAAACTTTATAATCACATTAATTGAAAGAAGCAGGTAGTAATGACTCATACAAGGATACATGGTAGAATATACAGAATAAACATTTGAAGCTGCTATGAAAGGTAAAGAAGAATCCTCAAAAATCAAAAATAAAATCCAATCAGCAGCAAATGCCTTATAGAAACTGATATGCAAAATATACAGGCATCTGTCATTTGATCAATGGCAAGTCTCCCATCAGCTTCCACCAGTGTCATCAATCCCAGGGAAAACTCAGATAATCACAGAAACCATAACTCATCTTGGAGTGCATACAGTTTTCAACCTTGATTTATGCTACATCTAAGTGAGTAAAGGTGGCACAGTTCGTTCTTTCTGCAAAGCTGAGTGTTTCGTTAACGGATTTATTTATTAGTAAACTGCATAAGGAAAACTTCAATTTTGACAATGCCATCAATCCTTTTCTTCTTGAAATTTAGCCTGCCATCAGCTTCTCATAACTGCACAGAATCTCTTAATTTTTCTTTGTAGTCAAATCAGTTAAAGTATTCTGAAGGGTATATTGCTTTCTATTTGATCAGCTTAATTTAAAGCTACAAGATGCCCTCAGAGAGCTCATCAAAGTATGCAGACATTTTAGCACATTAAAATTTTTTTCAGTGACAGCAGCTCTAAAAGGTAGTGAACATTATTTACTTAAAAAAGAAACATTTTCCCTTATGCAATGCTTGCTGGAAGAATCATTAGTCACAACAAAAGTTCAATCAGTCAGTTAAATATATGTCTTATTTTATAATTTATGTGTCTTTTAACAGTGTAGGATCCCTTGGGTCAAGTTTACAAGACACAAAAAAGACACAAAACAAAGTAATATTCAATATATAATGATCATGTGAGTTAACTGGAAAATTGCTTGCTCTTAATTACCAATTTTTACATAATGACCCAGTATCTCTTTGGTCTTTCCTAATACACTCCAGTACACAAAGAGATGGCACATTGCAAATATTTCTTAAGTGTCAATTACAACTTAGACTTAGTAGACACAGTTTATTGAAAACATGCCAGGGTAATTTAGAGCACTCTTCAGACTAGGTTACAGTTCTGCACTGGTTTTATTTTTATTAATTTATAAATTCATATTGTCATTTACAAGCTGAATCATAGCATATCTGCTCTATGCAAGCTTCAGGAAAAACAATGCTGTAGTACTCAGGTGTACAAGCTCAGGATACTCTGTCTAAACACAGAGTAGAGACTTTTATTATAAGAGAAACTGAGAGTATTCATTTCACAAACCATCAGTACAAAAAACATTCACTTTACATTCATAATTTAAAAAATACTCCTTGCCAACTTGAATCTAAATACTATTTACATAGATGTTAATCTTATCATGATGACTACAATATCTGAATATGAATCAAAGCATGGATTAAAATGGAAAAGGATGAGACACATTAGTATGTTGAGCAGGCTGAAAAGCCTGTAATATTATTTTAAAAGAGCTGGCTATTAAATTGAACTTATTAGATACCCTTTTAAAACTCATTTCCTAATTTCATTTTTTCTTTCCTATAATTTGCTTCATTTAATATTCATTAGCCTTATTGTTACCATCTTTCATCCAGTCTACCATTTGAGGTTCACTGACCATGAGTTTTCTTCCTATTATTTGATCTATTCATAGAATACATGATTTTTCTACCTAAATTTCTGACACGTCACCAGTTTTCAAATGTTATTTTAGTTTAATGGAATGTGATCATACCGAAGTTATGCATTGTGCTATTTAGATAGAAGCCCTCAGCTCATGATTTTGATTCCTACATTGTGTGGTCCAGATGACAAGCGGCTGCTTTGCGATATATCAGATCAATACATCAATTATTAACTATCAAATGCAAACTATTATCAGATAAATTAAGAAAAAAGAACAAGTTTAATGTGTCTGATATCTCTGACCTCATTAATGTGACATAATAGCTATTAAAAACATCAGAGATAACTGCGTATGAGTTGTGGAAGAATTATTAAGCATAGTTTCATTTTCTGCTTGACTGCATTATGTTATTTCTGAGGAAGGTGTGGCAAGTTACCAGCACTTTGCTTTAATTTCTTCAAAACCAGTTCTTTTTTGTTTTTGTTATTTTTAAGCAAGACTGTTCCCTCCTAGTCAGATATTCATGCTGCAATGGTATTTGAGATGTGATTTCTAAAGGATGGAATGGCATTTGTAATATATTTACTGCTTTAAGATACCTTAAAAAGCTGTACTAATAGTGTGTTCTGAAATAAGCTTCTTTTCCTTTAAAAAAAAAAAAGAAAAAAAAAGAAAAAAATCCAAAAATCTTCATTCAAAAAACCCAAAATTTTTATGAGAATACATTGTTTCCTGTTTCAGGGAATTAAAGCATATCCAAGAAACCTTCAAAACTGAAACAAAGCATTCTGGTTTTCAGGTCTGTTTGATTTAACAGCATGGTTTTTGCTTTGATTAAAATTTTACATTGTTGAACTGGAACTCTTTTTCTCCGATAGCAATCTTTTGTTTCATTCCGGGCAGAACAAATGTATTGATGCTCGAACACATTCATGTGTTCAGGTATGAATATCTACACCTGTATTCGATATGCAACTTCACCAACCATTCCTTCTTACATGCTTCATGAGATAATTCCGAATACTTTCCTATACATGTGGAAAGTAAGTGTTAGTATCGTTATTAGGTGAGATGACAATTTTTCATCTTGTCATGGACAAACTCTTGTGTAACACATTACATACAGGAAAGGTTTACTATATTTATGTTAACCCAGAAGTTTATTGTGCATTTAAGACAATACAGGGTAATGATGACATGTTTGCATGCTTCTAATCAGCATAAATTTGCTACCTAGAATGAAGCATACTAGAAATCTAAGAGTATCTTTCATTTTGCCTGAGAGAAAGACAGAGAGATGAAGAATCCATAAACACACCCTGTACAAAGGAATGGGATGTGACTGCTTCAGAGCTTCTGAAGGCAGATTTCTTTTTCTATAGCAAGTCTTTGTAGGAGATCCAAGGTCATGTGTCCCAGGTAATAAAGACAACTGCTTAACCACTGCTTTGTTCTCTAACACATCCTTTGGGAAATTCAAGACTATGGTGACTGAAATAAGGCATATTAAGAACTGAAAGCACAAGTTTTGTCTTGAAATAAATAAGGGATGGAAATAACAAAGTCTTTCTGAGTTTCTGTTGGCAGACACCAGTAAGCACAATGGAAATGGTTTAAGCTGTATTTTTTTAGCCTGGATTGAATACTTCTCATGCTTATTTATGAACTAAGAGAGAAATTAATCTAAAACAATAATGTAATATACATCACCTGTGTATGTATGTATGCTGGGATATCAACAGGTTATATACATATAAATATAAACATAAATATAGGTAAAAATTAAAATCACAATAATAAAAATTTATTAAAGACTATAGGTACAAAAATTAAGAGTAACTTTATTTGGACACTGGGGTTATGTCTTCACTATTCTTTAAAAGCAGTCAAAGCAGCAGCCTATGTTTCTTGAAGCAGCACGCACGTTTGTGATGGACCAGTAAAGTGCAATGGGAGATGGCTCAGAGGAGATGAGCAAGGGAGTGAGCCACCGAAGCTCTGAGAATCTGCAGGGTGTGACTGGCCACCCCTCTTGTAAAGGAAGCTGACTTGATCTCAACACAAAGAGGATCAGAGGGTGGCTTGTGTTTTAGATAAGCAGCTGCCAAGGGTTGAGTGGATGAACTCATGGTGTACATGTTTCCAGGTTGCTTAAGAGAGTGAATGTCTCCTTTATTTAGCCAGCATTGTGTGCGATATACATGGCTCAGCTCAAGAGTATAAAAACTAACAACATAAAATTCCAAATTGGTCAATGGGCTTGAGCTGCTTCAACCCACATCTTCTTTCCCAGTGACTGGAGACACCCAGCATGGTGAGTGTGTGTGTATTATTGAGACCAGTAGCAGGGATCTCTTTGGTGTTGTGACTGAACTGTGCATTGTAATTGCTGTAATTTGCTAAGTGTAGCTAACATTTGTATAGCATTTTCAGCATATTTTGTATTGCTCTGCTAAATCAAAGTCCTTCAAAGAAGTAAATGCGATATTAAACACCACAGCTTCAACATGTGGGACATATACAAAAACCTGGTCAAGAGAGTACACACAACGTTTCTTGCAGAAATTGCAATGGATTACAAACAGACAACCACTCTGGAAGAACAGAAGCATCTTAACTACTTAATACTAAAAGTTGTTATTTCACACCAAGCTTGTCATAAACTCAAGAAAGTGACCTTCAGCCATATCTTAACCTTATATTACCAGTTTAATGAACACAGTGACAGTCACAGAATCACAGAATCCCAAGGGTTGGAAGAGACCTCAAAATATCGTCTAGCCCAACCCCCCTGCAAGAGCAGGGTAACCTAGAGTACATCAGTTTGGTCCTGAAACCTCTCCTGAGTCCTTCCACTAAAACACATTGTCATGAGATGTAATCTGTTAGATTCCCTCTTCTGCTTCCGTTTTTACACACTTGCACAGTTTCTTACTTGAAGGAATTCTTGTAAGTCAGGTCAGGTGGAAGGATATGCCAACTCTTGATGATCCCTGTGATAATTCTGCTCTCCTCTTCCACATCTAAAACATCTTATCTACAGTTTCCCACTTTATTATTGGCTTTAGTCTTCTATCAAATAAAGATATGAAATATTTCAAAGTATTTGAAAGGTTTTCCTACCTACTTACAGAATTAAAAAGGCATTCTAATGCTGCATAGCCATGCAACAGAAACTATTTTACACGAGTTAGCACCTGTAACAATTGTATTGATTGTACTGAATTTTATTTTTAAAAATAACTGGCATGTAAACCCCTTAATCAGTACTTATGAAAAGCGCTTTAATTAGGAGAAAAATCAGGTAAATTAAAATGTAAAAGGGTAAACCATACTGTCATGTCTATGTCAAAATGAAAGTGTTTCACCTTTCCCAACTATTAACTCAGAATGAAGATGAAACCTTAAGGACAGACATGCAAAAATACCAGTCAGAAAGAAAGAACAAGTGTCTTTTTTTTATTGCTAGGATAATAGAAAACCTCAGCTCAAAATCTAAATTTGCCCCAAATAAGGTGAAGAGAAGGCTTGAAGTCTACCATGTCTCCAGGAAGCAACCTATTTACTAAATCAGTGGCTGTTCTGAAATACAGTACTATTGATCCATTCACCTGGATGCTGCACTACCCTCAAAATGCTGGAATAGCATTCCTTCAGCCAAACTATGGGACCACTCATTCATGAGAGTTCTGGACCTTACATCAAGACAGTTGCAGTTTTATATGCAAAGCCTTACAGATGATTCCTCCATCTGTCATTTAATCAGACTACCAGGAATGTCAACAAAACTGTTCCCAAGGTAGAGGACATATTCTTGAGCATTTCTGCTCATCTACGCTGGCCACAATCATTCTCACTCTTTCCACTGATATCACTGTAAAGGGAAGTGATGTGACTAAACTTGATAGTATTTCTAGGTGGGCTACAAAGGCCATTTATGCAGCAATAGACGTCCTTACATTTGCTACACATATTTCAGAAGCAGCAGTCCAAGTAGAAAGAGTATCCTCTCAGTAAAGAAATTTAAAATCCAATTATATTACTTGAGCCATCATCAATACTAATTTGTATCTTCCTAGCTTGCACTAAAAAATAGATCTATAGAGATCTATAGTATACACTTGAGATGAATTAACTCATGGAACATATTTATATACATACTGTTTATCAGGCTAGTTCCTATAGAAACATAACTACACTGTGTATATATGACATGAAGATGATTGATCTGGGCTTCACAGTAAACATGATTAACTGTAGGAAGCCTCAGATACTCAGACAAAGAGGATGTAAAACACTTAGTAAGAATATGCTTTTGTCCATAAATATGTGTAATGGTCCCACACTTAAGCCTATGATGGTAATTGTTTCTTACATTACTTGCAACAGTTGATTCTTAGAATTATTCTAACCTTCTTTACTGATAGCATTTGAGACAAGATTTTTTTTTCTGAAATGATATCAGGAGTGTGCATTATTAAGATCAGTTTAACAGTTATTTTTGCATTAAAACATTCACAACATATTAAGTGAGGGAGAAAGGAGGAATGGCATTACTTAGAGAACCTCAAAACACAGCATCTGGCAAATCTGGAAATCTCTAAAATGTTGTTTTTATCCTTCTAAGCAGAGACATATAGAGAGTGAAGTCTGATAGACTGTAGGGTTTAATCTATTTCATTTCTTTTATTAAAATTATTTCTAAAACTGAGCTATGCTTCTTGCAGTCAGATAAACAAATATTTTCAAATTAGATATCACCATTTACAACTGTGTTTTATTTTCATATGTATGTGTGTATCTTTCCTTTCTGTGTGTATAAACATTGCTGGGTTTGTACACCTCCTCTTGACTTCTGCAGCAAACTGTTAGCACTTCGGCTTATGAATTGCTGCGACAGAGGTTAGTGCCATCAGACAGAACTTGTGCTACCATGGTTTTTATCTATTTTTAGATACTATCGCAGCTAGGATTTCTGACCTTATCACCCTTTGTAACTTTGTAAAAAAAAGAGGGGAAGGTACAACGATAGTTGTGGTCATTCTCTTCAAATGTAAGTATTAGGGTTGAGAAATTGCTTCAGAGAAGCATAGAGGATCCAATACCCTTTTTCCAGTATGGCCTTAACTGTAGAAAAATAACAACAAAACCTTTTGAAGGTTAGTTTTAAAAAAATCACCTTAGAACCACAATCTTTTTAATGGCAGAGTGCAAATTAGGTTCAGACACAGTTTGAAGGAGTTTCCTTTCTAGGTTCCTTCGTCTAACACAATCATGGCCATGCTTTTGAACAGGATGTCCACATACTGCCACACTATGTAATCACAGACCATACTATGAAACTTTTTACCCTTAAAGTCATTACTCTAGTCCATTAGGCAGGTAGATTCATATCTGCCCAGCAGTCAAAACACAGCGTAAGATGAAACAAGTCAACAACTGTGTTAATATACAGCTCCAATAACTGCTGGAGATAGCATCTACACTGTACAGATCACTTTGCTTTCTAATTAAATCAGAATTTGAAAGAGGAAGTAATGCTTTATTAAAGCTATACTTTCTATAAATCAAGTAGTCTTGTTTCCATGGCAATATGCCTGTCACATAAGGGCATTCACTGGATTAGTTAACACTGGGGATATATGGGCCACATATTGCAAAATACCTGTAGGAATGTACTGTCTGTTTTAGATCCCAAAGCTATTAATGCATGTTTCCCCATACTATGAAATATTGAAATATTGGGAATGCTTCCAACTTCTGCTCCTCAGGAACTCTCTAGGATATTCTGTTGAGTTTTCCTCATGTTTTCCCCTTACTTTCACCCAGTAAGTCACTTTACAGGTTTTGATACCAAACAGCACCTGCTATTTGCAGGAGAAAAGTAGTCTTTAGCTATGTTTCACACACAAATGGAGTAATCTGTTGGCTCTCAGCACTAGAAATGGGACTTCTGCTTTCAAATGCACTTCTTCTGTAACCCTTTTTCAGCATCCTGAAATAGGTCCCTTGTACTATAGGTGTTGTACTGCTGCAGCTTGCTTACTTATTAGTACCAAGCCAGAGGTAAGCATGGGTTCTGCAGAGCTAAGTGTTAGTTCACAGGATATGCAGAAGAAATTGTACGTCCACCTCACAGTTGTCACTGGCTATGACTTTGGCCATGTAAAATGGGGCAGTGTTTACCTCCTTTATGCAAGGTAGAAATCCTCATGTTTGAAATAAGTCATCACATATGTTAGGGATAGGCTGGAGAGTATGCAACTCTGTCTGGGGACAGGTGAGCAGCCCACAGAGAGTTTGTGGTTCAGGGTTAAAGGGAATATAGCTATGGGAGACATTACTGTGGGGATCTGTTACAGACAGCCTGATCAAGGAGAACCTGCTGATGAAGCGCTCCATAGACAGATAGGAAAAGCCTCAAACTCACAGGCCCTTGTTCTCATGGGTGACTTCAACCACCCTGACATCTGTTGGAAGGACGGTACGGCCCAGCACAAGCAATCCAGGAGGTTCCTCGATTGTGTAGAAGACAACTTCCTTCTGCAAGTACTAGAGGAGCCGACAAGGAGAGATGCCATGCTTGACCTTGTGATCACCAACAGGGAAGGGCTCGTTGGAAATGTGACTCTCCAGGACAGCCTTGGATGCAGCGATCATGAGATGCTCGAATTTGAGATCCTCAGGGCAGTGAGAAGAGCGTGCAGCAAGCTCACTGCCCTGGACTTCAAAAGAGCAGACTTTGGCCTCTTCAGGAGCCTGCTTCGGAAGTTTCCATGGGATACAGCCCTAGAGGGCAGGGGGGCCCAAGACTGTTGGTTGATATTCAAGGATCACCTACTGCAAGATCAGGAGTGTTGCATCCCAACCAGAAGGAAGTGCAGCAGGAGGGCCAGGAGACCTCCTTGGATGGATACGGAGGTCCTGAGGAAAATTCAATTGAAAAAAGAGGCTTATAATAAGTGGAAGCAAGGACAGGTGGCATGGGAAGAGTACAGGGATGTTGTCCGGGAAGCTAGGGACCAGGTTAGGAAAGCTAAGGCCCAGTTAGAATTAAACTTAGCTAGACGTATTAAAGATAACAGGAAGGGATTCTACAGGTACATAGCAAATAAAAAACAGACTAGGGAGAATGTAGGCCCCCTCAGGAAGCTCTCAGGAGAACTGGCTACACAGCATTTGGAGAAGGCTGAGGTTCTGAATGACTTCTTTGCTTCCGTCTTCACTGCCAAAGGCTCTGACCGAACCACTCAAGTCTTGGAAGCCAGACACAGGGACTGTGAGAATGAAGACCTTGGACCCACTGTAGGAGAGGATCTGGTTCGAGACCATCTTAAAAATCTGAACATGCACAAGTCCATGGGTCCTGATGAGATCCATCTGCAGGTCCTGAAGGAGCTGGCAAATGAAGTTGTGAAGCCACTGGCCATCATATTTGAGAAATCATGGCAGTCAGGTGAAGTTCCCGATGACTGGAAAAAGGGAAATATAACCCCCATTTTCAAGAAAGGGAAAAATGGATGACCCAGGGAATTACAGACCAGTCTGTCTCACCTCTGTGCCTGGCAAAATCTGGGAGCAGATTCTCCTGGAAGGCATGCTAAGGCACATGAAAATCAACAAGGTGCTTGGTGACAGCCAGCATAGCTTCACGAAGGGGAAATCCTGCCTGACCAATTTGGTGGCCTTCTATGATGGGGCTACAGAACTGATGGACGGGGTAGAGCAGTTGGTGTCATCTACTTGGACTTGTGCAAAGCGTTCGACACTGTCCCACATGACATCCTTGTCTCTAAACTGGAGCGACATCAATTTGATGGATGGACCACTCGGTGGATAAAGAACTGGCTGGATGACCACACGCAAAGAGTTGTGGTCAATGGATCAACGTCCGGCTGGAGGCCAGTAACGAGTGGTGACCCTCAGGGATCAGTGTTGGGACTGGTCTTGTTCAACATCTTTGTCGCTGACATGGACAGTGGGATTGAGTGTGCCCTCAGCAAGTTTGCCGATGACACCAAGCTGTGTGGTTCGGTTGATACCCTGGAGGGAAGGAATGCCATCCAGAGGGACCTTGACATGCTTGTGGGGTGGGCTGATGCCAACCTCATGAGGTTTAACCATGCCAAGTGCAAGGTCCTACACCTGGGTCAGAGCAATCCCAGGCACAGCAACAGGTTGGGCAGAGAAGAGATTCAGCCCTGTGGAGAAGGACTTGGGGGTGCTGGTTGATGAGAAAATGAACATGGGCCAGCAGTGTGCGCTTGCAGCCCAGAAAGCCAACCGTATCCTGGGCTGCATCAAAAGGAGCTTGATCAGCAGGTCGAAGGAGGTGATCCTGCCCCTCTACTCTGCTCTTGTGAGACCTCACCTGGAGTATTGTGTGCAGTTCTGGTGTCCTCAACATAAAAAGGACATGGAACTGTTGGAACAAGTCCAGAGGAGGGCCACGAGGATGATCAGGGGACTGGAGCACCTCCCGTATGAAGATAGGCTGAGGAAGTTGGGGCTGTTCAGCCTGGAGAAGAGAAGGCTGCGTGGAGACCTCAGAGCAGCCTTCCAGTATCTGAAGGGGCCTATAGGGATGCTGGAGAGGGACTCTTCATTAGAGACTGTAGTAACAGGACAAGGGGTAATAGGTTAAAACTTAACCAGGGGAAGTTTAGGTTGGATATAAGAAGGAAATTCTTTCCTGTTAGGGTGGTGAGGCACTGGAATAGGTTGCACAGGGAGGTTGTGAATGCTCCATCCCTGGCAGTGTTCAAGGCCAGGTTGGACGAGGCCTTGGGTGATATGATTTAGTGTAGGGTGTCCCTGCCCATGGCAGGGGGTTGGAACTAGATGATCTTAAGGTCCTTTCCAACCCTAACGATTCTATGATTCTATGATTCTATATATCACCGAACACAAAATCAATTATAATTTCCTCATCTATACAGATTCACCTAATGGTACCGAGTGTTTCACTAATGCCTTCAGAACCATTTGTGAAATAATTAGAAATTAAACTTATATTTAAAATGTAGCACTGTTCACACATAACGTAAAAATGGACTTTCAGGGCAAGATGCAGCTTCACCTGGTATGCCAGGAATTTACTCCACAGCAGTTCCTCTGGCAACCTTGGAGAATGAAGCAGAGTGGAGATTCTGTGGCCACACTGTCCTAATACCAGCAGAGATGGGAACTAGGTGGTACTAAAAAATTATAAGCTGCATACTTGCTACCTTGAGCCAACAGTCTGTCATCTGTCATCTTTTGACAAAATATTGTCTTTTGTGCAAACTTTGCTTCATTATAATGCATTTTAATATAAAAACACACCTCCACTTCCAATGCTACCTGCCTCCAAAGTGAGACCACCCCTCTTTGGGTTTGCTTTTTTAATTCTTTGTGGTATATACCTTTAAAAGCCAAGCGAGAGAATTTTACACCAACAATAATAAATATCAATACACCAAAATACACCAAAAATAATAGCATGCATGACTAGTCACTCAAGCTCCACCTTGAAGATGAAAAGTAGTATAAAATGGCCTAAGGAAGGGAGAATATTAGGGAAGACATCATTGTGGACAAGTTGAGGAAGATTTCATCAGCAGATTACCCTTGACTCCTGGGACTGGTCGACAGGCTAGACCTTTCCTACCCCCATAGGGACACCTTCGGGTAAGACTTGTACTGTCTTCCCTGGGAAAATTAGGAATCTCTATATAGAGTTACTTTTCACTTTTACATTTATATTTTAAAGCCAGGCTGTGTTATTCCTAAATTGCATAACCTATTATTTGCACATGCTTTTTCAGACAGTGTATTTATCATTGGCAATCCACAAGAACCTGTATCTGTTGCTTCAGTAAACGGCACGGGTTAAGTAATAGTTTTCTCATCGCAATAGTTTCCTTATTGAATGTGACCAAATCCTTCACTCTGGCCATGCTAGCTCATGAGCACAATTAGGCTGAAGGTGCAGTGCGCTATTAGGACATCCAGAATAGTGATTGTTCAATATCGGTGTTCAAGGCCAGGCTGGACAGAGCCTTGGGTGACATGGTTTAGTGTGAGGTGTCCCTGCCCATGGCAGGGGTGTTGGAACTAGATGATCTTAAGGTCCTTTCCAACCCTAACTATTCTATGATCATATGATTCTGTGATTCTATATCAAACACGACCAGACTAATAGTGGCAGATGGGCATCACTCAGAATCTAATCTCAGTCGCACCCAGCCCCTCTAATATCTGAGGACCAACTGGAATGCAAGGGGATTTATTTTCTTTCAAATTGTCTTGCCTTTTAACGCAATACCATGTCAGTCCTTTTGTCTATCAGGACACATCACCATCACTTTGGCAACAGTTCCAAATAAATCACATCAAATATTACTGTTAAAAAACAGTCAGTAGTCCTCCACAAATTTATTCTACTGCTTAGCTTTCTATTCCTTATACACGTTACATAAGCCTCCCATTTTAAAACGTTATTATCACCTCCTCCCCTGTGTAGTACAATATCAGACTTTACTGATCTCTGCAGTACAATTTAGACCCGGCTTTCTGTGAGCATAAAGGGCTTTTAATATCTCTAAGCAGAGAGATGTTTTTATCGTATCTGCCATCATTTCAGGTTTATCTATCACTTAAAGTTGCTCAGCATTTCCATAAAATTTCAGGTGAAACCCTGTTCTATAACACATCTACCATGACTGCCAGTTTTAATTGCTTTATTGAAACCAGATTTATTATGCACTCTAGCTCTTTTGTTTATATTCATACAGCAGAGGATACAATGACCTCTGCAATGAGAGACAAGACAATCCAAGTGAGTACTTTACGATACTGTCTTCTGCAAAGCAGGTGTGCTATATTGCTACACAAACAGGTTGTAATGGAAACCATTGCTCACCTTCATAAACAGAAACACAAGGTAGTAAATAAATTCCATTATTATTGGGCTTGCGACCTCAGTCTTTAATTTACTACACTAGTAACCCACCAGTGAGCTAGAGAAATACTTCCATCAAATCAATTCATGTTAATCAGAAGCAGTGGTCTCCTTTGGAAAAGCATCATTTTAAATCTCAAATTTTATCAATGAACCCTTCATAGTATCATATAGGACCATGTAATATAGTCCTCAGGATATTCAGTCTACAAAGCTTTATGCAATTTTAAAACAGTGAAAGTGTTAAGTTAAATCACAGAAGAATGCCATGACATTACCATGCTGCACAGAGAAGCAGAATAGAAATACAACCACCCTCTTCCTCTTCTGCTGGAAATGTTACAGAATGTGCCAGTTTCACAGGAGATTAGGCAAAAACCAGGACTTACTGTATTACCAAAATATACTGAATTCCTGTTCTGTGAATGGAAAGCCTCAAGGCTAAATACTGTCTGCAGGAGCACAACAGAGAGCAGGGCCATTTATATCTCACTGATCCTTCACCCCAGCCTTGGCTCTGTCGATGGGCTGCTATAATTAATCAAAATCCCAGAGGAGCACTGTGCTAGACAAGGTAAGTACAGCCTGTGCCCTTAGGCTACTCCTCTCCTCTGGCATGGCATGACCCTCTTTCCTGGCCTAACTGTGTCTGTCAGGAACTGGACATTATTGCTTCCCTTTGGTGTGGTACAAAGCGGTAAATAGAATTTCTCTACAGAAATGGAGAACAAAAATTTTCTGGGATAGCATCATCTTAGAAACATTCAATTAGGATAAGAAAATCTGTTCTAGGAGAAATTCTGATGTGGAAAGGTAGAAAAGCTCACTAATTTGTTATAAAAATAAATAATCGATACATACACATTTCTGTTGAAAGACCAGATACTATTAGTGCTCCCTTTCTCTATTTATTACAAAATTGTCTCAGAACAATAACAGTAAACTAAATACTACAGCAATAAGCTTCTCAAAAGGTAACATGCAAATAAGGTTTTTAAATAAAGTTAATATTTGATTACATTATTTATTCATCATCTATGACCCACCCTTCTGGGGAAACATTAGCTCCTTATTAATCAAAAATTACTTCCTCTTTGAATGCAAACCACATTAGCACTCCAAAGGGACATTTTTCCTTTTGCTTTTCAGTATTTTTCTGTTTAATTTAGTATTTGCTATGCTTATTTTTTAAAACATCATCAAGCCTGTATTTATTTTCAAAAGAGTGAGTGAAGGGTGAGAATTTTGGCACCATCAATTGAGAGATAGAAAGGGTTATGTATGAAATAGGATTACACCATGCCTTCTTACAGCTCTTAAAGAGGGTAGATGAGTAACATCTGACCTATACATGTAGACTTTCTGATTTTTAAGTGAAGAATTTTCTTAATGATAATTAACACCTTCTCCTCTAAGCTAGCTAATATTGTTTTCCTACTTTACAAAAGAATCACAGAACAGTTTGGGTTGGAAAGGACCTTTAAAGTTTATCTAGTTCAACCCCCTGCAAAGAGCAGGGACATCTTCAACTAGACCAGACTGCTCAAAGCCCTGTCCAACTTGACCTTGAACATTTCCAGGGACGGGGGGTCTACCACCTCTTTAGGCAACCTGTTCCAGTGTTACACCACCCTCACAAAAAATGTCTTCCTTAGATCTAGTCTAAATCTACCCCCCTTTAGCTTAAAACCATTGCTCATCCTATTGCAACAGGCCCTGCTAAAAAATCTGACCCCGTCTTTCCGATAAGCCCCCTTTGAGCACAGAAAGGTCACAATAAGGTCTCACCAGAGCCTTCTCTTCTCCAGGCTGAACAACCTCTGCTCTCTCAGGCTTTCCTCATAGGAGAGGTGCTCCAGCTCTCTGATCATTTTTGTGGCCCTCCTCTGCTTGCTTGTGGACTTGCTCCAACAAAGTCCACACCCTTCCAATGTTGGAGGACCCTGAACTGGAAGCAGTACCCTACGTGGGGTCCCAGGAGAGTGGAGTAGAGGGGGAAAACAACCACCCTCAACCTGCCGCTTACACTTATTTGGATGCAGCTCAGGATAAGGTTGGCTTTCTGGGCTGTGAGTGCACATTGCTGGCTCATGTCCAGCTTTTCATTCACCAGTACCCCAAGTCCTTTCCCCACAGGGCTACTCTCAATCCCTTCATCTCCCAGCCTGCACTGATACCAGGGGTTTCCCTAACCCAGGTGCAGGGCCTTCCGCTTGGCATTGTTGAACCTCATGAGATTCACATGGACCCACTTCTCAAGCTTGTCCAGGTCCCTGTGAATGACATCCCTCCCCTCAGGTACATCATCTACAACTTGCTGAGGGAGCACTCAATACCATTGTCTATGTTGTTGATGAAGATATTAAACAGTACCAGTCCCAGTAAGGACCCCTGAAGCACTAGTCACTGATCTTCAAGAATGAAACAGGGGAAGACTAAAAGACAAAATAAATGACACAGGAAGCAAGGCAGTCTGGCCCTCAATGGCAGGCCACAGCTTCCACGAGTGGCTAGGGAAGAGGGAGAGAAGGATGAAGGGAGGGAAGGAAGGAAGGATGGAGGGAAGAAGGAAGATATTTGCCCAACAGGTGCCGCAGTCCAAGGATCCCACTGCACACAGCAACCCCATGGACTGCATGTGTGGCTGAGACAGAGCTCCTTTTGCAAGTCAAAATTGAACAATATAAACACTGAGATTTCAACAGCATTTAAGGACACATTTCTTCCTCTACACTTACCATATAAACATGACAGACTTTAGTAAGTTAATACAGGCTAATAAGATTCTACTACAAGCTTAAGAAAAAATTAAAATAGACATTCTATCCTTGATGATAAAAGAAAATACACATCTTCAGGTCCTTGCTGGACTGGAGACACTATTATCAGTCAGGTTTTTATAGACTAGGAAATAAAAAAGTATTCACTCCTTCACCAAGACATTTGAAGGATTTCAGTTGCCTGCAGGTCTGAACAACCAATTCCCTTTGCTGTAGTAAAATCCCGCCCAGTGCTGCTTTTGTTTTGCTTCTTTAATATTTATTAGTTGTTTTAATTATTATGACTGAGGAACCTGTGTAGGAGGAGCTGTGTATGATGAGATAAAAGATGGTAAGGTAAGGCCTTGTTAACTCATTAACACATTAGCAACAATAGAGGCAAATAATACAAGGGGGTGACACTTAAAACCAAACTGTGGTAATATTTCACAGTAAATTAATATTGGTTTATAACTCCTTAAAGCATGAGAGAAGAAAAAAGTATTTGGAATTACCAAGTAAAACATTTAAGTAAAACACTGAATTCTCTATATAGTTACCCCCCTACAAAATGTCACAGCATACACTCCAGTACATTTCCATGCCCTAGACTTACACGCTGTTGGACAACTTTTTGTATTTTTAATACAGTAGGAGGCAGTTAACAAAGCAATCATTTCTTTTTTATTTACTCATTATTATTATATACTCATTACCGTCAATAAGCATTTAAAACATCTTTATAAACACTGGGTTTCTTCAGAAACTGTAGAAAACTAGTAATTATTACTAAAATGGCTTGAAAGCAAATAGATTTCATAACAAAATGAATTTTTGTTATTAATGTATTAATGGATGTAGACTTATAATGTTTTTATTTCTGAAATATTTTATTTGCACATTTCCATAAATACCATTCACAGCATGTTTGGAATTACTACATCCTTAAATGCAATGCTGTGTGTTAGCCACATCCATTCTGTCCATCCTTCTACATACTAAAGAAATATAAATGCTTTCTGCCTTCAGTGTTTGGAACACTTTGTACTTAGATGGCAATATTAAATTCACAGTCACACAGCTGACATTTCATTCTCAGGCGTTGGTCATAGACAACCCATGTACCTAAAGCCAGCTCTGGTGTTCTGGAGCTCTGTTTGTTAGCTTTTCTCCTCCTTGTTAAAACAAGTGTTTGGTTAATTTTGCCTGTTTCTGTATTTGCAGTCAAATTGTAAGCACCAAGGAATGGATATCCTCTGTTATGTTAAAGAAAAGAAGAAAAAAATCCAACCTATATTTCATCACACATTTTCTGAAATTCCAAATTTCTAATACTGTTACTAATACTTAACACCCACTGAACAGCTGACAAAGGAGACACCTGTTGCTAGTCCATATAACTAACGTGCTACCAGAGGAATTAGTGGTTGCTGGGCATAAGTAGAAAAGAAAATTTCTATATTTATTTAAATTATGTGACATTATCTGTGGGTTTTTAACAAAAAAAAAATTAAAGTTGACTTTATCCAAAACAGATTTGAGAGTACATACTTTCCTTGTATTTTATGTCTGTCCATACATGTGTAAAACTAGGGAATGCGGTCATTTTAATGAATGTCTTCAGACAACAGATTATTTTAGTTTCTTGCAAGCACAACACAAAATTAAGATATCCTCTGTATGCATATGAGTATTATGGATGTTTTGAATGCACAACTTTCCAATATGGTATCTGGAATAAACTCAGGAAAAAACGTTAATAGACTGTGGTAGAGGTTGAAATGTTTCACTATCTGTTCTGAATTCTTTCCCATAATGAATTTGCTGAACCTCTCATCAAATTAACTGTACTTTTCTTGAACTGTTCTGTGCTTGCTTTTCAAACATTTTATTCCTTACTCCTGGAACATATCACTCAAAAAGTTTAAGACTTTCTCTGTAAGTTCCATATTTAAGCTACTCTTATCTACTGATACACGCTCCAGAACATTTGATCCTCTGATAGAAATTTTAGCCGTCAGGTTTAACATTACAGTAGGGATCACAACCAGCAATTTTCTTAACTATAAACTGCCAGATTTCTGAAGAATTATGTTATGAAAGCACCTCTTCAGGGTATTCACCCAAAAATGTGTGTAAGCATAAACCTTAAGGAAAAGATGTTGTCAAATTTTCAACATGTAATAACTTCCCTATATTCTTATCAACAAAACCCATTGGCAAATAACTGCTTCTGCTTGGTAACTTATGTCATGTAGGCAGATGCATAAGTTAGCTGTGAACAAGCAATATGAATTGCACCCTGATCCAGAAAAATACAAGTCATTCCTACAACTTTTTCTCATTTCCTGTTTTCTATTACTCACTCTCCTCATGTCTAATAGACTTTAGTGTTCTTGCATTAGGGCTGAACAGCTGAAACCCTCAAGATTTAGGAATACAGATTGGATTTTTATGATAAGCGATTTCTACATATCTGTTTGTCATTTGCTTTTATTTGCAATTCAGAAATATTATGTCAGAAATGTTTAAGAAAATAAATACCTGGACTGGATAAGCACACAGCTCAATAGCAGATTATATTCTAGGCCAGCTCCAATATATCACATTGACAGCCTCATGAGGTGCTGGCAAAACAAAGCTAAAAATAAGTGCTGTAAAGTTCTAGAAAGGAAGCCCGAACCATACACCTTTACTCCCGTTCCTTTCTTCCTTTATCCCCCTCTCCCCCAAATACCTCTAAACACCTTTCCCTTTTTTCTAGACAAAGTGTTCTGTTTTCCCCTGTCATCACTGACTGGCTTGGTTAATTTAGAACATGACTGCTTCCTATGCCAACACATTCAGGGATTCCTGTGACAAAAGGCTCATAAATCTGTTCACTTTCTTTGTCTGCGTCATTACAGCATGCTACAACATTCTGCTGACGAACATTGAGGTCTTGCACATTCTTTTAACGAAGGAAAAATGTGGCTGATCTTCATTTTCCTAATATACTTAACCTCCAACACTATGGATACATACTGGCTTCCTTATAAACCAGTAACGCCAGAAAAGAGAGTGCTGGAGGACACATGTACAACTGAAAAAGAGTAAGGGAGAACGTTCTTCAAAAATAAATAAAGAAAAAAACAAACACGTGATGAAGTTGAGGATGGTTTCATTATATAACAAAGGAGAATGGGTAGACTGATATTTGTGTTACAAGAATATTGAAGACATGTGGGCTGCATGTTAGTGTAAGGCTTTAGGGTTTGTAGGTTCAAACTGAACTAGCAACTGGAAGATTCCTCAGCTAAAATTTGCATGAGGTACCTCTGCTTTCCACAAAATGTATGATTCTATATTGCACATAATGTTTGCAGGCTGTATGAGACAATCGTATATCACAATCTTCAGTCTGGCAACTGTTGTTTTTTTCTTTACCTCTTCCAGCTATCAGCCCAACTGGCTTCCTGGACTACTGTCATACTTAACGTTTCTAAAATTAAGACTAAAAAGTAATCATGAACTTTCAATATTTTTTTAATCAAGAAAATACAAAGTCCAAACTTAATAATCATTCAATACCAATGAAATCAGTAAAAGACAATGACATATAAAGATACAGAAGAGAAGCAACAAGCACACCACATTTATCCTTGCAGGAGCCCCATTATAGTCAGCTTAGTTAAACCACTCCATCTTGTACAGCACCTAAACATTTCAGAAAGAGAGCTTAAAATTCTCAGATAAAAACCTTCAGTTTGAAAGCATATACATTTAGGTGCAGTAAAGAGTTCCCTAGCAATGCACTCTCATCAATAGAAATAATCTGAGCTTGCAAATAAACTTTGTATCTTTCTCACACAAACCATGAGGCAAAAGAGAGCATTAAAGAAGTTTTCTAAGCTGCTCACGTACAACAGAGCTTATACTGAGAAAAGGAATTAGGAAATGAATTTACAAAGAAGTTACTCAGCACTACTCTGAGTTACGTTAAGTCCCTCATCTCCTTCCTTTCTTGGCTTCACTAAATTATTAACAGAAACATCCAGTGCCAGATCACCAAACCAAGAATACATACTGGAAAGAAAAACCGCAAAAAGAGAGGCTGCTAGAGTAAAATTAGAGAAGCACAGCTGTTGTGTATACAAATGTACGTGTATTAAAAATATACATATCACATTCATGCATCCACGCATGCACCCCTACGTGGAATAACTAGCACTCACATAAGGGGAAGCACAGATGTGCACGAAGCACAAGACTGCAGCTATATAACGCAGTTGTGCAGTGGCACAGTTATCCATTTTGAGTGCTAACACAGTCATGTAAATATTTTGCAGTTACAGTAGATAACAAAACATAGCAACTGCAAAGTAAGACCATGCTCCTGGACCAATACTGCTTATACACCAAGGTTCATAAACAATTTCCCCTGTTGTATAAATAGATTTGTGCAGCACAAACACCTGCAGCAGGGTCGAGTAAGCACTGGAATGGGCACTTGTCCAACGGCTGGGGACTTGACAGTTTTTTGACATATGAAGCACCAGATATTGCAGGCAGCAGGGATTGCTCTCAGCGACGATTGTAAGTTGAAGGAAAAACCAAGCCAGTCAAAAATATCCTCCATGGGCTTACACACACACACGCCCAGGTGACAGGCAGAAATCATAACTAAATAATCTGAAATCAATATATGTCCTTGGTCATAAAGAGAAAACAGTCTCTAGGAGTGTAGTGGTAACTCAGATGAAATTGTTTTAAAACTGTTAAATGAATTTTGAAGCTTCTGGTTTATAGTATTTAAATGCATTCAGAAAATAACTGTTGTTCACTTGGGTGACCAAAAGGTACATAACAATTGGGAAGTAACAGAAGCATTTAAAAAAATATTCCTATTCTGAAAATTCCGATAAGCCACCTGAAATCTGAGCACCACCTAATTTGTTACTTTTTTTAAATAGTTTGTTTTCTTGTTACCATCATCAATTAGCAAAGGTTCTATGGAAAGGAAGTTCAGCACAGCATTATTTGGGACAGCACATAATACAAATCACAGTTATGTTTCAATGTGTTGGCAATGCAAAATATTGGCTCTGTGTGTGCACACAAAACATGACACAGGTAATTTTTAATTTGTGAATTAATAACACTTCAGAATAGAGTACAAATTTTTTTGATCAACTAAAGTGAATCTCAGTACTCTATGACAGTTTCATAAATGCACTCATAGAATTTTCCATAGGAAAGAAAGAAAAAGAGGCAGATATTGTCAATTGTACTTATTCCAAAACAATAAGTAGAAATTTAGGGTGGTAAATTTAGTAATGAAGCTGAAGAAAAGCCAATTACGGTCACTCAATTTTCATTTTATTTTATAAAAATTTAAACTTTCACTTGAAATGAACTTAAATAGACAGCCTTCATTGCATGGAGTGCTCCCAGAGGAGCTCAATGCATGACAAAACTAAGGACTTCAAACTCCAGAAAGAAACTTAAAATAGTCTTGACTTGACAGCCATCCTGAATTTGTCCTTATGCTGCTCAGCATGGGTATTGATTACCATCCTTCTCTTAAAAGAACTTTTTTTCAGAGATGTCTCTCCCTCTCTTCCCTGATGACAGAGCCAAGTTGTAGGTGGTTAGAGTTGTCCCTAAGAGGCTTAGCCTCAATTTCAATTTCTATTCAAGAACTCTCTTGAGATGACCTGTACTACTGCTGTCCTTGCATTCTTCTGGAGACACTTCTTGTTCAGTAAGAATTTTCAGGCTGCACAGTTTACCCGTATTTCTTGCTTCTTTTCAGTGCAAACTTGTCAATATTAACGCAGCAGTACTTTCAGAAAGGCTATTCGCTGTCTGTCCTCAGAGTCATGGAACCTGACCTGAATTCCTGACAGCTGAACCCATTAGATAACAGTCAATTTCAGTATGCAAAGCCTGTTCTGAAATATTAGTTCCCAGTTCAGCAGTTTTCATGTTCTGGTCTTCATAAAATAATGTGAAGGCACAGCAGCAAGGTAGGAAAGGTCTCCTCATGGCTTTTCTGTAGGGATTTCATCTAAACCCAGGGGATTTGTCTTCAGAACTCAGGCATATGAATCTGGTGGTACAGAGCTATAAGCCTATTTAATAGCCCATCTGCTCTTCAGAAGGAGGCTTACTTGCAGCTTTGTTCCAAACAATACTGATGAGCCACCAATTTTTCTTTAAATCTTTTGGTTCTCTCTACAAAATATCTTTTGTCATCTTAGAGGATGCCTGAGAACTGAAGGACAACCTTTCTGCTTTTTTCAAATCCACCCATCAAAACATTCTTTTTGTATTTAGATGGAACATACAAGAGTAATTTCCCATTATAAATAGGGGTTAAAAGAGTGAGCTGTCAAGAATCAGCAACATTTTAAAATGTTTGGACATTTTCCTCTCAGTGGTGTATAAATATACGAAGTCATGGGGCCTTGTCTTTGTCTTGTTCATTCTCAATTGGTTTTACATGTATTTCATTTTTAGTCTTTGAAAAAAAACCTGTAACTACTTCCTTATATTCCTAATCCTGCTGCAGGACATCTTGAAAAGTATTAGATCGTATTTGCTATCTTATTCTTAATAAACTGAGAAAGAAAGATTGACATCCTCTAAACACAGATACTTTTATATTAAATATGGAACACTAATTGGCATTAGCTTAAAGGCAAAGGCAAACTAAAAATCAGAACTCCCATTGGTACATGTCATTCTTTTTACATTAGTCTGGTGCTTGTCAGAAAGTCAGTAAGAACTGCTGCAAATTACTGACTTTTTTTAGCAATAATATCAGTACCAAACTGAATAGTTACATAACTTTGTACATATATATATATATATACACACACACTCTTTCCCATAAATATACTGGCTGATTTATACCAGTTTTGACACAGGTGGGTAGCTGTCAATATTTCTTCTTCTAATATATCTCATACTGGCCCATCATTCAAGGATTTAGGTGATAGGGAACAAGATTTATGAACAAAGCAGGTAAGACTCCTGGATTTCAGACTCTCTTGGTGTCGGCTATAAAGTTGTTGGAGAGTCTTAGCCTTGACAATCATTCTTTTCACATAAGCATGTGTAACACTGAAGATCAACCTTGGCCTTTCATGATCCTTATGAATGCTCTCACCACTGGGTCAGTCTCAGTCTCTCAACCCAGATTTCTAAACCTTCAATTTTTAGAAGGAAAATAAAAGGCAAAATAATTCCTCAGGAATTATTGTCATCCCACCTTCCCTTATTTTTTTTTTTTTTTTCTCACTCATACAGTCTTTTTTGTTTTAGTCCTGAGATATAATCAAAACTAGACACTTTTTTAAGTCACATGGATACTGCAAACTGCAGATACCGGAAAAGTGGTTTTGGAAACGTCACTGGGTGGCTGAATCTCAGATTTTTAGTGTTCTAATACTTGTAAAGAGCTGATCTGGAACAGTCCAGCAAAAACACTAGGGACTAGAACCTAGACCGTTAAAAATTCAGACCAGAGAAGCATCATTGTCAGGCTTTCTACTGCTGGGAGTGTGATTAGACACAAACTTGACAGCAGTACTGGCAACAGCTGGAACACTTCTGTTTAAAATTATATACTGCACAGAATGGCATAGTTCTTTGATTGAACATTCTTTATAAAACCCAATGTATGTGTTTATCATAAGGTAATTATATAGTGTGAACATCTATTTGCGTGATGACATCATTCTGCTAACTGTGCTCAAATCCTAAATATATTATCTATGCATTCCTATGTATCTGGATGAATTCATACATGCTCACACATTTATATTAAATTCTGACATATTAATTGCATTAAAAATAAATTTAAATAGCAGTAAAAGTAGTTTAAAATTTTGCACTTTAAAGTGTACTCTTTTGTTTATGATATTAAGTTGTTTGTTTGTTTCTTTGTTCTCATAGATGTGTGGGAGATTCATATTCACTTATTACCCACAAGCAGCATTTCTGTCATCTGTTCCCTGTACTTCTCATCAAGGGACTTATCTTAGCCCCCACAAATCTATTTTACTTCTTACACATCTATTAGAAATTATGGCATGCATCTTAATCAAGAGTATTAAAAGATCTAATGAAAACAATAAAAAATAATTTTTGTATTTTATCACCACTGTTAGATTTCTAATCTAACAAATTATTCTAAGCAACTGTATTTTAACCCTGACTATCTTTTACACATAGACAGTGGACAATGAAAGTAATGCACTCAGAGATAATAGGAAAAAAATACTTTAGTCTATACTGATCAAGGCTACCTACTATTTTTGTAAATATATTGTCATTGCAAAGAAAAACACGTTTAATTTTGGTAATCTCTAGTCAATATGCAACATGCAGTTAAATATTTTCTATTTATTACTCTCCAGATGTGCCATAAACAAGAGACCACATGCAAAACTACAGTCCCCTCTGGCCAGCCCCCCACTGTAAAACAAATATGGCAGGGATGGAAACAGAGGAACTTAACTAACAGGTTTAAGCTTCCAAGAGCAAAGCCTTGCAGGCATACAAGAGGAGGGCTACCCTTGGACCAGACACAATACAGTATGATATTTGGCTTAGAGTACATACTCTACAGGTGTGTCTACACTGTTTTTCTTGTGCAGCTTTAGATACAGCCAAAATTATCTCTCTGCTTTGAGAGTCTCTGTCTCTATTTAGTGTCAGTTCCACAGCTTTCACATTTTCTTATAGAAAATAATTTTGCCTTTTTTTTTTTTTTTTAATAGTTTTCATCTTTCTCTGCTACAGTTCTGGACTTGGCTTCTCACAGCGTATTCCAGCTCTCAACATAGGGACTCAGTCAAGATCCATGGCAGGACTGGAAACCTTGAAAGGGGGCATAGCCAGAAGAGAAGAGCCTGAGGAAAAGAGTGTGATTCCCAGAAAAGTCTGTTTAGTCCTAAAACTGGCAAAACCCTGCCTATAGGTTTGCCAGTTAAATTCTGCTGCTTTGCATGTATACCACTCACCACTCAGCTTTCTGCACCTCCATGGTATAAGATATGAATGCCAAATGGGAAGGGATGACTTAAAGCCTTGCCTTGGACTTTACAGTCCCAGACAGTGGTGGCACTACTGACAGATCTCCTCCAGCAGCATCTCATTCAGAAGCTGTGAGCTCCTACTGCAGACTCCACACTGGGAAAGCAGCATCTGGTCTCTGCAGCAAGCATCTGCTAGAGGCTGCCCAAGAACCTGCCAGTATCACCACAGCTGTCTCCAACAGGAGCAAGAAATATTAGTCCAACATTTAGATCCCATGATGAAACATAGAGTTTCATCACCCTATGAGACTGGAAATGTTGTGTACAGATGCTTCTTACTTTCCTAAGTTTTCACTGGGGCATCTAGAACCTAAGATGGAGAATTACTCTTTTTTGGTAGCCCCAAGCTTTTGTTGCAGCAAGTCAGTCCATACATATTTAAGAACCCTTTTTTAAATCTCAAGCATCACTACCTCAGACAACTCAACTCTGGATTGTTCACCTTGCTATCCAGTCTTATTTATAACCTGAGTGCTACAAAACTATTACTGTGTTCCCTATTCAAAAGCAGATCTGGCATCAAATTCAGTAGTTTTATTCTATTCTCCAGGCAGTGAACACAAACACTGAAACACACTCAGGATATCAAAAAATGTTTTTTTTTTCCCTATGTAGCTTCACTCCAGCTATTGGCTTCTCTTCCTTGGTGTAAAAACGAGGCTGCAGGGTAGAAAAAGAGAGTAAATACTGGGGCCCTTATGCCTGAGAACAGCTGCCAGAAAGCTAGGTTTCAAAGCTTTTGTTTGAGCTCGTGTAGCTATGCGCTGCTTACCTCTAGCCCCGGCAGAGTAAATTTACAAAGAGCAATTCACAAGACTCTCCGAAAACTGAAGTCTGAAGGAATTAAACAGTTCTTCCTCCTTGCCACAATATGATTAGCTGTCTCTGAGGAGTGAGTGACGACGTCCCTCCCACTCAGCAGCTTCCGACTGACATTTCACTAAATAGAACTTGAATCTCAAAGGGTTGATCTGTCAAGTGGATTCAAACCAGAAAAGATCAGGCAGGTTCAGCTTTCCCCTCAGTTGCATCATCGTTTCCAATTTTCACATTTTATGCTTCATGCAAGTGTTAATTATGGAGATAAAAGCCAACTTGCCTTTGCTCATCCATTCTTAGCACGTACACAAAAGGAAAGTAGAAGTACATACAAAATTTGCCAAAAAGAGAAGAGGCTGACTACAGCTTGAGAAAAGTAAAACAGGGCATTAATGGATGCAACACAGATAAATCACCACCATGGTCATCTTCCTCATGTAATATAGTAGGCTTTTGTTATGCAAATTTTCTCTTTGACCAGAGCTTATGTAAAATCAGATTTTGAATTCTATTAGTTTTCCTGCTTTAACTACGAAAGTCATCACAGAAGACAATTTATACCACAGTTTATGGTATCATTGAAAGAACTATGACTTTCGTACAAACAAGAAACTTGGTTTTTCAGTTAGTGTCAAAGCCCCAGAGGTGATTAATTAAGATTATTTTACATTTCTGTGAGCCTCCATCAAATGGAAAGCATTTTAATTACATATAAAGTGATTGATGTAATCAACAGATAAATATTTGAAAGTGGTGTGTTTCCTGTAAAAAAAGATTCATTTACATAGCCAAGCATGTATACACAAAGTGATCAGTACCCACCAGAGTATTTCAAACAACTGCTGGTCGCTAGGTAATCAATTTCATATGGTACTGAAACTCGAGCTGCACATACCCTAGTAAATCCAGCATTCTCAGGAAAAACACTATGTTGGCTATCCAAAAGATAATAAAAATTTCAACAGAAATCTTTTTACATAGATGATCACGAAGGACAGATTTACCAAGAATGAAGTGATACCACCACTATTTAACAAACATGCAGTTACCTCATATTTGTGAGATGCAGGTTTCATTCCCTCCTCTATCTGCCACCTCAGAGAATTCAGACTTACAGGTTGTATCTCTTTTGGGAATTCCCATAAACCCTACCAGAAGAGGCATTTTGGAGTAAGTCTGTTTGACTATTTTCTTAAAGCTCCCACTCTCTGCTCTTGAAACTATCCCACATGTTATAAACAATTACACATTCATTAGAGAATTATAACCTAAACATCAGGCTGGAAGGTTTTTCTCTGATTCTGTGACTTTTCCTACCAACCTAAAAAAAATCCTGCTCCATCATATTCACAGACAAAAAGTTTGTCTGCATGGTAGAATGATGAAGGAATGAGATCATCTGTCCCAACTTTCATTTAGCATAATCTTGTTAACATAAGTAAGACTGGCAATGAAGACACAGTAGCATCAGCTTTCATATGCACTTACAAAGACATAAAATAGGTACCCTGATGCATAGATGAAAACATATCATGCCACATTCTCACTAACTTTATTCAGGATGTTAGCTAGAAGTATATGTCTATCATACATAAGCTTTTTATAGCATATCCATAAAAGAGCCCTTTTTTCTAAGTGGAATATCTGGAAGTAGTCAGCTCACTAATACCTGTTCACAAGCAATGAAAAAATTCCTAAGAAATAACGTAGTATGTTTTGGAAACAAAAGACAGGATGTTATGGAGTTAGGTGGGCAATGAGTCCAGCTTTCACAAAAAAAAAAGAAACAGGCATAATATTTCATATGAAGATGAAAGGAAGCTTAAGTGGCCATATCCTGAGCGCTAGAACAGTGAAAACAAATTTCTTTCTGAAATTTCTCAAATGTATGTACACATCTTTATATATGTGTGTGTGTTTTTACCCCAGTGGCCACCTAGATTATTTAGAATAAATGAAGGCAAGTAGTTTTCTCTAGTTAACCACTAAGGTAACCTAGGTTCCAGTGTGGGGTTATTTTTCATGTGAGGAAAGCAAACATGGTTTTGGCAAAAATGTTTTTGCATAAAGCACAGAAGAAAGGCTGAGAAAGACATTTCCCTACCCTCCCCCCCCCCCCGTTTGTTAATCTCATGTATGGCAGGGGCAGACTGCCCTGTCACAGCTCGGCATGAAAAAGTTACCCAAATGGAATAAGTGGTGTTCTAGAAAGTGCTGTAGTAGCTGGCATACAGTTTGTAAACACCGTAAATTTCTATGAGTCTATTGCCTCCATGGATTTCTCAAGGCAAAAGTGCCAAACAAGGATCTTTTGGGGACTGCATAGCTTTAGAAGAACCTTTACAATTTGCTGTGCCTGAACTGCACTGACTCTCCAAATATGCAATACACTGGACACTGCTTGTGGGAATACTGGATAAAGCTGACATTCTTCCACTCCAGAAAAACAACCACCTTTCTTAAAGAAGTAGCAGTAATAAGAAAAATACCATCCCTTTATTGCTCTACCTTTGTCTGTTGTTAAACCAGTACAGTTTGATACTCTGGTCTTTATTTATCTTTTAAAAAACATCATGCTGCACTTCAGTAATGTACCGTTATCAGTGAAGATAGAATGATATTAGCAGAGGGTAAAAATTGCAATTTGACTTTTCTTTGCACTTGTGGATATTACATACTGCTAACAACGTTTTGCTTTACTAAAAGGAACATATCAAGAGAAGAATTAGCTCTGACTTCCAGGCTGAAAGCTGGGGAACTGCTGAAGCTGTGCATTCACCAATTCCCCTGAAAAAGCTGATCAGAAAACAATTCTTTTCAACATGCTCTGTAATATACATTATGCCCACACAAGGTATGCGTCACATTAAGGTTAATTTTAAAGCAAATATAGTTACGCTATATTAAGCTAAAATGTTATTTTAATAAACTAAAGCATGAAAAGTATTGGGGGGTGCAGGAAGAAGTTTTGAAGAATCTCACAATTTTACTCCAAGAGCAAGGCCAAAGGCTTTTCCTTCATGCAGAAGACCACAATGGGCACAGGTTCCATGCTGATCCTAGCAGATGAGGCTTTAACTGATTTGGGCCACCAAGATTAGAGAAAAGCCATGTGTAATAACTCAGAATCATCTTTTCCTTTGGTTCAGATGGTACAGGTAGCTTTTACAAAGCAGAAACTTTGAAAAGTACACAGATACGTATGTGTATGTGTGTATACACATGTATCTATGAATGGCTTTAAAATGACACAGGGGAGATTTAGATAAGATTTTAGGAAGAAGTTCTTCTCTCTGAGGGTGGTAAGACACTGGCACAGGTTGCCTAGAGAAGCTGCGGCTGCCCCATCCTTGCTAGTGCTCAAGGCCAGGTTGGATGGGGCTTGGAGAAACCTGGTCTAGGGGAAGATATCCCTGACCATGGCAGCGGGTTGGAAATGGATGAGCTTCAAGGTCCCTTCCAACCTAAATCAGTCTGTGATTCTGTGATACACACAGATATAGATAGATAGATAGATAGATAGATAGATAGATAGATAGATAGACAGATAGATAATCATAGAATAGTTAGGGTTGGAAAGGACCTTAAGATCATCTAGTTCCAACCCCCCTGCCATGGGCAAGGACACCTCACACTAAATCATCTCACCCAAGGCTTCATCCAACCTGGTCTTAAACACTGCCAGAGATGGAGCATTCACAACCTCCCTGGGCAACCCATTCCAGCGCCTCACCACCCTAACAGGAAAGAATTTCCTTCTTATATCCAACCTAAACTTCCCCTGGTTAAGTTTTAACCCATTACCCCTTTGTCCTATCACTACAGTCCCTAATGAAGAGTCCCTCTCCAGCATCCCTATAGGCCCCCTTCAGATACTGGAAGGCTGCTCTGAGGTCTCCACACAGCCTTCTCTTCTCCTGCCTGAACAGCCCCAACTTCCTCAGCCTGTCTTCATACGGGAGGTGCTCCAGTCCCCTGATCATCCTCGTGGCTCTCCTCTGGACTTGTTCCAACAGTTCCATGTCCTTTTTATGTTGAGGACACCAGAACTGCACACAATACTCCAAGTGAGGTCTTACAAGAGCAGAGTAGAGGGGCAGGATCACCTCCTTCAACCTGCTGGTCACATTCCTTTTGATGCAGCCCAGGATACGGTTGGCTTTCTGGGCTGCAAGCGCACACTGAAGCCGGCTCATGTTCAGTTTCTCATCAGCCAACACCCCCAAGTCCTTCTCTGCAGGGCTGCTCTGAATCTCTTCCCTGCCCAACCTGTAGCTGTGCCTGGGATTGCTCCGACCCAGGTGTAGGACCTTGCACTTGGCATGGTTAAACTTCATGAGGTTGGCATCAGCCCACCTCACAAGCGTGTCAAGGTCCCTCTGGATGGCATTCCTTCCCTCCAGGGTATCAACCGAACCACACAGCTTGGTGTCATCGGCAAACTTGCTGAGGGCGCACTCAATCCCACTGTCCATGTCAGCAACAAAGATGTTGAACAAGACCGGTCCCAACACTGATCCCTGAGGGACACCACTCGTTACTGGTCTCCAGCTGGACATTGAGCCATTGATGACAACTCTTTGTGTGCGGCCATCCAGCCAGTTCTTTATCCACCGAGTGGTCCATCCATCAAATTGATGTCGCTCCAGTTTAGAGACAAGGATGTCATGTGGGACAGTGTCGAACGCTTTGCACAAGTCCAAATAGATAACATCAACTGCTCTACCCCTGTCCATCAGTTCTGTAGCCCCATCATAGGCCACCAAATTGGTCAGGCAGGATTTCCCCTTCGTGAAGCCATGCTGGCTGTCACCAAGCACCTTGTTGATCTTCATGTGCCTTAGCATGCCTTCCAGGAGAATCTGCTCCCAGATTTTGCCAGGCACAAAGGTGAGACAGACTGGTCTGTAATTCCCCGGGCCATCCTTTTTCCCATTCTTGAAAATGGGGGTTATATTTCCCTTTTTCTAGTCATCGGGAACTTCACCTGACTGCCATGATTTTTCAAATATGATGGCCAGTGGCTTAGCAACTTCATTTGCCAGCTCCTTCAGGACCTGCGCATGGATCTCATCAGGTCCCATGGACTTGGGCATGTTCAGATTTTTAAGATGGTCTCGAACCAGATCCTCTCCTACAGTGGGTCCAAGGTCTTCATTCTCACAGTCCCTGCATCTGCCTTCTAAGACTTGGGTGGTGTGGTCAGAGCTTTTGCCAGTGAAGACCGAAGCAAAGAAGTCATTGAGAACCTCAGCCTTCTCCAAATCCTGTGTAGCCAGTTCTCCCGAGAGCTTCCTGAGGGCACCTACGTTGCCCCTAGTCTGTTTTTTATTTGTTATGTACCTATAGAATCCCTTCCTGTTATCCTTAACATCCCTATATATATAGGACATAAATGTCTGACACTCTTAACATTCATCAAGAAACTGGTGTCTCCAAGGTCATATAGTGTCGTGGTTTAAACCCAGCCAGACAGCTAGCTCACTCACTCCCCCCCCCCCCCCCCACTTTCTTTCCCTCCCCCTACTCCCAGAGGGACAGAGAGGAGAATCAAAAGAATGCAACTCCCACGGGTTGAGATAAGAACAGTTTAGTAACTAAGGTATAACACAAATCACTACTGCTACCACCAATAATAATAATGATAAAGGAAATAACAAGGGAAGAGAATACAACACCTCAGCACCAGCAGACCGATAACTCGCCCCCCCAACCTGACCAAGCACCGACCGATACCTCCTCCAACCCTGCAGTCCACCAGCCCTCCCGGGTAACTCCCAGTTACATTCTGGGCATGACGTGCTGCGGTATGGAATACCTCTTTGGTCAGTTTGGGTCAGGTGTCCTGTCTCTGCTTCCTCCCGGCTTCTCCTCCTCCCTGGCAGAGCATGAGCCTCACAAAGTCCTTGGCCAAACCAAAACATCCTTGTTATCAGCTCTGTTCCCAGGCCGAAAGTCAAAACACAGCACTGCACCAGCTACCAAGAAGGAGGAAAATGACTGCTACTGCTGAACCCAGGACATACAGCTTCTCCATTTCTCCCCAGGTTTCGAAAGTAATCATTCCCTAAATCTCATTTTATCTCGTTGTAGCTTAAGTTTACTGTGCTAACACAACTTTAGCCATCAGCTGCTATTTGACTGACATTTTATAAACACATTCAGTGAGATTTTATATCTTGTGTTAATTCTTAATGGCTACAAGTACTGAATAGAGATTACAGCCTTCAAAGTTTGAAATAATACCTGCAGTGCCTGTACAGGCTATCTCCTCCAGGATATCCATATGGGATACTCTACTGCAATTGATTTTAATTTTACAAGCCATATTACTTCACCTGGAAAAGCCGCTATCAGACATAATAGGAGAAAATTGTGTCTAAATAAATTAATAATAATAATAATAATAATAATAATAATAAAAAAAACCACAGCCTTGATGAACGTCTGAAGTGGCATAAATGTATTTATTTTTACTTGGGAGAAATGCTGCTCCTTCATGTAGGAAATTTCTAACTGATTTTGCATAAGTACAGTGTGAACACAGAAGCTTTGCAGGGCTTTACAGGGTGCTAAACACTATGACACAATTTTTTGACATTTACAGAAGCCTTTGTAATCCCTTAGCTAGCTAGATGAGAGAGAAAAAGAAGAGGAAAAACAACAACCACCAAAAAAACTACAGTCTGAAATTTTGTTTTATTCTTGATATATTCCTGGTGATTGGCTTTTACTCAGATTCATTACCAAGGCATGACAGACTGTGCTATTAAAAATGAAGCTCGTCTTCTTATATAGAATATGCACAAGCTGTATGTTTGCCCAGAAAGCCTTGCTGTTCCCTAGCTTCCAGCTTGCAAAATGGGAAGTGCAGTTTTTAGTTACTGTTTGAATTACTACTACTAAGATGGAACAATTTGCAAAACAATACCAAGCACCACATTTTTTACTAATTTCACTAATGCAAGCCATTAGTAAATGCTGCCTTAGGTTTTTTGCCTGTCTCTGATACCTCTCAAGAAAACATTACAAATTAATGAAGAATATCATGTGAGAAGGATTTATAAATTGCTAAATTAAAGAAAAAAAACACCTGCTTTGAAGATGGGGAGTAAAGGCTGGCCTGCTGGAAACCAACCTTGAGTACCATATAAAATGGTAAATTCTTGATAAGCTTTTTTTGCATACCTCAAAATTAGTATGAGAAAAACACTTCTGATAGCAATCACAATAACTTACTGATAACTTACAGGCTTCTTTAGTCAACCCAGATGTCCTTCACTAGATTTCAAGGGCTCTTCCTAGGAATACTGAGATACTCATGTGTAGCTTGCTTACTAGCAGGTACCGCCTACCATCAGAGAGTAATAGCAGATCTGCTTTTTTTTAGGTTTTTAGGTATGCAAAAAAAGTGCAAATATTTCCTCTGCAAGTTGCGTTTTAAAGTTCAATAACTTCCAGAAATTAATAAAAACAGACTGGTGGAAAAATCTACTATTTCCATTCTGCAATGAAATATTTATTGTGATTTTTGCCCTTTCAACTTAAGAATTTGTATGCTAATGCACTGTAGCTACCTGAAGCATATTTTCTCTCCAGACATCCAAAACCAGCAGTTACCTGTCATGCATCTTCTCCACTTTGTTATGAAGATTTCCCAAAGAAATCTATAGCACTGTTCCCATGGACTGACAAAAGAGAAATCCTGAAGGTGACTCATCCTCCTTACTTAATTAAAAGAATCAAGTGAGTTTATCAGTTGGTTCTTTGCTGGATAGTTTTATAATGAGGGCGGTTCATATGCAAGGCATGCTGGAATTAAATTGGGGGGGGGGAACAGAATGTGAAAAGGAAAACTGTAAAAACAATATGAAAGTTTTGGAGAAAAAGTACTTGCTTTATATTCCTGACTATATAGAGGATGAAATACAACACAGCAAGCTGTAATGATAATTTCAGCTGGAAAGAATACGGATTTACTTACTTCTCACCTACACAAGTGGAACATAAAAAAACACCAATTGGCAACTAGAATATGAATTATTATCTATGTAGATTTAGCTAAGGTGAGATAAATAGGCTGCCAGAAGAAAAGGGGGAAAGATGAGGTTTCTGAAAGGAAAAAACTTCTCAAACCATGTCATATCCCTTGAAAATAAGGATTTTCACGAAGCCATTGTTTTACTCAATAAAAAAAAAGAATATCAAGGTATTCAGGATATCCCATCATGTAGTACCTTTCAATAAGAAGAAAACCAGTGCTCTGTGAGAGTCATTAGGGAAACGGTGGGAATTCAAGGCAGCAATTTGCACAGAGAGGCTAGAGGGAGCAATGAGCACACATGAAGTATTTCACAACAGCTCCAATCATGACAGAAGCAATTCCAAATTACTGCGCCTGTGTTCAGACAGATGGAAATAGATTTTGATTTCTCACCAAAATTTCAAGGCTTAAGCTTGAAGAGAAAAAACAGAATACTAATTTACTGCCTCTGATTCTACCACCCAACTACAACACCAATCCCTCATTACTTTATTTGCTCATTTACCCTCAGATACAGAGAGCTGCCATTTCTGCAGAAACACCATAGCCCCACTGGGTAAACCACAAGGCAATGTCCCAAGAGCTTTTGCAAACACTGGGTAGTCACTGGGCACAGTAGATAGTAACTCCTTGAGGACAGCATGAACACCTCGTTCAGGTTAACTAAGGAAAATAATGAGCAAGCTAATGGAGGAAGAACAGCGTACGTATGTACTTCAACTCTTAAATCTGCAACACGGAAGTGGAACTCACATCAGCCAAAGCATATCTGTACAACAGTTTTGCAGTTTGAAAGAAAAAGCAATCATTCACTTCTGTCTTATTAATGCTGAATGCCATTACTTGATTTGCTGATTGATGAAAGGATTAAGCCCTAAAGGTATAAGGAGTTATAAACCTCACTTTATTAAAGGGCAAAACCAGTAAGTTTAGCATTTACTAGATATTTTTCCCATGTGGGGAATAAGCCCATACTCATCCTACTGAGCTAAGGAGAGTTTATGTCACATATGCTCAAGAGAAATCACTCAACTTTACCCAATGATAATGAATTATGAGTCTGGTCTAAGATTTAGATTAGATATTTGGAAAAAATTCTTTATTGTGATAATGGTGAGACACTGTAACAGTTGAACAACTGGGCTTCAAAAAGGCTGAAGAGCTCGATGGTCATAAATAATATATCCTTGCAAATCAAAAAATATTTAAAAGGATCCAATCTAATGCTAAATCTTCTTTGAAGATGTCCCTTTAGAATTTCTTTTTCCTTAGACAACCTTGATTGGAGAGATACAGATGTGTTTTTAAGATGCCTGTTTATACAACAGGTTAAGTAGAAATTGTAACACTTGCAATGGTCTTTCCTGGAAACAGAAATTCAAATCTCACTACAAATTACTGCTTCTGTTTCTACTGAGTATTCTGAAAGAACACAGAAAAGCAGGTGTTTGCATTTTGAAAAATCTGCGTTTGTTACAGAGAAACACCACAACAGAAAACAAACACTATCAGAATTCAAATAACTGGCCTACAGGTTGAGAGACACTGGAGTACGGATCCTTCACACTGGAGCAGTGCACCCCTTCTCAAAGTCTTTTAAAAACTTCTTAAAGAACTGTGATGCACTTTAGGCCCAGGGGATTCAGTATTCTTTGCTTTTGTCATGCTTCTTTATAGGTTACATTATTATTCTCTTTGTAAGTTACATTATTATTCTCTGCAGTAGGTATCTGGAGGTGACAGAGTAAGAAGATGTTTTCCTAAACTGTGGAATAGCTGAAATACAGCTTTGAGAAAACAACCATTAAATACATCAGGCACAATAAGCTCAGACATGATCTGCACACACTGACACCCCTGAACAACACAACATGCTTCGACTATGTTCTTCTTCCCTTTTTCCCCTAGCACTTTATTTCTCCATTATACTTTTTTTTTTTTTTTCTGGCTCTTCAGGCAATGCTGAGCAGTGTTTTATTCCGTGCACGTAGTTTCAGTTGCCATGATATAATTTTAATCATTAGTGTGACTATAAATATGGATGTTTGGGAACTGATGTTTGTAGGTGACACAGAAGGGTCTAACTGACCAGTGAGAATACCTGCTCATGCCTGGCAGCGTACACAGGCACACTCCCCAGCTAAGTGAGGCTACACTGACAGTGAGCATGAATACAGAATGTCTGAAGGTCTTTATTGCCTCTACTTTCTATTTTTATACAATTGTTTATCAGATATGTTAAGTATTTGGAGCTAATTTGCATTTCTATTTTCATTTGCCATGCAAAGGCTTTTCTTCTCCCCCTCTGAAATCAACAGCACTTAATACTCTCTTCTTCTCTCTCAAAATACGAGTTGTTTGCCTTTCCTCAGGCACTTGTCACATTCTGGAAAGACAGGCAAGCTACTAAGGCACTGCTAGCAAGCTGAAGTTGTGCACTGCTTTGTTGTGTCAAATTATTTGGCTTTTTCTTCTAATCAGGCGGAATTCCAAGGGCTACAGAGACCACACATTCTCTGAAGGGGACTAGAGAAAACAGCTCTTTCCAGGTCTAACAAGTGACGCTTTTTTGTTCTTCCACCACTATTGGTCTCATGGAAATCAAACATAATACAAGACAGGGATGCCCCATGAATTATTGCAACAGAACAAAATATGTAACCTGACCTACCAGCTTCACACTTCTCACAAAATACCCTGCAGCTAGCAGTAGGTAAGCCACAAGTTACATAGAACGGTATCTGCAGCAATTCATTTTAAACAGAGAAGGCAAAGGGAAGGATTTTCTCTGTCTAAACTCTTCATGCTCTAACAGTATGCATTTAAAAAATCCTCTTTGCTTTTCCCGTTTGTCTATTTGCATTTCTCTTTGCAGCCATTTGCTAGGAAAGCAAGAACAGGTTCAGATAATCAGGTAAAATACAGAACAAACAAAGGTTTTAAGGTTCTAGAGTTTTCATAAAACAGCTGGTTCTTTATTTATTTTAATATCTGGATTTATGCACTTCCTTCCTTCAGCCAGGTAGGTAGCAGACATACTCTGATTCCAAGTGTTCTGCTCTCGCTGTTTCTAAAATCAGCTGTAAATGAACTGTAGCTGGGGTGAATTCTCTCAGGAGCCTGTGCATTCTACTGCCAGGAGAAGAACAAGACAAAAAGAAAAATGGGGAAAAAAATGGAAAAAAAAGAAAGGCTAAGACATAGAGGTAGCTTGTTGCTTGTAGCTGTTAGGAAGTGTGCTTTCTCCTTTGGAAACTATACTGAGGCAGTGTTGGGAAAGAAGCCAGATACACTGAAAAGCTGGCATTGCACAGACCCAAAACGCAGCAGGAGGTCAGTCACTCAGCAGCACTAATATGCCGAAACCGCAGTCCTGCTGTTCAGATGGAGTATATGAGCACGTTGGTAAAATTACTGAGCTGTCTACTTTTAAAGTTGTGCTTGAATTTGAAGTTCATAAGGATGACCTTTAGACCAATATCCCTTACATGACCCCACTTCTGAAGTTGCTCAAGTTATTAATGTTTGTTTATCTGAACTCTGCCAGCTAACATGTAAGAAAATATCTTATTCTGAGTACTTTACACTGGCTACAGGCTGGATATTATATGGTAACATTAAACTGTAATAAATTTTCAGATGGTTCTTAATATTCTGCCCATGAATAGAAACCTTTAATCCCAATCATCTACAGCCAGAGTGGCAACCCAGAAAGGCACAGCCCTCAACTCTTCACAAAGCTCATGCTCCTCAGTAGCTAGTAGGACACAGTGCTAAGTCTGACTTCTTCCTCTGTCCTGTGGAAACAGTGAGAGATGCATGCAGCATAAATGTGGGATATTTCCTCTGATTTTCCAATCACTTAGTTTTGAACACCAAAGAAAGTACAGGATATAAGGGGTAATTTCCTCTCCTTTGATTCCTAAGTTCCCCTCATTTTAGCTGATGCACACATCTGATCAAGTGATTCAACATGCTAATCAGTACCAGAGAGATTCTGCTCTGGAAAGTCTCAAAAATTTCAGAACCTAAAATAGTAGATGAGTACCCTCATTTCCATAAAACTGGTAACTGACAACATTTGGAAGTTCACTTATGCCTTTAGTGCCTCTTATTTCAGGCTAACAGCTTCCTACACTAACTAGCAACTTTGCTGACAGCACTATCTGCCACCTAGACACCTAATTCCTTGTTTCTTTTATTAGATTTAATTGTTATATTGTGATCACTTTCTGGAGCCAACACAAAGAAAAGCTAAACAAAGGAAATCAAATAAATGTCCTCAAGATTCCTCCCATGGAAAAGTACATAAGAATAGGCAGACTTTCTAACTTTAGTAACTTTTAACCCAGGTCATGTCTTACCCTCAATTTGACACTTTTATAACTAAAGTATGGAAAAAGAAAGGAGTCTATGATGATAACTATCATCAACATGTACCAGAACTACATTTCAGTAGGACTTGTAAAAAGATTATGAAATTTAGTCTTGCCAAAAATTGTATTTCCTTATGTGACAGCTGCCTTTCATTCAGACTGCCATTTTGAAGACCTGAAAGCCTTGAAGGACATAAAGAGGTGCTCTTCTCCAACCACAGCATGTATCACATCAGACATGGAGGCCAGCTATATAATTTGGACAAGTATATTAATTCTAGGGGAAAAAAAATTGCTCTTGGGCAAAATTAAATATTTTGCTTGTGATTTCAGGGCAAGAATTAACCTATGATTTTATGAGAAAGGGCAGAGATATGTTTTGAGTTGTGTTTGTACATGCCCTTAACACCAAAATCCAATTAACAACATCCAGAAGAGAAAGGGGCAAATAATTGGCAAGCTGGTGCTCATATTTGATGATATACATTGCCCAAACACAGTCTGCAATTACTTCATGTCACACTGGAGAAAATTCTTTCTTATGGTACAATGCAACCAGCCAACAAAATCCCAACAGATCATGATTGTCCTCACCATCATATACAGATATCATCAGAGGTTACCCAAGAAATAGGGTTCTCTACTAGAGAGAAGTCTCACCTAGAGGTGAACCTTAGCATGTCACTGATTATGTTCTGGTCATTTTTACACCAATTTCCTGGTTTCCAGTAACTGTATGAAATTTATTGAGTGACCCCAAACTATGTGTGGCCCCTACCCAAGTAAAATTAAGCATCAGTCACACCCTTTGGGAAACTAAAAGCTAATTAAAAGATTCTTTCTTCAACAAAAGTTACTTCAGGAAAGGAAGAAAAAACAGCTTCAACTGAAAACACACAAGAGGTGTTGGCTGACAGAAGCAATGAGGTTATTAGCAACAGAATCAGAAACAGCCATGGTGAAAAAGAAAGAAGATAAATTAAACATTCATATTTTATCTCAATTTCTGAAATATATGTTCTTAAGCCTACTTTGAAGTACGTGATTAAATTCTCCGAAACCTTTTTATCTTTCCTTGATTGCTAAAGTTTGCTATCAGTGCAGAGCGTGTAGCTGATATTGTGTATCATCAAACTTGTTTCTTCATCTTCAAAAGTAACATCTAAACTTGTTATGAATAAACATAAACAGGGTGCCTGTTCCTCGTTTATTAAATATAAGCTGTAATAGAGAGAGCACATGCAAACTCTGTAGCATAGTAGAAAATGTGTTCTCAGTTCAAGGAGAAACATAGGCTACTGAATTTAGGGCAGAAGAATACATGACCTGAGATGAAGAATGGGCAGGGCTTGGGAAGAAAGGATATACACAGGTCTCCAGGGAAGTCTTATGACCACAAAATGACACCTAATTTTTGCCTGCATGTTTGGTGGCCTTCAGGACCCTAAGAAGAACAGCTGGTGATGTTGCTGATGAAAGTTGACTCCCTCTGGCCCAGTGATTCAATCAGAAGTTCCAACTCTGAGGGTGGGTGTAAGTACAAAACTCAGAGAGAAACACAGGCACAACAACAAGCAAACAAGAAAGCCTGTGGAGACCCGTAGCAAAATATTCCAATATAATTAGACGTAAATGTATCAATAAAGTATAATGAACAATTCTACATTGCTGGCATAGCTATGTAATTTACAGACTTGCCATAGGATAATAGTTTTGAAGAGTCTGCCAAAAGCCTGGTAATTTGCATATAATTGTCAATAATGCTTTCCCATTTACTAGATGGAGGTTTGTTTTTCACAGGATAGTTACTGGAATTCAATTTGCAGTCTCTGTTTTTATGACTTTTCTATACAGTACTGTATTATTTAGAAATAAATAGGGAATTTTAGATTCAGTTTTCTATCTCCTTCCTCAAGGCAAAAAATAGAGATTACCTTTTGCCTAGAAATTAATAAATAAAAATATAAAGAAAACTATTAAAAAAAGGAAAAAACCCCAAACACTTCTTTGAGTTTTAGCTCATCTTATTTGCAAACATTTGTCAAATTATTTACCTACAGTTTTTATGAAATAAGTACCCTGATATATTTTATAGCAAAGTCAGGATTCAGTTTTTGATATGCTTAAATTTATCATGGGTTTGGGTTATGATTACTTTAAAAATAGCAGATTTTGAAGCAAATTGGATTTTGTCAATATTAAAAATATGCTTACATTTAACATCATATCCCATACTGGGATAGTGATTTCCAGCATCATAAATAACATTCATCAGAAGAGGATGACTGGGGATGAAATCTGCACCCTCTTGAAGGCCACGGCAATCCTCCCAGTGACTATACCACAACAAGGGTTTCAGTATAGAAGACTGGTTTCTATTTGCTGGAGGGAGGCTGTATAGTTAGCAGGATAATATTTGCATGTATACAATACATGCAAAGTATTTAGTCACCACTTGAAGGTAGCAAAAAATATCTTGAACAAATTAACCACTAATTTCTCAGTTGTTCCTAAGAATCTACAAAATAAGAATTTTTTTTCCTTTTTCATGTAACTAATGATCACAATAAATCAAAATAAATACCAATTCTATACATATACACACAGTTATTCTTTATGCTCTTTTCCTTCTGCACTAATAAATCTTGATTTTGTGCGTTGGCATTCACTTGTGTCTTCTCTGCAATTAAGTATGTAAATTTGAAAACTTCATCTATAAATGATTGAATAGATATTTCTGTAACACTGCGTACATATAACTTCCTGATGGTTTGTGACTAAACGAAACATGCATGCAAATAAAGCTCCCATCTTTGTGTTTAAACTCAGGCTTCCAAAGCATCCAAAGCCTGGGCAAAACATGTTATCATCTAGGACAGCAGTTCTGCTTGAAGTCTTCCAGACATCTGATACCATCTGTTTACTGAGTTACTCTTAACCAGCTAATCTGCCTGAGCTTTAAAATATGTTTTCATATTTAAATCTCCGCCTCTAAAAGGAAGAGAGGAAAAGTAGCCAGGATTTCCATGACTAAGGCTTTATTTTAGTGAGTATATTCTGATTAATTTCTTCAAGGCATAATTCATTTCACATTCACAGACAGCAATGCCATAATATCATAGAACAGTATGGGTTGGAAAAGGACCTTAAGGCTCATCCAGTTCCAACCCCTCTGCCACATGCAAGGGGCACCTACCACTAGACCAGGTTGCTTCAAGCCCTGTCCAACCTGGCCTTGAACGCTGCCAGGGATGGGGCAGCCACGGCTTCTCTGGCAACCTATGTCAATGAGATTGTCACTGAGATTATATTCCTGACTCCACAGGTGAAACCACGCTAACATTGAAGTTTGGACAAATACAGGCTTCAACATAGCGAAGTATCAGTAACTTTCTTTGGGTCCTCGTCCTGACACAGTATGACTATGCAATACCTTTGTAGTTACCAGCAAAATGCAGCAGCCTCTTAAAGAAATCCCAGCCCACAGCATAGGACGATCCCCTACTAACTTGTAGATATGAGCTGCAAAAGAGGTGAAGTTTCACGCTCTCTTTAACATGAGCTGAACACCAGCTCTGAATAGATTTAATGCCACTGTGAGCACCTAACTAGATAAAACTCCGGGGAGGATACTGCTTTGGAAATACAACCCTTAGTGCTTTCCTCAGGATTTTTACCTTATTTACTATTATTCTGCATTGAAAGAGAAAGAAAACAGGCCCTGTTTAAAGGTTATGATTGTATAATATTTCTTTTATAAATAATATCTCCATTCACAGCAATACTTTAATATGTCAACTGTAACTTGGACTGTGTCTTTTAATCTATCATGTACTGCACGCGTGCCACAGAAGAAACAAATAATTCATGACTAGAGCTGCATGCGATATGTATGATATATGAACCCTCCTCCGAAGTGGAATATATGCCATACATCATGGTACTGAGATATGATTTTTTTATTGCATAAATAATCTATTTAAATTTTATTTATCTTTCATAACACACTGGGTGCCCATAGGGTATCAAGTATTCAAAACATTAATAACATATAGATTTTTTTCTCCCCCTGGGAATAGTCCATTAGCTGTAGCATCAGTCAATTTTGTGAAAATATTTGTGAACACTGGACATTCAGGGATTGCTCGAGCAGTAAAAATGTGACTTCTTTCCAGAAAACCTGAAACACTCTTGTTTTGAGATTTTTATTAAAAACACTTAAGACTTTTCAAGTCAAAATAAATTAAGCTACTATTAAAAAGAGAAGGAGAGAAAAGGCAATGAATAGTGAAGGACTATGTGGTTTGGAAATAAGATATCATGACAGTATCCTTCATGCTCTCCTTCCACAGTTTTTTTCTTTAATATGGTGACTGTATTTTTGTACTCATTGCTCTAAAAGCTACTGCCCTTGGCCACACTGCTTGGAAATCAAATCCCTTTCTGCTGTTCTTCACTGTTCATAGTCTTGTCCCTTTAGATGAGTTTGACACTTGTTCTGTCTTAATGGAGCCTTGTAAAAAGTCCATACTCTCATCCCTCAATATTCCCACTCACCCCAGCCAGCAATGGCGTGTTCCCAAGAGTTAAAGCAATTTTTCTTCTCATCTGTTCCTGGATTCCTGTGGGTGACTGCAACATTTCTCTTCTTTCTCCTCTCCCTCATGAGAGCACACTCACTTTTTAATGTGTCCTTTTCTCCTAGTGCAGGAGAAGTGCATAACAGTAGATAAGATCCAGCACCCTGTGCTGATTTTGACTGAGGCAGAGTTAATTTTCTTCATAGTAGCTACCATAAGGCTATGATTTGGATTTGTGCTGAAAACAAGTGTTGATAATACAGGGATGTCTTTCTTGTTGCTGAATAGTGCTTACAGAGTCAAGGCATTTTCTGCTTCTCACAGGGCATGCTTGCAGAAGGAAGCATGGCTAGACAAAAGTTTTCAGGAGTGAGAGTAAACAACAGCAAAAAATAATACAGTCAGAAATTCTAAAGCTAGCTAAACCCAAGAGAGATACAAAAATGTGCACTTTTGGTAAACTGTACAAGCTTTACAACTTCTGCCTCACTCCCACAATGTTATATGAACACACTTGATCGTGTCTTTTGCGCATCAGACAGCTGTAACTCCATAAAGATGCCCTAGAGATCCGTTAAGCAGTGAGAAGAACGTCTTTGTGGGTGTATGGGGTGAGAGGGTGAGAGACTTCAAGGAAGCAGAAAACACAGTAAGAAACCAGTAGTGTAGCGACTACAGGGAGCATCCATTTGAGTGTTTCTTATCTAGCTTGTAAATAGCCAAAACTTTCCCCGAAAACCTGCTGGGCTTTAAGAACCACAGTTTCTTAATAAAGGTATTTTCTGTTTCATGTCTTATCTGTATGTTTTTATTGTTAATGCATTTCTATTATATGCTGACACCTAAGAAAGAATGAGTGTAATCATTACTGTTTTCTTGCAACATATTAGCTTTCTGGTTCCACTTTTGTTAATTATTTTTCTTGACAATAAGGTATTGCTGAGATAACACATGCTGGTGTTAGCTTTAGCTTTTTATACAGCCTGCCTGAGAGCGCTTCTGTTTAGCTGCCATAAGCAGCCATTTTGCTGCAATCAGTAACCCTTTAGCTGGGCACCCACTGTCCTACATGCAATCAGCAATACCCCCCATCAGTTACCTACAGCCAGTGTCCCTCCACTTGAGAAGACATCTGTAACCAGAGCTCCTTTCATCCTCCAAAGAAAATGATGCCATACACTCAGATTTCATCCATACACTTACCGAGGACCTGACTGACATGAGCACCAAGGCTTAAGAGCTAGGAAGGACTCCTAGGTCCCCTTGCTTAGGATGTAATCATTGTAGCTCTTCAGGTAAGCTCAACATCACTTAACTCTCCAAAAATGTCAAGCAAGCAGGAGATAAATCGCAGTGACAAAGAACTGCTTCAAAACATGGCAGTACACTTTAGTTGCTGCAATTGAGACTTGTGAGGTTATAAGGGAAGAGCAAAGCTTACGTGCATGACATCGTTTCAGCATAGCAGTGTCCCAGGACACCCTCCCTGTCATTGAACTGGCATCCAGCAGAGCTTATTTCAAATTCCTCTCATCAACTATGTCCACCAAGTTTGTCTATCAGATCTGCTCACAGTCTAAAGTGGTGGCTTATTCAAACACTTGCAGCTTTTGCTTTAGACCAAAGTAGACACACCTATGTGGAAAATATTGTCTTCATTTTCTGTTCTGAAACAGAAGCTCATTTCCTAAGTTTTAGTGATTCGTGCTACAGAGATGAGCAGGTAAAAGCTACTATGCTTTCCTTATAACAATGCAAACATTCACTGATAATAAAATGACTAGCGACAGCCAGCACTTGCGTGTCTCTAGTAATTCTTAAAAATGCTTGGATGGCCTCAGCTCCTTCAACATTTTAACTGCTCTGCAAAATCTCATGTCTGAGAAAGATGTAATGGACGTACGTGTTTGCTAAATCAGAAAATGCCCATGAGGAAGTGTTGCATATGGGAGATAATATCATTAAAGTCATTAATTCCTTTCTTTACAGAATTCTCCAAGATTGCTGAATGAGAAATTATTTTCCTATTCCACTGATAAGATTTTTGTCATAAAATGCAACAATTGTTCTTGTTTGGGTTTTTTGGGGAGGAGAAGTGGTTGGGAAGGGGAGATGTTCAATCTTTCATTATAGAAGGATAAGATATTCTAAAAAAGTCATACTAAGAAAAGAAAAAAAAAAAGTATTTCCAGTGTAGATCCTAAATGTTGTTGCTTTCCAATTCTACAACAGGTAATGCCTTCTTAAAACATGTACAAAAAGCAGCAGCACATGGCACTTGTTAATAGTGAGTTCTCCAGCACAATGCTTGTCCCTTTATGCCTTCTAATATATTCAACATCAAAAATTTACTGTAATTTATTGCCTATTTCTCCAAGACTTCACTGATTACAAAGTTTAAGTTTTGATTAGAATTTCAAACATGGTAAAGGACGTTAAGGATCATGAACTTGATTCTGTGTATTACTTTTCGAGGTATTATAGAATCATAGAATCATAGAATGGTTAGGGTTGGAAAAGACCTTTAGATCATCTAGTTCCAAATCCCCTGCCATAGGCAGGGACACCTCACACTAAACCATCTCACCCAAGGCTTCATCCAACCTGGTCTTGATTGGTATTAGTTCATTCCCATAATGTCAATGTAAGAAAACCATCTCAAAAGTCTTTTTCGCTATTGCACACTTATGAGATGAAGTTTTTTTGTGCAGTAGTTTGGAGTTTTTCTGATACATTTTTTTTTTCTTTTTTGTTTGGAAGATCAACACTAGAAAATCTTATAGATTACAAGTTAGAGATCCAAAGGTTCAGTGCCAAACATTACAATTTTAATACAGTAGTAATACAATGTAAGATAGAGAAATGTGGGAAATTCGCTCTTACAGGTGACCTCCCCTTTGCCAATACTGCAAATGTATACCACAAATGTGACTGCAGAGTCACAAGTGTTCATAACAACCAGGAGAGTTGACACTGATAAAGAAGGCACAAATGCAGGAGAAGGTTTTGCTTTGATTTGATTTTGGCATATTTACAGTATCATATGACAGATTAGGATGGTGAGGCACTGGCACAGGTTTCCCAGAGAAGCTGTGGCTGCTCCATACCTGGCAGTGTTGTCAAGGCCAGGTAGGATGAGGCTTTGAGCAACCAGCTCTAGTGTGAGGCGTCCTTCTCAACAGCAGAAGTTGGGGGGGAGGAGTGGTAGAATGAGATAATCTTTAAGGTCCCTTCCAACCCAAACCTTTCTATGATAAAACAAGAATAAATTTTATTTGAGGTTGTTATATGATAAAAAACTAATAGAGCAAGATGTTTTCATAAAGTAATGTAGGGCTGAGGGTTTTTTGCTTTTTAATTTCAAAAGTACAGACTTGGATAACTAGTTAGAAAGGATGAGATTATTAAAGAGTTCGAGTCCTCAACTACAGCAGAAGACAAAGGTTTCTTAAAGCAAAGATGGAAAACTTACTAGGAATTTCCAGCCTGAACAGAACAAAACATGAAAGGAAAGGCAGCAACTGCAGAAGGTTGTAAAACTATTTCCAAAAGCAGAATCAAACAAGCATGTATTTAGGAAATCTCAAAGTCTACAGATCAACCGAGAATTATCAGAATTGAAGCTGAGATATAACTCTGGAGGGAAATGTATCAAACAGGAAAAGTTTTTTAAGCCATAAAAGAGAAAAGTAAAAAACAAAGAAAAAAAACCCAGATTTTTAGTGATGTTCAGCCAAAGTCAATTTAGGTGTATTCCCCACATTAAATATACCACTTCTGTGTTCATTAAGGACATTAGTACTTAACAACAGAGCAAACTAAAGAGAAAAAAAAAAAGAGAAACATTATTCACCATATTAGGATTAAAAAGTGTAAATGTAACATCGAAATGAAAGCAAAACCACCAAGCACTTAAAGGCCTTCGATTGGGAAATTCAAATTGCCATTACAGATATGAAATAAAGAAAAACAGCACACAGGAAAAGGACTTTAATGAAGCTATCAAAGTGAGTTGGTATTTATGAATACAGAATAGCCAATGCCTTATCTGTTTTTAAGAAGTGGGGGAAAATAAAATAAGAGCACATCAAAACCTGTTAGTCTGACTGTAGTGGTATTATCAGCTTCAAAGAGCTTTCAGAAAAATTGTTTGTATAAGAGTCAAGAAGAGAGACAAAAGACAAGCCTTGAGACCACCATGGATTTGGCCACAAAATATCTACTGTGTTGGATATATGCAGAGAGTGAAGTTCTGTTAATATCTGTTTTGAACAACTGTTTGCCTCCTGCCCATATTTTTCCATGTTAATGTTTATAAGTTTTTGTTACGGGCACTAAGCTTAAAACTATTACCAAAAGAGAAGAGGACACAAATATGACACAAAGAAATGTACAATGATGCTGAGCAATCAATATAAAATGAAAATTTATAAAAGATTTGCCTGTGGCTATTGCCAGGATATTCTGCTAGAGAGTAGATACATATTATGTGACAAAAATTTTAATTTTAGGTGAACTGACTGATAAAATAGCTTTGGAAAAAAGACCAGTTGGTTGTTCTCTGTGCAAGCTCTCCTGAGTTCAATAGGTATGCCACAAACCAGCCTCCAGCATCATTTGCAGTATTGGCAAATGGGAGGTAACCTGTAAGTGCATATTTCCCACATTTATCTATCTTACAATGTATTATTATTGTATCATACTGAGAATATTCTGCAAATAAATTAAAAGTGGTATTTCATAAGGGCACAAGAATGGCATCAGTAGAAAATAAAAATTATGCACATTACTGCCAACAGGGTAAAGAAATAATGACAGTAGTGTTATCAATCACTGACTATGTCTTATTAAGTAATTTAAACATTTTTAACATAGTTATATTGAATATAAAGAACAAGTTCTAAGACAAAAATTAAACGATAAATAGCATGTAACAAAAGGGTAGATATTCTGCAGAAATTATCTTTAGATGAAGTCTAAATCAAAACAAAGTGCATTAAAAGTTGACAAATGCTGCTGTTAAAAGTCAGCAAAATCTAATACAGAAGATACCAGTGAGAAAAAAATCTGTGCAAAACTAGTTTTTACTGTATTTATAGCTCCTATACTTTAGGAAAGAAAACGAGTAGACACAATTTATAAACAGAATTGATATTCTGGGCAAGTCTACAAAAAGAAGTCAAATCATATAAATGTGATTGCACATGGGAAAAAAAAATCAAAACAGGCAGTGGCTTTCGTTTTTGCTGTAATCGAAAATTTAGGTCACTGGACTGAGAAGTGGTAGTCTTGTAATAAAACTCATGCTCTGCCTGACTTGCAGAGACCAGGGACCAGTTGTTTCAGGGATTTTTGGTTTGTAATAGAAGCAGTAAAAACATTAAAAGACTTGAAGGTCTGCATAGAGAGAAATCACACAACCTGTGGAAAAAAAATAAATTAGTTTTTAGTTTTCAACTGCAAGGTGTTGATTATACAATAAATTATAATGAATAAAATTCTCATACAGTACTGTGGAAGCAGGGAAAGAGAAGCAGTGTTTGAGATATGAAGTACTTATGAGTGAAAAATCTAAACAACAAGACTAAAAAGAATCCTTTTTGACTTCCTTTTTTACAGTAAAAGATTACCATGCATCCAGTTATGGAGATGATGCAGGCAGGGAAATACAAAGGCAAAATCTGAGAACACCAAGAAGAATTATGGATCTGTATGTCGTCTGTGTAAGAGTGATAACATAAGGCATAGGAATGAAGCAATGCATTAGCAGGCTGGTAAAAAGCAGCAGTCCTAAAATGACAACAACAAACACTGAAACAGCAAATGTAACATCCAACTGTCCCCTCCTACCTGAGCTGGTCACCTGAAATGCATGTTCAGAAAGACATGCAACAGAAGGGAGTGCACTGCCCTGGATATCCAACACTGATTGACAGGCAAGGTACCAGGTACTGTAAGAGAATGTTTTCTGTGTCTGATCCAGTATGTTGAATGATAGTGACAGATCAAATAAAGCCAGATCACATGAACCTCATTTGCATTAGCTTTTAATAAAGTAAATTCACTTGAGTACTCTGCTTTGATCCCTCACTGAAATGGGTTGAAACACAGTTAAGAAAAGCAAGAAAAGATGGCTTAAGCAGTATGTTCCAAGTCTGTCAAGAAAACAAGAGTCACAGCCAAATAGGACAGTAAGGAGTACTAGATTTCTTTAATACTAGAGTGGTTTACTGTAGGTATCTCAAAGGTTAAACACATATAGCTATTCTGACCAAGCCAACCTAGACTGTCATCAAATGAAGGGAAGTAATCAAGTACTCCTGAAGGTGTAAAATACGTTCCATCTTGTGTCATATCTCTCAGGGGACATCATATCCCAAATACAGTTAATTAAAAAAGATTAATCATTACATACTGGGATGCATGCATATATATCAGAATGAAGAAACATATGTTTTAAGCAATAAGAGAAATACTGAAGAGCTAATCATGTATTATAACTACTTACTTCAAGTAAACATACAGCACTGCATTCAGCTCAAGCAAGTTTTTACTTTTCTGTTAAACTGTCCACGTAGGTGTATTTCCATGCCCCCATTATTCTGTGAATCTGTGAGCCAGCATCCCATCTGCAAGCTAAACCTGCTTTCCTGAATCCTGGAGTATGTATTTGTCAATCCGACAGCAGAGGCTGCTTCAGCACAGATGAGAAGAAATCACTCCTATAGCAGCTAGGGACTGTCAAGCGACAGAGATAACCTCACAGTGGTCACTTCCCTAGGCTGTGTTCTCATGTCAGTGGCAGTGAGCAGAGTACATAATATTTATATCATCTTTAGAAGATACTACGATTTCCTTTCCAAATGCTTTCCAAAGCTGGATATACTAACTTCTAGTATTAAGAAGTTGGACTGACCTCAGTATTGCCTAAAAGATGAACCCCTTGCCCAGAAATGAGGAAAGAGGGGGAAAAAAAAACAAAAAAAAAAACAAAAAAAAACCACAAAAAAGTGCTGTATTTTTTAAATAAAAGAGAAAGAAAATAAATGTGATATATAGTATGCACAGACAGTCTTATTTTAAACAGGAATGTCTTCAAACTTTTCCATTTGCTGTCAACATCTCTCTAAGTGCTATTGAACCATGAAGCCATCAAGTAAATGAAAGCAGGATGTTAGACTGAAGTGTAAAGTAAAGACATAATCTGAAGGTTGTGGTGACAAAGGAGACACAAAGTGACCCTTGTTATAAAATAACTCCAAACACAGCATAGTCAACAAAGCTATCATTTTAATAAAAACAAAGTACTATTGGTACAGGCTGTGACCAAATTAATTATGACGCACAACAGGTAAATATCAATGAGAAGTTGCCTATCAGACAGTCTCTTAAGTGATACACCTTTAAGAAGTGTTTCATATATAAACCCTCTTATAAATTTTTTTTTTTTTGTATAAACATACATACGCCATTACACAATATGAAGCTCCAGAAGTATTAATTTCTGGAAAAGCTTTGGGTATTTGGTTCAGTAATGGACAGTATTTCAGATTTGAGGTTAAGATTTAAATAAAGCCCATGACTGGGTTACCAGTAGACAGTATTTGTGAATGTTTTGATTCTCTTCTATTTCTATTATATACATCTCTTCCGAGTCTTCCTTGGTGGCCAGGTCCAGAGAGATAACCAAGAACCACCTCCTATCTTCTTTCCACAGAAGGGAGGACAGAAGGGGGAGAAAACCCCACTAACTTCTTCATTCTGTGTACAATCCACAGAGGAAGATGAAAATGTGTTTTAACACAGTTATTTTTTCCCTTTTCTTTTTTTTGCCTCTCTGCTTACCTCTCTCCCAAACCACTGATCACGCCATGCAGGCATGGAAATTCACCCATCTTTCAGGTTATCCTACAGTGTGCTGACAGAGAATACAAGGAAAATAAGTATTTGATAAGAGTTTTCTGAACACAGGCCCACCAGCTGGCCAAGCAAAAATTGTGAATATGGAGGTAGTAGAATTGCATAAGGCAGCATTCTCAGGATCTCGTTTACCCCTTTCTGTTCATGTTACCATTTATTCCTCTCTCCCGGCAAGCAAAGTGAATTGCTGTTTCCACATTGGAGATTTTACTGAGGTTTACTAGAATGATGAATATATTTATATAAATCCATGGTGTTACATAGCTGCTATTTCTAGAATAAGTTGAAAGAGTGCATGATCTACATCTGTGTTTTCATGGTAGCTAGCACCCTAGCTTCACCTAAGCCTGTATTCATGGGCTCATGTGTGTGTTGCAGGAGAGAGAGCAGGTTTTGAACAGTTTTGTTCATTGTTCAAAAATCAGAAATCATTTCTGCAAGAAACAGCTCAGTGCAAATGACTCACTAAAACACAACAATCTCTTTCTAAATATTTCAGTTTTATGATTAAATAAGCAAAAGTCTTAGATCCTTCCACGGCTAATAATGTTGAGCATTTCTTAATGTTGTACATTATAAAATTCTCCAAACTATACTGTAAATTTGGTTCACCTTATTTTTACATAATCAATTAATCCTAACTGTTGCACACAGCAAGTACACCACCTTTTTATAACTACAGTACTGTCTTGATTACTTTTTTCCCCAGAAATGGACATCTGTGCATATAATACAGAGGAGAAAGATTATTCTGATAGTAAACCTAGTAATAACATCTGCCCACTAAAGATACCAAATCATGTTATAGGCAAGCCATACTGTGCTAAATCAGAGCCTCTATCAGGGCTTTTGCACAGATGGTATCACAGATTTTTAAATTATTATTGAATTCTTAGATAATTGTGCTCCTCTCAAACCAAATATAGACCATCTTAAAACATCTTTTGAGCAGTACTGCATTATAAATATGTTCCTGAAATTATCAGAAATACTACTTTGGCTTTAATATGGATGGTATAGAATGTTAGAGAAAGACAAGAATACTAGTAGGGTGTGAGAATAACGGAAATAAAAACAAACAAAAGGTTTTATAACTGTGTCTATCTGGAGGTATATATGAAATTAAACATACAAATTTTAAATAATAATTTACATAATACAGAATTTCTGAATTACTAACACACTCAGAAAGGAAAACAGACATATTTTTCTTTGCATTGTACAGGTAGTAACTTCATTTGAAAACTCTAAACTATAATTTCTTTCTGTTTGGTGTAGTGAACCATTAAAAGTCAAAGAATTTACTGAGCCGAAAAGAAATAAAAAGAAAAGCCCTTTAAGATAGCAACAGACGTGCCTGAAGCGATCGCTTTTTATACATCTAACTCCCATCTCTCCCATTATGTGTGATTAGGCACGTTTGCTCTGGCATCATTATTCTTCTCAACACTTGTATCTGACACAGCTTTTTACCTTCTTGCTTCTCCACATTAGTCATGTAACTGTCAGAAGCTGGTGATAGGCACTGTGTTCACAAGTTCTTACCAAGGATTTTGTTGCTTTAAGATTACATATTTTATATGTTCTTGAAAGTGCGCATTCAATGAAATTTATCCCATGTTAGCGGTTACCATGAGTATGGAAGCTACCTCCACCATCCTGAATGCTAGGCCAGGGTTGACAAGTGGGAGTAAGTGACTTAGAAAGTGATAATAGAGGTCATGACATTCAGTGGGATGCCACTTCTTGTTCCGCTTATCATGATCTAGTTCCTATCCATCCATTCCTCCCACCTCTTCTCCACAGCAGCTTTGGTGGTCTGCTGCATACTGAGCAGCAGATGTTCTTTTCTTGATATTAGATGCAAATTTTTCAAGCAGCTGCACAGAGATGATTTTATCATATGAGAAACATCATGACTTTGACTTTCCTTGCTGTCACCAATTTGCTTTCCTGCTTTCCTCTGGAGCCTAAAACTTTACAACTATGTATATAATAATAATAGTTTTTATTTTTACTTTTGTTGCTGCTGTTATATCAGTTTATCTGCTTGACAGTGAGGCAAATAATAATTTCTTGCCTTTCTTCCTCATCTCAAGTGCTGATTATTGTATTCTCTTTAGACCTTGTTAAGTTTCTTTGTAATTCCTTGACTCAGAGACTGCCTCCTTTGGGTCAGATCCTCCAGGATATCTGTGAATGAAGCTCCACTTAAATCAGCTAGCTTGAGAGACAGCCTCCTCTTTCACTGATGAAGCTGCAACATCACCTACATTATCTGCCACAAAAGATAACATCACCCAATTCCCCTCGTTTTTCTTTTCTTGTCTCCATTTCTTTTTAGTATAACAATTTGAGTTGTGAGCAATTCTATTTGATTTATAATTGACTCACTTTTTAAATGTTTGCTTCAATTTACATGGACTTTTCATGAATTCATACACGCAGATTTGCTGACAAAAAAAAAAACACAAAAAAACCCACCTTGGTACGAATCAGTTCTTGATCTGCTGGGAAATGATGAATTTTGACTTTTGCTTTGAAAACTGGCAGAACCTGCCTAAGGGAAGCAGCATAGTTCTGCATATTTTCTTCCAGTAGTTCTATTCGGAAGCAGTTTACACACTCGCCAACGACGACATAAGCTTAGGTTTAAATGTGTACCCATAGTTTTGACCAAACAAAATATAAATGCTCCTTGTTATAGACACCAAAATTCTACAGTAAGCATGTTACAGAAGAAAATAACCCAGTGGAAACAGAGAGCTACAATACATACGGTCTAGCAATTTCCTTTTATATTTCACCACCACATGGCTTCTCTTTCAGGTGAAAAGAACAAAGCCTTATCTAATTACTTCAACTACTGTGACTCCCTGCTGTTAACAGAGATGTATTATACAGAGATGGGACATTTCACAGTGACTGCATTTTATCTCTGCCCAAATCTCCTCTGCATGCTAGCAGAAACAAGACCTTTGTGCTAAGCAAACTGTGTTCTGTGTCCCAAATAACAAGTTCAATATTGTAAAAACACAGCATACCAAACACAGAAAAAATTCTCCACCAAGAAGGTTTATAATTGGCATTATCCCTATATTAAAATCATCTTCCTTCTATGAGTATAAAAATGTTCAGCTGAACCAATGGAATGAGGAAAAGCAAACGATTTTCTTCCAATTCACTTAATGTCTTCACTGAGCATGCAAATACTATGTTAACAGTTAAAGTTGAGTATTTCTTGCTTGCTGCCAAAAGTCAAAAGTCAATGTTTGGAACTCTAGAACTGCATACACTCATTATTTACAACAGTGTGTTTGTGCTTATTATACTATTGGATAAAACTTTACAGATTCTACAGATTCTTGATGACATTTTCCAGTTACCTCACTGCTGATCTGATGACCAGGATTATTAATCAAGACAGAGCAATTCAGGAAAAGATAGCGGTGTGGCCTGCAAGTCAGTCTCATCAAATGGAGTTTGGGTGCAGTGATGGAAATGATGCAGATTTAACAACTTTTATCAAAATTTGACATCTGGATGACAAACTTGTACCATTCCAGCTCTGCACCATCCATTTGATGGATTATCTGAGCTGCAAAACACTTTCTTACTCTGATAAAGTGTATGCATATTTTAGACATCTGGTTGTGGAAATAAGGCTCCAGATCTCACAAAAATCCAAAAATAATTATTAATAGTGAGAATACTACTTTTCTTTTTTAAAGAAAAAAAAGTATTTGCATGCAACATTTTCAGCTAGTGAAATCTTTCTACTTAAATTATATTTATATTGAAGTGGCTTTTAAATGTTTAACAAGTAACTTTTCAACTAATACTACTTAATTATCAGGTACCGCAACATTTTGGTCTTACAAACATTTATGTTTCAGAGACTTCACTAACAAAGATTTTACAAAGAAACGTTAGTTTCTTTTCTGATCTTTCCCTATATTTAGGCTAATTTCTTTGTTTTCATATTTTGGAGAGGAAAACAGCTTACTCTATGTTTGATGAAGTAGGATTAAACCAATATTTAAACCTGGACTAAGCTAGTAATTACAAGACAAATAATATTGCCTTAATGATATTTCAGAGACACATGAATAGTGAAGAGGCTTCTTGTTTCCACGTAGTCAAATAGTATTTGATGTCAAATTCAGTGTCTCAATACGCATAAATAAACAAATTCTTATTCCTCCATTCACCCACATTAGTGTGAAGGATAGTTTAGCAAAACAAATTAAAGAGTATCTTCATTCAGGACTGAGCCCCCTGAACTTCAACAGACTTTAACGGACAGGTCTCATAGTATCACCCAAAGGCAGAAAAATGATGTTCCAGTCCATTGAAGGGGAAGGAAATAGATGGGGGACACAACTCTAAGATGAGATTAGACTACATTAAGAAAACCAGAAAAAAAGATATATCTAAAAATCTTCTTAAGAACAGATTATATTTACCAATTGTAGGTAGCCAAAGACAACCTGTAACTGACCAGTCCTCCTCTTTCTGTCCTGTTTGTAGCATCAACTCGGAGAGGACAGTTAACAGCAACATCACTTATTTGAGGGGTGAACCTACTTCAAAGGAGTGAAGCACAGGAAAACGCTGTAGAAAGACTCCATAGCTCTTTCCCTGTTCTACTAGGAGACCTCTTTAGTTTATTGCCTATAAATCCATACCAGAACATGCATCCCTAGAGCAATCTTGAAATAACCAATGTAAAGGCCAAGTATGATCTGAATACAGGTTTGTGACCTGGGCATAACACGTAGAATTAGTGTGTTGCATCTTATCAGCTTGACTCCAACATTTTTGAGATATTATGAGTCTTAGGCTGGCAATGGGGCAGCAAGTTTTCTCCCTTTTTGTCTCCTTGTTTCATCTTCATGTGTTCAAAGACAGAAAGGGGCCTATGGATTGTAACTGCAATGCTCTTTTTACACTTTATATGTGATAGTCATCCTATTCTTTCATCCTGTAAGGTAGCCTTAGTTTAAAAGCAGGTGGCATTTCACCTCTCTTGGTTCACCAGTTTGGTTTTACTGGGGTATAGGGAGAAACCAAGTTTACGCAGCTTATTTTCATCATGATGCTTGTAAATGTCACAGAGGGAGCTGAAAATCCAACCTGAAATATGGGACAAAAAATGTTCCAGCATTCAGTAATATTCACATTTTATTTTTACTGATGACTTAATTTTTCACTGTTTTAGATAAGCGTTAGGACAGCCACATCACCATGATTCACCAAGAGAAGTCTGTTTTATCACACAGTTGTACTAAAAAAACCTTTTGTAATGCTTTATACTTCAGTGTTTTTAAGAGATCAGCATTCATCATTCTGTATCGTGTTTGGCAACACTTCTCCAAGGAAAGCTAGAATTTGAATTGATCTTTCAACTTTATTGAAGTATTGGTAAAGTGGCAAAGTGTTACTGGTCATGCTTGTCTTGCTGACTGCTTTCAACTGCAGGCCTTATCATCATGTGCACATAAAGGAGCTCCAAGTACAAACAAGGTGGTAAGGAAAATGGCACTCACTGGAGAACACAGAATGCTTTATTCAGGACCTCTGTTGGGATTTGCTCTTGAATTATGATTGTATCTCCAGGTACTTTATAAACTTACTTTCTGCCTATTACTGAAACACAGCGCTTCTCTCTAGGAAGGGTAGTTCATAAAAGTGCTTAGGTTTTACATTACTAGGATTTCCTAAATTATGCAGCAAATAAAGAAGTTGTACACAACCCCTGCAGTCCTTACTTCTTGGATAAGGCTGTGTATGCAGTACGTGTATATGAGAAAAGTAACATCTGTTACATTTTTGCTGATAGTTTAAATTACAAATTAATATGAAAGAACAAGAAACTTCTGAAAAGGAAAAATTCAAATCTCCTGAATAAGAAATTAGAAGGGTTTAAAAAACAATCCCTGCTGATTCTATCTGACACAACTCTTAATGGGTTGCAGCTTTAACTTTACGGATTGCAACAGTGTTCACAAAACTGCCTCTAGATCCCTAGGAAAAAATGCCCTGCACTACTTCAGAAGTCTGCCCGTGTGGACACAGCTGCCTCCACTCCTTCTGCAACCTCCTTCATCTTCATTCCAGCTGCAGCCTCTAAAGTGACATATAATGAAACAAAAAGTTGCATCCCTCACATCTTGTGAAATCAAACCAAAAAAAATACAGTGGATATCGAGCTTCTCTGTCAGGAGCATTATAAAAACAAAACAGCAAGTTCCAACCTTCTCATTCGGTATTCGTCATACAAAACTTTTTCTACGTTGGGCATTTTGGTGCTGCTGCTGTTTAATTACTGTTATCACTACAATGTACTGGAGACCTTAGACACCCCTTGCACTTATGCTTTGCAAAAGCAGGAAATACAAAAGTGACTTGAAGAGTAAAGGTTCTGCACTTTAAGTAAAATAACAGACAAAAGGTGGATGCACATGAAGTGCAAGGAATTAATAAAACACTATTAGAACAAGAGGCTGCAAACAGAGGATTTCAGCTCCTACTTGTTGTAAGAACAGGAACAGAAAGACAGCAGGGAAGCTTTGTAGACATTTCTGAGGAGCTCCTCCACAATAAAAGTTACAATGTGTAAAAGCCAAGGTTATCCTTATAGATTTACAAAGGGTTGAAGCAGCAAAGGAAAGTGTCTGAGAAATAATCTGTTGCAAACTATCCTTAGAAAATGTGAGTGGGAATCAGGAGAATATTTTGAAGAACATATTGAACGAACACTTAAGAGATACCAGGAGGGTGTGGAAAACAAAAACAGCCTCTGATGGACTTAAAAATTCTGATTCCTGCTCCTCTTCTGGCATCTATACTTGCACCATAGCCCATGACAGTAATTTCCACTGTAACTACACTCTTCATTTTCTACCTTGTAATCAGCACAATATCTATACAATCTGGGGGAGACACAATCTCCCACAGCATCCTCACGGCTAAATTGAGGAAGTGTGGACTGGATGATCAGGTAGTGAGGTGGACTGTGAACTGGCTGAAGGAGAGAAGCCAGAGAGTTGTAGTCTATGGGGCAGAGTCTAGTTGGAGGCCTGTAACTAGTGGAGTGCCTCAACGGTCAGTACTGGGACCGGTATTATTTAATATATTCATCAACGATTTAGATGAGGGAATTGAGTGTACTATCAGCAAGTTTGCTGATGACGCTAAGCTGGGAGGAGTGGCTGACACGCCAGAAGGCTGTGCTGCCATCCAGCGAGACCTGGACAGGCTGGAGAGTTGGGCAGGGAATAACGGGATGAAATATAACAAGGGGAAGTGTAGAGTCCTGCATCTGGGCAGGAACAACCCCAGGTTCCAGTATAGGTTGGGAAACGACCTGCTAGAGAGCAGTGTAGGGGAGAGGGACCTGGGGGTCCTAGTGGACGACAGGATGACCATGAGCCAACACTGTGCCCTTGTGGCTAAGAAGGCCAATGGCATCCTGGGGTGTATTAGAAGGGGGGTGGTTAGTAGGTCGAGAGAGGTCCTCCTTCCCCTCTACTCTGCCCTGGTGAGACCCCATCTGAAATATTGTGTCCAGTTCTGGGCCTCTCAGTTCAAGAAGGACAGGGAGCTGCTGGAGAGAGTCCAGCGCAGGGCAACCAAGATGATTAAGGGAGTGGAGCATCTCCCTTATGAGGAAAGACTGAGGGAGCTGGGTCTCTATAGTTTGGAGAAGAGGAGACTGAGGGGTGACCTTATAAGTGTCTATAAATATATAAAGGGGGAGTGTCACGAGGATGGAGCCAGGCTCTACTCAGTGGCAAACAATGATAGGACAAGCGGTAATGGGTACAAACTGGAACACAAGAGGTTCCACTTAAACTTGAGAAGAAACTTCTTCTCAGTGAGGGTGACAGAACACTGGAACAGGCTGCCCAGGGAGGTTGTGGAGTCTCCTTCCCTGGAGACATTCAAAACCCGCCTGGACACATTCCTGTGTAACATTATCTAGGTGTTCCTGCTCCGGCAGGGGGATTGGACTAGATGATCTTTTGAGGTCCCTTCCAATCTCTAGCATACTGTGATACTGTGATACTGTGATACTTGATAGTATGAAAATTGTGTATAAACCTTCAGCATAGGAATGTTTAGCTATGAGCCAGCTTGAGGCTTCCTCCAAAATTAGTCAACTTCTCTAATATGGATAGGGCCTATTTCTCACTGTGGAAAGAAGGGCAGAAGCAGTTTGGGAAGCAGCAGGAAAAGGAATACAGAAAAATATCCATAAACATCAGAGAAATATGGTAAAGATTTACTGTGACTTGACATTTCACCTGAACCTGAATATGCAATCTGTGGGGATAGCAAATCTTCTGCAATCACTAGAGAACAAGGAGCAGCCCCTCTACACATGCATACACATGAACTTCTCTGAAGAAACTAATTTTTAAGTCACTCAGGCTTTTTTCTACACAATCTCCCTGCAGCATCCTCTTTTGGATGTTCTTCCTATAAAGGCTGAATAGGATAAGCCCTACATATTTTACTTTGTGAATATTAATTTCAATCCATATGTAGTCTTACATTACTAAAGACCCGCTTTTAGCAACCAAACTTAATACACAAGTGAGTGTATAGTGACATTAAAATGGTTCTCCCTCTGCAAGTCAATTGATTAGAAGTGTGGCTCTAATTGCGTAAAATTGTTCATGTAATCTGAAAGAGTCAAACAGGCTCATAGTACATTTTATGGAGCGTGTGGGGAAAATTCTCCTTTTCTGATTTTCTTCTTTTTTATTGTAAATTTCCTCTTTTTAATGTTATTTCATAAGTGAAAAAGACAGTTTTGATTAAGAAAAATGGTTGACTTAAAAATAAAGATCAAACTAGTCAATTCAAACCAAACCTGGATACTTTGGCAAAGCTGGGAGCACTTGGATCTGTGTTTGTATTTAATTTCATATGAGCCAGCCACAACATTTAAATCCCAATTCATACCAGAATTATAACAGCCTTGGAGAATAGTCAGATGGAACATTCTGGCATGAAGCAATGGGTAGTTTTCAAATGGTATGAAATTTGCTGTGAGTTGGGACTTTTCCATGCTTGTGAGACAATGAATGCTGCTTTTTCAGATGTTATGTGATTCTTTTTTTTTTTTTTTTTAAGCTTCTCTTTCCCAGAAAGATTAATATCTATAGCACAAGGAAATGCAGACTGCTTTTCACTGGGTTGGAATTTGGTTTCTAAAAAACCTTTACTTGGATCTGTGCCTTTATTTCTGTCACACATTCAGAAATTATGTCAAGGTAGGAAATTTATGTCTCTAGGGTATCATAAAACATGTTATCTTCTCAGTTTCATGTGCTAAATATAAGCTGTACTTGTAATTATGAACACATAGCTACAATATGGACTTATATATCAAGGGACATAGTAAGAGTACTTTAATCCTGAGTATTCTATACACTGTTCAAATTCATACTGGAATAGATGCATGGATATATAGCCTTCTCCAGCTGTTAGGGCCACATCCCACTCAGCACACTGTTCAAGGAGAGGCCCAGGGTATGTACTGTCCCTTCTTTCTGTGGTGCCCACACGGTTGAGGTCCCATGCACAGGAGCTTGGACAGGGACATGAGGGGAAGTCAGGGGATGTTCAACACAGTCAGAGTAGGAGTCTTGGGCAGGGAATATTAACAGTCATAGAATCATAGTATATTTCAAGTTGGAAGGGACCCAGAAGGACCAAGCCCAAACCCCTGCTCCTTAGAGCACCACCTAAAACTAAATTCTGTGATAAACCTATCATCTAGAATATATTGTAAAAAATTGCACAGATGCCTCTTTGTAACTCATCTCTTTTCATGACTACATCCTTGCTCTACAGGATTGTCAGTCTCTCTGTGAGATCAGAGAAAGCTGTCTCAACCTGTCAGGTCCATAATGGTGGAGTTAGCCCTTTCCAGATCACAGATGTAGGAACAAAGATGTGCTCAGAGAGGGGCATACACTACTGTCTCAAAGCTGCCTGGAAATTTTTTAACTTTTGGGGGGGATGGGGGGTTTGGTCAGAAAACTTGCATTTGTCAAAACACATTAATATGAAAATGTTTGAGCTACTGGTCTGTGCCAATTCACATGTAATCTTCTGGGATTGTTTTTTTTTTAGTAGAACTTAATCTTATGGTTCTACAGAACTTGTTTCTGATTAATATTTTGTGTGCGTGTGTTCTCACATACGTGTGGTACAGCAGAAATTAAGTCTAACTATCTCCCCAACACCACAAGAAGAAAATTAGCATAGCAGAATTCATCCTCAGTTACTCTTTATGAGTTACAATTAGCAGCATTCTCCCCCCCCAGTGAATCAGTGTTGCAAAGCAGGCCTGTAGCTGCGGTTATAGCACTATGATTACAGTCTACACATCCCCATTTGCTCACACACACAGGCTCACTCCATATCCTCTGCCAACAAGTCATTTCAGGTGGTACTTTCTGAAGCAGTGAAAAGTATTATGCTGAAAAGCACTTTTCCCCACAACAACCATCTGAGTCTAAAAGTAGTGACTCCAAATGCAAAAACTAATTCGTCAGTTTAATTAACTGGCTGTTGAGATTATGCTGCCAACACTATAATGCACCAACTGCAGTTGTCATCTCTACTTCACCTGTAGGCCTGAGTGCCAGCCATGGCTGGGGTCTCTTCCATAGCAGCTAAGAAGGTCTCTCTGGACATGAAATTCTTAGGCATGACAATTCATTCTAAACACTCTTGTTTTCTTAACAGATAACTCTGGCTTTAAAGCAACTGCTTCCCCAAACCTCAGGGGCAATCAGGAGCAAAAAGAGAGAAGACCCAGTACAGGAGACAGAAAGACCACTAAGGGAAATGTTTGTATTCACCATTGAGAAGGAGTATGCTAAGAATGCACACTGTGTGATTAAGTTTAAAGATGATTTGACTCCCACAGTTTGTCTTAGTCAAAGAAATGGAAATATGCAAGTTCACCTTTGAGTGAGGACAACCCACGACAGTGTCTCAGTTAAGCTTTTTATTTAAAATAAAAAGGTACAAGTATATAAACTGATAAGCTTTTATATAGGTTTTCTGTGCTCTGGATTCTTTAGAGAGTCATCCTTATTTAAAAAGAAGAAAATAAAAAAGCTTTTCAGAGCATGTGTAGCCGAAATCTTTCTATTAATCTGAATCAATTAGATTTAAAACGAAATGATGGACTCCTTATATAAGAGGTTTAGCATCATCACATTGACGATAGACTGATGCATGGGGTTTCAGCTGCATTATCCAAATGTAGTGCCTGGTTCATGGATTTTCAGAAGCTGTAAGATATCTCTCTGAAGGACAACAAAGAAATGGAAAAAAGGGGATTTGCTTCAACTGAAATAAATGCAAATGACATCTCTATTTCATTCGCAGCAATCTGTCACCTTTTCTTTTTTGTTTCACACAAAAAAATAGGAGATAATAGGGAAATAGTAATGGTATAAGTGGACAGAATCTGACCATTAAAATGTTTACCATTCCAGCATGATGCCTGCAGATGCAATGAAATTGAAACTGGAAAGGTGTTAGAATTGCTGCCGGTTTCTATTCATTTGAATGGCAGCAATCCAGAATTCTGTTTTATGGTTGCATGTAGAGGGTCAATTTATTATCTTTCATTCTTCCTGGGATCAAATAGCATTTTTGTGAAGATTAGATCTCTGTGGCACACTGAAGTGGAACCAAAGTGCAGAGGTTTAAAAGTTGAACCTATTTCAAAATTCAACTGCTTTACAAATAGTTGACTTAAAAATTGAACTTCAAAATATTAAATGGATTTTTTAAAGTTCAAAACATGGAGATTCTGTTTAAAATATTATCATGTATAAACCCATCTAGCATCCAGAAAAGTCACAAACATAAGTATAATGAGCACAGGGAAAAATTGAGGTAGCTAAGTATTAAGAATGTTTTTCCCCCCATTTACTCTCTATATGGTGAGAAATGTATAATCTGTGGACTTGGGGGAGGAGGCAGGTGAAGGGGGACAGGGACTGGGGGAGAAAAAGAACAGAGGTAAAGGAGTAAAAGTGCATTATGCAAGGTAAGTACACACTCTGCTTTTCAATGGCAGGGATTTGAAGCAAAAGACTTAGAAAAGTGTACTCTGTACATCCACTAAACCCAGTAAAAGATGGTACTAGATAACTATAGGTACTTATTAATATAAAGATGCACTTTGTTTATTTGAAGAGAATAACTTCTTCATCAAGGTTATAGCAATTATGAATATAATTAAAGAAACAAAAGCTTGTAGCATAGTAGTATTGATTTCCTTCCGTTTTAAGAAAGAATGCAAATGTTTATTTACTACTTTTTAATTCTACTTATAGTCCTCACAAGAAGGAAACAGACAGCAACTCTGAAAACAAATAAATGCAAGAGTCAACCCACAAGTTGCAATGTAAGAACCTTAATGTAATCAACTATCAATTGATAATCATAGAATAATTAAATATTGATTGAACATTAGTCAATTAACTCACAGACCAAATGGATCTGCTTCAGCAGCAGACCTACAGAATAGGCTTTTTAAAGTCAGTATCCAACACAATCCACAATTTGAGAAATGCTTTCCGTAGCACAGCTAACCTATAGCCTACAAGATGCTTTGTAAGGATAGATCTTTAACAATTTTTATATGCTGAGTTATTTTTCTGCAGCTAAACACAAAGACCAATCTATTTCAACAGACTGATCTGAGCACTGATAAACTGTGAAAAATAAATAGAGTGGTCTTTATGGTATGTCAAAAGAGAATATGATGACAAGACACTAAAAGGTGCAGTCTATACAGGTGATTATGAATTACTGTAAGAGAGGGGTAAGAAAGCCAGTCTTTAAAAAAATCAATTTCAATAGTCATGTTTGTTTCTTTCAATTTTAATTCTTAAATTTCTAAATATTAATTCCTAAGTTTGGGCAAGACCCTCAGTTATCTTCCGCAGAAAGAAAACACAGTACATATCTCTATATTAGACCACAGTCTTTGTCCTGGATGTTTCCTGTGTTTCTCTAGTGACTGATTCTAACTACCCAAAAAAAAGTTCAAGTATTTCAATGTACCCACCTTAGAAGCTGCTCTTTTATGGTCACAACAAATATAATGCTAATTTTTCTAATAAAAAACAAGGATAACTTTTGTACTCGGTAGTGTACAGGCTATAGTTAAAAGATAAAATAATAGAACTTTGTGTTGATTTCAAATTTGTCTGTAAGATGACATACTTTTAACAACATGTTAGTCCTTTTTATAAATGTAGTTTATTAAAGCTGAGTTACAGCAGTGCTTTCCAAGGTTTAATATACTCAGAAGTAGTAAAACCACAAAACAAAAAACCTTTATTTACAAAAAGCAAGATAATGCAGAGGAATGGTAATGAACATCAGGTATTTCCCTTCCTGTTTTTAAAGATATGTTAAGTGCTATTTGCACTGCCCATTTGTGAAAGAGTATTCTTGAGGAATAAATGAGATACATCAGTATGTGAAGGCTGATCTGCTCTTTTTATTACTAAGACAGACATCTCAATTCATTTAACAAATTTTGTTTTCTAAAAAGAAAAATAGTGAAGTATGTAATTCAGCAGAGGAAGTTCACTACTAAATTTTGAGCAGCTGGAACAAGAACTTAGCCCATTTTTTGATCATTAGTATCTAATATGTGAATTAAATTCAGATTTTTTTAATTAAACACCAACTCAGCAGCCCACCAAGATGTGCCTTATGAACCACATCAGCTACTAGATCATAAAATATCACCCCCAAAAATATGAGCCTGTCATCATTATCAAAAATTGATGTTTGCTGTTGGCATCGGTAGACAAAATAATGCAACTAAGCATCACAAAACTTAATAGCAAACCATGAGCAGACATTCACCAATGCAACTGACAAGACACCATAGGTTATTTTTGTCAATTTGCTCTGCTTAATCGAACTTTGGAAGTACAAAACCAAGAGGAAAATATGACTCCACAATGCAATCCCTAAGCAAACTGCTGTTGACCATTGGCATTACATCATTAGCTCTGATGAACAAGAACAACCTTGGTTGAACCAACTCAATATGGAATCTTTGCAACTGTTAAGCTTTTCTGAATGCTTAGTTTTCTTAAGTTTCTCTCCCCAGAAAGGAAAGTTTTACTGGTATTTATTATTTTATAAAAGATATTAACTCAATATCTTGCATTTGGAATTTACATCTAGGGGAGGTAAAAAGGGTGGTTTTTTTAGTTTGTTTTTAATCTATGCATCAAGAAATATATCAGGCAGAGCAATTGCTGCATAAACTGGGCTTTGAACACCTCCTAAAGTTACTGTTAATTTATTGATGGTGCTCTGCTATTGCAGGCTTTAGGACATAATTAGGCTTGACTTCATGCTCTGTAGGTGGACAAAACTCCTGCTGAAATTTGCTTCAGTTCAGCCTCCTAGACAGAACTACTTACTGCTGATACAAGACATGAAGACAATGAAGTGTGAGCTTTATTTGTTCAGGCTTCTTAGAAGATAGAAAAAATATAATTATTTTCCAGAGTTGTATTAGATGAATACCACAAAGAGAAAGGAAACCTGGATAAGAAGAAAAAAAGTGTTAGCAAATAAAAGACAAATTTAATACCTAGGGCACAGCTTTTAAAATAGAGATTATATGATGATTATTAACTGTCTAATAACTGAGGTTCTGAAAATTACATCCAGTAGGTTTCGTGAAGAGAAGAAACACAACTTGTTCAAAAGGTGTGCTTAACATGCTGGTTTGTGAGACTGTAAAATGTGTTTGCGTAGGATAATGGCAGATTGGACTCAAGAACCATATGTAAGTGCTTAAAAGCAGGTCTGAGAAAAAGCATGAGGAAACTCTGATCTATCTTTATTGGATAGGTAGACATCCAATGAATAAAAAAGCTTGCACTTGTCTTTGTAAATAAATAGATAAGACAAACACAGCTATATGGCTAAATCCCCTTCTGCTTTAAGTACTGCATCCTCAAAGTTCAGCTGACTAGTATTTATGAAAAGTTTATATCTCAGCAAGCTTTACATTTTAAGAAAGAGCAAGGAGATAGCATCAAAATCAAATTAATGCAGTGAGAACGAACTACAAATCTGCAGTAAATTCAGAGACAGTTCTGTCAGAGGGCACATCTTGAACGTGGTATCAGGTCTCACATTACAGATTACACTAAAAAGCTGACAGGAATTGTGCAAAATATATAAACAATCCTAAACCTAAACAATCTCTCCCACCACAATACAAACTTGCTAACAAATTGAAAGGGAACACCACAATCACAATCTGTCCAGGGACTAAATGAAAAAGCTCGTAGTAACCAACTAGCTACTTCCTTAGAGTAGATTCAGTGTTCCCCCTAACAGGGTCTCCTCCTTCACGTTGTGTATTCTGCTCTTAGAAAGAAAACCTGAAAGCTTGCCTGGGAAATCTATGAAAATCAGAACTGTTACCTTCACGCATGGGTGTGTCTTTGACACTCCACTGCAAAGTGTCTCTTCTCTCTTCTAAACAGCATTATGATATGGCCTGTCTCAATTACACCTCATCCCTCCCCTAAACACATTAATGCTTTTGTCTGGCAGAGTGCAAAGGAAAGCCATGGAGGGCAAGCTGCTGGCTCTTCTGCCTGAAGCAATTTAAAATCCCATCAAGCCTGAGCACCATGTAGCAAATACTGAACAAAGGGATTAATTGTGGGTATCCTTCTCTGTTTGCCAAGCAGATGGGAAACACCATCCAATAATCAATTGCTGCAATTTACTCCTAAATGAGATCTAGTTCTTCTTAACCCTTTTTCTCCCCTCCAATACTTGGGTTTTCTCCCTCCTCCCCCCTTTCACTCTGTGTCAGATGAAGAGTATTACTGACTTTTGTTGGTTTGCATCTCTCCTATGGAAAGGATTGCCTTCTAATTGGCATATGTATTTATTTAAAGTTATATCGTTACAAAATCTGGTTCAGGATCATAGAACACCACAATGGATTTCTGCAATCATGTCTTAAGAAGATAACTTTTATGAAGAGAATAGAATCTTGGCTCCCACTGAAGACCTGAAAGCATAAAAGCTAGATGTAAAATATTATCTTCAGTTGTACTTTTGTGGAGCACAATACCCACTGGTAAACAACACCCATAAGGGGATCAGGTATCCTGGCCTGAAGTAGCCTTAAAAGAAAAAAAAAAAGTAAAATAAAAAATTAACAATTAAAAAAATAAATAAATTAGTCATTGGGCTGATGAATGCCCAATGCGGGGCACAGAAGAAAATTCTCTAAGTTCTTAAAAGACATAGAAGCAATTTGGACAAGTAGATAATGTAGAATCTATAGCAAATGAGAAACACAGGCTTTCCATCAACTCTGATTGGTATCGCTTGAGCAAGTACAGTCCTGCAGACCACATGCTGTATATTCTTGCTTATCTATCTTTTTTTTTTTTTCCCTTTGGTGAAGCTGTGAAATGGCTCTCCAGACAGACTGCACTGTAATTTTTACTTCATAAGAAATTTACAGTTTCATATCTTTCCTAATGGGATTACCTGAATCATTTACATTTCAGGATATAACTTGAGTATCAATCACTCTGACTGACTCACAAGTAAGAGCACAAAGAAGGGTTCGAGATGAATCTGAAAGTTGTTTTATTATTAGGAGGTCATTTTTAAAGATCTTGACATCTATCGACATGAAATCAGAGGCAGGCTAAAAGTCTTGTTTGCTGTGCAAATTTTCTTTTGTACTACACAAGACCTAGAAACAATTCTTCTGTTAGAATCACATTCCTCTACATTTCCTTAATGCTACTTAACTTAAATAGTCTTCCATACAGGTACATGCACGTGTATGCATACATTCGCGTGCATTCCTGTGTCTGACTGGGAAGTAAACCAAGTCAGTTTCTGACTATTTGGATAACGAATAAAAAAGACAAAGTTTGCCCACTTCCATTATTTGTACATCATAAGCCTCTAGTTAGATTTATGTCCCATGTCTGTAACCAAATGAGAATATTCTAGTTATTTCTTCTACAAAACTGTTTACAAGAGAAATAGTGGTGAACAGAGTATATTTTCAGATTTCCACTTACTAATGCAAGTAGTTCTAAAACTATACCTGTCATCAACAGTTGATATTAACAAAGCCCAAAAAGTTATAGTTGCTTTCTACTCACACAGAAACATTTTCACCAGTTTGCAGAGTACTGCTATAGGGAAAGATCATGCAATCACATTCAGTACACTTATTTGAAATCCAAATACATCACTTGACTAAATGTGTCTAGAAAAATGGATTATGACAGCACTTTCAACCCAGATTTTGCAAGTAATTGAAGAGGAGAAAGTAGATAAATTAGGCAGATCTGAGCACATAGGTAGTTACAGGTAGAATTTTTCAGCAGTTACTTTTGAAGGAGATAAACACAACAGATTTAAAAAAAAAAAAAAAAAAGCACAGTTCTTTGCATGTGCCATGTTTGAAGGAAGCTGGGTAAGAAAATTGATTCCATTTACATTTATTATTTTCTCTTTTCTCATTCAGGACTTTCCTTTTTAATTGTACGTTAATTATGTAATTTGGGTAAAAGCTTCTAATCTCTATTACAGCAATATTTCTATCCAATTTTCCAATATTTCTTTATGATGGCCCACAACTACATATCAGACTGACAAGGAAATACAGAAAAGAAAACATAAAAAGGAAATGTATTTCTTAGGCATTTTCTTAACCTTAATTAGTCTTCACTTATTACATTAACTCACATGTTTTTATTTGGTTTGGTTTGTTTTTTTTGTTTTGATTTGGGGTTTTTTTGAGTGAAGATAGACCGAGAGTTACTAACCAACAAGATTTGGTTAAAAAGAATGGCAGCTATTTCTGCTGACAGACTACAAATTGAAGTACTGTGTAGCATCAAATGGGGAAAAATAACTATTTTGGAATAAAGAAAGCATTGCAAAATAAAGTGTCAAATATTAAGCAGAGAAGTGAGCTTTAAATTTCATTTCATGATCAAATAATTTTAACAGAAGACTAAATCTAAATGTTTTTATGAGCATAATTTGTCTTCAGAAATTCTTCTAAGAATCATGTAGAATCAATCATACGTATGTTTATATGCACTGTGTTTATGTATTTCTAAAAGCCGCCTCTGCCTGTACGGTGCTGTGTAACCCCCATTGTTCTCTCCATCAGTCCCTCAGGGTGGTGTCCTACTGAAGGAACTCTGAAAGGTTTGAGGATATTTTTGCATTTTGAGGTCATGGCAATTTGGACACAAGAATTTTATTTAAAAGAAGCCAAAGTGCACAACAGATACAGGCAGGTGGAGAATGAAAAGAAGCAAAGAGAAAGTGGAGAAAAAACAGCAGAGTAAAAGAACAGTAAAAAGATAAAATAAAATGGAAAAATGCTGAAATAGGGAATAGTAGGAAAAGAATGTACGTTTCTGATACAATAAATGTAGTAATCTAGAACACAGCTACCAAAGAGAAGAACCGAGAGATCTGTTCAAAACTGCAGAAGAGAGACTTAGTACAATTTTCTAGAAAGAAACTCTCTGGTTCCTCCCTCTTACCACCATAGAGAAAGCTTAGCTCAGCATGGCTGCATGTTGTCAGAAAACCAGTATTACCACCAGTGATGCGCAGACATTCTCATTGTATGAAATCTGCCAACTAAGGCATCTAATGGAAGATGCATATTAGCATTTTCCTCTGCAAGGACAGAATATATTTGTATCCAGTGTAACACCAGCTTTACAAACCTTATCCTTATAGTTTCTTCTGTAGGGTGTGATTATATACGACCACTGACAACTAGATTTTAGGTGTAACAGAGTTCAGCCTTGTCACCATCAGGATAAAATTCCCCATACATCCTATAATTTACCATTCAGTATCATTACAGATCTTCACATTTACTGAGATTTTGTTATGTGAAAGGAAGAGAAAAAGTAGAAAAGCATGATAAAAATAACATACTTGGGATGTTTGCATTTCAAACCATAGAACCAAGAAATATGAAAAGAGAAATTAATTTCAATCTTTGCTCCCATAAAGATCAGTTTACAGCATTAATTTTATAGACATACTATGTATCATAAGATGTAGGTGTACATTGACAACTGATAATTTTGTGAAGCTAACTGGGTAGGCATGTTAATTTTCAGATGCTTTTGAATGGGACAGATATAAATGTGAAAGATTATAATTTATGTAACTTCCAGTAACATTTATCATCTCAAATTAATTTATCAAAATCACTCAGAAATGTTTTACTCTCCTCCTGTCTCTACTTTCTTTATATTTAGTATCTGCTTGCAAAGGAGGGCTTCATGAGCAAAAAAATGCAAGCAAAAACCTATCCCTAAACAGTCTGCAAATACCAATGTTTGTGTTCATTGCCTGACTCTCACTTTGATTTCTTTGTTTTGTTCATGTGTTGAGATTTCAGTTTTATTTTCATTTTTTTACCCAGAGAGGTATTCCTGAGCTGCAGCCACCATAGCTTCCTTTGTCTTTTCTGATAAATGCACAGACAGTTTTGAGTCCTGTGAACTTTTTTATTAAGTTTGTCAATTGTCAGCACTTGTATTTCATTCCAATGATGAATGGAGGCATTAGATTTCAGCATTAAAATGTAGTTAGGTTTGTAATGAGCATCATTAGGAAGCATAATGGGAATCAGATCTGGATCTCATTTTAGCTTTTTTTTTATTATTTTTCCCTTTCTTTGCTTTATCTTCTTTTCTTGCTAACAGGCAGGTGAAAACTCTACAATGCTTACTTATACACTGTTAAGACAGCCACATTTTCTTATCCAAGACAAGATTCTTTTAAATCCTGCTTTGTTTTTTTTGGAGTCAGGGCTAGAAAGTCCTTGCAAAAGCATCACCACAATCCATTCTTACAGACATACTTCAATTCTAAATTATGCTTTGTAGCTCAACTGTATGTCCTTACTGAATACGATTTTTTAAATTAATATGAGCCATCCTTGCACATAAACCTGAATAGATACAATTACTTTTTACAGAAATGAAAAGCTTAGAACTCTGAGGTGGCCCTATAGCAAAGAACTGCAAAAATGAAAGAAAAGCCATATCCCAGCTGAGTGACTGGCATGTATTTTACTTTCAATAGTTTGCAAAATATTTGCCATACCCCAGGTTAGGCTGCTCTGAAGTACAATACTAACATTAACCAACTGATCCCTCAGGGAATCCTTCCAGTTTCTGAATGTGACATTCGATTCTTTATAGATTAAATGTAAATCCTGTGTTCTGCAGTTTGATTTGAAATTGCATTAATTTCTTGCTCAAGCATTTTAATTTCTACTAAGACATACTTTTAGACAGAAAAATTGTTTCTGCAATAAGACTACCCTCAGAAAGTGCTGACATTTTCAACTTCTTTGTGCAGATTGTAGACTAAATCAATTAAACTTGGATTCTTCACCATAGAAAAGAAAGAAAACAGCACTAAGGACAAGAACAGAGATAATTGCTAATCAGTAAATCAAAGCACTTTGCAGTTTCTCCCACAGTGTAAATGGGATGTGGTACACAGATGAAGATCACCATTTATGTAATCTCAACTGTCTAGGAAACAGAAACCTGTAAAAAGCAATGCTATAATGCAGAGAATCCTAAAAGGGCCTTCAGACTAAATGTGGGCAATCTACCTAAGAGGCTTTTTGTACTTACAAAGTAAATGGGAAAAAAGAAATCAGTAGCTACCTAGGTGCTGAATAAAAGATGCATATTGCTGGAAATATATTGCTAAGGGTGACAAGATCACTCTACATACACTTGGTCAGTACTAAAGCATCTCCATGAAGGTTATTAACCTGATTTTAGAAACATGAAACCTGACAAAACATCAAGCATGAAAACCAGGGACTGAAACCTGTAATTATAACACTGGGCTCACATAATCATAAACCAATTTCCACAACTGGGTCCTAACATGATCCATGGTCAGCAAATGCTTAGAGAAAAAGCAAAGAGGAAAAAAAGCCAGACAAAACTAAGTCTGCTCCCTGAAAATGTGTTGGAGAAACGCAAATCTGTTTTTTCCGCCTATCCCATCATTAATTGCTTACCTACTAATATAATTACTTCTGTATGTGATGCCTTACCTTCTGTCCTAACTCATATCTATTTTGCATTACTAATGCTTCTTTCCATGCTAGCAAGACATTCATCCAAATATGGGCACAATTCTTCCATGAAAAAATAAAAAGAACAAATTGTACAATGAAAAGATTAAATGAAACTGATGATTTATTACACAGAAGTATACTTCCTCCTGGCTACCTCATTCTGAACCATCAAGATCATCCACTATTTTTCATTACTCGCATGTCTCATAACCATTCCCCATTCCAGAATTACATCTTTCTGGCTTAAATTCTAATCCTATAACAACAGAATTCTGTCCCAAACCTAAACTTATTGGTTCATTTAGAATTCTGTTCATTTGAAAGCCAGGCTAATTCCCCATTTTCAGGCTCGCTTGATGGTTGTTGCATATGAATCACAATGAAAAAAAATGCATCATGTGGATATCCATTTTCACATTTGCCACAGACAAAATTACAATGGTTGGGTCACAGCATGCAAAATCAAGTCTCTTAGGAGCTCTGTTCTCTTCTGTACCTTGTAGAGTTGGTGAAAATGTTCATAATCAGCAACTGCAAAATCTGAAACATCATGAGAGATGTGATCTTTGTACAAGCAAACTAAACAACAACTGAGAAATAAAGTGTTTCTAAAACTGGTAATCTGAGGGCAAGAGTGATGAATTTGTCTTCTTTAGTAAATGATCCATCATGGTAATACTGTTGAAGCAACTTTCCTTAGTTTCATGACTTAAGCTCCATTTATTTCCATTTGTGGTTCCGTAACAAAGACAGATTACTGAAAGTATTGCACTTTTTTCTATATGCAGAGCTTCAATTTTACCCTTTCATGCACATTAAATGCCCCATCCGGAGTTTGAGAAAGGAATGGATAAGAAGAAAGAAATGTTAATTAAGTCTGCTGTGTGACATGGGGTCATGGCCTTGATATTCGCTATACCATCTGCTGGATCTTGGCTAATGCTGTAGGGAAACTCAAAGAGTGAGTGAGGCAGAGAAAGAGAAGAGTTCAGCTCTCTCCTGCATAGTGCTTTCCATCTGTATGATGCCAAGTGCTTTATAAAGGAGACTTGCATTATTTTTCTTTTAAAGTTTCCTGGTGCGCTTTCCATCCATGATATTCCACACAAGGTGTACTGGCTTCTCATTTTATAATCTGGCTCTATGTTACATTTCACAAAAGAAGAATAAACTTGGTTATATCATAACATGAAAGTACACAAATTAAAACAGTGAAACATTTTTGCTTAAAGGCAAAGCAAATCTTTCTTAGGATTAATTCTTTAAAATAACCTTATGTTCTGCATAAACATATTGCATTCTAATTCAGAAACACTTTTTAGCTCCATCTTATAAATGGAATAATAGTTCAAACCGTTAAAAAATAGTTCTAGGTGTTTTAAGTCCTCATCCCAGCACTACCCATTGTCACTGTCAAATATATTCTGGTCCAAGTGAGATGTAGGAGTTTTTGAGAGGGGAAGCAGGGGGCAGGAAAGAGCCATTTTACTGCTACACCTTTTGTCTGTCCTTACCACTCTCATTCTTGTATTTGGCTGTCCTGAGAACTCACTTACTATAAAAATCAAAAGTATGCTTTAAAAATAATAATTCAAAATATATTTCAGATTCATTATAGTTTTAGACTATGTTTTTGCATTGAACTAGAAGGATCAGAAGGATGTCTGTGTGCCATTCCCCCCCAAAAAAAAAATATTCAGGCACTGTTAAACTAATGCATTTAGAAATCGCAGTAGGAGAATTTTAAGCATTGTAAATTTAAAATTGAGCCTACTAATCTGCAGACTACAACTGGTATTTGCCTGTCACTGACTGACTTTGGTCTTTATTTTATCAGAGTTTACCAGTTACACGTAATTCTGTTTTCCAGGAGACTGACCGACATTAGTCCACTGCACCCATTCTCAAAGTGTCTTTCATTGCTTAGCAGAACAGCAGGCAACAGTTTTTGTCACAGTGTTTTCATTTCCTGCCTTTCTTCCTGGTGGTGGTTTAGATTTCTCTAAATACATGCTTTGTCATCATGATCTTTAAATGATACCAACCAGAGAAGAAAACATCCCACTCCTGTTATTTTTTATGTGCATATGTATAGCACTCTTACAGGTATATGTTGCCCAATAATGTATGCTGTGGCTATTAGGATGCAATCAGAAAGAGCATACATGCCAATGTTGTATTCATATGTGAAATAATCCAGACACATATGCTTTAAGGACAATTTTCCTTCTCAATTAAATTTTGGAAAAGACAGTGTTTCAGAAAGAAAAAACCCACAAACTTGACCACACTGTAGGACTTACCCTTTGGTTCTTAATATGAAAGAAAGTCCTACAGAGCAGCCCCACTGACTTAAAATAAGTAGAACACTCCCAAGATTTACAATTGTTGGATCAAGCCATCACATGCATTGTTTTAGCAGTTGTTTTATTTTCTCTTCCTTTAAAGCTGCTTAACCCCACAGTGAAGGCAAAATCTTATGCAATGCCACAATAAAAAAAATCCGTGCTGCTATGGAAATGAAGTCAATACTGCAAATTCAGCAGTGTGACTTCACAATATCACAGTATCACAGTATGCTAGAGATTGGAAGGGACCTCAAAAGATCATCTAGTCCAATCCCCCTGCCGGAGCAGGAACACCTAGATAATGTTACACAGGAATGTGTCCAGGCGGGTTTTGAATGTCTCCAGGGAAGGAGACTCCACAACCTCCCTGGGCAGCCTGTTCCAGTGTTCCGTCACCCTCACTGAGAAGAAGTTTCTTCTCAAGTTTAAGTGGAACCTCTTGTGCTCCAGTTTGTACCCATTACCCCTTGTCCTATCATTGTTTGCCACTGAGTAGAGCCTGGCTCCATCCTCATCACACTCCCCCTTTATATATTTATAGACACTTATAAGGTCACCCCTCAGTCTCCTCCAAACTATAGAGACCCAGCTCCCTCAGTCTTTCCTCATAAGGGAGATGCTCCACTCCCTTAATCATCTTGGTTGCCCTGCGCTGGACTCTCTCCAGCAGCTCCCTGTCCTTCTTGAACTGAGGGGCCCAGAACTGGACACAGTATTCCAGATGCGGTCTCACCAGGGCAGAGTAGAGGGGAAGGAGGACCTCTCTCGACCTACTAACCATCCCCCTTCTAATACACCCCAGGATGCCATTGGCCTTCTTGGCCACAAGGGCACAGTGTTGGCTCATGGTCATCCTGTCGTCCACTAGGACTCCCCTACACTGCTCTCTAACAGGTCGTTTCCCAACCTATACTGGAACCTGGGGTTGTTCCTGCCCAGATGCAGGACTCTACACTTTCCCTTCTTATATTTCATCCAAGTTATTCCCTGCCCAACTCTCCAGCCTGTCCAGGTCTCGCTGGATGGCAGCACAGCCTTCTGGCGTGTCAGCCACTCCTCCCAGCTTAGTGTCATCAGCAAACTTGCTGATAGTACACTCAATTCTCTCATCTAAATCGTTGATGAATATATTAAATAATACTGGTCCCAGTACTGACCCTTGAGGCACTCCACTAGTTACAGGCCTCCAACTAGACTCAGCCCCATAGACTACAACTCTTCAATGTATAGATCAAGTATGAGAGGGAGATTGGTTGAGAACAAGCAAGCTTTTAATCTCTCCAATAATTATCAAGTGTGGTGAGACAAATTATGAAGAACAAATGAAGAGTGAAGATTTTAGTTATTTTCAGCCTGCCATGTTTCAGAGTTTCTTCTGTGTTCTTAAGTCCATCATTACAGGTCTGTTTAGTTAGTAAGCATATACAGACACAAAGCATAAACTAAACAAAAGCCAGTCTTAAGCATTCTTACAGGTGACAATTACAAACTGTAAAGGTTACAAAGAACTCCACATCCACCACTTTCTGTTTTATTATTCGCATTGTAAGAAAATTTTCTCATTGATGAAACTGGTAGAAAGGATGGACACCCACCTCATATATTAAGTATCTGGGGGAGATTCATTTTTCACAAGATTATGCTATAGCTGCAAATCAAAGTTGTTAATCACTACTACTTATATACAGATTGTATATGAGTGCAATTTCTTTCCATTCTAAACAAACAAACCAAACACCACCACCCCACCCCCCCAAAAAAAAAACAACACAAACAATCAAAAAACAAAAACAAAACCAAAAAAAAAACAACCCCCCACACTTCAGGGATATGGAATAACATTTTGCTCTAAACAATCACTTTCATAGTATAGGCAAATGCATTAGGCTTTTTACTAAAATAAAATAAAATGTATAAAAAAAAAAGAATTTTCTCACCTGTAAGAAATCTCTATTCTGTAATAGAAATCAACCTACATATACAGATAAAATTATACCAAAATTTCCACACAGGTAGAGGGAAAAGGTCAGCATATACAAATAAATAGCCCAGGCAATGGCAAATACCTAATACAGGATTATGGCAACCCTATTATTAAAAAAATCAGCAGCATAAGAGGAAGTGTGGTGCAATTAGAAGTGGTTTGTCTGTGATTAAGGACAGATGTAAAACGGCTGGTCTGGGGAACAGTCAGCTAATTTTTGTGGGTATGATGAGTGCTGTACAGACCATTTATCCTTCTAGAAAACAGTACGTCTTCTATTTGGTTTCCTTTCATATTTCTACTCTGTCCTATTTTAGACCTTAAGCTCTTTGTAGCCTGAACAGCCATTTCTAAGTATTTGTGCATTTGTGTATCCTAGCAGATATTATTCCTGATTACATCTTTTAGGTGTATCCAACAGACAAACAATAACTGAATTACCCACAGCACTAAAAATAAGTAAAAATAAAAAAGACAATACTGAATAATCGACTTCAGTGCACAGACCAAAAAACGAGCTGTGTATAAAAGCATGTTAGAAAATGCCTAAATCAAACATCCAATCCCCAAGGGAAGATAAAAGAAGTTTCAATGATTTATCCAACAGTTGAAATTGGAAAAACAAAACAAAACAAAATATATTAAAATCTCTTGGCGCCACTGTAAGGCTAATTCCCTTTCCTTGGCTTATAAACATAAGGCAATCCTGTCATAGTGACAACAATGACCCGTGTGGCTAAAGTTACCTTAAGCAGCAAGACAGTGAACCTGATGGACAGGAAACTGTTTGCAGCAAGTGGCTGCTGCTTCCTTCAGTAAAGCTTCCATCAGTTCTACTGGACACATTTCATATATTTAGTTTGACCTAAGAGTCGGAAACCAACTTTAGATGAGAAAATAAGATTCTCTTGTTCTATGACCTATGTCTATTAGCCATACTAAGGTCTAAAACACAAGTTGTACAACTAACAGCACAGGATGACTTTGATCCTGAATTTTTTTTTTTTGTTAATCTTTCAGTATACATTGCCAGTGATGATGAGTGAAAACCACAGACTTCAGATCTGATTTGTTAAAGTATCACAGCACTAGGTCCAGCATCCATTGCAGGAGCTACCACTGCCTTGTCAGGCTGCAGATGGTCATCCAGCAGAGACGAGACCATTTCTTATCCTGTGGGTATGAATGTAATTACCATAAGGTTGTATTTTAAGGTCTAGTCTGGATTTATCTTTATTACTTCTCATCCTTTTTTTTTATTACTTCCTTCTTTACCCATCTTCACTTCTAATGAATTAATGATTATTCAACACACAATGGCAATAGGAGAACTAGTTTCAAACCAAAATCTGAAATAGCTATTTTAAATTACGATGTGGTTACACACATACAAGTCTAACATTACCTCATCTCCAAACTGAAAAGTGTAAAAATTCGGTCATTTACAGTAGTTACTTGAAGATGGATCAGAGATGCAAAACAACACATTTTAACAGCCATGTGCATACAAAACAAAACAGAAAAAAGAAAAAACATCTTTAGAATAACAGCTAGAAAAATCTACTACATGCTATTTGGAAGAAAATGGAGGACTGGATAGTCCCAGTTAATTATACAATGTTCACTACCTGCTTTGCAGGAGCTCAGTAAACACGATTAGTTCTGAACACTATATGTGAGATAAAAAAGCAGAACTGACAATAGCATAAACTGAAGCCTTTGCTTGCCTTCCTTCAGTAACAGCACCAAGCACCCCTATGTCAGCTCTACGCAGAGAAATCGTGTCAGCTGCATTCTCTGATGACCACTATCTCCCCATTCAAGAGACATTCCAATTTCTTCCTGAACTAAACTTTAGCCTCCCAAAGCTATAGCTGCCAAATTACAGGCTCCCTTCCACATTATAATTCTGTTCTCTTAGGAAAGATGGTATTTTCTTATTTCACTTTTGACCTTTTCCTGTTACTGGTAAAAGAGGATGATAATTGACCCTATTGTAGAAGAAGAGAAGTTGGTAGGGAAATGGAAGCATTATGGAATACATAAAAATTACTTCTCTATAACCCTTTTTTTTCTTTTTTCCTTTTTTTTAAGGAGAAACAACCTCACTTCGTCCACACCCACTGTAGAAAAGCCAAATAAAAATGTTCCTTTTTCCTTTAAATAAAACTTATAGCTATTACTTACTCTATTACCCTATACTAGGGATTGCAATGCAATAATAAAAGTTGGTGTGTCCATAAATTATCTGTTTTTTGAAATATTTTTCTCCACATCAGAATCAGTCAGAGCTCAGCATTCTTGTTTTTTTTCCTGGCAGGGTGCCCTCACTGAGTTACTTTGCATGGAAGGTCAGATAACAGTTATCATGTGATTGAAACAAAAGGTTCTTGAATTTCTGTCTGTCATGGACTTGCTATTGGAAACTGTAACTCCACCTGACATCCCAGGAAAGGGCAAGCAGATGACAAGGAAAAGGTTTAACTGCTTCTGGTCTAGAGTTCATGCATAATTTATTCTAAACTTCTTGTTTAAACATCAAAGTTGTCATGTTGGGTTGGGGTTTTTTCTCCCAAACACTGTGATAGGTCCTCTTCTGGAGGAACTTCACAGTTCTTTCACTCCCACAACATTAATTTTAGTGTTTCTGTCAATCAACTTCACCTTGTGTAAGTGCCAGGCAATGGTAATTGATGTGAATGGACCTATTCCTTATTTATCACAGTGAAAGTAAGCAAGAAAGCAAACATGCTCTGTAGTTTGCATTTCCCATACATTCCAGCTCACTTCACAGTGGAAAATGAATGTTTCTTGACTGTTAACTATAATTTAAGATTGGAAATTGTGACTTTTCAAGTCATAAGTGTGAAAAAGCTTTCACTTTAAGGGTACTCATGTGCCTGAGCTTTGGCATAAAATATTTTGTTTTGTAAGCAGAAGTTGAAATTACCCCAGTTTGAAGCAAAAGCCATTACAGATTGAATTTATGTTTAATTCCAGCATTTGTCTGAAGTAGCTGGCTGAAAGAATAGTAGGAGTAGATCACACTTTTTAACAGCATACTGAAGTAACTGTGGTGCTTTTTAGATTGATCTGAAAGAGCAGATTTAAACATAATGTTCAGCTTCCCACTGAAGCGTTACCCAGCTAATTTTCAGCAGACAGGCTGGGACCTGCTCTGAAACTGCTGAGGACAGCAACAGTAATGGCCACCCTAATCCTCCCAGTCAGAGGGTCACATATGCTAGAGGCAGCTGCTGGCCATGCTAGGCATGCATGCCCTGAGCCTTCCAGTGAGGCTTACGGCAGCTCTAGGGGTCAACAGAAAGATATTAAGCCAAAGTTCAGGCTACCATACTGATTTAACCCATGTCAGTCATACACCTACCTATAAGCTACACTTAAGCAGAGATTCTCTAATTTTCACGTACACCACCACTCTCAGGCACTTAGGACTGTGCCAAGATATGCCATGAAAATGTCTGTACTTAATAAAGATCCCATAATGGAGGGGTATGACTTGGATCAATCTGAATTGTTGTAACTCTCATTTAAACTATGACTGCTATGTATTTGATAGAATCATAGAATGGTTTAGGTTGGAAATGACCTTAAAACTCATCCAGTTCCAACCACTTACCATGGGCAGGGACACCTTCCACTAGACCTTCCACTCCAAGGCCCATCCAGCCTGGCCTTGAACACTGCCAGGGATGGAGCAGCCACAGCTTCTCTGGGCAACCTGTGCCAATGCCTCACTGCCCTCAGAGTGAATAATTTATTCCTAATGTTTAATTTTATACCCATGCAAACTGTACAAATTGAGAATAAAGCTCTTTTAAGGCCTTCTTTTACTGATGGAATAGCCCAACCTTTAAATAAGAAGCCTCAAACCTTTTACTCCTTTTCAGGTTTTATTACTCTTTCATCAGGAAGACAACAAAAAAATACAAAAATGATACCCCTGACCTTTTTCTTCACAGTTTGCATTATTACAAGCAAAATTTGAATGTTAGTTTATTGCACTCAACCCAACCCAAAGCGGCAAGCAAGGCTTTGGGTAGAAAAGGCTGCTGAAACAGAATGTAAGTTAAGGAAAAAAAAAATAAATCCCTCTGTTCCACAAAATCAGTTCTGGAAATAGCAAGGGCTGTTAAATGTTTTCTTTCTTTCCTCCCTAGCTTGGAATATTAAATTATAACTATATATTAAAAGGTGATATTTTCTTTGTTCCAGAGAAGTTATAAAACAATGTTATACAGTGGCAATCAAACCAAGTTTTAGCAATGGAATTCTGCTGTTTCAGCTCTTTTCTGGCTGTGTCATTAGTGGAAAATAACTTCCAAGGCTTACTCACACTTTAAAGATTTTTTTTTTTTTTTTTCCCTAAGTGCTTAAAACAACTATTTTCAAAAGTACCCAACAAACTTTATTTTTTTTGCTTACAGCCACTTTGCTAAAAATATTATTCTTAGAGTGTTCAGCAACAGAAATATCTTATACCATACACACCTCAAATCTCCCCCTGGGTTGCATTTTAATGTTTGGGGGGGTCCCACCTTGACCACATACAAACTGATAATCAATGAGTTAAAAATCAGCCAGCTCATCAGAACAGCCATATCTGACTTTTCTATATCAATCCACATCCAATCTGGTGAGTTAGGGCTCTTAAATTTATTATGCTATTCAGTTTAGTAAAGCATTGAGACAATCACAGGATTGTCACAAGGGCACCCAGACAATCTCAATTTAACCCATGTATCAACACATGGTAACAGCAAAAGTTGTGAAATAAGATGTATTCTTTAGGAATCAAGAGAAGTTAAATGATATGATTTAGGATGCATTCACATAGTATTCTGGGCTAAATGTAAGTTTATTCTGATCCCATACACAGTCTGGTATTGAGCCCGCACTAGAAAACACTGATGAGAGGTAGAATATATTACAGTGCTAGTCTAAGTGATTTGGTCTGCACTTGGAGGTCAGGCAACTTTCGATCAGTTTCTGATCCACTCAGTACAGACAGAGACTGCAAAACACTGCTTCTGTACTGAGGCCATAATTTATTTGAGCTGCATGAAGAATAGCTGCTAAAAATATGCAGTATTTATTCAAAGATTACAAAAGAGATTATTTATTTCAATTGCTACTTTCTTGACCTAAATGTAAGGTTTTATTCCAGACTGGTTTTGCATCTACAAGAAAAATTTTAATTTCAAGTCCTTTTTTCTTCTCCTGCATTAAGTGCAAGGCACCTTAAAACAGTTTATTTGCTGTAGATTTAGATCCTAGTTTATCTTCTGGAAACAATGTCATGCCTGCAGATGAGCATTTTTCAACGAGCTCAATGGACCAAATTACGTCTGCAGTAAAGTCAACTAATTGGCTTTCTCTCCCCCGCCACTTCCCCCCTTGGATGGATAACGGCCTGTGATTATTAATAAAGCATTTGCTCTCCCTGAAGAAGTTTCTTTTTCCATTTCTTTGGTTGGACTGTGTATGCATAGGGTTTGCACAGACATAGGTTGCAAACTGAGAAGCAGAAGTGCAATACCACAAACTATCATTCAGTTTTATTATTTTTTACATTGCCTACAAGCAGCAATTGCCATTTATCTTGCTGAATATCTTTGCACGTAAGTTGAAGAGGATGAAAAGTATTTTGAAACTCTAAACCTTTTGCTGTATGTCCACATACAGAATAATATTTAGCTCATTAAAGTGTGTAGGTGTGAAAAAGAATAGAATATAGGGAAGAAAGCAGAAAATGTGCCAGACTCCTTCCATGGAGAGTTTGGCATTGGTGAGGGTCAACACTAAATATCAGAACCTCTTCCTTATTTATCTTCATTAATCTTAGTATCTCCTTTAAAAGGAGATACTTTCATCTCATTAGCCAAAGATAAAAAACTGAAAAAGCCCTTCTTACCCTTGTTTTTCCATATGAAAGAGGGAACAGAACAATTTTCCTATTATTTTATTACCATTTCTCCCACAAGTGTATGACTAGGAGGAAACACTAAGTAAAAGACTGGGAGAAGCAAAATGCATTTGCTTCAACTGCACAAAAGCTGAGACTTGAAGTGTCAGCAAAGTCCACTGCGTGTCCTCTTAACTTACCAACCAACCCATTCCACTGCTCTCAGGTCAAGCTCTGTGTACTTCAGAAAGGTGGTTCTTCAAAACAGCCTTCCCCTTCTTCCCTGATCTTACTGAGTCTGGCTTAACCCTGGCTTAACGGGGTAAATATGCACAGCCAGTCAGTTTGCGCTCTCCCACATCCCCTAGTTTCCTTTACATTTGTGCATATGTCAACACACCAATGCCAGCTGATCTCTAAGACTAAAAATGCCACAATCACAAAATCAGGAAAGAAGAGAATTCATCCCTTACAGGAGATTGTTGGAGCCCAGAAGCTACAAGAAACTCTCTGCTTGGCTGGGAAAGACCCAGCACATTTCACTTGCAACTTTAAAGTCGCATCAGAATATCTTCTCATTTTATGACATGAAGTCAGAACTAGTTCTTGTCAAGCTAGGGCAAAAGTGTGGTGAGGCCGGTATGTGTCAATTTACTTAAAGGGGGGAAAAAAAAAAAAAAAAAAAAAAAGAGTACTCAATCAAATACAATGGGAAAATGGCCTTAAAAGTTTCTTTTTATTGAAAGCACACCCCTTTGCTGCTGTCTGCAGATGTGAACTCTCTACAAACAAAACTGAAATTACTGCAACTGACATTTCTAATGACTGGTGATCTAGCTACCAAACATCTAAATTTTTTATTACATAGCTAGAGCTTCATTTTTAAACAGAAATATGACTCAAGTGTTTACATTCTACATGAGAATTTAGGCTCTAAATCCAAAGCCTCAAGTTAGCATAAATTTAATGGACAGTTGTCACTTGCTTGAGTGGAATTTTGAACAGACCAGGACTGTGCCTGCTTTTATGCATTTGCAAGTAGGCACTAACCGCCATCCAAGATAATTATCTGTATCCGCACACCCTGTGATCACCTATATACCCATGAGCAGCTGCAACAAGCAGGAACCAAAATTTAAATTAGGAATTGGACCTTCAAGTTAAAACAAAGGAAAGGCTGGTGCTAATGGAATTTAAATAAAAAACATTTATCTATAAACTCTGGAAATATTACTATATTACTCTATGCAAGTATAATCACAATAAGAAATTATTTATTCATTTTATTATATAAAGGAACAGATGTGTCAATGACCTGTTATGTCAATGACATAACCATCTGTCAATAACATAAACAGGTTGAGTCATTCAAAGCTGTTAACATAACTCTGACACTTCCACAGAAACCATGGGTCATGATTACAGGCTTTGCTAATGATCAGGATTACATATTTGTTAGAACAGTCTGTTGTTAAGGAGAGAAAGAAATGAAGGCAAGGCATTGCATATGCCTAGTCTGAAGGTAAACTTTGTTTGAACAGCACCTTCTTCCTTTCCCACTGTTCCTACTGTCTTCTCCCACTGTTTCCTCTGTGTTTTTGTTGGCATTAACTACCCTTTATGGATATTTGGTTAGTGACCTAAAACATTCTTCAGTGGAACACAAGACAGAGGGCTGAACAAGAGCAGAAAAAGCAGCTAGTACAGCAAAAGTTGAAGTCGTGTACTGTTGCTGTCATCCGCCCTCCTCACCCCAGTAGTGATTTTTTAGTAACCTTACTAGCATAAAATGATGTAACCTGGCAAAAGTACTACAGTGTTTTCAGTGTTCTAAGACTTGCTGTTACTGACAAGAGCTTGGGTTTTGCAGGTACGTAAGGTAGGAAACAAAGGCAAAGCAGATAAGGCTCTAAATAAACTAAAAACCTGGGAATGAGTTGAAGATGACTGATGTAGGACAGATTATGACTGTTGAATTTTCCCAGTTCCCAAGAAAGAAATGAAAGATGCAGCTGGGAGTTGACCATGATAATCCATAAGGGTGAGAAGCTCCTTGGAAGGTATGGAAGAAAAGCATTTAATGCAGAAAAGTCAGCAGAAGTTCTCTCTCAGATGTCCAGTAATTTTACCCGTTTCTGTTGCTGAATTTCATCTATTACTCTAATCCCAATGGGATCTATCCCTTTACAATATCCCTATTAAGGAGGAGGATTGTCTTGTAGGATCAAGTTCTCATGCAGAAGAACCACAGAAGTACCATGCTTAAACTGGGTAGCTGTGAAGAATTTTTCCTTAGCCCAAGATTTTAGAACAGGAGGGAATATGTGAGCCATTGGTATTTTCCAAAACTCAACAAAATATCCTGAGGTGTTAACTCACCATGTACTTTCTTGCCAAGATACATTTTGGATTAGGCTGTGGTTTTATTTTGTTTTAGCATTTCTCTTAAGAGGAAGCAGCTCTCTTGAAGCAAAACAATCACTGTAACCTGAAGCTCATTCTACAGGGGTCATTATGTATCTCTCAGGATGTTCTAATAAAGTCAATATTCTTATGCATTATGAAAACTAGAAAATATTTATGCATCTTAATCCAAATTCTCATTTTAGCACTATTGTCCAAAATATTGGTGGTTTTTTTTCAGTAGAATAATATGCAATACTTAAGGGTAAGGATAGTGGAAAAAGCTGACATTTTAGTAGTTTCATTCTTAATTGCTCTTTTTCAGGGGTTCATTCTCATTGTTTGCCATGGTACTAACTAGAATCAGTTCAAGTCGTTCCTTCAGTGTGAGGACACCTAAACACTGGTTTCTCACTGTTTTCACAATGACCTGTAAATTATCCCAAGTTTTTATTAAATGAAGTAGTCACTCATTTCTTTTAGTTTTAATCAATTGCTTCCCACTTGCCAGCACTGTCTGCCAAGTACATAGTGCCACTTAAATTTACAAATTACTCCAAATCATATGTTTTGGTAGTGCACACTGAACGGGAAAGAAAAAAAAAAAAGGTCAACTTTACAGTTTTATACATGTGATCTACAAATAACTTTCATTAAATTATTTACTTCCAAAATGAGTCACCGAGCTACATATTTCTAGGTCTCTGCGTTTAGCAGCCTATGAGGTCTGTTTTCCAGAAGTACAGGATCAACATTATATGTGGTCTCTCTTTTTAGGAAAGGAAAAACGGAAGCTAGCCAGAACTGTTATATGTCTATTTCTAGACTACTAAAACAGATGCAAACAAAACCTTAAAGAAATTTATATTTAAACCTAATGGCTTCCTTCTTAGATGTACTTAATCACAGGCATGGGTGACATTTGCTTGTGCTTAACATGGCTGACATTTAATTTCAGTATGATTGAAAAAGCAGTATGTTCAAAAAGCAAAACTCAAACAGGGGCCTGCACTTGGACAGCACTGAACGGTCACAACCAGGGTAAGACGTCAGAAAACTTCTGCACTGCCTGCTTGACCCTCTCAGAAGAAATGTAATTCCTGTAAACAGGAAATCTGTGCCCACCAGAAAGGGCTCAGGCAGACAGCCATGATGTGAAAGCCAACGTGCTTTTTTGTGGCTTTTCACAAAGACACTGAGATTGTAGATATCAAATCCCTAACCCTAACCCCTAACGCTAACCCTAACCCTAGGTGTAGCACTAGCCAGGGAAGATATTCAAGCCCAAGATCTCTCATCCATCACAGATCATTTTCCTCAAACACCCAAGGTTTCCTTAACCTCCCTTTTCTCTAGGGGAATCCTTCTATGATCATTGCTAACAATTATTGCAGGCATTAAATCTCATGATATTTTCTAAATAGCCGTGAGGCAGGACAAAGCGCAACAGTAGGTGAGGAAAGCATCCTATTTCAAGTTCAATCTTAGTACTAGGCTTTATATCCCATCTCACCATACGTTTATGGAGTTTGAGAAGTAGCCAAGGCTGCCTGCTACCACGTAGCTCAGAACCTCCACAGCCTTAAGTAGCTATGGATGAGACAAGCAGAAATCCATCCTTTAAAAGGGAACGTTTATATGTTAGCAAAAGCACTAGATACTAAAACTGTAGAATAACAAATATCATAATACCAAGGACAGCAACAATTATTTCTAATTTCACAATGCAGATGTCCAGCAGAGAATCTTGTGCTGAAATCTAATGTCACCTTTTCCATTCATAGTTTGATTTAGTTACAAGAGGCTAAAAAGGTCTATCTGAATCTCCAGACATAACACAATCATGCCAATTATTATTTTTACTGCCTTTTTTCTTTAAGAAAAAAATAAAAAATCATAAGAACATCAGGCTTCTTTCCTAATTTCCTCATTGTCACCATCAATAAAAATTAGCATTTAGGGCCTGTCATGGAACCAATAAATTGAGCCTGAACAAAATTTATTGTTCAAACTCAATTAAAGATCCACCATCAACTACAGCTTCAGGATGTCACATGGGTTTGTCACTACACTGCTGAATCTCAAACTTTATGGCCAATGATCCAAAGCAAATAATCACTCACCTAAAAGGAAGGGCTCTCAAACTGCTTTTATTATGCACCCCTTTAAAGGATGCTACTGATAAAAAACATAACGGCACAATATAGGGAATTAATTAATTCATGAATTCACATCAGAATGAAAATGTGAAGAACTAAAAAAACCCAGGCAAAATTATCAACCACAAAGCTTCCTGGAATGATATGAAATCCAATTTGGTTACATAAGCAAGAATACAGCTGGGCATTACAATCTTCCACACTTTTAAAACAACAAACCCACCATAACTTGTAAACAAAGTTTAGCATTTTCCATGAATCTGAGAGATACACGGAATGTTGCCAAAAACTAGAGGTACACTGATCTGATTCAAACCATTTAAAAGCAAAATGACAGATAGCCAGTGAGCAGCCTGTTGAATACGTGTATTCCATCACTTGACACAAGCTGTTGTCACGTCAGTCTTATGTCGGTAAACATAAAAGCACTGAAAGAGCAACAAGGAGTAGACTGTCAAGCATTCCGTTTCTTTTCAAGCAGACTATTGAGGTATTTGGCATTTAGCAAATTTCAGGCAGATTCCACAGCAGCTGGGTGTGCAATAACAGAAATTACAAAATTGAGGCAGAGTGAATTGTATAGTACACATATGGCTGTGTGTGGGTGAGTGGGGCTGTCTGAACACCAAGCTACAAGACTGGATCTTAATGATTACAAATTCCTCTATATCATCTCGAGGGAGAGAGGGGGACCATACCAACATTATGGGGCACCTTGAAGAATTTTAGGGAGGTAGAATTTGGATGACTAAGTTGGCAATACCGAGACACAGAGTCAAGCTGAACCAGACTAAAAGGTCTTAACCTTTAGTAAGGTTCTTGAGCAGCTCAGGCACAAACAGGGCACAAGGAATGTACTCCTCCTCATGGAAATGCCTCCTTTCAAAAAAGTCACCCTTTCAGTGTTATCCTTTACTCTTGGCTACCACAGCTTGCACAGTTCTTTACTTGAAGATAAAACCCTGCTCTAATTTCCAACAAGTCATTCCATAATCTTTACCATTTTCAATGCCATCTGATCTATTAATTTATTTAAGAACCTATCAGCCATTACTAACAGCACTGGAATAACCATAAAGTGATTGTAGGTGTTGACTTTAAATCCTATGTGGTAAATTATAACGTACCCTTACTAACAAACATTTCTACAAAGGCATTTTAAACTGGTCTTAGTAGAACACTTTCCATATCAAAGCATGTTTCAGTGTAAAGATAATAAGTAAACAAAGATGAATAGTAAGAATGTGAAATATACCCCTCTAAGAACAAAGTTAAGTAAGTTAAAATATTGATGCCGCATTTCTAATAAAGACTAGCAAAGACTAGATCAGTTTGATCTAAATGGAGGCTGAAGTAATTTTGTTCTAAAAGATGTTGCAGCAAAATCCCCATCTCCTAATCCCAAACAAGTTAGACATTCCCAAACAGTACCTGATCCGGAATTCTAAATTAGTTTGCTTTTCTGTATGGCTGAACTGTTTCAACAGAGGAGGTAAAAAGCATATCCAAATGTTTGCAAGTTGTAACTCACAGAAGCAGGCACAGCAGAAAGGTGTTTCTGGTGATAGCTGCCTGGTTGTTAAAACATTAAGACACCTATCACCATCTATCCCCTCCTCTGCCTTTTCTAAGTGCACTTGGGAAATTAAAACAAAAAACTTTCAATCCACTAAGTACCTGATCCCATTAGTATTTTTGTAAGTGTTCTCCAAAGACACCAATCAAATATGGGCCTTAGAGAGACTGAGATGAAAACCCCACATACATCCCAGAGCTCAAAGCATGCTCAGTGGGGGAGCAGCAGGTGCGCAGAGAGCAACAAAGTGAGACAATGAGGCCAGCATTGAGATTCAGCTGCTTTCTCAGTTAGGGTCACAACTTTTCCCAACTCCACATACAGCCTGCTTTGGATGCCTAAGCCGGTGCTGACTCTTGTGCTAAATAGTCTACTTCAAGGTAAAGGTGTTTTGCTTATGAAAACCTTTTAAAAATTCAGTAACTTCTGGTTGCACACGACAAATTTGTGCTTGTTAAAACTCTCCATTTCTGTAAGACACAGCGTCTCTCACAAATGTGTGAAATGATGCTCGATCAACTAATGTCTCTAGCATAAAAGTCATCATTACTCATAGCTCAAGTGACTGTTCAAAACTCCCTCCCCATTCCCACGTGGACAGATACTGACATTACAAAAACTTCCCTCACAGCAGGAAGTGGTTATCAGCACAATCTCAGCAAAGGACCAACAAGCATTAACTGCTTCCCTCTGACTAAACATCAGTACTTCTAGAGGAGTCTTGACTAATATTCAAGGACCCCACAAGAACTTTGTATTCCACTGGCGATAACTGTCCTGTGGGTAGGTAACAGTTGTTCAGCACTCCCCATAGCAATTTCAAGCCTTGCTTTGCTCTAGAAATCAGACCTTCTTACTTCCCAAGTTTACCTCAAACATTAAGATTTATTTTGAGATGCTTGCCCATTTCAAAATTATAATTAACAAGAAACAGCACCAGGTGATATTTTTACTGATAGATTTTTAGCAGTTCTGTATAATACTGCATGCTTCAGAAATAATGTGCAAGATGTACTTCCTTACTTCAGTTAATAAAAATCTATAATCAACAGCAGACTCATGAAACCGATTTAAAGATATTACACTTCTAAATCATATTAGCATTAACGAAAAGGTAGCATTATCCTTCTCTTAAAATTATTGCCAAATTCTATTTTTTGCTCAAATAAACTGGTATACTCTTATAATTTCTCAAACATCCATTCATCAAGGTGTATTTCTACCCTATTAAACACAGAAACAATACCTTCTTACCTCACAAATCTGCGCTGCTATCTTATGAAACCACCAAAAATGAGTTTTATTCTTCTACAAAACTGTTGAGCCAACACAGCTGAAACAAATTCTATTCCATCTTCTGTATCATCATAAATACCAACAGCTCCATGCAAGACCTTTGAGTTCAATGAGTGTTGAAGACATAAGCCAAAATGTTTGCACAGCTGCAACATGAGACTTATCTAACACAATCTTTATCATCACTGATGATGCATAAAATGAAATTACGCACCTTGATTCAAAATACTGCATTCCTGGCAGTTTTGAAATAAATCTGTTTCAGTGTAACCTGGGCGTACACATTCTGAAAATTACTGATGCAGAAAATGTGAATTTTAGAAGAGAATGTCTACAGACTCACAGTAGACCTGCCACTAAAAAAAAACAAAAAAAAAACCAACATATTCTCTGTTGGATTAGAAACATGTTCCCCTTCCAGTGAACCTTAAAAGTACATTAATTGGATAAGGAGGAAATAATCTTCAAAATATATTTTGATCCACCTGCTTCTTGTCAGATCAGATCTAGCATAAACACACATAGTTGGATGCTGTAGTCAGAAATTAAAGAAACCCATGAAAAATATAATAATTGTGAAAGAAAGTATCCCACACTAAGGCTTAAAATTCACTTCATTCTTGAAAAAGGTGTAGTCCATTTTACACAAATAAATTCAAGGTATCTACATTTGAAATTCAAAGATCCCAACACAGCAAGGTGCTGCCAGTTTTCATTTATGTTACCAGGAGGTGAAAGACTCTCACTACCTCACAGGAAGCTATTAAAAAAAAAAAAAAAAATTAAAACATTACTTTGATACCCAAGTCTGCCTTTAATGATCAAAAGTCAGTCATAGACAAGTGGGACTGCAATCTAGTAGACACTTTCCATACATTTCTGTAACATCAAGTTCTGGGTAATTATTGCAGCAATGCTACTGTAAAAGAAACAAGACAAGACTGTAGATGAGAATGCCATAGATCCAGCTTTTTCAAACTATTACAATATCCAAGGAAGACATGTAATACATGGGTTTAGTTTCTCTTGTTGCTTTCTACCTTTTTATCTCCTGTACATATAGGTATTTTAAAGTTTAAGGCTTGCAGTAGACAGTTATCAAATTTTGCCTTAGGTGGTACAGCAGTCTCGCTGAAAAACTGCTCCTAAAACCTGTTAAATTGCTGAGGATTTCAACGCTAGTGTACTTGGTCTATTACTTTTTTTATTTTCTTTGCCATATATGAATCTACTTTTTATTTAGGGCAATGCTTATTTTCTCTCAACATCTTTTCTTCCTTTTTCTTCCCCTCATATGCTCTCTGATTAAATCCAATACCCCACTGTCATTTGCTCAGAGAAGTTGTTCTTCGCTAACCATTTTTCATGCAACTGACTTACAGTGATGTCAAAGTTAAGAATCTAGTTCATTTCAATAATTAACTCTATTGATTTATCAGAGTTCTGTATTTAAATATCTATATAATATTACTCAGTGGGTTTTGCTTTGGCTTAATCTGAGACAGCAACAATCACTCAAGACTACTCTGAACCTATTCTCACAACCCCAGCTTACGAACTTCTGTTCTCCATTAAGAGAGCCCCTTTCATGCTACAAGATACCCCATTCTAACAGAATCTCTTTTGCCTCCAGGAACACTAACATCATCTGTAGATCAAGCTCTGTCCAAAGTTATGGAGTCTACATGCACAGCATCACCCTAACAGAAGTAACTCCAGCTCCTACTACTGTTCCCCAAGCAGCAGGTAAGACCAGAAACTCAGACCAACCAATTTTCAGTTTGCTATTACTTCAAGTACTTCTTCCTCAGTTTAAAACCCCCTAACTAAATCAGCCCTAACTCCTCATTAGGTATTAGCAATTAAACGACAGCAGCAATCAAAAAGAGGCTTCATGTGTGTGGTCTATTACAGCAGCACTAATCACAAGAAAGGCTTGCTCGCACCTTCCTTATTTATTGGGGCAAGTCCTATATGTACTTTCATTTTATTTACTATTGCTTTTCCCTTCTTTCAAGATAGGGGAGAATCCAAACTCAATTCCCTGTCACAATGTACAGTTAGTGGTAGATAATAAAGTGGTCCTGAAGGAGAAGCATGCAAGAATACAGTGCCACTTATAGACAGGTAGTCATTCTTAGCAGAACAAGAACAGAGGTTTAAAGTTTTAGTTTGGCTTTAAACCCAGTTTTGTTTTGTTTGATGCAACAACTGAAATAAAATAATAACTGGACTTACTCAAGCTAAAGTTGTGTATCTTCAAAATAGTAATGAACTTTTCTAGAGTTTCTGCATCTGAATCCCTCTCTGGGTTTTTTGAACAGACATTTTTTCATTAGTAATTTTGTTATCTCCAGGAGAACAAAAAGCTATGACGTATTTAATGTAAGAATTTAATTTCAAACAGAGAGATGAACAGAAGTGCACTTTAAATTACAAATAGGAAAACTGAATGATAAGAAATATGCTTTCATTACTTCCTAAGTACAGTAATAACACTTGCTACCTTGGGCCAGAAGATTATTTGCAACCAAAATCTTAATCATCAAAATAGAAAGATTTTGTGCGTCTGGGAGATAGTCGTTTCTTTACTACAAAACATTCCTTGATATTTTGAGCTTTAGCTAATAAACATTTAATAATGATTATATTAAAAGTTATCGTCCTTGGGGCTTGCTTTTGATGTGTACCATATAAAACAGGTGTCCTGTATTATTTTACTGGCACTGGGGCTTTCTGGTTTGCACTGAGCTTGGAATTATTAGTTTAGAAACCAGTTGCTATCTTTGTTATTGCTTTGTAAAGTTCTAATTAGAATTTGGGAAGTCTAAAGAAGTAATATGCTTTATGAATAGTGCTACTTTTTTAGATGCACATTTGTAATTCACTTTCACTTGTTTCATTAAGTAGAGAACAGCAAAGAAATGTTTGCATAATCTTGTATATTTGATCCTTGTGTGAGAAAAAAAAAATTATTAACATTAAGAATATTGGATGACACACAATATTCACTTTTAAGGATATTAGAATTATGTTAATTAATGAGTTTGAGCAGAATCTGTATCAAAAAAAAAACCCTTCACTGGTCATTTAGACTATACAATTCCATACCTTTGTTTAGAAGGGGTTTCTCAAGCCACTGAGCCCAGACAACTTCACAAGTATACATGGGACTAGAACCTCAATGTTGCACCAAGTTTCCTCTTGAACATCTCCACTGCTGATGCCCCCACGACTTACAAGGCAATTGAGTGTCTGCCCTCAAAGCCTGGAATCTTAAGCAATACTTAAAGAGACATCTTTTTTCATACACTCTTCTGCTTTAATACACACAGAGTTAAAACTGTCATTTCAATAGAACAATATGCAAATTACCTGAGTTCTACCTTCCAGCTGAGCCTCCCCAGTATCTCCTCCATAGACATTGCTCCACAGATTTTTATATAGCTCCATAAACTGTTTACAAATTTCCAGTGACTCTGTGGAAAAATCAAAGTACTGACTTCTTTCTGTCCCTTCAGTAATGAAATGAGCTAACAACAGGACTGATAGACTCTCCATTAAGCAATTCTCATAGTCTGCTACATAAAAGCAGGGTGAGGGATAGGAAGTTAAGTATCTTCAGCAAGAACAGCAGTTGTTGAAATGCCCATATCCAACAACCAGCTGGCAAAGGAGAAGCATGCAGTTAGACACATGTAAATAATTGACTTTTCAATTTAGCTACTGACTTGAAAAATCAAAGAAGGAAATTCAGACCAACTGATCCTGAATAGAAGCATTTTGGGTTCTTCCTCCCATTCTCTCTTTTCATGAATAGAAGCATTTTGGGTTCTCCCCCCCCCCCCCATGCTCTCTTTTCAAATACACTCAATATGACAGGCTATTAAGTCTCTCTTTTGTTCTTTTTGAAGTTAGGATTGATCTAGATAGTAGAGGCTTTCAGCTGATGAACCACAGAAAGTCCTACCTCAGAAGACCTCTGGCTACTTTTGAGAGGTAGAAGATGCTGAGTTCAAGTCCATCTTACGGACTTACGAATTAGGAAAATATTACAGGTCAGTTCCCTAGCCACTGGCTTAAGAAACCATAAACAGCTTCAGTTCAGAACGATCAAAGAGATTCATTTTGACATTTCTAAACTTTTTATTTTCTTTACCCAAACTAAATCTCAAATTCAATCTGGATACGAAGTTTTAGTTCAAAATAAATACATACACATTTCCTGCCTGGATAAATCCCTCTTTGGGGGTTTTTTTAGAACTTTTTCTTCCTGGGAATGGGCTTGTTTTGTGACCTTTTCCCCTGAGCTCCTTATGTAATAAAAAGCAAATTGTCTGTGCGTTATTTTCTTCTCTTAAATGGTCAGCAGCAGACTGGAAAGTCAACCAACTGGAGAAAAACCTGTTGCCTGTGTTAGGCAATCCCTATGGAACACTCATCACTGATGTCATTAGCAGGACACAAAATGCCATGTCATTGTAACTCTAGAAGCAGCTGATCTTTGCCAGCTGTAGGTAACTTATACCAAGACATACTAGTAAGCATGTTCATTTTACTCTTGAAAATAGGAAAACTGGACTTCTAATTGTTAACTAGATGTATCAGGTAATAGACTTCCTGTTTCCACTGGTTAGTCACATCAGTTAGGTCCAAGTGATTTCAGCATTCCCTAGTTCATCTGTGTGCATCTGTTATGTATCTAGTAGCTTAACTAGAGCTCTAGAGGTTAGTTAAAAACTTCACATTTTAAGTTCAGTACTCCATCCACTGTGGAATATTTGTGATGTCTTTTGGATTTGATTAACAAAGATGACTAAAGGGCTGAAGGATCATACATGTGAGAAAAAGCTGGGGAACCAGGGCTATTCAGCCTGGAGAAGAGCAGGCTCAGGAGGTTATTATCAATGTGTATAAGTACCTGATGCAAGGGAATGAAGAAGAAGGAGCCAGGCTCTTCTCAGTAGCACCCGATGACAGAGACAAAAGAGAGTAAATAAGATTACAAAATATGAAAAAGAAACAGTATGAAATTAAATCAAAACAGAAGAAAACATTTCCCTGTGATGGTGGTCAAACAACGAAACACATTGCCCAGAGGGCTTAATGTGTTTCTATCAGTGAAGATAATTCAAAACCCAACTGGACAGAGCCCTGGCAATCTGTTTTCAGCTTGACAGGGGTTTCCTTCCAACATAAACTGTTAACAAAAAATCAGGTAACAAGTGTACCAATGCCACGTAACACCAGAGTTGGTACTGAACATGTACAAATAACCCTTACTGAGGGCAGGTATCACCCTGCTAGAGTTCATTGCTGTGCCCCCTTCAACAGGTCAGCGCAACTTTGCTTTGGCCTGTAATTAAGCATCCAGGGAGCTGCCTTCTTACCTATCTGAAGTGATACTTGTTTACAAAAACTCACTAAGAGCAGCATACAGCATCCTTGCATCCAGAAAAACAGAAGACAAAGCAGAGACTCAGGCTGACCATCCTACGAGCAGGATGAAGCATCCCATCCCACAGCTGAGTGCTTTTGCCACCTAGTATGGAGTGCAGAGAAACAGCAAGCAGCAGGCCTTTCAGCTACTCATGCAGCAGGTTACAGAGCCAGCATTAGGCAGAAGGAGAACAAACAGCTCTATAGCCTCATGGCTCCCACAGCTATAAAATGAGCCATGTCTGGAACTCTGAGCTCCCTCAAGGACTGAAGATTAAAAAAAATAATAAAAAAGAAATAATAATAAAAAAAATAGAATGAAATTTATTGACCTGTTCTAAGGTACAAGGGTCTCTTCTGAAGGAGAAGTCAGAATTTACATTCAATACTTTTAATACTATTTCAACTTTTGCACAGTATACACTGCACTGTCATTCCCAGCAATCTCACAAGGTCTCAGAAGTTGCTCATCTTCCATGCTGCTCCCACACTAAGAAAGAGGAATAGCTCCCTAATTTTTTAACGCATTTAAAGGCAAAACCAGGTCTCAGATGGAGTTTAAAATAACTTTTAAAATCTAGCTCACAGCAACTAAATCTGTTGACTAATTTGATTCTTATGTTATTTTTCCTTTTATAAATGGTTTCTTATATTTGATGCATTTTGACCCACTTATTATTTTAAGGTGTAGCTTTTTAGCAAAAGAGATTAGTCCTTAATGACGACATGGAAGTAAAGTGAAGCAATGCTCTGATAGCAAACGAAAACCAAAATATTTATGATTCATTTAAATTTCAAATGGTTTTTAACACCCTTGGAGGCTGCACACTAATACTATTACATGTGCATTTTGTGTCATCATTCTTAGTTAAAAACTACAGATCCAGCTTGCCTAATTTGTTTTACATATAAATATTAATTTATAATATGACACAAGGAAAATATTTGGGTAATGCAGTAGGGAAAACTGGAAAATACCTTTTCTATTTCTCACAAAGGGTTAATTACTTTTAACTGCCTGTTTGTTTTTAACTTTGTGGTTATATTTTGTCCTCTTTTTTCTTTTTGACAAAAATCTAGTGTAATTTCTTTAATGTAAATTCGACAGCCCCCACTCAGCAAATCCCCAGTAGCATATAGCTGAATAAAAGACCTATTCTGATTGCCTTATTCCACTAATCAAATGGCATTAAAGTGTGTGGAGAAAAAAGCTTGCTAAATATACATATATGCAAAATGGAGTGATGCAAGTGTTGGCTTGTGAAAAATTGGGAAGTATAAGTTTGTGGTTTTAATATGCTGATTTTAACAATTGTTTGTGCCTAACCACAGTTAGCTAAATACACAATAAATAAATAGCTAATAAAATTGGATACCTAAGTAGAAGGTGTTCACACAACTCCGCTTCATGTTAAACCCAAACCCTACACACCTCTAGCTAAATCTTAGGATTCTTCTAAATTACACTGACAAAAGGCTTTGATATCACTGGTTGCCCTAAAATGGAAGGGTCATCTGACTAAGAAACTAGTGAGCAATGGGATAATCTAAATGCTTACTGCAGGACGTTTGCCTTGATCACCTATTACTCTGTTAATTAAGCCTCTGCTTTGCCCAATGGGCAGCACTTGCTCTCTCTTACACTGAAAGGTTAAAAATATCCAGGAATTCTTAAATAGGAGTGACAGAAGACACTCAAGATATGGTCTCTTTGGTGTTTTGCATGAGTTTAAAGGTTAACACAGGTAACAGGAATAAAGAAATCCTTCCTAGGGATATGACCAAATGAAAATTCTCTACTGCATAGCTGTGGTTCAAACTTTGTATTTCATGTCTACAAGATTTCAGACTTTTGATTTCTCTGTATGAAAGTCAGAGTACATGGTCATTCACACATTTTATTAACAGGGGAAGGACTGAAATGGATACACAAAAATATAATAAATAAGAATACAACAGTGATTACCTTGGGGAATCAATTTTAAAATGTCTTGGCTTGTAGCAATGCCATAAATAACAGCTGAACAAGGACAAGTTAATTTACTTAACTTTTATGTAGAGGATTCATACTGAATCCCTACTGATATTTTTGAAAATTTTAACACCAAAAACACTACACAAATTTAGCTTCTAACACGTGAGAAATGGCAACATGAATGCTCATTATTCCAAAATTTCTGATTTGCCTCAACTTCACTTCACCTTGTAAGTATTAATAAGGCCAGTGAAAGAAGAGGGTATGGTTTGGTCCTGTAGAAGAAAGTTTGAAAAGTTACAGTTACAATTCAGGCAGTGAACAGCATTTGTGTCTTTGAACTTATCCCCTACAGGCTTTACTCAGTTTGCATGTGTAGAGTTTGCTGGGGGCTTCCCCTCACTCCTTATATTTACTATAGCTACCATAGTTTTGTTATTAAGGGAGCTCAGTCTCCAGTGATAAAAGTATCTAGTTCTATCATGCCATCATGGACCAGTTTTTCTCAGGCACAGGGAACCTAGAGATATGGACAACCATATTCCAGAAACTGGAGAAGCAAAGTACAAATTCCAGATCCTTAGAAAGTTAATCTTCCTCAAATCCTAAACCAGCATCTATTTATTAAAATGCTCAATCATTCACAGAATCACAGAACAATTAGAGTTGGAAGGGACCTTAAAGATCATCCAGTTCCAGCCCCCTACCACAGGCAGGGACATCTTCCACTAGACCAGGTTGCTCCAAGCCCCGTCCAACCGGGCCATGAACACTGCCAGGGATGGGGCAGTCACAGCTTCTCTAGGCAACCTGTGCCAGTGTCTCACCACCCTCAAAGTGAAGAACTTCTTCCTTATATCTATGCTAAATCTACCCTTTTTCAGTTTAATGCCATTATCCCTTGTCCAATCATTACTTAAAAGTACTACTTTAAATATTAAAAAAAAAACAACAAAAAACAAAAACAAAAAAAAGCAAAGCAAACTATGGATCAGTCCCTTTTAAGTTTGCCTAAGGGGCAAGGATACTAACAATTTATTCATGCCCTTCAAAACCCTCACAACCAGCTAAATAAATCTTTCAGAGGTCTCAGCAGCTGATATTAGGGAATTGTTTCCTAAAACAAACACCAAATCCTCCCCTTGGATGGCTGTTGTTACTATGCATATTCAGGCATTTAAAGAACAAGGAGTTCACCCTAAATGCATTATGGGCTTAATTAGGTTTCCAGTAAACACTTCTCTAATTCCTCCTTCATGCATAACACTTAAACTGGATCATTGGGGGATAGCTGGCAGCTGTAAACATGAATCATGACAACTACAAGTAGTATTGGCAGTATGGTGATTTAGGTTAAGGTCATTTTAAGATAACATCTACTCTTCATTATTCAGTCATATGCACTGCATGTGACTTAAGACACTTACTTTATGAGGATGGCCCAAATAAGTTTTACCTACAATTTTTATGTTCAACAGCTTCATTTATAAAATTTCTGGGGTTTCTGTTATAAAGCATGAGAAAGTACTATTGTGCAACCACTGCAGTTTGAAAAGCTTTCTCCAAGTGAGTGCTCTGGTAGATCTAAAAAGCAGCTGAGACTGATTTGTGGTTTACGTTTAAATATGTCACCCTGCACCTATGCAAGTTTTTTCTTAAAACAGCTCTTGCCAGCTGAACACGTCCCCCCACCCCCAACACTGTCATGCAGCAGCTTTCCCAGACAACTACCACTGTCCTATTGATTCTTTCCCAGGGAAAAATGAGACATTGTTTTGCTAATAGTTACTCATAATAACAGAAACAACCATTAAAACAGGATTAAATATGATGCTCATACAGATCCAATAACCCTTCTTCAGAAAGCCTGTTAATGTTTGCAGTGGTTTGTAGCTATTCTACCTGTACCACAGTACTAAAGTGCTGCTCTATTTTTTACCCTTTTGTACACATGTGACTAGGAGTAGGATCCAGTTTGTTGTGTTTGTTGTTTTTTTTTTTTTGCACTGATAATGCAAATGCTTATGGAGCTAAGTAAATTCATGCATATTGTATACTTGGTCACATACATAAGTGTTTGCAGGATCATGCCTTAGCATATAAATTAGCACCTAATATTGTTTGCCCTTAGTCATAGCAAAATATGCTATGTGTGTAGTGTTATTTTGCTAATTTACTGTATCAGATTCCCAAGTAGTAGAGCTGCATCAGCACAGGCGGAAGAAAAATATGAGCCACTCTTCTATGCAGGTGTTAAGATACCTTAGTTCCACAATACTACTTTTATTAAAAATAAGCATTCTTATACAAAGTTAATAAAATTCAACTGATACTTTAAGCTGAAAATATTACATAAATTCATTGTAGCTCTTTTAAATGAATACCTGAAAAATAATGTAATCACAGTGCACCCAGGAGGAAAACAGAAGAGTCTATTGAGTTGATAAAAGTATATAGCTGTTAGATAAGGAGATGTGTTAAATTATATATTACTGTGTACCAGACAACAATATGTTTTGTTAAACAGCAAAGTTATTTAAATAAGTGACTGCTAAAAGAATAAAAGATACCCCTGTAGTGCAACAAGTTATCACCTAATCAGCTTCCTACACACCATACAGAATACACTTTAATAGAAGTTGGTTGTGCCTGAAGAATAAGCCTGCAGGTACTTCTGGAACTGTTTCTACAGCTGGTGTTACCCATACTACTTTAATTCTACATTACAGTGTTAATGGCAGTCTGTTTTCTCCAAATTGCATGTGTCTCTTGTTCCCACAGACACTTTTATGATTAAGCATCTTGGCATCAGCAAAATTTAAAACTAAAATACATACATTGCTCTTAAAAGGAACAAACCTTCAGGATTTCACAAATACATTTCCTCATCCCTTGGGTAAATGGTTAAGCTTTCTTCTCCTTTTTATATGCCAGCGACTCATGAATATTTGTTTTGCTTCAAAGGGCAACTTCCAACCAGAAGTTGTAAGAATACCCTCTCCACACAGAGTTTCTCTTTTTTTATTATTAAAAAAAAAAAAAGTGTGGATTTCAATTTCCTCAAGCAAATACAGGCATTGAGTCTAAATTCCCTATGTTGTGGAGGCTGAGTATGAAATAATTCCCACTGTACTAAAGAAAACTTTTTCTTCTAGAGAAGACTGGTGAACCGGTGCTGCAATTTCCCATTAAACAGGGAAATCCTGATAACATCTAATAGATCAATCCTAATACAGCACACATAATACAGCACATCCCCATCTCATGCACATGCAGAGACAGAAAACTCAGAACCCAGGAAACAAAGGATAGAAATAAATACATTGAATCATCTTGATGCGGCAATCAACAATTTGATTCTTGCAGTTGGAGCAAAAAACATTTCTCTATAGAACATGGAAAGCGCAAAGCTGGGGAAGGATATGGAAAGAAAAACCCTCATAAAGTTTGAAGGTGAAGAAGCAGCAGCACATGATTGTCTTTAGAGAATAGTTTAGAATAGAATGGGTTGAGCTTGAGACTTATATCACCTTGAAAAGCATGTGAAGCTAAGCCTGTACATATATTTTGTCATGGGACTGTGTGTGAAACAGCCAAAGCAGCCCTCACAAAAAGGCTCAGCAACCATAACTATGTGAGAAGATAACTGCAATTTATTAAGGATGGGAATTATATAGGCACATTATACAAGTATGGAGATTTACCTATTCCAGTGAAATTAAAACCATGTGGAGTGATCTCATTTAGAAAAGCCAGTATATACTGTATGATTACATCAAAACCACTACCAAAAGAAAACGAAACTAAGGCACAGTTGACCTCATGCTAAGAAATAATCTTACTTCTATTTACTCATTCACAAGATCCATAAACAGAGGGCTGCCATCAGTTTCAGATGGGGACAGTTGCCTTTGTTTTTGTTTTCTATTACAGTTTAATTCTCTACTAGATTTATCACCATTTCCTTCTCAACACATACAGGATTGATTGCCTGTGTGCTTCCTAAATGTCTTATCCTTCATTTGAAAAACCCATGTAGTAGCTTAAGTACAAGAATTGTCTGACTATACTTTCAAAGGTCTAAGACCAGATCTTACAGTGCAAAGACATTCAGTTATGAACATGAATCACTTCTACTGGCTTTAAGCTCCAGGTCACTCCCAGAGATGACAGCACACCTGAGTTAGATGCTAACACACTGAACAGCAATCCTTGCCTGGGAAGCCTTTACAAGTTCAGTGATCAAAGCAGGGTAGGAAGGAAAAAAAGTGTTTCACAAACATGACAAAACTGATCCACAGGTCATGTGTATGCAAAGGTTAGCAGAGAACATACCCTCATCTCTTGGCTTTCTAGTCTAGTAATATGATTAGCTTTAACTACAGCACAGTGGCAACATGATCAGGTGTGGTTTTTTTTACTTAACAGCTGAGCATCTCCAGCTTTTTCTTTTTAACATTTTTAATCCCATAACACCTTGATTGCAAGTTGTCAAGTTAAAGTAATCAGTCTTCACAATTTTTTGCAATTGTTTTGAAAGTTAGATCAAGATTTAAATCTTAATATGTAAATACAGAAAATGTTTTTACACCATATTTTACACCATTTAATAAGCATTGTAATTTTCTGTATTTAAAATTCATTTATCAAGCCTTCAATCAATTATAAAGTAACTTGCAGTCATGTCACACTTACTGCATATGGGCAGGATGGGCATGTAATGGAAATATGTATGGAAATGTTTTCTTACCTTAATCACTAACAGTTTCATTTCTAGTCTTCAGTATGTCAAGTTTTAATTATTTCCTCCAAATTTTAGTCTCTCAGTTCTAAAATCTTTTATGAGGTTTTCATCTTCAGCCAAAGGAGATCCACAGATTACTACACATGAAGCATTGGCATACTTCTGCTTCTGGATTGCTTCAAGTCCCTCACACTCATATACTCATACAGTCCAAAAGCATTTCTAAAATGTTATCTATTGAGACACTTGTCACACACTTCAATAGGATTTGAGGCTGGTATTTCAAGTGCATATTTTGATTGTTAATACATAAAATTTTACATATTAAATATTAGAGTTTGCATAGAGCTTGAAAGTCTGAACTGTCTCAGTCTCTGATAGATTAGTAACTCTCTTCAAATCCACAAGATGCAGATCAGGGTTTTGTTTGGAGATCTTTCAAGAGCCAGGTACAAAATGTGCATGTTTAATTTTACCATCTTGGAAAGTTCTTGCATAGGTTGTGGGTTGTTTGCTTGTTGGATTTGAGTGGGTTTTTTTTTTTTAATTACTCCTGACCTCTTTCCTTTTAAAAGAATTACAATGTATTTATTGGAAATGAGAACAAGATTTTACAGATAACTAAGTAGTTTATCTTTTTTTTTTTTCTTAAGACATTTTGCACATTAAACAAGTAGAGCCTCATGTTCTCAGCTTCCTGTGATCTGGGAAATTTCTCTCTTTAAGGAGTAAACCACCGTATTTATAATTAGAAATGTGCTCTATAATGAAAAAGAAAAAACAACAAAAAACACCACAGTATCAAAGACTGCATTTACAGTGCTTACAATGTGGTAGGACATAAATTAAAAAGACTGGCACAACAGCAAGGGGCTGATCAGGCCTGGTCTGTTACACATCTTCAGTGATTTTCAGCTTACTTCTCTAAGCATGGTTAACGAGATACAGTACAGACACCACATTCTGTAGCTCTTTTAAAACGGAAGGACAGCTTAGTAGAATCCCATTTACCTTAGACTTGTACTACATATTGTACTTCATTAACAATTAAATGGCTTCATCCTAAAAGCACAAGCTAAAGGCTTGTGCAAGAGCCTTGTTGAGTTTTTTAAGCCAGTTAAAAGAGTTTCAATGAACCATTATGATACTTTACTGTGGTAAAGTATTACCCCTCTTTTGTTAAATTTACTGGTTTTAAATCTTAATTGCTTACTGTCTCTTTGCCTCCCCTCTCCAAATAAATTAAACCCCCCCTACCTTCCATGCTCCTTTCTCTTCTTTTTGATGACTTCACAGAATTATTTCCTGTCAAGTTAAAGAAATGCTTCCACCATTGTTAATACATTAAACTCCCACAAATACAATCACATAATACAAATACAGCATTGGGAGCAGCACCTCTGAAATCAACCACACAGCAAGGCTCAGCTGAGTTTTAGAAGCATAGATGCAATAGATCTAAACAACCCAATGGAACAGTGGCTAATCACATAGATTACTAAACAGCATCATTTGCAACAAGGCATATGAATGTTTCCTCTAGCTAAATTAGGCTCCGAAACAATAGTGAGCAGTCACAGAAACCAATGGGAAACTCTAAAGGAAGTGCTCTCAAGTCCAGAAGATCACTTCTTTCAGGTCTTTCATTTCAACAGCCCCAACATATTCATAGAATCATAGAATAATTAGGGTTGGAAAGGACCTTAAGATCATCTAGTTCCAACCCCCCTGCTGTGGGCAGGGACACCCTACACTAAATCATATCACCCAAGGCCTCGTCCAACCTGGCCTTGAACACTGCCAGGGATGGAGCATTCACAACCTCCCTGGGCAACCCATTCCAGTGCCTCACCACCCTAACAGGAAAGAATTTCCTTCTTATATCCAACCTAAACTTCCCTTGTTTAAGTTTTAACCCATTACCCCTTGTCCTGTTACTACAGTCTCTAATGAAGAGTCCCTCTCCAGCATCCCTATAGGCCCCCTTCAGATACTGGAAGGCTGCTATGAGGTCTCCACGCAGCCTTCTCAATATTCCTTTAACTTGATACACATTAAGCGAACAATTTCCTGTCTCTCATCACTGTTTTGGTCAAATATATGACTAATTCAACATGCTTTTACTGGTATAGCTTATTCCCTATCCAACTTTAAAATAATGGAGGTTGTGCTGGCACAAGACCACAACCCTGACGTCACTGAACACAGGAAATGAGCTGGTGTAGACCAGAATCGTAACAAAAGGAAAACTGTGCAGAGATCATGTTTAAACACAAAACATTTCATAGTAAGTTTCTCTGCTGCAGAATAAGCATTGTAACAGACTCATTTACTGGTGCTTGGCACAAGGATTTCCTTTCTAGTGTATAAATCACTGAAAAAAGAGAAAACCAAAGATACCATAAAATTGCTTCAGGTGGAATGAGTTTAACTTCCATTTAGCCTTACAGAGCAACAAGTACTCTATTAAACATGTGTTTGAAATTAATTATTGCTTTCCCAAACGAGGAGCAATCTGTTATATTCCATGAATACAGCTTAAGTCTTCAGAAGAGGTGGTAGTCTTGGTACAATCCCTCTTCAAAGCAGTTGATTACAAGTGAATCATTTTTTGTTATGTTTCTCTGCCTGATGCCTTAAAGTCCTTAAATAATAATACTGGGAAACACCTTTGCCTTTAACTTGCTTTAAATTCATTTGCAGATTAAAAATAGTTAATTTTGGACTCAAGAAAAATAACACCTATTCAGAATTAAATTCAAAATGTCATGGAGAAAAGCAAATAACACATGTTAAATTACATTAATGCATTTCCTTCAGCTTACAGGTGTCAGCAGGGAGGGAAATCCAATACAGAGCTGCTGTGTAGCTCAAGTCCTATATGTCTATTGATACAATTTCAATACCACACTGTCCAAAGGAAAAAAAGAATCTACCTTTGAAGATTATACTATATAAGTCTTAAAATAAACAGAAATTAATAATTTGTCTCTGCTACACTGCAAGATTACAGATGGCACCAGACCAGTTTAGGGCCCTTATTGTTTAATAGCTAAACTGATGAGTAGGAAAAAAAAAAGTGCATAGTCATTAAGTCACGGCAATGGAATCAGCAAGTTTCACACCACACTGACCCCCATCCAGCCTCCACTCCACAGTTTTGACAATAATAAACCTTTTAACCACAAGAGAAACTTCAAATTCAGCAAGATATAATTCTGAAGTATCTTAATGTGTGCGTACCTTTTTCATTCCTCTTTAATGAAATACATACATGCATATACCTGTGCATGAACATGGACTACGTGTGATTTCTTCCTAGACTGAGACCAACTTTAGCGGACGTTACCCAAAAAGTGCTGATGGGACACTAGACAGCTGACCTATTTTCCATCCTAAATGAAGGTTGGAAGGCGAACAAGGATGTAGTAAGTGAATCTAGAGTCTGACCAGCATATTAAGCTACACAATGTGTTAGAAGTGTTACTAGAACAAATACTTTATTTCAATGTTTAACAAAATAAAACCTGAAGACTGAACTTGTCAGAACAGACAAATATTAAAGGAATTCCACTGCTTATACTGGTAGAAAGTGACCTGAGGTAGTTTTTTATTCCCACAATGGCTTGGCCTTGTTTGAATCAGCACATTTTTGACACATTTCAAAATAAATAAATCCAAGAAAGTTTAGAAGAGAAGCAAAAAAAAAAAAAATCTCAAGGATGGGGGTGAAGTGGGAAAGCCCCCAGGATATACAAAGAAAGATTAAGAGAACAAGGCATGTTCATTTTAGCAAATGACTGAGTGTAGATTTAACTGTCTACAGACACATAAAGGGACAATATAAAGAAGAAAAGGATCAATTGGTCTCATTAGCTAAAGACAACAGAAGAGGATGTAGCAGGCTTAGCTGCAGAAAGGACATTCTAAGTTAAACATTTGGAAAAAAAACAAAAACATCTAAGAACCAATAAGCAGGATAGCCAAGGGTCTTCTAAAAGATGTGGTTTTGGCTTGACACCCATCTATTGAGATTAGTTCACAAATATTTACATGTTCTGGAATGAAGATTGGCCAAGACGTTCCACTAAGTGTGCCTTCCAAACACCAGGAACTTACTTCATTGTTTGCAGTATCAATAGTTGCTATAAAGAGGGGAAATTGAAGTGGTGGTTTACCATCAGTGAATGCTGGTAAAAGAAAGAATGTCAGTAAAAGGTAGACTTACTATGGATGTTTCAAAACTTTCAGCAACTCAACTGAAAAGAAAGTCTGAATCTGTATCATATCAGATGTATAAAATAGAGAGGTCCCCTATCCACAAGACACTCAAGTATAGTTTATTAGCCACAGTGTTAAAATAATAAATTGCCTTCAAACTATTAAAAAGCTTTATTACTAACATCAGAAATACTGCCAACATCAAAAGTACTTAGTAAAACTCAGGCTCCTTATCTGCACTTAATACAGCAAATTACCAGAGATCTGAAGGCTCCCTTTGTGGGGAATGTTTTCAGTTGCTTCGCTTCCTTGGCACTGCACACAGGATAAAAATTTTTGCTGTGCAGTTGGCTTTTTTTTTGTTCCAAATGCTTCAAGTAAACTAGAAAGAGTGAAGAATATGCCAATATTGACTTGCAGCTTCAAGTAGTTGTTCTAGACACTTATTTTCATTCCAGTGGCTGCATAAGCCATTAAATATAATTATATCTGGCTGCACTGGAAACTATCCATCAGCTGCCATAGATGGGTAACTGCTTACATATGTTCTCCAGCATTTGCCTGCTAATAAAGGCAGGCAGAATTGTTATCTACATCCGTAGCTCCTATTTTTCAGGCAGGCAACAACGACTGTAAAGGCAATACTAAGATCATATAAACTCCTATTACATGATACAAGGTAAAAACCTCATGGCTTTTCTACCAGTTTTGTTTTATAACACAGAAGTGCTCGTATCTACTGGACATGTCTTTGATAAAACCTGTAAGGAAACATATAGCTACTGTTAGTAAAACTTGAAGCCTCAATGCAGACCTTAAGCTGTTTTCTGTTGCTGTTTTCAATAATATATCAATTCTACTTCTTCCCTGAGAAACTTGATGGTACTGTGCTGCATGTCAGGGAAACAGCTAGAAAGCAAATTGTAATACGGATCCAAAGTTTGCTAAATAAGCCTTAGCAGTAGTGAAATAATTTGCTAAATTCTTTTTCTTACTGTGGGATAAGGAAGACAAGTGAGGATGGCTACTCTGAACAGCAGTAAGAATACCATTGTGAAAAACAGCAACACTTCAGTAAATAAATTTAAATACACCTGAAAAGGACAGCTTACTGGGAGGACTTTTTCCTTTAGCATTAAAGTATAATAAAGTCTTGATCTCAAGATATCTGTTCTCCTCTGACATGTGTGTGCCAGCCCCACCACCACCATTTTCTAGTCCATCAGGACTGATATTGTAGCTATATATGTAAAGAGAGGAACCCAAGTTTAATCTGTTACCCATGAAGACTCTTTTTCCATTGAAAGTGTTTTAACAGAGAATATACATGCAATTATTTGTGTTTGTATGCAGCATCACTCCTCAAGTAGGTTGATTTAAGACAGTAAATTGTTACATATGCATGTAGGCATATTTAAAGTAACACTTCAGTGCAATAGATTTGTCACCAACAACAGCAACAAAACAGTCAAAATAATATTATTTGGACATAGAATGACTGAAATTATTTCACACAGCTGCCTTGCTTTCCTCCTTTTGTTGCTCTAATCAACACTCACTTTTTTTCTCCCTTCTTTGCTTTTTACTACTACTATTCCATCATCCAGCCACCTTCAACAAATAAAGTGAAGAAGTGAACTTACACTGCATCTTCTTCTCCCTTTGCCCTCAGATAAACTCATGCCTCCTTAGAACAGCTTTTGCTTCAGTTATCTCCACAGCACTTCCTAAACAGACTTTTTCCTTTGTTAAAAGCTCTGGAGCTGTTTAATGTAACAAGTAGTAGGAAATTGTTTGTGCAAAAGGACAACCACCAGCATCTCTCTGAAGGTGAGAGGTCTCACACCTTCATTTATGTTCAAGAGCCTAAGAAAAGGCTGTTTGTGCCCTGGCGAGAAGGATTACAATCAGCACACAGTGATACACTGTAAGAACAAGATACAGATTCTACACCATTATTAAAGATGAGTCAACACCCTGGTTGCCCCCCTGCCTCTAATCCACATCAAGGCTATTTGATCACTTTTGACAAGAAAAAGTCTTCCATAGTTCAGGATTTTCTCAGACTTACTCACCAGGTTTACATTCATATGCCTCCACTGATCCACAGAAGCACTAGACAGACAATGCCTGAATTGTTAAACTTCTCTCCTTCTCAGTAAGGAAACTGCCATTTTAAAGTACAAGTTTTCATCATGAGAAAGTTAAGGGGCTGACTGTATTTGTTTTCCCTGAGCTGCCATTGATGTTCCCCTTGATAAATATGTTGTTTATAGATAATTATCCATCTAGAAGATACTTTTATAAGTAACCAGTAAACCTGTACCGTAATTGCTCATCAATAATAGTCTGTTATGTCTAGAGTGAGCAAGGAATATTGTAAACTGAAGCAAACAGATGAAGCAAGGGATTTTGTAAATTGAAAAGAAAGATACACTGCCTGTATCCTTATAACATGCAACAAAAGTTTAGACAACTTCATTTGTAATTAATTACTGCAATAATGAAAATATAGTAAGTGATGAAGGGACAGTAGGTGGAATGCACAGTAAATGTCTTGTTAGTAGTGTATTTATATCTTGTAACAAAATCAAATACACACATAATCCAAACATAAAGCAGAACTAAGTTCAACACCTGCTCCAAAGAGATGCATTTTCTAAACCTTGGCTTTATGGAAACACACCCACAAAGTGAACACAGGGGGTTGTTAGCTTTCCCATACAGATTGATGCTACAAATATTCACATTAAGGAGGACAAATTTACAATATAAGTGTGAACAGCAGAACTGAGATTTATATTCCATTTCACTGGAGACAACTAGCAGTAGCTACATCTGGCCACAGGTTTTCTATGAAGAAGTTGCATATGGTGGTATTTTACACAGAAATAATACACAGAGCACTGCAAGAAATTTCTATGCGTACATACATGTGTATTTGATTACACACACACTGGTAAATGTTCTTAAATCACAAGCCATTAAGATACAATTCCATTTATCTTACTAAATGTATCACAAGTCAAGCTACAATTATTAGAAATAACATTTAAAAGTCACAATTTCCAGCTCCTTGAATTATCCAGAATGCTTTCCTTGATAATACATTTTAAATCTAAGATCTCTGGTTTTGTCAGATACACCAGTGACAATTTTACCTTGCAGAAGCCTGTTATTCTTTTTTAAAAATCCTAGAAATTAAAGTTTATTACTCATAATGAATCACAAGATTTGATTTTATATCATCTGTCTTCTCTCATTCAACTACTCAGTTCTCAGGCTATTTCTAAAATGTCAAATAGCAATAATGAGAGTGGGACCAGTGACTTCAAGGCACTAGACATGGTAGTTAAAGGTCAATTTACATTATAGCATTGTTCCATAGTTTACCTGTATATTTTATATAATTATGTGCATCCACATACACTCAGTTCATAAAAGTCATACATTAAAAAATTCAGGACTTCTCTAAAACTCTAAAGGAAGCTTTCACAGACTCAGAGGCATATCTTTTCATAGGTAGGTTCACATGACAAAATATATAAATCCCTCTCCTTTTAAACTCTACCATGTAACACCATACTGTAAATGACAAAGCATGCAATTTCATTTGAAGAGCTCAGAAGTTAAAAACCCATAGTGATGCAAACTGAACTGTACTCTGAAGCACCTATTTTACATTCAATACCTTTCTCCCAGATGTACCCCTGTGGGAACAATAGGAAGAGCTTTGTCCATGAGGTCTTCACCAACCAACTTCTATTCTGCCATATCCTTTGCCCCATTTTGTCTCAGAGTAATTAGAAATAGTCTGCTTCTATAGCATCATTTGCTGTTTATTATGGTAAGAAAAAACAGAAAAGTGCTGACACCATTCACAAATTTATACATAAAATAGCTTCTAGAATATAGAAATAAAGCATAATTCTTCCTTAATAATACACCTAAGAAAACCTAATTGCCCAGCTCAACAAATGTGATGTTCTTGCTTTGTACCTTCTAGGACACATAATGGATTTTCATAAAAGCTATTTTCCATAGCTGATGTGCAAGTTCAGATACATAAAAAAGAAATCAAAGCTCCACATTACTATTTGACATATATCGTTATTACTAATCATGCTAAGCTGCAATAATATTTTGCTTTGGGAGAAAATATTCTCTAACATCATTAATCTTTTATACCCTATACTTAAGGCTATTTATTTCTTAATTCTAATTTCTTATTTCTTCCTGGGTTAAAAAAAAAAAAAAAAGTCTTATCTAAGACTCAAGCAGATGATTCACCAGAAATACAAAGCACAGACACTGAATGTCGATGACAAGCCTTACACCAACTTGACAGAAGCTTTGACGGTACTGAAGGTGAGGTCTATATCTAGCTTCAGACTCTAGACTGTAAACAGACACAATTTGTCACCCTACGTTCTCTTTTTGATCAAAAGAGAAAATGAAAAAGACTAGCGTCATGATTCATGTAACCATAGAACAGATGTCTCAAATAGAGAATATGACTTCTGCCATGGTATTGGCCCAATATTTTTCTACCAGTCCTACAGGGAGTTTTGGGCAACTAGCTGCATTCTAGAAATCTCAGCTGATGTAACATCTCCCTTCTTTGTACTGAAGTAGGACAAATTAGTCAAAAGATAGGTATTTCAGAACCAAGTTAAATAAAGTTAGAAGGAGATACTCCAGCAACACTAGGAACACCAATAGCCATGAGTTTGCTCATTTGAGTACCAGATACCTGGTTAGGGACTGATAGCCTTGAGTTCATTGTAAGCATTATATAATTCCTATGCTATCCTTGTCCAAATTACACTATAAGAACTGTCATGCAAGAAGTGTAGGTGGAAAGTTACCAGACAGTCAAAATTGAAGTTGCTGTTAATGATGATGCAGCACATCCTTACGTTATTTGCTCAACAGCAGGAACTTCAAATTATTTTCAAATGCAAAAACTGCAATGTACCCAAAAATGACAAACTTAACAAAAGAATGAATGATTTAAAATTCGTTCAGTCAAGTATGGCAACTCAGCAATGTTAACAGTGCACAATCTTTGCAGCAAAGCAGAATTAGTTGGAAGGTTAATATGTTATATAAACTTCTGCTATATTTGCCTATACACAAATATTGTACAGTTGCCATCACAGTCTGCCAAAAATAATCACAGAACAAATCAGTACCTGCAAGAACAAAAGAAACCTGAAAAGCTTTTTCCAAATACATTCGTAGTTCCACTACATCATATTGTTATATCATTTAAAGGCTGTACTTTAGCGTAATACAATTAACTCATTGATGATTTAACTAATTTTGCAAACACTGGTTTATATCTGATAAAGTCTGTGAATCTGAACAGACCTGAGGTTTCAATTCTGAATGATGGCTAACATACCCATTAAAGAAAGGTAGAGATGCTTACATTTGATTTTCTTCTGTTTGGCTGAGGAGTGCTTTTTGGGGTTTGTATTTTTGTTTGCTTTAGTGTGCTTCAGGTCCCCAAGCTAGAACAAAACAAGTGGCAGCTTCTACTAGATGCAGTGGGGGTGTTACATCACCAGCACAAAGCCATCATAGAGCCTGACACTATTCATAACAAGGATAGTCTGCTCCGAGAGGCCCTAGCATGAATCTGAGGATTGTGTCAGGCATGGATTAACCTACTCTGACAACTGCATGTAGAAAACTAGTCAACTATCTGTATACCTGGCTCAACCAGTCAAGAGTCTCATTGCTCAGGCACCAGTTAGTTTTTGCAAATAATTAAACCTGTAAGAATTTTTATTTATTTAGTTTAGTATTCTTTCTGAAATATAATACTTACCCTTCAAAATGGCTGATGAAACAGCAAAACAAGCTATTCTTACCCACATTACGAAAAAAAAGCAATTAGATGCTCTACTCACCCCAGATTTCCCACATAGAGGTCATTCTTCATTTAAATTAACTTTAATAAATTATTATGATGAAATACTATTACTCATCTGAATAACAATAAATGAAAGTACTACGCTTCGGGGTAGACTATTTTTTTGTCTTTATAAATATGTAGCATTAGCAACTACAAAGTCATTACATGTTTTATTGGTTTTGAAAGCTAAGGATTGAATGCAGTCACAAAATGACAGGAATCTGTTGGAAACCTTTCAAAGAGCAAAGGCAGTGTCAGATGCCCCTATCCATCATATAACTGATGAGGATGGTATTGTAGCCACTGACCCAGTTGCTAAATTAGTCCTCAGAGTAAAATGCATTTATAATAAGTTAGAATTCAAATTCTATAAGGAGAATTTATTATCCTTTGGTAAGAAAGGATTGATGTTTTGTCTGCAGTTTCTGGAGCCTATTCTCTTTTTAATGAAGCTCTTCCTTTTTATATGCATGCTTATGTGATTATTTTCATCCTGGAATGGTTTTGTTTTTTGGTGGTTTGTTTTTCTTTTTCTCTTAAAATGCACAAACATAAGTCGTCCACACAAAAATATATCACCTAAAGAACTGGTTGAGCTACATCCATCTGATAACAGAACAGACTCAGCAGTTTTCCTAAATGTCTAAACCCCAAGAACATCTCTCCTTTTTTTACCTGCCTTTTTTGCCCATTTCAGCCCAAATGCCAGTGGTTTAGTGACTGGTCAAAGTTAATTCCAAAGCCTGAACATACCTCTGGCTACTGCTAAGCTGTATGGGCAACACTTCCCAAAGCAAGGCTGCAGTTCCTGACCCCAGGGAGCCCACAGCCAGGACATGGAAGCTCACAGCATCTAGCTGTGCCCAGATTGTGGAGGAAATGAGCCTGGAGCAGGGTGACTTATCCAGCAACTATTTAGCAACATGCATAACCAGTCCTGAAAAAGCCTACTCCTCAAATCCAAACTTGCAGTTTCTAGCCAAGGTCTCCCTCCTCCTTTGCCAGGGTAGAAAGTCATCTTTTACCTGATGCTTCTTTAGCCTCACTGCTGGTTGAAGACCAGGACTTTCTAAGGTAGCAAGTACTCACTGTTAAGCAGCTGTCAATCTCTCTCCGAGCAGGTGAAAGTCTCACCAACAAGTATTTTGCTTAGAAGAATGAATACACCCAGACAAGAACCTTTTCCCAGCAAAGTCTAAAGAATTACTCAGGACAATGACAGAATACTCTGGTCTTACAGGATTTCCAGCATTACTGTGCCTGAGCCTGCATCTCCACATAAATAGTTTAACTGATTCCTACAGACACCACCACCAACCCCTGCCCCCCCCAGAAAGTAAAGAATTAGGCCAAACTGACTCCAGGAATATATAGATGAGGTGGCTGTATCAACTAGAAAAAAAATGGGTTTAGAAGTCAGTCAGCACCACCCAGCAAACCACAGTTTAATGCTAGCAGTTGATAAAAGCATATACAACAGTTAATTTGCAGTTTTTCTGCTTTCTTTGTAAAGTAAGTCCACAACTAATCTCTACTGTGAGGCTTAAAAGCAGTTTCTCTCCCACCCACATAATATTTCTATGATAGCATTTTGTCACATCCTTCACATAGGTTGTTTGCATTTGATTTATGTAAATCCCAAATTGTTGGCTTTGTTCATATCACCTGCTTGGAGAAGTGTATGAAGTGTTGCATTTAAAAATGAAATGTAGGCACACATTTTCAATAGCTGATTAGAACAAAGCAGACCAAAATCACTTTCTTCTGCAATATTCTGCAGACAACAAGTGGAATAAAGTCCTGATATGCTACTACCCTTAAGTTACTTAAATGTTATTAACTAATAACCACTGGCTTCCGGCTGGACCATACCGTCATTTTAAGTCAGGTATGTGTACAAAGAAGTTATCTAATTATGCCAAGTACATAACTAGCTCCATTTACTCCACTTCTCAGGAATCATGTATCACCCAGGTATTTTCTTTGAAGTATAAGGAAAACAAACAGTAACTACTATGTACTTTGATGCGCTAAGTAATGTATTTTATATATAGACACTATATATTGATAAATACATTTTGTATGAATACAGACATTACAGGCCATAATATCTAATGTTAATATATAATATACAGTGTAGATCAAAACCCAGTTATGTAGCAGACAGAAACAGCTCCTAACATTCCAGACTCAATTTTTGTTATTTCACTTATGGCATTCTCAGCCCTTCTATGTATCCTCTTCCCTTTTCACACTTTCTCCTGGAAAACTGTATTATGGCACAATTTAAACAGAAATAAAGCTTCAGTTATGAATTAAGATTCTCCAACTGTAAATCTAATTCTGTAGCTGGTCTTACAGAACTGCTGTAGAAGTGAATTTTAGTTTTGCTCTTAGTTTGCTCCAAATATTAACATTCAAGTTCTCTTCACCTGCCAAAGGGACACAAATTCAAAGCAGCTACATCTTGCAAAGAAAAGAAGCTCCGGCATTTGTATTGAATAACACTGGAAATAAGAAATACCCTGTAGAGTCCTACAAAAATAGCAAAGGGCAATTCAGAACTTAATGGTCCACAGAGAAAACAGCAGCACAACATTGAACAGGATACATGGCAGAAAGGGGTAAAAGAAACTTCAAAAAAGAAAGCCCATTCTACTGCAATATACAAACAATTGTACAAACGTGGGAATTAATTTTTTGCAAGATGCTAAATTTGGTGAGATATCTGATAGGTAACTCTTCAGACCAACAACCTGTAAGCTGGCAACATATTAAGCAGTTTTCTGTATACAGACAGGAAAAAACAGCAGGTAGCTTTAGCTGTGTTGTTCTCTAAATTGATCCAGGCCTGATTTTACTGCGTATCTTCAGTTATTGCCTACCCCTCTGGCTCGTAATAGGCTGTATTCTTCCTGGAGAGTTCAGGCACTAGCCACATGCTGCTCAGCATTCAGCATACTGAAAACAAAATTGAAAAGCTGGTATGTCACAAGTGCTGTGTTCAGTTATCTTCAGTAGCATCTGACTCATCACTTGGAAGCCTTTTGTTTCAATGTCTTCTGTGACAAAAGATCATCACATATCACTACTGATATTCTTTCTATTAGCAACTTGATCTGTGTCTCACTGCTAGGAAGAGCCAGTGGTAAAAATCAGAACACTGCGGGTGGATGTATCATCTCTGATACTCAGCATTCACACAAGTGGCCAATATCTAGCAACTGAATCCTTTTGTTAGTGTACTATATTCAAAAAAGTAAAAAAAAAAAAAAATAATTTCTAAATATCATTGAGCCCAGCTACAGTCCAGGTTCTCATTGTCAAACCACAAATGCAACAGTTAACTCCAGCAATTTGCAGTAGGGCACAACTCACTTGGTGTTACGATTCTAGCATACCTAAGTGGATTATTTTGTGTGCACACCAGATAAAAACATGAAACTGAATTCCTGAACAATATAATGGAGAAATTTACCCAGCTCTTCACCTACCTATTCCAAAGGTATCATGACCCCCTGCAATCTTATTCTGCACCTTTTTATGCACACCCAGCATGGGAATGACTTGCACATGGGAGACAGTCAAGTGCTGTGCTTACTGGAAGTTGTTGATTAATTTACTAGATGCCTTACTCTGAGAACAATCCTGGTGCACTTGCAAAGACTTCCTTTCTGGATACCAGGAGAGCATTCACAAAATGAAGAACTGGTTCAACAGACAGCAGGTACAGAGATACTGGAACCATCAGCAGCATGCAAATGGCAGCTCTCTGCCACAGAACTACTTTGAAAAATTCCCGAAAGCTCTATCCCAGGAAATGCTATACTCAGTGTGGTTGATCATGGACTGCAAGTGAACTTCTGGATTCCAACTTAAATCTAAAGCTCCTCTTTACAAGAAAAGGCATAATATTTGAAAAGGGAAGTGCTTGTACTGTATTTAAAAAACATAAGGAAAATAATTTTATCCATGCGTAGATTAGCCATGTACTTAAAGATTTTGCGAGTGCTACAAATTAGTTTCTATCATGCATTTTATTAATGGAAAAACATAGTTGTGGTAGAAGGATACAGGAAGAAATAGATGCTTATCCTTAATGATATGAAAAGGATAACTTGCCCCAAAATGAATTTATTGTAATGAACATCAACATGAGGGAAAAAAAAACCACAACAACAACAACAACAAACCACCCCAGAAACTTAGAAAAATGTTACTGTGATTCACTTTGAAGTCACAAAGAATCCTAAATAAAATATTGTATACACAGTCACACTTCAATCAATGTCTGAATGACTTATGCTAGGAATTTTAGGGCACTATAATTCCATAAAGGTAAAAAATTTGAAGGAAAACCAAAATACACACACAAAGCACTACTTCACACACACACCCCCCCGCAAGACAAATCTCAGAAGTTAAATCGAACTATTACGTTTAGACTCAAAGCCACCAATATAGGAGAACTTTCTGAACTCATTTGGAAAGGTTCAAAGCACAGGTCAGCTGACAGGCCTCCCTGATACATTGTGAATACAGAGACCCATTAAGTAAGAAGAAAGACAGTTCCAAGACTCAGTTCCAACACACATCATTTTGAGTACACATTGTTCCCTAAGCCTAATTGCCTGGAAGCAGCAATAATGTGTTGCACAGCCAGGCAGCAACCTCACCACCCTGAGCCATCTCCAAATGCTTCTGCAGAGATGAGGACCAGCACAATCAGTTATCAATCCTTCAGGTCAGAAAGATTTTCTGCTGCAGTAATAGGGAGTGTTTAAAGACTTTTTCTTGCACTAATAGCTTACCTCTGGGCACATGTGAGAATTTTTTTAACACCTGGATGATGGCATGATAAGTCAAGTTGTGTAATTTATAAAAGGGGAATAACACAAATGGAGAGCTCTGTGGGGATGTAAGCTCACTACAGTTAACCTCGGGGAGTCTGGCTGTAGAAGTTTATTTCTGTAAGCTTCTCAGAGGGAATTAAGTTCTTCCTTTTATAATCTGATGTGGTGGCGAAGACAGGCTTTGCACAGGGCCTCAATTCAGCTGCTTAGTATTACCCTGTTTAAGAGCTGCTTAAAAGGAAAATAAATGCATTAACTTAGGGATCCTAATGGTATGGTATGGGTTCTACATATAGAAACAGCTTTCTATATGTAGAGAGTAGAGACTGCGTTTGCAGAAGTCTCCAAGCTTGGTCCAGAAGAATGGCATCCCTGTAACCATAGGAACCACTGGTTTGGAAGGGGCAATGCTAGCAAGAGACTGGTTAAAAAGGGATAATCTAACCAAAATGTGCAAAACACAATGAGGCACAGTAAAAGCATTATTGCCACACCAACCTAACTTCTACCAACATTTGAACCACAGATTATTAGCAATCGATATTCACACTGCTTCCTGCACTCACTCATACCTATATACATAAGAAAGCTTTCTGGGCAGAGCTTCAACCATTTCTTTGCTCACAGCTACAGGTCTTCATCTACTACTAAAAGATGGTCCACCTAGACATATCTTAATATTCTCTTCCCTGTAAGGTGAGACCAATGAGGATAAGACTATTAGACAAGTCTTCAGTTGAACTGAATTCTTTAGCATGATTTCTGAAAGTTAGTATTTGGTACCTAGAACGATGCAAAAAACTACCCACGTTATTCTTCTCTTGATACAAAAGCAATCAAAAAGGTTAAAATCCTAACCATAAGTCCCAAGCCAACAACTATCTGAAGAAAATTTTCATTTTATCCCTTCTTAAGCTATGAAATATTTTTACTCAATTAGTCAAAGCAGTATGTATCACATCCATTGCAGCTGTTCGTATATAGGCAGAGTATACTCTGCGTTCAACATTTACTCTTGCAGGGTTTTGGTTTTTTTTTTTAATCCTTATTCTCTTCCATATCATCAGGAAACCTAAATTAAAAAAAAAAGGGGGGGTTGTTTTCCTTTTTTTAGTTTTTGGTGGGTTTTTTTTAGTTTTTGATTTTCTTTTTTACTGTTTTTCAGTAACACAAACGAAAGGTGAGGGTGCACAGAACACAATGAAATAGAGCCCTAAATTTCAATGTTCTGTAAAAAAATAAACTTTAGAATAGCTGGAAGAGATATGCCATGACTGTCCCAATACTGCTTAGGTAGGTGGACCTTTCTTTTGCAGCCTATTACAATTCCAGTTGTCACATTTTCTTGACTTTTGGATTTGAGTCCTGGATCACTTAGTAACATGTTAGCTTTTTAGCAATTTCTAAACCAAACTTTTTAAACTAAATAATTAGGAATTCTTAAGAAATGTCACAGTATAGCCAATTTCAAGTCTACAAGTTAAAAGGACTCGAAAACTAAGTTGATTATGTTTTATCTTTCATTTTCACATATACAAGGTCAACACATTATATAGATTAAGGTCTGGTAGTAGGAGTAGACAAATTTTGCTCAGGATTTCCATGCCAGTTTGTGAAATGTTCACTGTACACACCCATTTATTTCAGGTGTATGAAACCATAGCAGTGGTACTAGATACACCTTCATTACCTCACCAGGTAACTGCTGAAATAACATTGGAATTGTTCAAACCCTATAAAATATTGTGCAGTTGCCATATGCATTGTACCTACAAGCCAAAGCCTACACTCTTGTTTAAGTACAAATTGATTTCCATTGAACTCACTGGCAAATAAACAATTTAAAAGCTTAATTTTAAGAAATTCAGTTTAAAATACAGATTTCTCTCACACAGACTATTGAAATAATACAAGCTCTGAATACAATGATTTTACACTCACAACAGATACTCTAATAGGAGCTTTATATGCTTTTAATACAAAAAAAGATTTGTATCTTATGTGCTTTTCTGGCTTTACTTATTTAATAATAAATGCCAGTGTAATTGACATATTGAGGGAGAAGGGGTCTCAGCAATCAGACACAATATAGTAAGAAAACTTCAGTTAAGATTGTGTGAGATAAGTCCCTTATGTGTTCTTTAAGTACTATTTCACTATGTTTGTTTACCTAACAGGTGATATTAGAGCTGTAGATTTTGCAATACCATTCTCTACTTACTGCTTTCTCCACTCCAATTACAATTAAATACAGCTATCAAGAAACTCTGTGACATGTCCATGAGCAAACTCAGACACTTAAGCAGTATTTTAAAGCATGTTATGTAAATCTTGCTGCTTTCAAGCTAAGTATAAGGGATAACCCATGGGATTTATAACAGAAAAAGGCACCTTTCATTTCTAGGTTGTCAGATTGAGACTTTGAGTTACCAGTGACTATGTTGTTACCATCTGCTGAAATTGCATTACTTGATGTTTGTCCTATCTCCACTGGGCAAATGCTCTCACAGCAAAACTGCCCATGACAGTTGGCATTTAATATGTACAGGTTTTGTTAGCCACAGCACAAAGGGTCCAAAGCTGCACTTTTCTGCTCTCTCTCATTCTAAAGATTATTTTTCCCCATGCCAGGGTTAGGATGTAATTCTAAACAAAGCAGGTTACTAAATAGCTCTCTATGGACTAACTTATCTCTGAATAAATCACAGAATGGCAATAATGATCACCCTGGGTTCTCAACCTGCTCTATATAAGACCCTAAGTCATCCATCACATTCAAAAAGACTCAAATTGTGCTTCCGTGTCAAAAAATAAAAACCAAAAAGCAGTTTCATATCTTCACTGCTAAAATTATAACTCATTTATCAAATCTTGCTTAATTTCAGAGAGCTGGTCTTACCTTTGTTGTTAAGCATCAATAACCAAAACCTTGAGAGCTATTTGTTAGCTACTGGTTTTGTTCATTCTGTACTTTTTTTTAACCATTTAATCACAGATGTTACAAAGAAAAACTACCATGTGGCCTGAGCTTTGAAACAATACATATTTGTTTTCCAATTGGCACCAGCCAATTACTTAATATGCAATATTAGAGATTTTTTTATACCTCAGGTTTACACACTGAAAACTGAATTAACTTGCTAGTGGTTACACTCAGCCTTTATTCAAATATATTGTCATGCCGATTTCTAAACCTACCAGCAAGAGATCATTTTATACAACTTCAATCATACACTACTGGTGCGTAGGGAGGATTAAACTGATTGTTTGGTGGGCAGTTCTCCCAGTGGGCTAATGCAAGAGATAAGATGAAATGCCAGAGGTCTATTCTAACCCCTCCAAAAAAGCAAGCTTGAAAAATGTACGCTGCATTTTTTTATTGGGTGAGGGCAAACCACTTCTTTTGCTATGGGTTTTTTGATGCATGGCCTATTGCAGGCCTCAGCAAAAAGACAGCAAATCTTACAATTTATTATTGTCAATAGTCTGCATGACCTTTACTTTAACTGCATCTTGGCTGTCAGTAATAATCCAAGGCTGCACTTTCAATGATAGAATGAGAGATTTTGCATATTGAATCTCCAGGTCTCCTTGAAAGTGTTCAGAAATCACAGTCATTTATTCCTATTGGCAGGGCAAGGTCTGTTAGGAAAGCTCATTCGTCTTGACTTGAAGATGAAGAGTGGAGAAACTCCATTTTTGCTCTGAATCAAGTACTAACTACTGTAGTTTTCTCAAATAAATCAACCAGGAGGCTTCTAGGTCCAGGGTTTGACATCTTTCCTCAGTCAGGGCACCTGTTCTCTAATCGCTCCCTTCATCTTTGCAACGTACAATTCCAGTAGTAGATAAAATAGCACTTTAACACAGACCTGAAATTTTTACATTCTAACCTTTCTTCATTTGTGGTTTGTTTTAACTGACAGGTTAGAGAATTTGCAAGTTCAGAAAGAATCTAGTGAGGGCAGGATTGAAAGGGCAATAATAATAAATAATCTGCTTGGACTGCCCTCCTCTCCCCTGAGATGTTTTTAAAGCCAAAAATCACTTAAGCCATGTAAGACATATGTGCAGCTGTGTAGTAAAATATGCTCAAAAGGTGTCTCAGGCTACATGCAGACCAAACCCAGGTAGTTCTTTTCTGCTTGAGCTGACTGCCTGAGTCAGCCTGGAGATGTACTGTCATGGCATTATGTAAGCTGATGCATTTACTCCACACAGGTAGTCCTAAACACACATCCAAGTGCGACACGCTTTTAAAGGAGATACTGTGGGACACAAAGAAAGGAAACAGAGTGGTTTCCTACATTGTCTGTAATAAAAACCACATTTGAATCCCACCCCTTCAATCTCTCCACAGGTTTTGTATTTCTGGCGTCACACAGGAGACCATTCCTGATCCCCATGTCAGCCCTCTTCAGATCCATGAGGGGAAAAGTTAGGATTCACCTTGAGAAAGCAGCAGCATCCTAACGAGACTGTCTAGATCTAAGGTCCAGCAAAGGCAGATAGGTGGTCTCCCACAGAGAGACTTATTGAACCTCACGGGGTTCTGCAAAGACTCAACAATCTAACAAATGGCAAATTTCGAGATTCAGGATTGATGTTAATTTCCCCATCAGGGTAAATAAAAAATATCCCCAGCTTTTCTCCTTTTAATCCCTATTTCATGGCAACTCATCACATGAGAGGCTCATCACAGGAAGCTCTAGTTGCCTGGGTTTATCACAGCTGTATTTCTAGTGAGGTTCAACAACCTTTTTTCCAAGAAAGGTTTGCTCATTAAAACTATAGTTTCAGATCAACTGATACTATCCACAAATTAATTTAGCTCATTGCTCCAGTGAATGTGCATTCATATATACAAAGTGGAGCATCGTCAACAGGAGAAAAAGACATCAAGCACTACAGGCACAGCAAGGTTCTTCTTTGCTGTCTAGTTAAAATGCAGGACCCCATAAGATATTTGTTTGGTTTATCATTCTAAGCCTGGATACAGAGCCTGCAGAAGAATGCTTTGAGTCAATTTCATATGGATTATTCAGGTTGTTTTCTGCATAAGAAGATATAAAGAAATAAAAATAAGAAGCAGTAATTAGTAAAGCTCAGACTGTCCATAAGTTGGGCTGCAATTAGGACAGCTGAATTCCTGAAAACCACCCTTCCCTGCCCATTCTTGCTGGGCCACATAACAGCTTGCACAAGCCTTCTGTACTTCCACACCTTCCTCCACCTTCTTCATTTGACTTTCAAGACTCTCACCAAATCTGTCTCACTGCCAGTGCTCTTATGTAAGTCTCCACATCAGACACAGAGCTATAGCATCCAGCATACGGACTGTGGGCTGAGGCGCCATCCAACTTCCACAACATTTTCCACTGGCTTATAGGCACCATCACATGCCCTCATGCTAGTCTAGTAACTTTAATTCATAATGCCTATGTCTTCTGAATAGAAGCAAAGTAATAAACACATACAAGAGGATGACAGAAGTACAAAGAGAGAGTTCAAGCTCTCTGAAGACATCTGTCTAAAAAAAAAGACCAGGGAGTTTCTAGATCCCGTAATTATGGGATAGGACTCAGAAACAGGGCTGAAAAAAGTAAGATACTAGGGTCTGAAAGTCTAATCACATGCCAAAACAATTCCTTTAAGAAAAAAAAAAAATCTGTGAATCTGAGAAGTCCAAGAACATCACTGCAGGCATAACACCTGTGTGTAACAGGCCCACACAACATTTCTCCATTCAGTAAACAAGCAATTAGCCACTGATTCTTCAGAGAATCAAATTTACCAAGTCCACTAATATGTTGTGGCTCTGTAAGCAGGATCAAGGCATAACAGATGAAAATAAGCAAACACTCTCACACCATCATTTGCCCCTGAAGTCTTCCAGTGATTGCTATGATCTGCATCACCACTCATGCACCTACATATAGAGCACAGAATCACAAAATTTCATACAGCCCTGTAGAAATCCTTAACTGCAATTCACCCTTGGCTATGACAGAATTTTAACCAGTTTGGATCTCATGACTTATACCACTGTATGCTTTCTATGTACAAACGTAGAAACTTACTTGATAACTAGCACACCACAGCTAGTTTACAGGGGGGAAACTCCTTTTATTCCAAGCTACTTTCTCTCTTTTTCCACATGGCCTGAATGATTGAGGGAATCTATTCTGTATAAGAACATTCTTCTACTCTACATGTAGAACCTTATTAATAAGAAAGTATGATTACACCAGAAGAAAAAGTTATTTTGCCAATGACCTGATAAGATCTTCAGAGGTTCACTGAAGCATCTGTTTCTTCATCAGTAGCTGTTGTTTCCCCCTCCTTACAAGGATGCAAACAGTGATACCGCGGGTATTGTATCTACTGCAGACAACTAACGAAACATTTTTTTTCTTGTTGACTGACGAGTACTCCAACCATGATGGAAGGTTTCCAAAACAAGCATGTTTATGTTGACTCTTTCACTCCAACTTGACCTTTTTTGTGTTTAAACTTACCACGTCCCCAGTGTTTCCTATTTACACCAGCTACATTCACCTGAAGAGTAATCAAGATTCTTAGCCCACAAAGCCAACTGCAGAGAAGCACAAAAATGAATCAGTAACCCATTTTACAAGTATAATAAAGGAAGAGGTGTCCCAACTACAAACTCTGATCACAGTTTGCAAAATACATGTTCAAATCCCTTCATGTTAGTAACCTTAATACTTTCATTGCCAGGTTACATTAGAAGACAGCCAAAGTGCATTAAAACTTACCTTATACTCTTTTATGTGTAATGGGTTTACTTGCTTTAGAACAGAAAGAGATCACAAGGGGGAGGACATAGTCCATGCATCATTTTCAAAACACCCTGACCAGATTGCTCAAATGCGCTCCTTCCATTAGCATCTATTCTTGTAGCAGATCACAGATACCGATTGATGATAGCTTCAGATGCCAGAGATGAAGCTAAATAAATGGATTCAAATGAAATGGGCTCTAAATGATGATTAGCCAAACAAAAGGTCTCCCCTAGACACATCCCATCAATAAATTAGTTAACCAGATTTTTTTTTTTCTTTAAATAACTGTCACAGTAAAATATCTGGTTTCAGGAGGATTTGGGCTTGGGTTTAGTTAGGGATTTGGACATATTTTGTGGAAGAAGTTACAGAAAGGATAGGTGTTTCAAGACAGAACTTAAACTTCATTCCTTTTGAGGTCCTTCCTGGTCCAGCAGTACCTTTCCCACCACCTTCAGTGGGTGTGAGGCTGAGGCTGGAATGGAGATTGGAAAGAATACTACAGCATTCAGCTTAGAAACAAACAAACCCAACAACCACACACCTTACACTCGGCTGAGGTGGCAGTACACACGCCCGCTGTGCGATGAAGCTCTCGGCTGGTATCAAGCTCTCGCCCTTCCGTAGCTCTGGCAGTCTCCCTCACCCACACCACCTGGCGGCACAGCCCGACGTGGCGGCCAGACCCCGCGGGCGCAGTCCCCGAGAGGCCCTCACCAACAAGCTGCCTGCTTGAAATCGAAAAGCATCGGGGCAGCCTTCCTCTGTTCGTCTATCCGGCGCCCCGTACACCAGATACCTGACAAAGGCCACCGTCGACTCATACTCACAGCAGCGCCCAAGCCCGGCCGGCCGGTGAGAGAGCTCCGGTAGGGAACAGTGAGGAAACCAGGTCTGAAGGCCCCGGGCTGGGCTGTAACGGTGAATAAGGGCAGCCAGGATCCAGGTTTGGCCTCTTAAGGAGCATTGAGAACAATTAGTGTCCCAGAGCCTCGTAACAGTAGGATCCAAACTGCCCATAAACGGGCTACTTGTGGTAAACGCCAGCTGCAGCGTGTTTGACCCCATGCAGCCAGAGGAGCCCAGAATTTCTTGCTCTCAATAGCTTCCTTGAGGCTTGTGATGGTCCCCATTAACCCTGGCTGCAGGGCTGTGGCTGAATCATGGGCTGGCGGCAGGTCAGCAATTCTGGCTCAAAAGGCCCACAGACAGATAGAAAGGTATGTGACAGACCCAGCTGCCAAGGAGATGCCTAAATAGTTCTGCAACATAACCTAAAAGCAGGGTTTAAAGTAGGAAAAAGAATAAAACTTTACACAAAACATGTTTGGATTTTTCTCCCCTGTGATTTCCAGACGCCACTGAATTTTTCTTATCTTTATTCCTTAAAAAATAGAAAGACAACTAAAATTTATAGACTGTACTAATCCTTAAGAGTACAGAGCCACTCTTTTGAAAGCCATAAATACAGAGTTAAAGAACCACAGGAAATTAGTTCTCTGAGTTATGTTAATTGCTCCCAAAACTCCAGTATCTATCTACACAAGGAAGGAATACAATTTGACGAAGACATCATAATATACCATGGTTAAAAAAATGTTACGCCTAACACTTCTTCTGAATTCAAAGTGGTTTGAGCCGCTTAAGAGGAAAAATAAAAGAACATGTCTGAAACATGGGCAGAAAGTACACATGCAGTAGAAATAATTGGTCCAAGTGTTGTCTTATCTGTCTCTTTAAATCCCCCTCTCTAGCAGCAGCAGCTACATTAAGGGAGCAAAACCCATGAAAAGCAGCTACAGAAAAAGGGAGACAGGAAACAACACACTGTGATTACAGTTTTGAATTCAAAAGATTAGGAAAAATACATTTCAGTATTAATAGGGTGTCTTCAAACAACATGAAGATAGTGAAAAAAGTAAATGACATTAGAAGAAAAACATCAATAACTGTATTAAACCAGTATAAATCTCACAGTATAACCAAAAATACAAGCAAGAGCACTGTGAAAATTCAAACTGTAGGAAATCTCTTTTATGTTAAAGGCTTGGTTTTGTCAAATTAACTGTTTATCTGATGCAAAAGTGAAAAAAATGTCATTAATGTGCTGTTCCACTTGACAAGTCAGAATGTTGAAGTTTGAATACTGGCTGTATGCCAGCTGTGTCTCAAGTATTTCTTGATTTATGGTGCACAGTTTGTGTTGATGTACTGCTACTCTATCCAGTTTTCTGCTTAAAACAGGGTAAGCATCACATAGCTCAGTCAATGCTAACTGACCTTTGGATCCATTTCAGGTTTGACACTCCTGCAGGCATACCTGCCATCAGTTCACGCATACTTGTGGCTCAGTCAGGACTGTGGCTGAATGTGGAGACCATCACTATGCTCTGTGTGGAACAACACGATATAGAATCATAAAATCATAGAATCACAGAATGTTTGGGTTGGAAGGGATTTTAAAGCTCATCCAGTTCCAGCCCCCTGCCATGGGCAGGGGCACCTTCCACTAGACCAGGTTGCTCAAAGCCCTGTCCAACCTGGCCTTGAACACTGCCAGGAATGGGGCAGCCACAGCTTCTCTGGGCAACCTGTGCCAGTGCCTCAGCGTCCTCATAGGGATGAAGCTGATGAACTTCCTAAATGTCCTTTAAAAAAAATGTAAAGGGCTACTCAAATCTCCCTGTATCTGAAAATACAAGAAGGATAAAATTTATATCACTGAAATATTAATTCTTAATTTTACCTATCCCAAACAAGCAAAGCTATCTTACTTTTATCTTTTCCATATCAAAAAGTAAAGTATTTTGGAGATTTGAATTATACAGGAATATTGCCTTGATATATGCACTCAAGGTTAATTTGAAAACTAGCTACTGAGATGTTTCTTGGACAAATCTATAAAGTTTTCAAAACATGTAGCTGTTCTTAAGGCTCCACTAACTTACCATGACTGCACAGGCCAGCCAGTTTGAATATAACCAGGTGGCTATGGTAGTGTCTGAAATTTATCTCAATTATATTGCATAAAATAAATGATGGTTAGGAATGGAACAGTGTGACATCCGGCACAAGAGTAGAGCTAAATTCTACATCTCTATGCTAGTTTCAGGTTTGCATATCTATGATGAATAGAAGATGGTCAGGCATGTCAGGGTTTTCTATGTAACTGATAAGAGATACTTCCTCATGGCTGGCTACACAGGAACACTCAACTTTGGAAGAAAAATAACATCTTTCATTTGCATATTCCTCTAATCCTGAAACTGAAATAACTTCATGGAATTTTGGTGGTACTTCACATTTGTTAGGTGCTATGCAAAAAGCATTTATGAAGTAGGAAATGACACAGAGGCCTAGAAAGCAGGCTTTTTCTACCCTAGCAGAAGACTTAAATGTAAATATTTCCCTTTTTTTTTAGCACTGTGGCACTTCCTGCCCTGTTTGGCAGCATAACCAGAAAGACGTTCCACCATGCTCCAGCATGGGCTGATCAAAGGCAGTCCTCATTCCTGATATTTGCCTAAGATTTAGTTGTCCTAACCTGCCAGAATAACCACGGTTGTCCTAGCTCAGCTTCAGAATTGTAATGTAGAGATTACTCACTGTAATAATACTTAAAAGAACAATGTCCTAAATCAAAATAGCCATCCATATACACTGTAGGCTGAAATACATTCAATTTAGTGTACAATGTTTTGTGCTCTGTTGCCTGTGCTCTCAATAAGGTGTTCTTAATTGTCATTCTTAAGTTTGGGGTTTTTGGTTTGTTTGTTGGTGTTTGTTTTTTCTTCTCTGATGGCTTTCTTTTCAACAGGTTTATGAAATCGGTCTTTCATTTCTAACATCTTGTTTAAGTTTGGTTAAATATTTAATATTTTATGTATAGTTTGTTAATAATTATTTTTCAGTTCTGAATTGGAACAAGTGTAGCTAAATGCATTATTCAAGAACAGCATCTGATCTTATTTAATATAATGTAACACTTTGCTTATTCTTACTGTTTTTTTTCATGGAGATGCAGTATAGCGTGCTTGCCAAATGTGTACAAGTATGTTTCTCCCAAATAAGCTATTCAGAAATGTTATTAGCCTAAATATCTTGTCCTGAATTTTTTAGAATGTGTTTCTTCTGAGTCAATTATAATCTTTCTTGTGCATTGGTTATAGTAAGCTATTTCAGAAATGGCTGTGCAATAGGGGATGTGCCACAATATGATACAGAAAAACTTAATCTGCTAAGAAAGTGACTTTTTTTTTCCTGATTTCTAAGCTGCTCACTGAGTTTGCTTGAATTTCTTTCTTAAGCATCTCTAGGGTTTGAGAACCAAATGTTTTCAGGTAGCTGGATGACTAGGGATTTATGGTTTTGTGTTTTTTTTAAGAGTACTTAGGCATATACAATAACTGCAGTGGCATTCAGCAAGTATCACATAATTATGTCCTCCTGAAAATTCCACAAGCTGCCTTTTTACCATCTTGAGAACTAAATTTCTTAGTTTGTCTTTTACAAGTTGTGATCCTGACAGTAGTCATGCTAGACTTCCACCAGCACAGATCTGAGCAGCCCTGACAGGTGCTATGGCAGATGGGTTTGCCTGAAAGTGGGCATGTCCTCCCTTCTGGTAAGAACCAAAGTTTCTGCTACTGAATGGCTAAGCTTTGTGTGTACAGAAAACACAAACCTAATTGCTTTTTATTCTCCATATCCAGCATCTCACTGCTGACTCTGCCCTTTAATTTAAAATTCACTCTCCTTCCTTTCTGGCTCACCCTGCATCTTTTTTTTTTCAGTCAGTAGACATTTACTGCTTCATCCTTTAGTCATGATTGGAGCTGTTCATTGTCACTAGCAATTTTTGATACACTTAGGAGGCATATGCATAAAAGTTCATATATGATGCCAAACTCCTTAGGGTATACTGGCTCTGATTTTGGCTCCATTAAAATGCTTTTTTTTCCTTTTTTTTGTAAAATACTTCATGGCTACATAAACATGGCTGGCAATGCAGTGCTGAAATTTAATATTAAGAATGCTGTGCTCTGGTAGCGCAGTGATAGCATCTTTTGATTCTAAGTATCATCAAAGGATTGCTTTTTTGTGAAGAGAAACTACTATGTCAAAAGCTTCTGTATCACACAGAATATCCTTCCTTTCCTGACCTTTTCTAGGAGGCTGAGTCTCTCTGGCAAATTTAAAGCTGGCTGTAATGTAGATCGTTTGTTTTCTCATGGTAAGGGTGGGAGCTGTATGCTTGGCTTTGAGGCTACGCACTGGCCTGCACAAATTGTTCAAGTAAAAAAGATGGATCTGTGTATCATGATCCTGGAACAGCTGTGGCCATGTCCGAAGTTAATTTTTTTAATTGCTCAAAATAGCAAGCAGGATGTACAGCCAGTAACCTTCCTCGCCATATCATAATGTTTTATGGGCAGCTTTACATTCTGTGTGGTATTCTTCCCTCTCCGTTGATACTAATTTGGATTGGCTGTGGGATGCAACATATGAATAAGTGTCCAAATGAAGTACACATTGTATAGATCTTCTTATAAACCCTTATGATAAAAAAGGCATTCAAGTTAACCTTTTTTATTCTGCTTATGAAAAATTACCTGTTGGTGGGAAGCATAACTCATGACACCGATTAGACAATGAAGTCACAACTTCATTTCTCTTGGAATTTTTCTGCTAAGTAAGTGAAGAGATAAATAATACTGGGGGAGGGGTAGGGGGTGGGGGGGTGTGTCTTCTGCTAAACAGATTATGTTTTAAAAATAATTCTGAAGTTGTAAATTGTTTGACCTCACAAGCAACCTCATGTTAAGTCTTTAAAGTCGACTTAAGCAGGTGTGTAGGTCACATGGCAGTTGGAAAACAGCTACAAGTTTACTTCTGAGTCTCAGATTTATGCTGTGTATATTAGTCACTGGAGCCTGAAATGTTGATTTGATGATTATTTTCCACCATTATACCACTATTTTCTCCTTTTCTAGTATTTCTTTCTGTAAACTAATTTGGTACAGTGTTTGGAGAAGACAGAAACAAAAGAAGTGCAAGCACAGAAAAACTAAGTTGTTTAAATTTAGAACTGGCTGGGAAATTTTCAATTTTCTCTCATTAGAAAAATGTTGGTTTGTAGAAAACAAAAATTATTTATTCAATTCAAGCAACTGCTTACTAAGGAAAGAATTGGAAAGGGATTATAACCTATTAAAACACCAAACACTTTAAAGTTAAAAGGGTTGCTTGCAGGTCAAGTTCTCTTTTAGTATTTTTAATTAAAATACAATAAGCCTATAATGAAAGACATAAAAGGTAAGAATTTAAAAAGACTTTTAAAATCACACAAGCTTAAGTTGATCCAATAAAAATGTGAAATTTTAAATAAAATTGGGATATTGACTTCTTATACCAGTACTAGGTATGAAGAAATGCAGACACCAAGAAAAGTGTCAGATGATGGAAAAACAGGTGTCTTGCATCCGTCACGTCTAAAAGATCCTAATAGGGGTGATAAACTGGGGCAAACAGGGATTGGATCACCTAGGTCTGATCCCAGCTCTGCATCAACCTTTGTATTGGACCATGTCTTCCCATTTACTGCACAGGGGATTTTTTGCTCAGGTGTCTACAGTTCTGTATTCTGAACAGCCACTTTATTTCTATTTTTGTCTATTTTTGCTTCTCCTTTTCCATTCATAAGCTAACTTGGTTTAGAATAACAAATTCAGAAGCTGGGTTTTGGTCCCTTTGTGCTGTAACCCAGAAACAAGTATGCCAGAGAGCATGCATCTGAGGTGATGCATCTGCACTACAGCTGGGCTCTGCATTTCCATGCCTCCTTCCAACATGTGGGGTGAGCTGGGACAGCAGAACAGAAATCCAACATGGCTATTTTCCAGTGGCGCAATGCCCAGGACCTTACAACACTAAGCTCCTTGGCAGCAGCCTCCAATTTCATTGGAGTCAGGCCTGGCCTTAAAATCAGGGAGTTGATCACATATCTCTACCATCTCACAGCTTCAAGCCTTACTCCTTGCAGGAGAGAATGTGGAACCCCGCCTTTCCAGGAGACTGATCAACTCTGCTAATTAAACTTGGGCTACAGAGCTGTAACACTGGTGTAAATGATCAGAACCTGGCTCACCAGTCATTTTGGGTCTCATTTTCACTTGCGCAAATATAATTTCACATTGCTTATTTAACATATAGGTCTCTTTATGCTGTGTAAGAGAGATGCAAATCTGACATGAATTTAAAAATAAATAAATAAATAAAATCCCTTCCAAGTCCAAGACATAAATATTTTAAATCTTCAGCCTTTGAGACTTCCCACTTGCGTAGTGTTAAGAGTAATTCATGTAGACAATAGTTTATATGCTATTTCTACAACCTCTCATTCTGATCAGGGAAGGGAGCAAAGCATTTATATGATAAATATGCTAACCTTTTGGCAGAATATGCAACAACTATGCATGTGAAAAATTCTTTTCATATTTTAGATGTCCCCCATTATTTTTAAGTATATCATACTTCTACAGTAAATACATATATATATCCTAATTTATTTAGGATAATGTATTCAGTCACAGAAATATTCATGTGATGAATTTCCCCAAACATATTATGCAAAGAGCATTATTCAGAATTAAACAGGAAGAGTCCCTGATTTTGTTTGCTAAGATTACAAGTAAAGTACCATAAGGCAAAATTAGAAGTCGGCAAATGCTATTAAGGGCATCCGTTGACTACAATTAGACTACAGAATGCAATCAGATAGATGCTATTCTAGGCACCTCAAACATGTACAGAATTAAGAGTCTCCTGTTAAGAAGCTTACCTTATGTGCTCTGCTTAGGAAATACAAATGGTATGAATTAAAGACATTTTGAAGATCAGTAATAAGCTGGTCGATAATACATGATAGTAATCTGCAATCTATCTGTTTTATTAGCCGCTAACTTACTCTTTCTACGCAAACAGAGAAGCTGGTGATTTTGTCACCACTACTCTCAATACAAATGTTTCTACTGAATTCCCTGATTTTTTGGGGGGAAGTCATGATTCCTGTTCTGATAAGAGGATCATACAGTAAAAGCACAGCCTCATACTGACAAATTCATATGAAACAAGAAGCACAAAGTAGGAAAAAACACTTGTTTATAAAATGACAGCATCTGGTCATCAAGAACTAAAATGACAGCCAATGTAGGTGACAGCAGTTTAATTTCTGATTTTCACAGGGTGAAATAATAACCATAGTGATAGGAAAGCCTACATTCCTCAGAAGCAATTACATTTTTCAAGGAATTATCAGTATGTCAGTAGCCAAGGATATTAGGATGGTTCAGAGTAACTGAAAATCAACATGGGACAACACATATTTTACTTTCAAAATTTGGCAATTTTTATGAATGTCAGCTGACTGTAGCAGTCCCACAGCTTTAGAGTTCAGCTTGCTTCGTTTATCCTCTATTGTCAATATTTGTAGAAATCCCGCACATTTTCATATAAAAAATTCACTTTATCGCTTCTGTTCCACCTTTGATATATGTTGCTGGTGTTGCAAGTTTTATAAATAGCATTAGTATGGATTAGGATGCACAGAGAACTTGCATGCATATTAGATACAGACAATGTAAAATTAAAAATAAAAGATTTAGTATATACTCTCAGAAATGTTTGGGGCAGCGCGGGAAATAAATAATAATAAAAAAAAAAAGGAATGGAGAGAATTAAAATGTTGGTTCTTTTGGCTACTCTGCACATTCCAAAATGAGTTTTCCTGTGAATTTCACAAAGCTGTTTTTTTTATTGATGTAAATTACTTTTTTCCATGAATGATTCAAAACCCGCTTTTTGAAATAGAGGACATGCATATTTTAATGCATACAATGAATTGTGTATTATATTAAAATAGCACATTCTTTCAATTTTACTGTTAAAAAGGAGAAATCCATAAGACTAATTATATTAACAGGAAAAAAGAGAAACAAAACAGTGACAAACAAAACGCAGTCAAAAATTTGTTTCATTAAGATCTCAGTAACTTCCTCAGATTTTATCATAGAATCACAGACTGGTTTGGGTTGAAAGGGACCTTAAAGCTCATCCAGTTCCAACCCCCTGTCATAGGCAGGGACACTGTCCACTAGACCAGTTTGCTCCAAGCCCCTTCCAGCCTGGCTTTGAACACTGCCAGGGATGGGACAGCCACAGCTTCTCTGGGCAATCTGTGCCATTGCTTCACCATCCTCACAGTAATTCTCTATTAATGAAAATGCTGCAATGAGAGAAAATGGGACTACTCCCACAAATAAGAACTCAAGACCTGAGTTTGAATATTTCCTTACATTGTTATCTCTTTTTTCCTATTTCTGCATTTTATTGCCGTGACAAGAATTTTAATCCTGGAATCAAAGCACTGGAATAGGCAGTAAACTTGCTGCTATTTTTAACTTTGCAATAAAGTCCCTATGTGAGCAAGTCATATATGATCTGCTCCTACAGCCTTTACTAGTTAGTAAGACTACTTACACAGTAGTTGTTACTCACACAAGTAACTACATCAGTATTAATAGGGCTGCTTGTGCACATAAGAATTACTTACATAAAAGGTATAAAACCATGCCTGTAATTCTTCTGTATCACTGTTTCCTTGCCTCTTTTTTGCAATGGTACTATGGCTATATTAAATGTGTCAAATTTTCAATAGAGTGTATGTTTTATAGAAGAGCATTTTTATCAATATTTATTTTGTTTCATAAAATGGAACAGTGGGCTGTGAGATTTTATGGCTTTAGAATTTCTATGTAAGAACGGTGTAGATAATGACACAAAATATTCTCATAGACTGGATTTCCAACTTCTCTGGAATTAAATAGCTTTGATTGCCTAGATCCCTTAGTTCCTGTTCAAATTCCCTTTGAAATCCTATCTTATTTTGCTGCTGGAAACAAAATTGTACTGTATTAAGAAAGCAAAACCTTCCCTCTTAATGCAATACTTGCCTAAACTCTTGTTTGTAGAGGGGCAGAGCTGAATGTAAAACACAGCTTTCCAACATTAAAAAGATGGTTGTGGTCCATTTTTTTTAATTACATGGCTTATCTAACATGAAAAATAAGCCTGCCCGCAAATAACTTCAGAAACAAAAGCCCTCCATGTACAGTATGAAAAAATAAGATAAAAGATATCTCAAGAGTATAGTATCTGAAAGCCATCACAGGATCATTTCAGGTTTTTTGTTTTCTTATGTTTTGAAAGTGTGACATTTTGAAAGGAATGGCAGTGAATGAACTATGAGATAAAGGGATGACTTCACCGTGAAATGAGTGTAGTCATTGTACTCAAAAAAAGAATTTTTTTCTCTTCTTTCTTAAGCGTGGCTAATCTTTGTTATTTAAGGATTACTGTTAAATTTAGGAAGTTAAATGCAGTGCTTCCCCATTTTTCTAGTTCTGATTGGGAACTGGCTGTCCACATTTTGAAGGGTTAAGAAAAAAATTATAGTAAGATGGAAAAGTGCCTATTTCTTTTAAAATGGTTCTATTCTTTTTTTTTGTTATACATTATACATCAGAGTAATATTTGAAGGCAGATTTATTACACTCCCTGGCAGAATGCTTTGTACATTTATAATGCAAAGCTTTTATCTAAAATTCAGAGCATTATTTTAGAAAGAAGGTGTATCATATCTGTAAGACAAATTCTATTCCTGTTGAGAAGTGTCCATAGGAGTTGAAAATGTGTGGTAAAACTCATGGTCAAGGAAGAGCTAAAAATGAAACCTGTATGGTTTACTTACTGTAACATTGCTTTTGAGCCTTACTACCCTGATCTAGTTGAAGATGCCCCTGCCCTTTGCAGGGGAGGGGGAGGAGGGTGGAATAGGTGACGTTTGAAGGTCCCTTCCAAACCAAACTGTCTATGATTCTTTAAGATCTACATCTAACTGCCTGATTGGTGGGTTATGCATAATTCACTAAAGTAACACTAATTTATACTGTGTAGAAACATAGAATTATTTGGGTTGGAAAGGACCTTAGAATCATCCAGTTCCAGCCATCTCCCTTCCACGGGCAGGGATACCTAACACTAGACCATGTCGCCCAAGGTCCCGTCCAGCCTGGCCTTGAACATTGACGGGCTGGCACATTTACCACTTCTTTGAGCAACATGTTCCAGTGCCTCACTACCTTCACAGTAAAGAACTTTGAAATAAAGGATATTGTATGTAAATATTGAACGTGTTAGAATTTGTGGAAATATCCTAGACAGTACAAGTGTCTTAAAGGATGAAATCTTTAAGTGCCTTCTGTTTGAAATTATTTCCCAACCATGCCTTTAGCACACAAAAAATTGCTATTGTAAGGAAAGAGGTCTATCCATGACAGGAGACTGAGCTGAGTGTCAATCCTATATGGACAACTAATGGCTGGAATTTCAAGAAATTAAAGCATTTGGACAATCATTTTCCACCAACATTAAAAACAGCAGGAACTTTGACAGTATATGGCTTTGAAAATGCAATTTGCCCTCATACTTGTATTTTCAAACATCACTTCTCACTCTGTTTTCATTTTCAGATGTTCCTTGAATTCTGAAGCAGCTTGAAAAGAACAGGGTTTTACAACTAAACCCTTTGCTCTGTGCCCATTATCATTGCTAAAAAGATCAGTCAGCCCACTGGCTTAGGGCTTGGAGTGCAGGGGTCTTTTAAGGGTTTTGTATTCTAGCATTTGAGTGGTGGGAATTCAGCATTGAACTGAGAAGCGTGTAATGAGTTCTCAGAGCTCACTGGCAGTTCTTCTATTTGCCAAGGAATAAACATGATAGTGAGGGAGTTATACACTGATAAGTAAAAAAACTGAAATAAAAGGGTTAACAATGTTTTGATTTAACTTAGTATCTTTAATAAATTAACATGTTAATACTTACCGAAAAAATTCTTGAATGTTACTGAATAAGTCTGGAGTTTGCTATAAGTAATATTTCTTGAGGCAAAGCAAAAATGATAGCCAAACAGCGTTTTTTTTCCATTAAACACATTTAAATAGTAGTTATCTTCCTCTTTGCACACTTTATGGCCACTTGACACTTCTTCAGAAGGTCATCCCTGTCTACAAGGAGAATTAACATGTTGGTGTCAAAGCCAGATTCAGTGATCCTAATCTGTGATGCCTGACCATCCTCTACACCTCCATCTGTGATCAGATTACCCAGATCTCAAATGGTGTAGGACACAAATATATTCTTTTTTATTCCCCATCTCTCTGATGCCAGCTGTCTTCTGTCAGGCCCTACTGATGAGACAGACAGGGGAATGTCCACTTCGGAAATACTTCTAAGAAACCCTCACAGCTTCTGTTTTAGATTAGGTTTTGAATTTCTCATTAGCTGTGGAATGGCATCATCATTTGGAGAGTTTATCACACATTCCATATGGCATAGAAACTTAGTCAAATTTGAAAAGCTGGGGAGTGTAGTCTAAAATGTTACCAGAGTCCACAAGGTAGACTTGGGTGTTAAAAGAGCTGGTGTCAACATGTTTGCAAGAAAAGCGGGTATCTGTAGGTGGCCTGTTTCTTTCTTTAGACATAGACATAACAAGCTTAAACAACTGGAACTTCAAGCCAGGTAATTTCATACCAGAAATACAGTCAAGTGCTTTATCAGTGGGTGTTATTAACCATCAGGAAAAAATAGCTAGAACTATGACATTTTCTTGCCATAAGACTTTAGTACAAGAATCAGTGTGTCCCTGAACGAAATGTAATCCAAACATCACTTACCTTGATGACCGTGTTGCCTCTGTACTGCAGAAAGGACGGCCACAGCTGGTTCAGAGCAAAGGGCAGATCTCAGCTTCCTACCACCTCCATTGATAATGGTGTTTTACTTTCCTTTTTATTTAGCCATAATGTATTTCATTATTCTAGTGGAAATAACACTTTCATTTTACTTTATGAAGACATTTATGAAGATGCTCTTACTGCTTCTGAAACATGTTTTAGTTGCTATTTACATACTTATTAGCTTATCTCCCATATTTAATGTAGTACTTTGACAGAAACTAGTGTCTGTGTTCTAGGGAAATACTGAGTTTGTTCTTCTTTGCTTACTTGGAAAAGAAAAATACCGTGGAAGAGGGTAACACATTCAGTGACATGTCAGACCGATTGCTCCTGCGCAGAATGCTTTTTGTCATACCCACCCATGTAACACATGTCACATCAGGCATATAAATATTCATCATTTAGTAGTGCATTTATGTCTTTCATGAAGTTTCATATTTGGTTTGAAAGTTTCAAAACTCTCAGTAATATGGTTCACAGATGGTTCAAAATCCATTGATAATTCAATGTCTGTTTAGCTCTGAAGTAAACCGAAGACCTGGTAATTAACTGTCCTGAGAGATTTGAAAAAGCTTATGCACACATTTGTAGACACACTCATATTTGCTGTCAGCGTTCAAACATTTTCAGTAAACTGAACTGTGATTTGGAGCATATGTTCTTGTTCCCTAACTGGTAATCAGGCCCACCGAGGGCAAGATCCACACACTGGCAAGTAGCAAGGGCAAGGACATAAAGCACTGATTAAGGATTATAGTTGAGATGATGTTTGCAGAAGTGAGCATCAATGAGTCTGTCGAGCTGGTGCTCTGTTCCTAGTTTGAAAGTGTTAAGAGATAGATTTATAAATTTAAAAAGCAAAACAATCAAACCCCTTTTACATGGGATGAAAGTTTCCATCTAATGGGCTGATTTTGCAGTATTCACGTAAACAGTACAAACACCATTTAAAACATGGAAGATGACAAAACTGCACAGATTTAATCAGTCAAAACCACTCTGATTTTAGAAGTTACTGATACAAGTGGGGTGTGTGTGTCTCTGTAGAGGACTTCATCACTGCAAGCAAAGAAAAACGTTTTTATATTTCAGATCCTTCCTTCCTCCCCCATGCCAGACATTGTCTTTAGTTATACAGTTCTTTGTGATATAAACCCTGGAAACTCAAACCAAACATTTGCATAACTTGCACTTTCCAAAATAGCTAATGGCAAAGATATCACAAAGCATGGCAAACCTTAAGCAGAACAGATCATAACTAATGGCAGTAAGACAGAAACTGAGTGATAAAGAACAGCTCCTTTTATACACACAGTCTGAATCTTCCAATCTGACAGAATGCATTTTTTTACAGGCAAACACAGGGTGCCTTGCAGGATGTTCTGTGCCGTCCAGTCGTGGTGACAACTGTTGAAGAGTTGAACAGTTCTCTAGTAGAAAAAATGTTTACAGCACATTGCTGAACAGAAAATCTTCCCTCAAAGACTGCAGTCTTTCACACCTTGATGTGCAAATTGCTTGGGTCTTTTCCCATTGATCAGTCAGATTTGTAATTGGGAAATTCTATAACACCAATATTTGAAAGCCCCTGTGCTGTGCTTCTTGCCCACTAGGAGAACTGGAGGATCTAGGACCATACTGGCAGATAACAGTTTGGGTCCACAATCCCTGAACGTCCCATTCAGGTTCATTTATCTTTAATGAAAATTACTAACACATTATCACTTTCAAAAGTTACCAGTCACTAGCACATGGGTCAGATCACAGTCTTTTATTTCATATATATTAAGGCAGTAACAATAGTTAAGGTTTTAATATTATATGAAATTTCCCCTCTATCATCTTTGTTATTTTTCCTGTCCTAAAAGTAGATGGCAATCATTCATTCTCTAATTATAAGATATATCTATGGATTTTCTCATTATAATATATGAAAGTGGCAAATACAATCTATAAGTAATAAGCACGGTATGAAATTTCACAAGGTCCTTATCATTCTCTGTCATTTTTCTTGTCTTTGTTTCTCTCTTTTTTGTAGGAATATTTTTTATTTAATGTGGGTTTTGTGTATTTCTTTTTTTACTTTTATTTTTATTTGCCTTTTCTTATTCTCTTTGATGACTGAAAGTATTCTGCTGTCTAAAAAATGATTTGTGGTCTTTTCAAAATGTTGAGTTATATTCAAACTTACTGATTTTTTTTTGTTTGTTTTCTCCCTCTTTGTTTTTCAGTCACGGAAATGTTGCAGATTTCAGGTGCGTGTAAGTTCTTGTGAAATTAATATAACTGAGCAGAGTGTACCCCGATCTGTACCCTGAAATGTTGTAAATTTTGTGTTAATGGCATTTCAGATCCTGACCTTAGAGGACAGCTCTTGCCCACTCTTCCCAAATTACAAAGATACTTCTGTAGTTCCAGGTATATTTGTTCAGCTGACAGGCAATTACGCTTTTTTTTAGAACTGGTGTTTCATTTTGCTTTATTTCTTCTTCAAAAAAAAAATCTCCTTAAAATCCTTTGTGAGGAAAAAGTCTGAGGAAGCCCAGCTGGTTGGTAGCCATGAGCCATGGGATGCCTTTGATTCTCAGAATTAAGGACAATTTGATTTCCTTTGTCTACAGATAGAAGAAGCTTTGGGTTCACCAAAAAAGCCAGAAAGAAAGAAATGAAGAAAGCAAGGAAGCAAGCTTTTAAGTGTAGGAAGTTTCTGACAATGTGAATATTTTGCTCCTTCTTCGTCTCCCAGATTAACTGTAAAGAGGGCAAATAAAGTTAGGAAATCGGAAATTTGTACCTCACTCCTAGTAGGTGGCCATGAATAGGGACATGGTCAACCAGTGAAAGCAAACAAATTTCAGATAGAAGTCTGTGTAACACAATTCCACTTGCATACCAATCAGTGTCCATCAGGTCTCAAGTAATATTCCCTGAGACTTTTTATTTTTAGAGATTTCATTGATAGCCAGTTTTCTGGTAAAAATTTGTTAATAAAAATCTTACAATATGCCAGCAAAAGTGTATTATTGTTAAAACAGCAATCTATAACTGGGATACCTTAATTAAGACCTTACTTTTAACAACACAAGTATTTCCAAACCAGTGGATTTTGGTTGGGTCCAAGATCCTAACAATCTACATGGGCCAAGGTGGAGAAACTCAGGAGTAAATTATCTGCAGAATGCAATAGGAACTGTGCTTGTGTACACATACACAACTAGTCCAATTTACAGCATCTCTATAAATACCATTTTTGGCTTTAGACAAAAATGTGCAGAATATGCACACGGATAAACACATAATTTTACTATGAACTCTGGCAAACACGTAGTTGGGCAGATTTTAAAGTCACTTATTAGAAACAGAACCACAGGAAGACTTGAGATTTCACTTCATAGTAGTCTTTTAAGCATTCCTTTGAACCACTAAGAAATACATGAAGAAATGCAAGAACAGCTGAACTGGATCAAAGTAACGATAGATACTGATTCAAATCGATAAGTGAAACCAGGAAACAGGATAAAAAAAAAAAAACCAACAACCCACAAAAACTTGTCATTACTGTTCAGTGCTTATGAAGTAGAAAGTGTCATGAAAGTAAAGAGAAGAATTCGTAGCTTCTGAATAGGGGCAGTATACCGAAGGAACCCCTACATCCACATGGCACAAAACATGTTTTTCCTTATGGCAAGATACTAGAATTAATCTGTGTTGAAAATTAGAGGAAAAAAAAAATACCAAGTGATCTCTGATTAACATTCTAACAGAATAAAACACGTATTTCAAAGGACAGATCATATAGATGGCACACTACAGTTTGAAAAAAACTCACTGATTACAGTGCTCAAGACCACAGTTTTATTAACAGTAATCAAAGAAGAAACAAAGTCTTCCAGAATATTCATCACCACACCTGTTGCAGCAATCACATGATGGCTTAGCTGTCTAATCATGGTGACCATTAAGAAAAATAAGGCTTAGTACAGATCTGAAGCCACTTCCCAGTTACTTGAGAAAGGCAGTGTTCATTACATGTGACTGGAGATACCCTGTCATATTTATCAAGAACAAAATATTCTCTGTTGGTTTTGACATGCTAAGCTAGATAAGCCTTTCAATGATTTAACAAACTGACTGGTATTTGAGACTTTGTGAGTACCACCCCAGCTCCACTGTGCAGCTACTGAATACTGAACCAGACAGTAAAGCAAGTCCTGTAGATGTAGGTATGTATATACATAATTTCATAGACAGTGATATTTACATTCACCTATGAATGATACTTAAACTGTTGGACAGAGTGGTTTTCATTGAGAGCACATCCAAGCTCATATTAGCAATGTGGAAATTCTGTAACAGATGTCAGGAAAAACAGCTATATGTGAGTAGAATAGATGGAGCTGAGGGGAGCTAAAGCATTTTTGCTAATATGAAGACACTGTTGTGCTTTAAAAGATTTTGGCTTGGCCTTTAAAATACACAAGGGACCTGTGAAACCATATGTCAGTCAATATACGGAAAGAAACAACACAGACTTCACATTTAAAGATGAGAAGAAACACAGAACCCCAATTTGGAAAATCCTGGAACACATTTTCTCCCCCTCCCTTTTAATTACTGTAGAAAATCATTACTTTAATCTGGGGAGAATTATGTAGAGAAAGATCACTGGAGAACTGGCGTCTAGAAACTGAAGAAACATTTTTTCAATCTACGGTGCGGACACACAGGCCACAAGACACTTCTGTATCATTCCAAGTATCTAATGCTAACTTAAGGCCTATTCTCCTGCCTTCCCCAAAAAAAAATGATTGACACAAATTTAAGCATAAATTTGGAACAGAATTACCAAATAATTCTTAGGCATGACAAATGATAAATTTAGATTTTATATATTGCTGTTTTCTTTTTTTTTCCCCTCTGTAGTTAAGATGGAAAACATGGCTTTCTGAGACATAAACTCCTTCCTTTTCCTTCTTTTTTCTCTACTCCTTCCCCTTCGTTCAGTCCTTACCTTTTCCTGAGTATCAACACATTTCTCTGTTCTTTCCATTGTTCAGTGTATGCATTCCCAATGCTTCCCCACAGGAAATACTGTAAAGTTGTTAATAATCATATGATTGTCAATACACACAAAGATAATTGTTGTTCACCTTGATCACATGAGTCATAACAATGACTTAAAGCAAACTGCATAAACGAAGCTTACAGGTTTGGCTCAAGACTTCGTTGCTGACAGCTTTGTTAGTATCATAAGCCAATCTTTATCATAACAGACAAAACCTTAAGATGTCTAAGATGGGAGAGCTATTAAAATTGTATAAAGTGTGTAAGAGGAAGAATGGAGAGCATGAATAACCATCTTTACTGTATTGTAACAGTGTGATCTTGAAAATTCAACAAGAGAGTTTCCAGTATTTCCTTTGGGCAGTATTTCACTGTTCACAAGATTTAACTATAGACCTTAGGAGAAAACTATTTTCCATTTGTCTAAACAATAGAGATGCTGGTGTTTTAATAAAGTATTTTAAATGTCAGTGATCTTAATACTAAATATCCTTTCTCCTCAGCTATCTTCCTCATTTTAGAACCTGTCATTCCTCTTTGTACTAACAGAATTGCCTTCCAGTTACCCATCCAGTTGTGCCTGACGTTGAAAGATTTTTTCTGCTATCTTCCCAAAATTCCCTGCCTGTAATCATCCATCATTTTTACTGGTTATAACAGTATCACAAAGTTTTGTGAATCTCAAATCACCATAGTGTTAACAGAAAAAGTCATTTTTGTACCTTGTCTGTTTCCCCCCATAAGATTCACCCTTTGTCTCTCTGGCTCTGGGGCTACTTGGGGAACGGCAGGCTCCCCAAGAACCTAAATTCAGTGCAGGAAAGACCTTCAGTTAAATAATCCTTCCTCCATATTTGGTATGTTGTTAAATAATGATAGAAAGTCTAAAGGCAGCTGATAACATACATCTGCATTCTGCACAGTACTAGTAGAGGTTTAAGAATAACCAAACCATCCAGCAAAACACAATAATTCAGTTATTATGGTGTTCTGTGTTTTTACTTTAACTGTTGGGGTTTCCGTTGGGGATTGGCTTGGGGTTTTTTTCCAAGTTTATTTAAATAAAATGGCATGCAGGCACAGATTTCAGAAATGTGAATTTTATTGAGATTTATTCCACAGAAAATTTAAATACAAGAGATTAAATAGAAAGTCTTGTCAAGTGAGACCCTGTGAAACTAAGTTCCAATCACTGAGCAATGTCTGATGAAATTGCTAATTAGATCACATATTTCTCCTTAGCTGTAGAACAAGGAATCACACCAATGATTCCACTTTTCATCTGCAGAACAAGTTTTCAATCCCTTTTGTAACTGGTTAGTGCAGTACAAGGTACAAATTCCTATTGATGCTGAACAGAAACATTTATGTATCTATAAGCTAATATATGCCTAGGGAAAAAAGGCCTCCAACTTTTATTTTTCCAGTATTTATCGTTCATTCAGAAACAGATGGTAGGAGGTAAGCCAGGTTATCTCAGGCTTCTTGTGATGGGTTCAGTGGCAGAGACCCAAAACAGCCTCATATGCAGCAGAGTACCTATACCACTGGCAGCCAGTTTTTTCCACTCAACTCTCTTTTTTTCCTTGGAGCCAATCCAGCCCAGTTCAGCTCTTTTGTAGGAGCTGAGGAACCAGTATTGATTTCCCATTTAAACCAATCTTGCGTAAGCCCACCACTGCCTCCCTTGCTATGAATAGGGTGAGCACTGGAGGAAACCAGCTGCAGCATTTTCAACGCAGAATTGCTTCTTTGAGCTGGACGTGAGCTGAGTTTCAAATTAGAAAAATAAAAAGCAAAAATGGCAGTGCAGATAGGCTTTCTTTTCAAGTCTGATACACATTCAGCACTGCCTTCCTAGAGAGGATTCTCAGAAAACAGGGTATTTTCTTGTCAGAGCAAAAGAAGGAGATTCTTATTACAGGCTTCAGTGCAGTTGTCAGCCAAGATAACAAATCCTTGTACCAAAGTGGCCTTAGAAGAGTGAGGTAATGAGGGCTTTCCTAAAAAAAAAAAATAAAAAATAAAACATACATGTATCAAGATTGTGCAGTGCATTTTTTACAGACGTGTGAAAATCTGTTGTAACTGTCTTTACTGAGTGTTTGTGGATTTAAGCTGAAGACTGCAGTGATGTATCAGGATTCTCAGGCTCTGTGCCATGAAAGTTATGCTACCGGATTTTGGGTGTTCAAGCAGGCGTCCATTGCGACAGAGCAGAAAAATACCTCCTGCACAGATATTTTTAGGGAATAGCAGTGAAGTTTTCCCACATGCTTTAAAAGATAAATTAATGCTAGTAACATTGATACAGACTTTCCAGAGTCACTGAGCAATAAGCTTCAGACATCTAGGATGTAATTGCTGAAAACTGATAAAAATTCAGTAAAAAAATTGGAGTGTATCCTGAAGTATAACACAGCAGTCAAATACAATTTTGACTTGTGGATTGAAAGTCAGAGAAGGAATATTTGACCCCTGCATAAGCCCTACCCCAAGCCAGCCTAGAAATCATACATTTGGAGATCTCACTCAAAATGTCTTAGCAGCTCTCTGACCTAATTCACTCACCCTCTGTTCTTAGCTGTTCACAGTCTCTAAAATGGGAATCTCTATCTGGAGTTTGTCAAAGACAAATTGTAGGAAGCTATTGCAAGGAAACAGGATACCTCATTCTTCTCCTGGCATATCTCTGCAAAACACAGTAACTATCCCCAGGCCCCAGGGAGTTTAGGCACTAGATGTTCCCGATTTTCATTGAGAAGCAAGCCACCAAGCCCAGGTCATGACTATGCTCTTGACCCACTTAAACACCACTGGTGTACTGAAATTAGTCCACTGACTGTGATGGGTAAAGACTGAAAGGACAATTTGCAGCAGCCTGATGGATAGAGCAATTTCAAACTCTACCACATGTATGCAGGAAACCAGAAATGACTGCAGCTTCCTGACTCAGCCTCCCTTCTGCTCATTTTCAGGCTATGTGAAGCCTAATGAATAAAGATATAAGCTGCTTCTACACAGAGGTTTTGACCAGTGTGGGGAAAAGACCATTTTTTTTCTATGTTGCAAATACACAATTGGACAAAGTGGAGTCCATTAGGATATTATAAAGCTTAGCTGTCGGCAGCTGTATCTTCTGGTTATATGTTCTTTGTCAGATAACTTTATGCAAGAAGATTTCCCAAGAGAAAGAAGCTAAGAGTTAGGTGGATTATTTTCATGTAGTGGAATCAATAACCTGAGTTACCTTGGTGAGTGGTCAGAAGAGCCAAATATTTGTAATTCTTAATTCTCAAGTATCCCCACCAGGGAATAATTAGCAGCCTAAGCTGCTGGTTTGATTGATGAGGCTGCTGAGTGATTATTTCTCCAATTTTCCCCAACTTCAATTCTCATAGACTAGGGTCAGTAGAAAGAGAAGTTCATTTTAGGTTTTCAGATACCATTATTTAGATTCTTTCTGTATTTATTACTATCTGCATTTTCAAAGAGTGTGTCTGGAGGCACTGCTGAGACTTTACAGAGATTTTTGTGGGAGTTTTGCTGAATTTGTGGCATCGGGTAGATATTAGAAAGAATGACAGAAGAGGTTTTGCCTAGAAGAAAAACTCTGAGGAGGAGGCAGTAGTAATATCTGGAGAGAGTGAGAAAGTTGTGGAAGGAGAGATGAACATGAGAGCTTTATTTGAGATGCAGTGCCCATTGAGAGAGAGGAATAGGAACAAATGTCAACAGGAACAAACCAACCTTTTGCTTTTTAATGTAGTCATAAAAAACTTACATGCAGATAAGGAATTTTAAAATGTGCCTCAGATACAAAATGTCATTCTCATCTGCTGGAGAGAAAAAAAAAAAAATACTGCTGCCTGGGGCTATGCTAATTCTTTAATGTGATGGCATCCCTGTTAGGAGAGCTCCGCAAGCTTTCCAGGCTGCCAAGCATGCTTGGCACCCATGTCTTCAAGCACTATTCCTGCAAGGCTCCCAAGTACATTTTCATTTTAATGGATTCTTAAGTCAAGCATCTCTGGCAAAGTTGCCCTTCTAAAAAATGAGTGAGAGCTCATGCAAGGGACAATGGCATTATTTAATATTTACTGCACTAAAAATAGCTTTTACCAACAAGACAAGGTATACAAAATGTTCTCCTTGTTCAAAAATGGCCATTTTTAACAGCATTTGATGGATGCAGCAGGCTCTTGGTAAGTACAGTTAATATATTCTCTCTCCATATTCCTTCAGTACTAAAGAGCAAATTGCTTAATATGTAATCTTGAGTAAATGTTTCCCCAGTTACATTCACTTTCTCTTTTTGATATGCTTTATTCCTGCCTGAGTATTTTTCTCCTTTTAATATTCTCAGCAGGCTGGATTTATGAGCCTATGAAAGCAAGGAATGGGAAAGCATCTTCTTCTGAAGCCAGCTGCACTGGTGAACTTAGTGAATAGCTGACCAGATACTGAATGATATTTGTACAAAGAGGAGAGCAAGAGAAATAAAGCAAGACAAAATCACCTTCATTTTCCAAGAAACATAAAAAGGACCAACACCACACAAAAAAAAAAGAAACAACAAAAAAAAACTAAGAAAAGAAGAAGAGGGGGAGTGAATCCATAGTTTGTTTGATTTCTTATTCTAATATAATTTTAACCACAAAGAATGACAGTACAAATGATCAAACAACTGTTTGCTAATGCATTATAGATAGTCTTACACAATATGGCAGCTTTATACTTGTATATTTACCCACCATGAATTCAAAATATACTAAGAGTGACAGGTAATGTAGCCAAAGCTTCTACTCTCTGTAAGCATCTGTGTACTATGAATTATAAATGAGAGTCTTGTGGCCAAAGGTAGCAAGTATTGTAGATAATGCCATCTGAGTAAATGAATAAATGTGAAACAGATGCTTTTTGCATGCAGGGCACACAGGTACAGCCAGGAAGCCACCAGTACAGATTATGGATGCTGGTGAGACAGCTGTTGTCTGAATCCCATGCCAGGTGCATTCCTACCTGGACTGCGCCAAGCCAGGAAAAAAAGACCTTTGTCTTACTCCTTTTTAACAAGTTTCCAAAAGGATGAGGTATCTTCTTATATAGATTCCTAAGGTGCTGGATTTCCTCAAGGCTTTCCTAAGAAATCAAATCAGCATCCTTATTAGAAGAGCCCTTTATAAGCCGTGGAGAAACTGCCTGAATGGAACATTTAGTTTTTAACAGTCATGAAACAATTTTTCCTTGCTTTTTATGCAAGTCTCTTCTTATTTGATAATATTTTATTGTCTGGAAAAATATTTTGCCTCAAGATGAGATTACATGGCACAGGAAACTGATGCTAGAGAGGCATTAAGAACTTTTATATGATTTTTTTTTTTGTACATGTAAATGTGCTCATTTCATAAGCAGAGACAAAAGCTTGGACTCTGGGAACTGGAGGCTTTCTGTTGTTGGTACAGACTGCTCCCTTGATACCTAAAAGGTGGGTTGAACTCCCCAGATAAAATATTAAGCCTAACAGTGCTGACAGTTTTTACTTGTGAGATACAACTACTGCTATTCTTTAAAGTTCAAGTAAGTTCATCATGCAACTTGGGCTTTTATTGCTCTTCTTTTTCTGGCTAACACTAGATTTGTGCTGTGTACATTTCCGTGTTTGCTGAACAAAAACTTCTGTCACTTTATCTTGCAAAAAGGAAGCCCTGAGAGCCATTTCTCTGCAGATTTGACTTTTGTGAGTTAATTGTATAGTGTAGGGTGGGTAAAAGAGTAGTTTCCAAGTATAGAATGAAAGCGTATGATAATACAGTTTTAACAATAAAATAAATGAATGCAGTAATAGCATATGCCTTTTTCTTCCTTAGTCTGAGCACCTAGAACTGTACAAAACTCTAAAAGGAAAAATATCATGACTGAATAAATATCTGTACATATTCTATAATGTAATTTCACTACCTTTTGCGTGAGGTTTTCAGAGACAGAAAATATAGTCAGAGTTATGTGAAGTTTTAGAACAGCCTGAAGAGTAACATATAATTTCTCAGAATTTACCAAGGTGGCATTTCAAACCTGATCCAAAACTACCAAGGCAGTCACTGCATTAATTTCACAGCAGTCTCTTAGAAATAAGCTACTTTTCTTCCAGAACATATATCCCTAGCTGTTCGTGATTTTGGTATAGGTGTGGTTTGCTGGCCATTGGCAGGCTTTGAGTTCATACCGAAGTCAATCCAGAGTAATATAGATGATATTCTAAGAGGAATTCTGAATTTATAAAGGAGTCATAGAGAAGTGAGTTTTGTAGCCCAAGAGCAAAGACTGAAACCTTAAACCAGAACAATACAGGTCCTGATCGCTGCAATCTTTCTTTTTCCTTTGTTTCATTTTCATCTGTGCAAAGTCAGCATAAACGCTGCCACTGTCCCAGTTTGTCACTTCTACCTCCCAATTTTTCACTCAGTTTGCAAAAGTGGAAATGGCAGCACACCTTGTTGGGGCAGGCAATGGTAAGATACAATCCAACAGGGACAGCCAAGCCATTCACAGTCTCTTAAATGATCTGTTATTGCCATTGTGATATTACAATATTTTTAACTTAGTAAAGAAAGCAACTTCTTATGAATTTCCAGTTTTGACTTACAAAGCAAGGAAATTTCAAACTGTACAACTTTGAAAGCTAAAATATTGCTTTCCAAAATGCATTACTTTATTTAGAACTGGTGAATTTTGACAACAGAAATGCCATTAATCCACAGGTAGCTTGTTCCTGTCTTTCTCCATGTTGTTTTTCTTTCTTTCAGCAAGGTGCCCTTGCATTTTTTTCAGTGCAAAAGTTGGAGGGGAAGAAAGAAGGCTTTTAAGAAGTTTGAGAAGTAATTTGCAAAGTGATAGTTTCTGGTAATGAAGGCTGCTACCTTTGCCCAGGTCTCTCAGTATGATAAAATTGTTTCAGAATGTTAATTACTGAATAATCAGATTCCCTTGAAAATGTAACCTCAGTTTTTGCTGAAATATGATATTCCCAAATTATATCATAGCTGTAGTATGGTCAAATCAACAATTTTACTAAAAGAACTCCCGCAGTCTTGTCTTTGGGATGAAACTCTATGATCTCAAAAGAATTAGAAAAGCGTCTACGATGCATAGGCAATATGGAGACATTGGTCCCATTGGCCTCTATTATCCAAATGAAAATGAGAAAACACTTCCATTTTACAGTGATCCATGCCTTTCTCATTTTAAGTCAATAAACTATATCTTTTACTGTAGGAGTTTGTGCATGTGTGCAAAAGTGACCTTTTGCAATTTGGTTGCTGAAACACGTGCTGAGAGAAGTGCTGCAGGAATTGTAAAAAGAGATGCAAACCGTTTTTACTGCTGGGCAAATCTTACCATACAGTAATAAAGTGAGGTCTGCAAAGCCTCTCACTACTCCTATATTTTATTGTTCTTTGTACCGCACATCAGAATTCCCTACCCAAAATCGGTTTCCCCTAATCTGTTTAATTGAGATTGATGCTTAAACCACAGAAAAGTGATATGAAGAGAAAGTCCCTCAAGTGGCTCCTGACCTCTGTGGAAAGTACGGTCCCCTCTATCACATCATATGTCTACATACAGGCTGTTCAAAAACCTCCTTGAAAAGAACATCAAATCACATTGATTTATAGAAGAGAGGGCATCGGAGGGGCACACAGTGCTCTCACTTTCTCTCAAAAAGAAAAACCAGACTTCAGAAAAAGTACTTTGAAACTGGTGAAATAATCTCCTAAATAAACCACCAGTGGGGAATGCCCACAGTCACTGCGGATAGCATGCTGTTCAGTGTATCAACAAAAATACATTTGGCCTGAGGCAATGCTGAGGGCAAACATATCCCAGATGGACTAGAGAGGCCCAAATACCTTCAGAGATGAAAATTTAATTAGAGGAAATGTCACCACAGTGAACAAAAGGATTGCTTTAGTGATTTTTCATCATTGTTTACTACAAGTCAAGTAGATTTTTAAGTATGAGGACAGGCTATGTACAGGAGTGTTCTTAAGCACTAGAACAGAGATGAAAGGAATGGATGTTGAAGGTCAGAGACAATCATCCACACCTAAAGGCTGATCAAGAGAACTAAATGTTCAAATATTGACACATAGCAATTTTTAATTGCTTCAGTGATGTCAAAGGTGACAAGAGGTGTCAAAGGTGGTGCTTTGAAGCCACTAATGAGGAAAAACTGACCTGATGCTGTTGGTTGTTTTAAGATTTTGTTGAAATTTGTTGTTGTTGTTGTGAGATCCCAAGCATGATAGAAAGCTTGGGTCTCTCAGAAATCACAGTCATCTCTGGAAGCTGAGATGGCTCACTGACTCTTTACCCCTTTTATAAGTCACTGTATAATATTAATTCAGATTCTTGCACAAGTCAGGGGTGAGATTGATGGAAAAGCAATATACAAGTGGTTGCAGTACAGTCACAAGGAATCAGCCCTCTTAAATGAATATATGTGAGTTCTAACAAGAGTTAATAAAGCTGTCTGGGATAAATTCAGAGAAAATAAGACATAGCAAACAGTACAGGAAGTCTGTCACACTATAGCATGTTCTGCATGTGGACTTTACAACTTCAGAATGCAGAATTGAGATTTTTGGTATGTGAATTTTTATATCTTTTTTCCCATTTAGCCTTAACTTTGTATGTTCTATGGAAATATTCTCCATTTAGTAAAACAAAATTATCACCTTAATTGAAAGGATGCACACCATGATTTCCCCATCATAGTATCAAAATAGTGCTAATATAGTGCTATTTTTATCTGCTCTTACATAACAGGAATTACGTACTATTACATACAGCAAAAATAACCTACAGAAATAGTAATTATTATCAAATATCTCCCCAAAAGGCCAGACTAATTCCACTTGATTAATCTTAAGAAGATCAAGGAGACCTCTACCTATAGGCTAGTGGAGAGGAGATTAATTTAAATGGGCTACAATCTAAGTAAAATATTGAAGAAAGTATTATAAAAGTATAATTATATACAACTATGTAAAGTATAGGTATTTGGTCTTAAAACAAGCTTCTGTCTTGAAGAGCTCATTTGTCTCCATTGTATTTCAGTTAATAAACTTTTTTTTTTTCCCATGTTAGATCTTTGTTATACCCTTTGGATTTTACTCCTTCTGTTGTGATATCTGTTCTTCTAGATCAGATACAATTACCTATAGATGGATTCTTTTTGTGGAGAAGGTACTAGGGAATTTTAAGCCTGGTGAAGACATTAAGAAATCTTCACACTGGTTTTTGCAGAGTTTGGATCACACTTCTGGAGTACCTTATTGACTTACTAAGTTTACTGAGTAACACATGCCTTAAGCCTTAAATTCAAGTGATTGATTTTGGTCTCTCTTGCTGCTATTGCTTATTATCACCTGCTATTCACCCTGTTATATTGTGGTCCAAGTAATATCCCTATATTTCAACTGACTAGAGGCAGTATGCTTTCACTGGCAGTCAGAATTGGCTTTGTGTTTGCCTACATTGTGTCATCAGTCCTTTCTATTTTCCTTACCTGCTCCCTGTTTTATTATTTTTTTATTTAGCAGGTACAGATTTACACGTGCAGAAATTTGTTAGACTGATGCCAAAGGGCTTGCCCAAAGGCAGACTCTAAACACATTATTGTTTAAACCTGTGTCAGAGAGAATAACCAGCCTCTGATTAGGCAACATGCCATACTAAGAAGATATTAATGAATCTTGGCAATCAAGTATGAGAAATCAGTCTTCTTGCCATCTTTTCTCTGTTACAGATGGCTATCTGGAAAACCATCCAAACAACAGAAATATACCATATGTAAAACAAAGCTTCTCATTTTTTGTTTCAGGTCCACAGACTATCATCTTAAAATTTCACAATATGTATTATTTTTATAATTCAACATTAACAAATTTATCAATGTCCAAACACATCTAAATTATTGCACACTGAAGAAAGCAATGCTGTGCCTTATAGGGATGTGATTGTATTATTGATGCTATGAACTTGATGATCCACTCAGGATATACAAACCAAAAGGACAAATTTCTTCTGTATCTATTTACCAGCATCCATAAAATAGAATTACTGAGGTCAGTAATGCTTAGTGAAATCATGTAAATAGGTGTTTAAAGAAATATACCACCAACGAGACTAATATTGGATTAAATTACAGAGATTCTGAACAGATATTAGAGACACAGTAATGAGGCTCAGACATCTATTTCACTATTATAGTCCTATCAAAAAGCTGTTGATAATAAATCCATCTTCAGCTAAAAGACAATTCTGAAGAGGAAGCTAGTTCTCAGTATGTAGCCTTCTTCCTCCAGTGATTATCAACAGAGTAGATTGCCCACTAACTATTCACTGATTAGAAACTTGAAGCCAGCAGAGCATGCAAGACAAGATGCAAGACAAATAAACCTCCTTAATCAGATGTAGGTAGCACTCTCTGTAGAGACACATGAAACTCAAACATGGGTGGAAAATATGTGTGTATTTTTCCACATGTACTCTCTTATTGCATTATTTACTGATAATTATTTTCCTGCAGAAAGCCTTTATGAAGTTATTTCCCAAGTAACTGGACTAGAACAGAGAAAAAGAAATGACTGAGAGTAAAAAAAAAAAAAAAAAGTTATAAGTAGGCTAAGGGTGACTCCTCAGTGAGGAAAAGAATTTAAGATGCAAAACATTTTCATGTGTTTTTTTTTTTTCTTCACATAACCATGGAGCTACTTACATCATTTTTCAAAATATTCTGATGACTTACACACCATATGAATCATCTTGCGATGCTCCTACTCACACTGAGCAGTACCTCACTCCAGAATATTTGATCGATGTTCATTGAGACTATAAATGGTGGAAGGTAAATATCCAGTGACAGAAAAGCACTGCAATGTACCATTCAATTAGTGACATTGCTCACATTATGTAGAAAGTAGAAAAAGGTAAAAAAGTCTGGTGCGATAGTTTGCAATGCAACATGAGTAAGAATTTTATATTTCTGCCATAAGTACCATATCCTAAAAAAAGATCCTATGTGCCAAACCCAGGATGTGAAAACTTTTGGCTTAGAAGTCTACAACTTCACTCTAACATAAACCCACTCACCATCTGCATAAATCTAAAGGTAATGAAGCTCACTAGGTGCTCTCATCTAAGTTTTCCACAGACCCAAATCCTTTACATCTATTTAAAAAAAAAAAAAAAATTACTGACATTTTCCCCCTCTTACTCACCTCAGCATAACCACCAAAGTACAATGACGTGTTTTATCTGGTGTACACTGACATCAGCATGGCAGGATTTGTATTTTTCTCTTAGCTTTTTTCATTCCAGGATATGTCAACACAGGTATATCTTGAATATATACTTTTTCTACTTTTGCCTGCCAAAAACACAATTAAAAGAAGAAAAAAAAAAAACCAAAGCCCCACATGAAAGTCTGCAATCTACTGTTTTGTCTTATTCAGACTTTGATTGGATAATTAAGCAGCTAACAAGTAAAAGCTTTTCATCATTAGAAGGTGCCTTGGAACAGGGTTATTGAGTACAAGAATGTTTGCTTGTTTGCTTATCTTCCTGTTCACAGGAGCAGAGCCTTGCATGGGATAGGGAGGAGGAAACTATTACATGCAGCAGACAGTTTGCTTATTTGATATTATATACAGAATTTCATGTGTTGATCATGAAAATTTTGTAATTTGTAACATTTTATTTGGCTTTCAGATTGCTTTTTATATATTGGTTGTACTTATAACTGTGAGGTGAAGAAAGAACTTAAGAGGAAGAATTGTTGAAGCTCATTTTTCCTTTATGTATTTATAGCCCAAATCCAGAGTCCTTGGAAACCTCCAGGTTCTGGTACTGTCTCCTAGGAGTGAGGACAAAACCACCTAATAAAGATAGTAGTGCTCAAATGTGGATAGTGAATAAATCTGATCTGAAGAGGAAGTTTAACAAACCCTACAGGAATAATGTACCCATAAATCCTTTAATATTAAATTCACCTCAGAAGGTAACCCAAGCACTGACACTGATGTCGACTGGAGGAACGTTAACCCAGCTATGCCAAGTGAAACCAGAGAGCAAGTAATCTCTCAGCTAGATCAGAGAGCTGAGTCTTATAGACAAAGCTCTTTTGTGCCTTCTCTATGTGTCTGCTTTAACCTGTGTGCTAAATGAAATTACATTCTGCCACCAGAAAGAGTGCTGGGAAGCTTGATTACTATTTGCAAAGCAAGTTGATTTGGTCAAGCAGGAGATGCTACTAAAGCGCTAAGTATTATTTCATATCAAATAAACATCCTTTGACACAGATTGACTCAAAATATAGTCCATAAATCAAAGATGAGCACTAACAGAAACCATTAGGTAATTCTTCTTGAATTTAAGGGGGAAAAAAATCTTTTAAAATGTCTTGGCAGAAATAATAAAGTCAAATCCCCTGCTCTGAAGACTTTGTCACCAGAAATCACGTGGATTCTATTTGCAGTGTAACTGTGGGCTACAGAAGCTGGAGGCCGTTGACACTGACACAAGGTCAACCAGAACTGACTAGCAAAGCTACGTCTCCCCAAATTCCTATTTCCTTTGCCATATCCTTAATGAAACAGAGAGAAAAAGCCATCATAATATAAACGAGTTAGTAAAGTTTGTATATAAATTCTGGGTACCTAGGGAGCAGAAGGAAGAAACAATTAATGTTGCTATGTGTCAGGCTGGAGGTAACAGAGTTACCAGAGACATGTTAGAGAAGTACCAATGTAGTAGAGGTATTGAACTATGTGCCCTGCATAGAAGAATTAAAGAACAAAGTGATGGTACAGAATTTATTGTAGGCTAATGGTACAATGGACTGTAAGAGGCAAAGAGGGATAATATACAAAACTAGACCTTCTGATGTCAGTATCTTTGCAGCAAAGTTGGTGTACTCAAAATTAATGAATGTCACCTCAGTTCTCAGTGTGGACAGCTGAGCTACGTGTGAGAGCACGTGACACAGTGGGAACCAAGAAACTACCATGATAAAAAGTAGTTGAATGTTCTGATGTAAAGGTATTGGAAAATCTCAAGCCAACAAATCTGAGAGAACTGGTGCTGAGATTTGCAGGCCCAGGGATAAGGATTTCAAGCAAATTTATGAAGTTATTGAAGAATCACAGCAGTACTGCCTATGTTCAGAAAAAGGACCAAAGATCATGGTAATTACAGCCTGTAAGTCTAACATCATGTAAAAAATTTAAAGCATTAGAATAGATTTATAATGAATTTATCATTGAAAACATACACAAAAAGGAGAAAAAAGAAACATATATTAACCCAGAAATTCTGCATTAATAGTATAGAGAACCTACCACATATTTGGGTATTATTACAGTCTCTGATATAGTAATATGTGGTAAATAATAAAGCAAAGGGTGAGATTTAGCTGAAGATAACAAGGTGAGTGAGCTGCTATTTGAATGGTAGCATATTAGTATATATTAGCATACAAATTAGCATATTAGTATATATTACTAATTTACTTCTAATCAAGGTTGTTTTATCCTGTCTAAAGTAACAAATACAGCTATGAATTGCTTATGGTTGATTGAGCTGCTGATCTCTACCTGTGATGATCTTGGCTAACGTCTCCTTTCCTACTTCTAATATTATTCTGTTACTCTGCTCATTGTTTTTTTTCACTGGTGTCACTAAAGTTACACTGAATATACATACTTTGAATTCTTACTAATGTTTTGACATTTTGTTACATTTATTCATATCTTAATTCTTAAAGTAATGCTATGATATTTCTTTCATAGTTTTCTACTATGCAGTACTCTAAGATTTCCTAGAAGAGGAAATCATCTGCATCTTCTGCATCTGTCTGGCACTGCTTTTCTCCATGTCAGGATCGCAGCCTTTTTATGCTGTTGGTGACATCAAACATCTTTTTTTCAGTCTCTGCTGTTGTCTTCTAATTTCTCTACTCAGCTGATCTGCTGTACTCATTCATGACTAGTTAAGTTTTGAATTGCTAAACTCTCTTTGATTTAGCCTTCAGTCCTGCTTTCCTTCCATATTCAGTAATCCCCAGTATACAGAGTGAGCTTTTACCTTCTTTTTAGCTTTTTTTTTTCCCACTCCCTAATGCATTTGCCAACACCTCAGAGTTTTCTTGTTAATCTTACAAGTAGCATTTAGATCTCACTTTTCCTTCATTATTTACAGAATTAAAATCTGTTATTCACATTAGAAATATATTGTTCTTTCAGTATATTTATGTCAGGGTTTCTACAATTTCAGTTTTGAGACTTCAGGTCTTGAGCATTTAGTAATCTAAATCAAAGTGGTAGCTGGATGAGTGTCCAGCATACAGTCAAGCTGACTCTTTCCCAGAGAACCAAGATGTCCCTGAGGGCTGCTTCCAGTCTCATGAAAGATGGGTAGCATACCACCTGCAGGCATTCCAAATCTACTTTCAGCTTTCTTCCTTCCTCTCACTCTGAAAGGATGGGGCATTCTTTAATTTCTTGATATGTATTTATTCCTACTTTTTCACAACAAATTAGAAGCCTTTTGTAAGAATCAGAGTATTTGACTTAGTAATAACTTATAAATACCGCCACTTCCTCTTGTGAAATTGGGGTATAAATAACCACAACACTGCACTTTACGTCAGAATTTTAACAAGTCTCATGGACAGTATCTTACTATATACTCATTTGTAGCAAAGGTTTCTGATCCAGTATCTCTAGAGCAGTGTGTGCTCTCCTAAAGTGATTGCTCAACTAACTCCATTCTGCTGTACCCACCAGGATGCTTCTTAGCCACTCTAGCTAGTCTTTTATTAATAATGGCTTTCTCACCTTCTGAAATGTTCACATGTCCCACCTACCTTTTTCTCTCTTAGTCCTTAAATCAAACAGCCACAAGAGAGCTTTCAAAATCACTCTCATTGAAGGATTTGCTGGAAATATATTCTCTCCCTTCTCCAATGATGTACAGATTTTAGCCAATTAATGTCAGAATTATAATTTGTATCCACTCTGTTGTGGTAAAAGGTGTAACAAATATCCAAGGAAGGTGGTATAACAATACCAGCAATCTTAAAATACCAAAGGAGCAAGTTGAGATTGCACATCAACAACAGGAAGAAAAAACTCCAAAGATAGAAGCTTGAGGACACTGTATGGATTCTTTCCATGAATATTGCAGTTTCTCTCTCTGAGAAGTAAAAAGTTAGCTCCACCAGGTGAAAGTAAAGTGGCATTTCCTCTGCAGAATATGTCACTTCCCTAGAGGAACTCACAAATAAGAGATTCTGTCCTATTAAATTTTCTACCAATTTGAATGCTAGCATTCAAAAATGAGTGATGGAAAAGAATTTCTATCCCACGAGTATATTTTCTCTGCCAGAATCAAATTTACATTGAAATTTTCTTCTGGTTTTAGAAAACTCGCTCTGATCACATTACTTGGGTCATTTGTTGCTAATACAGTACACAGCAATGAATCTGAGGCCTTTACATTCCTTTTACCTTGCCTCAGATATTTAATTGTTTTTAATCTTCATTTGCTTTTCCCCTCCTTCAGCCTTACTTCATATTTATATAACTTTCCTTCAAAGCACTCCTGTGTCTCCACCTCATCTCAGGTGTGTCTTGCCAGTTCCATCACACAAATTACTTCCAAATTCCATTGCAAAAGCTACCCACCTGGTAACAAGAAATCGTTTTATTTTTATTGCTCATTCTGACTTTGGACAAATTAAACAGAAATACATATTTAAAAGTATTCATGAGAGGCAGACTATCCATCTTTCTATACATTTCTTGCAATTCATTTTATGTTTTCATTGTGCACTTCCAACACAGGATTTAACTTTGACAAATGTAACTTCGACTTTTTCTAAAAAAAGATGATAGGAAAACGTTCATAAAAAACATTTTTTAACAGCACAGAAGATATATACTGAAGCCATGTGTGGTGTTTTTATTTAGGAGTATGTAAAGATTCCTTGGTTTTAACTGACATCAATCCATATACACCACACAACATGATTTTTTCTCTGTGAATATTGATTTGAACTAGTTGGTTATACAGACTCACTTGTATTTGTCATATTTATTTATTCTGTAAGGAAATCATGGGAAAGCAAACAGTTTCTAGTTGTGCAAATAACTGATTTCTCAGTTTGTCTCAAAACCAAAAAGATAATTTGAATGAATCTGGGATTTGTTATTTTAAAATATTTTCTCTCTTGAATATAAATTTTGAGAACATTCCTCATTTGGATAGTCATCAATTAGGGAAAAACGATGAGAATGAATAATTAACCTGAAAAGTATAATACTTAGGTAAATAAGTAAGTAGCTGGGTGGCAGATCAGGCTTCTATACCCTATGCCAGTGAATGGCAAATTATGCATCAAAGTTAATGTAGGATTATTAAAGGGATACTGAGAAAAAGAGCTCTGAACTGTTACATTTTATGGGGCTGAGCTGTTCTTTTAGGATGCAAAGTTTTATTCAGCTACTAAACCTGTGCTTTTCACATCAAAGATAGACTCCCCAAGCTCCATAAAATTCTGTGGTTTGAGGCACAGGGAGGAAAGGAGTGGAGAAAGTGAAGGGGAATACTTCATAGAATTTCTTTGCTTTTCAGGAAGTTTTGCAAATACAGATCTGAACACTCATGCTCAGCAACAACTTTTACTGATTTGATCACTTCCTCTGGATTCAGTGTGTTCTTCCCATGATTTATATTTTGGAGGTTAACTAATACAGGCCAGAGTCTGAGGGAGCTCAAGGCTGTCTAAAAGGAATATGAACAGTGTACAGTATCTGTGAAATTTTGTTTTACTCTAAATCTTCTAAACCATTAAATCCTCCTTATTTGGGTAACAGAGGAAGCACCCCTGCTGGTCCTCCACTCTTGCACACCTGAAGAGTGAATCAGATGACAAGCAGGAACCTACAAAAAGCACTGGGAACCTGGAAAACTTTTCAAAACAGCTCCAATTTGAAGGCACTGAAAAAAATAAGTATTAAGTAAAGAAAGTTAATCTTCATTCACAGCATTCTCACAAATTAAAGGTTAAAAGCAGGCAGTGCAAGCTCACTAGCTGTTGCCAGCTCATATTTAAAACATTGCCACATCAACTTACTCTTTTGAGATAATACCACTACACTCACCCTATACACAAATACTGCTTATTTCCCTCTGCCATTTATTCAGTTTAGTGGCAATAATTAGCAAAGGACTGTGATTGACTCAGAGAAACCTGAAGACATAAAACAGGAGCTCGATGTGAACTGAAATTTCTATTATCATATTTACACCTTCCTCTTACATTTCAGTATACAAATCAGAACCAGGAAAAAAAAATAGTGGAGGCTTTTTTTTCTTAATAATATTTTTCTCTTGGTTTAATTTTGCATTTCACATTCAAAGTTTTTTCAGACCTCTGTCCTTTTTCCACTCAGTTGCCTTTGTTTACAGCAATTTTGTTCTATCTAAATATTAGACTCTGAGTTCCCAGAGCTAGCTAAAAAGCTCTTAAATGTCCCTTGAAGCCAATTCTGTTGCAGATTTCTGCATCCATTATTTGTCCTGACAAAACTGTTCTTAGAGCCTCAGTGTAATGATCAAGCTCAGAAAAATAATTTCAGGAAAGGTTATCATTATTTGTTTTGGTTCTGTTCTAGCCATATAAGCACAGCATAAGTAGTTGATCCAACATATTTTAGAAAGAAGTTCAGGAGGTCATACAAGAAGGAACATAACACACCAGAGATGGGGTATGGCAATAACCTCTAAACCCAGCTTTATTCTCAGAGATTTTAACAGGAAAGCTCACTTTCTAAGTTCAAACTGCTTTGTCTATGAACGTACCTCCCTCATTTTCTGCTTTTCCTCCCATCCCTGGGGCTTCCATGAAATGAAGCATTAAAGAAAACCCCAACAAACTGTGCAATTTACAGGAAACAAATGACTTGTGATTCACAGCCTGATATCCTGCTTCACACTTAATTGATTGCAGTTAGGCGTAGCAGGACAGTAGTATTCTGCATTTTATGGCCCAACAGAAATGTCAGCCATCTGTTTGCACCTGCTGAAGTTGCTATGGATAAGTATTACAAATCCTGTAAGTGTCTGGGCCTGGACTTTTCACCCCAAGAAAGTGTTTTTTGTTGATGACTGTCTACATGAAGGCATTGATAACTGATGCTGGACACATGTTTGAGACAGAATGCTCCCTCTGATATGAACAACATGAACTTATTTATCTAAAGGGCTAAACAGACATTTAGTTCTTGCAATTTTGCTATTAAATTATGGTGAATGAACTAGAGTCTATATTACTTGGGACAGATGGAAAATTAGCATGTGACAAAATTAATAAAAAAGTGGCTGATGATGCTGTCTGTCTCAAGAAAATAATTACATAATGATTACCTCCTTTGAGAATCTCAACAGACTAGGTCAGAGAACAGTCAGTTCCCTGATTTATCCAATAGCGATATTTTAGCTGTTTGACATCCTTCAGGTAAGATGTGTATTGTTAACTTACTCCTTAAACTTACAATTTTAACCATTACCTTTACATTTTTAGTTGCTTTGTGTAACTGAGCACTAGTGAAAACCAAGTTATGAATCTTGTTTCAAATACTTAATCTACTTTATGATTTTTACAGTTTTTCTTAAGAAGGTTAAAAATAATATACTTTTTTTCCATACAGCCTAAAAAGATTGTGGGGTTCAGCAAATTCATTAAGATCTTTGCTGTTGTCTTTAGCAAGTCAATACTGAGTACCAAAAATAGGTAGTTAGAATCAACCAGTAACGTATTTTCTGGTCTAAGGAAAAAGCAACCCCTAAGCCGTTAGGTGCAATAATTAACACCTGAGAACAGGAAATTTAGACCACTTAATACAAATGCTTGGAAAGGTTTAGCATTCTTACTTAATTTTAAAATGGACATTCAGAATGAATATTTAAAGATAAACTAATCCTCTTTGGAAACTATATACCAAAATATTTCCGTTTGCATTCTGTTCTAGTATATGTCTTAAATTTTTGGAGCAGGTCTAAAATGAGGGACACATAGCATGGTCTGACTCCATATCTGTGGAGAAGACACCTGAGCATAAGGACCCATGAGCTAACTCATCTGCTGGAAGATCCAAGATCTTGGCACACTCCTGTGGGACAGTTTAGACCCAAGCATTTTACTGAAATGGACTACATCCAGAAAAGCTATACTTTTCCACCTACCCACTTTTCACAGATGAACTCTGAAGCTGAAGAGATGAAAGTCCATAATTTACTTCACTGGAAATTTTGTCAGGTTAGTTCAAATCAATCTTATCTGCAAATTAAACTAAAAAAGCTAACTTTGCGATAAAATAAATGATCAGTGTTTATGGAGTTATGTCTAGGTTTGCTGTTTACCAGCTGTGGGAAACTATTCAGTAGCTGAGGGATAAGTTGTTGAACTGAGACATAGTAAATACATCAGGATTTTCCTCTAGAATCCACATGCTTCCTGTGCTCGTGCTAATGTTCAGATATTAAACTGCAGTATAATAATAATTTTACGTGATCTGGAATTATAAATACAGAAAAAATATCTGCAAGCCTGAAGTTTAAGGACACTGATGTGTGTGAGCATTTTCATTAATACATTATGAATTGTTAGCAATGCAAAAAAAAAAAAGAAAAATTAACTTTTCTATTTATTAACCCAGAACTCTTCTTCTGATCTAGTGTAGCAAAAGCTGATCATTATACCATTCAACTTACTCATAAAGGTAAATAAAGTAACAGAGAAAAGACAATACATTCGACATCTCTTTTGTGTGAGAAATTCAATGCTAAAAGCTACAATGATCTAGGTAATTCACTTGAGAGTGACAGGCCACACCATATTGAGGGGGTCCAATTACAGATAAATTCTACAGCAAAATAAACCTGGAGAAAAAGATAAGGTTAATGACAAAAAATCTATTTATTTGCATTCTTTAAGGCTTTTTTTTATTTATTTGGGGAATGAGAAATGTTTTCCTACAAATGTTCTCCTTTGGAAGGAAGGAGTTCGCTCAGCAATTCTCAGAAAAGCCATTTCAGTGAAGCTTGCAGGAGGCTGTTCTTGAATGCTAACTGTGAAAGCAGTCACAAATACCTACCTGCTTTCTAGTCTGCCTAGAACTATCCATCATTTTAATGCAATAGAATCAACTGTTAGATTAGTTCAAATAGAAAATAGTCATCAGAAAATCAAGGCTAAGGAAAGCGGGCTGGCTCAGGTCAGGTAGCACAGTTGGAGATTAAAGAGAGAGGGAAAGGAGTTAAAGTATGCAAGGAGGTGACAAAGTGGTTTTATCAGGTAAGTGTTCCCTGCTGGTATATAGGGTGGGGGAGTCAGTCACCCCCTTCCTCCCCAGCTCTCTACATACAGATCTGGAATGCTGCCAGATCCCTGCTCTGTCTCTTGTGCTATGTGCCACAAAGTGGGATAGTCATGTTTTGCTGGGTAGGACTGAAATATTTTCTGTGCTCCCCTAAGAGGACGAAACACCAAGGGCAACCTTTGACAAAGTACAGGTCTACCTCCAGGTCATAAAAACAGAATCCCACAGAAGGGCTGCTGACAATCTCAGAAGTGAAAACAGTGGTTCTGCAGCAGCTGGAGAAGCTCTACAGTGATTTCCACCACATGCTGTTCCGTGTGCTCAACTTAAAACAGGCATGCTCATGCAGCAGTATCTATACACCCTGCTGAAGCCATGGGCTGAGAATGCCCATTCTTGTGCGTATCACAGCCTCTCAAGCACTGGCCCTAGCCAGAGGGGGTGAAGATACTTGTTAAGATGAGCAGCATGATTCATGCTTTTCCATTTCAGCGTACATTCATCTGGGAAGTAAGGGAGATTCTCAGCTGAGATCCTTAAGTAGAAAAAAATAGGGTTTTTTTAAATCTTTTTCTCTTAAAGCTCTCTGAGAACTGAGGAGGTCTCAGCTTCTCCAGGTATCTCTGATTCCCATTTTTACTCAGGACATAACCAGACACTTTTCTCCTAGTCATACAAGAGCGACTGACAGTGCTATCACAGTTGGTCCTAACCACTCCCAAGCTGGAAGTTATAAAGCACAAAACTCAGCTGGCAAAATGCAAAGTCAGAAGTGTCTTATCTGCACCAATACAGTCAAATTAAGTTGTAAATCAAAAAAAGGTGTAAGTCAAAATGCAGTTTTGGGCATTGAAATGCACAAAGACACACCCAGATGACTATTTTATAGAAGCAAACACTTTCTGCATGGGAGTAGTGGCTCTTAAGGTACTTATACTACTCCAGCTCTTTCCAAAAGGAACGTGTTTTCTTTGTTGCCTTAAAATCTGGTAGGCATCATAAGAATGAGAGGCCAGATTAATGATCCAAATATGCTGTCACTTAAACGAAGGATTCTCACGGTAGTCACCTCAGACACACAGGTATATAAACATACATATGTCAAAGCTTTCCTGAAGGTTGACAGATTCTGTCAACTTTGCATGCATAGATGACATTCAATTCATTATTCCAACCAGTTTGCAAAGGTCTCAGTCATTCAAGATTTGTATCTCAGCTTGTTTATGGAACCCACTTTATTTCTGGCAAAGAAATACTGAAATTGGAGTTAAGCAGTTGACATAAATATGAACCTGACCCTTTGGAGAAAAGATTTTGTGCCATATTTGCATTTAGCTGACAAAGTTCAAGGAAAGCTATTTCTATACCCATTTACTAGTACAATCTATGCAAAGGTATGCTGAAATAAGGAATATAGGATCTGTGTAGGATGTATGCACCTCTTTCCATCATATATCTATGCAATGATTACTCAAAGACCACCCTCACCTCATGTCACAGGTTTTCAATAGTTAGTGTTTTCAGGAAAAACAATTCACTCTTCAGGGAACTCATATGTGAGATACAACCAAATACAGTTTTCTTGATGAAATTCCCACTGATTCCTGCAAGCTCCAAAGAGTGAAGTAGAAGATTTTCACGACCCATGGCTTATTTCAGGAGTGATGGCTTTTAGAAGCTCAAATATTTTTAATATTCTTTATACTCTGGAAGGGCATAAGACACCTAAACCTGACTTAATTATAGGTTATTGATGTATTTGTTACTGAGAAACAATAAAGTTTTTTTCAAATTAATGGTCTGTATTTGATTAAAAAAAATATTCTTCTGCCTTCTTTAGAAAGGCATTAAAAGCAAGACAGAAGTTCCTATGATTTCTTTTTTATATAAAGCATTTTTTTTCCTTCCATGCGAATGACAACCTGAGCCTTTTTGTCTCCTGACAAGACTCTGCAGAAAGGTCATTTTTTTCTGTGGTGAACATACAGATGCATCACCTGGCATGGCATTGGTAGATGACCTCTTAGCACACCCAGATGCCAGCAAGCTGCTTTTCTACCAGTCTCTCTCTGTGAATGTAACCCACAGCAGCAGTGATGAACATCACAAGGACTATACAACTCATCAAACTGGAAATCACTAAGTCACAGAATCACTGATCTTTCATGTAGGGGAATAAATATCAGGATTTTTATGGTGACTCTGATTCTCATTAACAGGCTATTTCCCATTACTTTAGAGATATAAGAGAGAGAGTCTAAACAAAGTGTAGTCTCTTGTAGGGCCCAACAGTAAGATCCTTTACTAATCATAATATAATAATAATAATAATAATAAATCTGTTTTGCCTATTTTCTCCATGTATAACCCTTCTAAAGGGTTCTTAAGTAAAGCTCATTTTTAGTTTCTTAACATTATTCCCCAGAACAGGTTGTTTAAGAATGATGGAATCACCAGTACTCAAGGCAAATGAATATATACAATATATGCATGTCACTAAATTTAAACATTTGCATTAGATTTAAAACAAACAGGCAGTTTACTAACCAGATCAGTATGAAAGCTGTTTCTTTAATCAAGTTGGCACCAGTTCACAGAAAATATAATCTGAAAAGGTTCACATTTAAATGAATCTTACTTTTCATACTCAGATGTCTTTCCAAACTCCTAGGATGAGGTATTAACCCTTCATTCACTTCTATTGAAAGAAACTTGGCACTGAGCTTGAATAATGTTAACTAAAGTTTTTCACCAAATATAAAATTAAATGAAAAACCAATCCTTCCTCCATGTATTGCAATCACTAGGGGTTTGTAGAAATACCAACCACAAGTAGGTGAATAAACCTACAGTCTGCAGCTAAACTGGTGCCCTTAGACTTGATCATGGGTGAGATACCCTAATCTTGGCCTTTATTGTTTGTGTTTACAGAAATGAGCAGCTAACCCCTTTCAAGCAGTGTTTGTTACCCACACTTGGGGAAACAAACAAGCTTCACTTCTAGTTCCCCACTTACCCACTTGAATGGAGGAGAGGGTTAGGCTCTCTTCCACTCATTCAGGGCTCTGCTCTAGACAATGAGGACAAAACAATTTGAAATACAGAGTTCTTCTAACACACTGCTGTCTCAAGAGACTTGGCTAGTCCAAGGGAAACTGAACATAAGGGGAGCGCAAAGGAAAGTCACACATTAGTACACTCTTTCCTATTCTCAGACAGACCACTGGAAAGCATGCAAACATATACAGGCATATAAAATGTGTGTACCTGAATATGTACTATCTACCCAAAGATATATATATATATAGAAACAGCATACATACGTATATCTACAAACTCACACACATTTATGCCTGTGTGTCTCTACACACAACCTGGTCTGCCTGGAATCCTGTATTTCTGTAAAAAAACAGAAGGAAATGGAAAGTAGCTTCCGGTAAAAATGGCTATACAGCATGTTCAGCTAGGCAGGAAGATGATAAACCCAGTGCGATTTGTAAATTCATTTTCCACTTTGCCCCATAGCAACCTTAGTTTGTCATGAGCCTTGAACTCAAAAATCCATCAGGAGGGGTTGTCTGATACGTGTTACCTGTTCACAGCCAAAACACACAGGAAAAGTGGCAAAGGTTTATTCATGCAAATACATTTGCAGAGTTACCAGCACAGAATCACAGAATCCTAAGGGTTGGAAGGGACCTCAAAAGATCATCTAGTCCAACCCTCCTGCAAGAGCAGGGTAACCTAGAGTACATCACACAGGAACTTGTCCAGGCGGGCCTTGAATATCTCCAATGTAGGAGACTCCACAACCCCCCTGGGCAACCTGTTCCAGTGATCTGTCACTCTCACAGTAAAGAAATTTTTCCTGATGTAAGAAATTTTTCCTGATGTAAGAAATTTTTCCTGATGGGTTTTCTGTGACCTCTATCCATGCCAGGCCTAAGTGATTTCCCTCACTGCCGTCAAAGGGTTCTTCTCAGTTTCCTGAACAGTCAGACTTCTTACATGACATAAACAGGTTGGATTGCTACATTGCTAGAAGCACTGACAAATACTCATGCTGGGTGCTGGCAGAGAGCTGTTGCACTGACCTGATGTGTAACTGCTGCTTCTCATGGGCACAAGAGCAAATGGAGCTGTAAGCTGCTTCAGGAGCACCTGATGCATTTGCTGTGCTCCCATGGGCTTCCTTCATTCTTCAGATCTGCTTGCCTTATAACTTCTTTAACAGGATGGTACTACGCATTAGTAGAGCTTTTGAATTACTGAAAGGCTGTGTAACATTTAATTAGTCTTTATCTTTACAAGTAATAAAACGAGTACCTTTTGGTAAAAGAAAGCAGTCTCCAGTGTGCTGCTGGATAACAGCGAGTTTTTGATTTTCTATTCAAACAGCTATCAGATTATTATTTTAGCTTCAGTATTTGGCTAATTCACATTTCCTTAAAAGGCACATGAGAGCAGCTTTATAAATATTGCAACAAAGAAATCTGCAGTTAACAGTAAGGGGGGTTTTGAAGGTGACAGATGAGAACAATACTTGTAAAAATACAGTTTGTTTTACCTGCAAATGGGTGCTTGCTGGTTTGATTTAAAATTTAACTCTTCAGGAATTTCTGATACTGTTGCAATTTACTTGTTGATTATTGACACACCACATCTTTTTTTCTGAATCATCTTCAGTATTATCATACCATTTTCAAATAGTGGAAGTCTCATTTAAATTTTTAACATTTTTTTTTTAGACTTCTTGAACCCACCTGACTGCAAATCAAAAAATACAAAAATAACATAAATTTAACAGTTTTAAATGCAGTTCAAATACAGTCTTAAGATTGGCTTCTCCCAAAGACATATTGCTAATTATTCCTTGTATCATTACAGAAAACCTAACTCAGATACTATGTAGGCTAGAGTAATGCCTTTTACTACATGAAAGATATTTTTGCTTTACATCAGTAATCTATGATCAGGATGAACTTCTTGAATATTGTCCAGTACCTGTACAGAAACAGTACAGGGAAAACTATAGTGGTTAGTTAAAGAATAGTTAGTATGTGAAAATGGTTAGGATTGAACTACAGGATGTTTTCTTTTGTGATCAAAGGTAGTATTTGTGTGAAATATGAATATGTAAGCCTTATGCATGCTTTTGTAAACAAAACCATAAGATTAGGAAAACAGAAGTTTTGTTTTTGGGATATCAGATTGACATTTTGGTATTTAAATAGTGCAAATAAAAGTTAGAGAACTGTAATGAATAGTTTAAGAATTTTATTTTTTTCTAATTTTTTTTTTCTCAGTGACTACAGAAAATGTAACCAATCTGATCTTGTGTTTGAGTTTAAAAACTGTGAAATATGTAAATTTTACATAATCTAAAGGGGGGGTTATCTCCATTTTTGTGACATTTCCCTAGAGTCACACCACAGTTCCCAACTACAGAACCCAAAAGTACTCTCCAAGACACACATAAATAGCCATGCTACTTCATTATTCCAGCTGTAGGGTTCTGCAATGTTTTAATGATCAGACTCAACAAATGCAATTAACATCTACTTTCTTCAACACAATAAATTTGATCTTGTCTAATTCAGCTTTTCAATCTAGCCACCATTCATCAAAATGAAAGTTTGTCTCATTGAACTGTTTGGTGCACAATAAATACTACTTTGTCAAGTAATGTGACATGAATAAGTATTTCATAACAATAGAAAAGAGTGCTTTGCTTGGCTAAAGAAATAACAGAACACTTGTCTTTTCAGTATGCCAAGATGCCATATGGAAAAAAAAAAAAAAAAAAGAATATGTCACCTTTGGTGACATATTGAGGTCAATATGAATCCGTTTCAGGCAGTACCAGGATAACATTTGCAAGCTCTAAACTTATGGGTGCTGAGGAGAAAAAAAATGACTGATCATATTAAATAATTCTCGCAGCTAGTCAATGTCGTGTGAGTGCTCTTAGTAATGCACAGTACTGCTTATCACTGCTGCTCATTTTGGACTACTTAGATGACAAATGTTCCTTCCACCATACTGTGATCAATTTGAGTCACCTATCTAATACTGGTTTTGTTTTTTAAAAGTAATCTTTCATTTCCTTTTTGACATCTCTTTTGATAGCCTCAACTTTCAATGCAGTCCTTAAGGTTAATATTCCCTAGGATAGTAAAAGCAGAGTATATTGCTTCAGTTTCTATAGGAAAAGAGAAATAAAGACTAAAATCACAGAAAGCTTAATTATTTTGCTTTCTGTTTGACACTGGATATTGTGCATGTACACAGAAAATATTTCCAGCCTCAAAACCATTTTAAAGATATTAAATGGAAATTACTCCCTCAACTCAGTATTTGTATCAGTATCTGTGAAAGAAGACTCTCTTGTGCAGAACAGGGTTTTAATCAGTATTTGGTTTAAAAAGAAATTATGTCCTTCTGAAATGTAGTAAGATATGTTAGGTAAGAAATGCTGCTCAGAGTATGACATTTCTGGAAATAAAAGTAGAAAAATTATAAATAACACAATAAAATTTCCTCTTTAAAAATCTCTCATTGCTACTGTTCTAAATGGAATTACTTTTCTAAATAAAGCAAGTAATTACCACTTAATGCCTGCGTGATGTGGAATAAATAAATCACATTAATGACACAAATACTACTATACTGTTGGCACTGATGTGTATACCTTTGTGGTTTTTTTGTTTTGTTTGTTTTTTCTTTTTTTTAGAAAAGTTTACATTCTAAATTATAGTGGCAAGCCTTTTCTTTGCATAGTGTGGAGTGACTCGTCAAGTGCAACAGTGTACAGTTAGAAAGCAAGTAATCAGGATGACAAGAAATTAATTTTCTCTATCTCTCTGTATTCACTGGAGCAGCCTCACCAATTTATTCTATTGTTTTTTTTACCTTTTTCGGGTTCTACATTTCCATGTGAGTTCAACATCTTTTTAACTGATGTTAAAAGGTAACTGATGTAAAGGGAACATTTTATTTCTTTTTAAGCATAAAAGATCTGTGATTGAGGACTGATTCTTCAAGCCTTTAGTCAATATATGCAATAAACAACAGCTGACAGACTTTTGAGATATAGTAGGCTCCATGTTTCTAGGATTTACTAGAAAACATTTGCCATAAATATTCACCTGTGGTAACTAATTTTTAATCTATATTAATATTAAACCATTAATTTTAATATTATTAAAATCATAGATGTAATATATACAAATACAATTTGAGTCAGGTGAATGCCAAAAAAAAATATGAAACCAAAATCAAGATAAAACTTCTATCAAGATATGGCAACTAGTATTAGACCAACGTTTATTAGACTTTTAAAATTACTCTTTTTGTGAAAGGTATAGGTGAGGGAGAGATGGTTGCTTGTTTCTTGTTTGTTTGTTCAGGGTATTGTTATTGCTTTATAGTGTTCCTGTTCTCATAATTGGTTAAACCTTTTATAAACAAGGTTATTTCTATTTTCATATTGTAAAAAGCAGATAATACGGAAAACTTTAATGAAAATGAATATGCCCAATAAAGCAATTTCCAACTGAAAAAGAATATTGGCTTCAGACATGCTGAACAAGTATTAACCAAAACAACCCAGAGAAATCTGCCTTTTTAGCAGAAATATGCCTTTTAGTTTAAATATGGCTCAGTGCAGATGAAGAGAGAAAAGTTCTCAAGACTGGAAAAGGCACAACTTAATTTTACAAGCAATTATTAAAAAGCAGACACAGTCAGAAATACGATTACTTGCTACCTTCACCTTAGGACCGTTACTGCCAAGGTAGACTAATAATTACTTTAAGAAGAAGTTCTTATTTTGCTGAATGAACAGAAACTGGGAGATGTACAATTTAATATGCAAATTGAAAAAGGGGGTTGTAGAATTCTGGCAAGAATTTCCCTTTTATTTGTATGTGCTCATTATTTTAAAAGGAATCTAGATACATTTCTTTAACTTAACCAACTCTTCTTTCTTTCTATGAAGTAATGGCTTCTCATCATAATTGCTAAAAATTGAGATTTCCAAAACTGCTGAAGGGAGTTAAATGTTCAATTCACTAAGAAAACCAGAGAGAGGAGTGTGTCACACTGAGTTTGAAAGTCACAGACATTCACCCTCACTCTGTCAAATAAATGGCACCTGGATTTTAATATATCCTCTTTATTAATAGACTTCAAAGCATTTATTAAAAGCTTCAGATTTAAAGAAAAAAATCTTTGCATTTTCTGGGTGAAAAGAAGTTGCCATCTAAGATATTCAGATTCTTTTCATAGCTCTTATATCTGAATGCGTCTGTTGAAGACATTCAGTAATACAACTTTATTTTAAATTATTTTAAAATATCTAAATACTTAAAAATAACTGAGGTGTGGCATATTTTTAATGTTATATGACACTTGAAGCACAAGTGGACTTGAGGTCCACTGTAAGACAATTTTTCCATTTAAAAGATTTTTAAACATTTTAAAATGCATTTTTGTTGTGTATTAGTGAAAAAAACAATGCACTTAGCATAGTTTCAGAGACATGTAATTGTGTTGAGAGGTGACACTGGAGATGGGAGGATCTAGAGTTATTTCTAGCTTAGGAATAGATTGTTACCTAACACAGCAGTCAGACTTCGGTCCTTGCTTTTCTATTTGAGAGTTTTGCATTCAAGCACTTCATTTTGTTCACTCAAAATTGGAGCACATGCTGAAAGTTGAGTTTCCCAGATTCCAGCTTGAATTATTAAGCACCCAAGCATAAGCACGCATTTCTTCTTCCCACTGGGAGAAAACCTGTGGGTCTGACCTGGAGAGTTGGCCTAAGGTCCATAATGTCAGACACTTCATTTTTTCATTTTTTTTTTTTTTTTGTATCTGCCACAATGTAATACTGAAACCTCTCTGTACGTCAAGGTTATTAATGCAATGCCTAGAGATTCTTTTAAACTGCCTGCTGCCATTCTGATCAGTATTTTTACTGTCAGCATTCCAACAGAAAATACTCCTGGAAAAGGTCATATAATTTCTTACTCTCTCCTTAAGACTCAGATGTCAATTCTGGGTAACTGAGAGAGAACACTCCTGGAAAACTCTGCTGAAGGCAGGGATGGACTCTCCTTAAGATACAAGATGCAGTTTCTCACAAGAAACAGCTAAAAGAAGAGGTCCACTCTTTTTTCTACATGAAGCCCAGGCCTGAGTTGAAGCTGGTGCTCACACATCCTGACGGTATTTTGTTAGTCACTGCATTTTTTGAAGAGCATGCCTACACAAATGTGTGGAAACATGCAGCAGAAATGTTCTGGCTCTTCCTTATGTCCTTAAATGAAAATAGCTACTACTGCAGCATCTGTAGTGAAGTTCAGTCTTGCATATAACATCTTAAAAATGTTAACATCCTGTAGCCACATGCTGTATATCTGCTCAGTCTTTTCAGACAAAGTTCAAATCAGATACATTTCAAAGTAAATTTGTTGATGTCTGGGGAATCTTCTGATTAAAGAGGAGGCACCTATGGAGATAAGGTGCCTCCAGAGTTAGGCAGCAGTTGAGATGGATTTTAGGATTTAGGTGTCTAAATTTCATCTTCAGGCATCAGGTTATTCTCTCCAAAATTACTATGTGGATTAACCAGCCCTAGTTATACCAACAGAAAGAACTTTATGGAGTATGCCTTCAGCAACAAAACCTTCAAAGTCAGGAAATTCATGAACTTTCCTGATTGGCTTAGGTATAGGCTAGAACAATTTCAAACAAATGGGATAAATATTTGATCTTACTCTGCCAGGGAAAAGCGCACCTCACTGTAATTTTGTGCTTTCACAACCTTCAAGAAGTACTTTACTTACAAAAAGTGTAGTGCTGCAGCTTCACTGTCCCTGCACTGAGATATGTGCTATACTACTGCCTTTCTGCAGATTCATCATCATGCAGTTAACAGAAAAAAGATGAAGTGATGAGAATTAAAGAATGAAACCTTAATAATCCTAAATATCCAGAGTCCTAAAAGTGCTTAGCAACATCATGCATTTGATGATACCACCACAACCAGTGAATGGCATACTTCAGATTTATTATCTGTTGTGAAAAACTGTTCCAAGGTTTGCAGCTTTTCAGTAGCTGCTATACTTAGGTATTTTTTCTTTTTTCTTATTTTTAAACATTTGGTCTATATTCAACTGCTTTGCTTCACTATGATCAGATCCTGCTCAGTAGTAGATGTTAGGATTTTCACAGGTTGGAATATTTTCAGGCCAAATGATTGATAAGTGCAAAACTCCTCAGTTGTCATAGGATCAGATCTTGGGAAACAAATACTATGGGACCACGTATTCATAGCTGCCAAAGGCCGAGATCGTGCAAAAACATATCTCATTGACAAAGAGCGTAAATCTGAATTTCCGAAGACAACTCATGTTGCTGTAACTTTCAGCAGGTTAATCAATACAAAGATATGTACAAAGAGACTTTATCTCCCTCTCTGACCATTTTTCATGCTAATGACCATAAAAGTCTTGGAATTGGAAGTTATAGGACTTCATTAGCAGTCATAGGACTGTATTAATGCACTACTTCTCTTCAAGCTAATTAGCCCTGCTAAGCACCTTGAGTATGGTCCAGGCATAAGTTACTGCAAGTACTAATTCCATATGAAAATATTAGTATGCATGGTAAAAATAGGAATCACTTCAGTGTGCCCTAGAGTCTTCTTTTATACAGAAATCTGTATCTTCATCACTGAGTTCAGGATCCTTTTGCTGTAGATCATATCAGTTACATAAGTATAACTGGGGAGTGCCAGCTACTTCATGTGTTAGCAGGAATTGAAGAAGAAATTTTTTTGTCAGTATGACCAATCTCTTAGCCTTTTATGAGGAAATAACACGGTGGATGGATGATGGCAGAGCGGTGGATGTGGTCTACCTTGACTTCAGCAAAGCATTTGACACAGTCTCCCACAGCATCCTCACAGCTAAATTGAGGAAGTGTGGTCTGGATGATCAGGTAGTGAGGTGGACTGCGAACTGGCTGAAGGAGAGAAGCCAGAGAGTTGTAGTCTATGGGGCTGAGTCTAGTTGGAGGCCTGTAACTAGTGGAGTGCCTCAAGGGTCAGTGCTGGGACCAGTATTATTTAATATATTCATCAATGATTTAGATGAGGGAATTGAGTGTACTATCAGCAAGTTTGCTGATGACACTAAGCTGGGAGGAGTGGCTGACACCCCAGAAGGCTGTGCTGCCATCCAGCGAGATGATAGGGAGCTGGGTCTCTATAGTTTGGAGGAGACTGAGGGGTGACCTTATAAGTGTCTATAAATATAAAAAGGGGGAGTGTCACGAGGATGGAGCCAGGCTCTACTCAGTGGCAAACAATGATAGGACAAGGGGTAATGGGTACAAACTGGAACACAAGAGGTTCCACTTAAACTTGAGAAGAAACTTCTTCTCAGTGAGGGTGACGGAACACTGGAACAGGCTGCCCAGGGAGGTTGTGGAGTCTCCTTCCCTGGAGACATTCAAAACCCGCCTGGACACATTCCTGTGTAACATTATCTAGGGGTTCCTGCTCCGGCAGGGGGATTGGACTAGATGATCTTTCGAGGTCCCTTCCAATCTCTAGCATACTGTGATACTGTGATACTGTGTAACAGCAGCTCAATTTATCTTACTATGCCCAATCACAACCTTGTATAATAATGTTGTGCTCCCCCAGAGAGGAACAGAATGTTTCCTTTTGTCTTCATTTACTGTTTGCCATTTACCCTTTATAAATAATATGCTGCAGTTAGGAATCCTCATGCTGCTAAAATTAAAACATTGTTTTCCTTTCGGCATCCAGGGATCTGTGAGACAGCAAGAACTAGTGCATGTGACCCTTTTCAATAAGAAAAAGTTGAAAAGCTTGGCTCCTCATTTGCCTTTTAACAAGTGACACATTTGTCTCTTACTAGACATGCAATATTCCTTGCTCTGGCAATGTCCCTGCAATACCTGTGGGGAACCTACAGCAAGAGAAGAGGGGACTTTATAGTAATATGTCTTCCTCTGAGTATTCAAAGCTGTAGAGGAGGCTGCTGCAACCCTGGCAGCCTCCAAGGAAATATTATTCATTATGTATTTACAGTTATTGGATTAAAACTTTGTAATGTGCTCTGTTCAATTAATAATACTACAGAGCGGAATGAGCTATGAAATGCATTGTGCCTTTTAAAAGATCTAATATAACAAAAGACAAGCAGTTTGTCCTAATGAATGCATCTAATTGGTGCACTTTATTATAAAACACTGGAACAGCATTTTTCACGAGGCAGTTCTATTTGTAACAGGCTGTCTCCAGCACGTCAGGGTGTAATAAATGTGCTGCAGACTAGAACTGCTGATTAGCATTTCTGGATGCCTGGGAAGTTAGCAGAACTTGTTTGCCACTGCAGAAAGACCTTCCAAATCCTTATGGAGGAACCTGCAGCACTGTAATCCATTAGGGATATGCCTATATGACCGACCTTCTGGAGATCTCTGCTACCAGCCCATGGTATGCATGCACAATTGTGGTAACTGAACAGTGAAAGCAACAAAGAATTGCCACTACTTTGTTGTATCCCTGGTGACTTCCACAGTATTGATATAAAAAAGAGGCTTTCAATAAATACTGTATTCAACAGAGTTTTCACAGCAATAACTTCAGACAGATGTATGGTTTATGTATGACTGTTACTTGCTGTCCACATCATCCTTTGTTCATTTTTGATGAATGCAAAGAAGAAGAAAGCAAGAATGCACATGCAAGATTTCATTTGAGTTATAAGAAGAAATGAAAAGCCCTAGAGGCCCTTCTGCAAACACGCCTTAAAGCCTTAGAGGAAAACAGTCAACAGTCAATATTCTTTTGGCAGGACCCATACAGAGAATGACATGACAGCATTCAAGCAAAATAGTTTAGATAATATCAAGTCTATGCAGAAATCAAATCTATACTAAAGAAATAAAAGACTATGAAAGGAGTGAGCTTTGACCCAGGATTCTTTTGTTTGCACTCTCAATAACTAAAAAGTAGCTTCTCAGGCTTTTATTCACCAAAAAGCTCTACCAGTAAATACAATCAGTTTTATTTTCTTGCTTTTGAAATAGAGTATACCCAAGAAAGCTTCCCTTGGAAAAGTAAACTTATCTTTCTAGGCACAGGAGAGAGACCTCAGTCCTTATATAAGGAATCCTTTGAGACTCAGCATCAGCCTTCATTTCACCTAGTATTCACCACTGAAAGGTGCACCCCATACTCCTTGCTGGGGATTGCGGTCCATTAGCCTGAACCTGGAAAGCCATCTCCCATCTTTATGGTGTTATTCACCCTAACTTCATTAATCTGCCTTAATATGTTTTCCTATAATAAGATGGATCCACCCCATTACTTTTACTAATTTGTCTGAAAGAACAGAGGCTTCCACAATGGTTGCTTTGGACACTGCTCTGGTATCTATAGCATTCAAAAACCTGCTGATTCTCTCTAATGTAAAGGGATAAATTATACAGCCATATAGGGAGAGTATGGCTGTATATTTACTTTCATTAACGCCTCTGTCCCTGAGAAAGGAAACTTTATGAGAGGGAAGTAATAAAAATGAGGTCATGGGTTACACATAAACACGCTTTGCATATGTATTTCTATTATGAGTCTAAGACACAAATGTTCACATGAGATAAGAAAATAGGCAGAAAGCATGCACAATCAGGGTACCACATGCCTTCTACTGTCAGACAATAAGCAAACTGTTTGGCCTTAATTACATCATATTATGTTTTCACACAAACAGATGCTTTGAGCTTTTAGCTAAAGCTAAAGCACAAGGAAGCTGTGTGGAAGTTTTGGACATCCCAGTACCAGGTTCTGCTGCCTAGCCAGCCAGTGGTGGCTGAGGCACACATGTATGATATACAGTGGTCAAGGTGTGACTGTTCAGCTAGCTCCTGTTCAGATTTTGGCTATGCCAGATGATGCCAGGAGCAGCACCATTAGGTCAAATCATTAGCACCAGGTAGGCAGGACAGGTGGCCAGAAAGAGCTGAAGGGCCATTATCCAGCCATGATCACCTGCAAATTGCTGTCTCCAGCAGCCATTATCTTTTCTCTGGCAGTTTCCTTAGAATCTACGCACATATAGAAATGGTATAGACCAAACATCCAAGCTGGAATGTATAAAACATCAGCTTACCCAAAAAGCTTTTGAAGCTGATCCGACAGCACCTGCACTGCTGAGGCTTTTGTAGGTCCCAGTGTCATACAGGGGATACCCATACTGTGATGGAGGAGGAAGAATGAACATTTTCACTGTCAGCTAGGTAACCAATTCTTTTCTTTTGCTCACAGGTGCATGATATTAAGAGTCCCAGGTTATAAGTGATGAAATGTTAGGACTTGAATGGTGAATAAGTGAATTAATGGGATAGTCTAGTATGATGGGATAGTATAGTATGGGTAAAAGGGGATTGAGCCCCTATTTGTTGTATCTGTTTATTATATCTCTTCTATGAGCTCACAACATGAAGTTTAAATCTCAGAGCATGTTACCCTGCCAATCTGAGAGATCTGAACAGGGAAATCTCTAAATCCTATCACAGTATTATGCAGTCCTGGCTGCCCATTCTGTTGTCAAGACAAAATCAAAGAAGTGTAATTGATGATCTTGCTAGAAAAGTGGCAAAGGCATATGTAATTCACAGAATATTTACTGTACTCCTGCTACCCCATCCAGCCCAGGGGTGGGCATCGTGGAATAATTATGTTGATTAAACAAGCCCAAGTAACCCAGCATCAGTGAGCTCTGCTGACCACTGTCTTCATTATATTAACAGAATTGTATATGCTGGTGCTTCTGAATATTATTTTCCTTGTCTTTTACCTACTTGTCTATTATTTACTTTTCAGTGGTATCTACTAATATTGGTCCTGATCCATATGTCATTGTGTTCCCAGATGTGTATGGCTGCCTGTTCTTCCACTTCAAGCCCTGTTTAGGAGCAGCAGTTAGGCCTTAGCAGGCCAAAAGGGTGCATGGGAATGAATTTGGAAGACATAACATAGCATAGTCTCTTCATGAGACCCTGGATCTAAACTCTGAAACAATATTTAATGCTTTTTCTAGTATGCTCTGATTCCCCCCTCCACCCCCAAGTAAATTTGCTTGTGAGACAGCAGCCCTTACAGACGGTTTGGCATACAGATCCCTCAGGAATCACAATTTCTTGAGGGAAATATGTATTCCAAGAAATAAACTCTTCATGAGAATACGGAAATTCTTTGGAGACTTCAAAGACATGACGGTACAATAGTATGTGTATGGCCTCTTGACATTGAATAGACAGCATGGAGAAAAACAAACCAAACCAAACAAAAAAAAAGAACAAAAGCCTTCTCTTTTGTGCCTTTGATGACAGGATATAAAAGAAATTGTGAATTCCCTTTTTAAAAACAGTGGTCCTAATTAGGATTTCTTACACACTGGAAACAATCTGCTTAATAGGTCATAAATAAATTATAGTTATTCCACATAGACAGTCAAAATACAAACCTGAATTAGCTCAGCTTGATGGAAAATACTTTTGTATCTTGTAAATCAAACTGTGTCATCTAAAGGCATATTTTGCCTTGCATTTTCAATTGATTGAGCCTGAACTTAAATGTTCATTTTTGGGTCAGAGGCTGATACTGGCCTTTTAACTTGCTGTGCAAGAGCTTCCAGGCCTGAACTTTCTCAAGCATAAATGTCAATAGAGTAGTCAAAGACTTTGGCTTATTCCAGTTAAGACATCTTTTTGAGTATTTCCATACATAGGATAACATTAATATTTAAAAAAGTTCTATTATTTAAAATATATGCCAACATACAAAATAAAGTAAAACATACTGTGGAGATAGCCCTCCATGTTATCTCAGGAATACATACTGTACTCTAATTTCATAGAGTAAGTGCATAATACAGAAACATTTCTTACGGTAGCTTATAAAAAGGACATGCTCCATATATGATTATTACAAACTATTTTTCTATCTCTGAAAGGTTCATGATAGTTTTTGTTTAGTGTTCCCAAAGAATAGCATGGGATGCAAAAAGATATCTGAAATAGGTACAGACATGTAAAAAATAAAATGGAAAATTATATACTGAAAATAGCAGAGAGTTTTTAGCAAAAGAACTATTATTTATATTTCAGCTATTTTGTTATCCCTTTGGACTAAGCTAAATTTCAGGTTGTTTCTGCAGCAGGAGGGTTTTCAGAGCCTGCACAAATCTTCTCTAGCTGACCAGAGGAAGAAATGAGCAACAGAGGTGTCTGCTCACATTTCAAAATCCCTTGCAGTCATCATTTATCCTCAACGCAACTTAGTGAATAACTAGACTCTTAAATTACTGCTCATTAAGCCAGAATTTTTGGTTTATAATGTACTGGCTACTGCACATCAAATCACTAAAATAACAACTTGGACTGATTTCCATTTCCCTTAGTAAGATACAGAAGCTACCCTTACATTTTGGGAAGTGACTTCTCCATATCCCAAGTCTCTTGTTTACTGAAATTGAGTAAATACATCATAAAAGTGATGGAAGGTCTAGTTCCTGGTACATGACAAGACTTTAGTCTTTGTAGCTTCATGGGCCTTGGTGTTCATTTTTAAAAATATCTTTGTCCTAATTAGGATATCTTTTCATGATCCAAACATGGTGATTGTCTTTTATGTAAGTGAATGAAAATGAAGATTTTTGTTAAAGTATAATCATGCAAATATGGTCTCACAGGAGTAGTGAAAACAGCAATATTAAATATATTTGCTTTCACTGAAGTGAAAGCTTCATGATTATATTATTATACTACTGCGACTATATTATACTACATGTGGTTTATTAATATGATTTTACAATTGTTGGTTGGCTGCAGAGGGAGCTTCCCTCTCTTAAAATGAGCTCCTGTGTGACAGCATACTTTTGCCAATACAACTCATCTATTTCAGTGTAAATTATTGTGCAAAATAAAAATCAAATTCTAAATTTAGCTTTTGATTTTGACACAATTTGAAGAGACAGAAATCAATCATTTGAAATTGCAGGATTGTATCTGCAGGACATAGTTTGATGTCATTAATCTGTGAGAAAAATATTCATTTTGCAAATTTAAGGGGAGATTAATAAATATTTATCTAACACTTTTCTGAAAATAGTCAAGCTTCTCAATACAGTGAGGTTGGTCACATTATGGCATTTCTCTTTTCTGTGTAATCTTTTTTTGTAAAAACCCAAATGCAAACACCAGAGTAGAGTGTTCACATGGGGAATAACGGGTTATTTTAGTCATGCATAATTTGGTCTGGAAAATATATGTATTCCTCAGAAGAACATCAATGTCCGAACAGTAGAGTAGTGAGGATGAGTGAGCAAGTGAGGGAGCAAGAGAGAAAACCAGCCAATAACTGTTCATGTTGCCAGCTCCTAATACAGACTAATGGAACCCAAAGGTAAAGACACTCCCTTAAATGCTGGCTTGGCGCTATTTGATCAGTCGCATCGGAAGCACATTTGCCCATAAGGAAGTTTGAACTTGTATTACTCAGCAGATAAATGTACTCAGTCTCACAGTAAAGTCAACCTTTGTGCTAGGTTTCAAAGTATACCTATGTATATGTACATATAGTATGCCTGAGGCGTGAGATAGCATTAAGTAACAATGTCTCCAGGCCTTCATGAAGAGAAGGGATATAAACAGATATGGAAATAGATCTCTGCCTTTTCTATATATTTATACATGAAATTGCTAAGAAGGCAACGTTGTAGGTATGCACCCTTCCAAATACACTGGTACCTTCTAGACCACTCAAGCATATAAGCTCTGAATGGACTTAACACCTTCCAGAACCATCAAGCAGATGCCTGGGCCTGTTTCCCATAGAAAGTTTGTATGTGGCACCCAACTGTAAGGTTCCTGAACCTTAAGTGTAGGGCCCTATAGCATCTAATGGACTGTGGCAGTGTGCTCACTCATCCTTTGCTTAAACCACAACCATCAGTGGGGGTTGTGATGGCTGCATCCAGGGGATGGATTGCAACATGGTAGCCAAGGGCTGTCTGTAATGGTGACCCAGGGGTCTTGCTGTTATGCAAATGTAAGTCAATCATCTTACTGTATAAATAATGGACAACCCAGCGCCCATTGAGCTCTCCTGCATAGCAGTGGGCTGCATGCCAGGATCTCCCCTTGAGTAGGGACACCTTTCAAGGATGAGAGGTTGAGGGATTCCTTGCCACAACAGATTCTTGGTAAGTGATTAATAGCATGCTACACTTCGAAATCTTAGCTAAATGATATAAAGGATGGATTGCTCATATATAATATTCTTTAGACATAAACCATTGACCAATTCTGGCACTGGGAATGGATCCAGCTGCACCTAGATTCCTCTCTAAGAGGTTTAGAAAGCAAGGGTTGATTTCTGAACCTCACAACTCAAGAGCAGAAGTGTCCCTGACAGTTTTGTCTGACCCTGTCCTCTATGCAGTAAACACTTAAGCGTACCTTGCCATCAAATCTTGTTAAAAAACTCCAGCATTTACCATTGAGCTTTTTTAACTCTCTATATCAATGGAGTATATTGTTGGTCTCTAAGTGAAGTGCGTGACTCCACCCACAACAAGGATTTGTGTTGTTTCTTAGGAGTTCCAAAACTGGAATCACCAGACTGTGTCATACTTAATTATTTATTTCTCATCTACAATCCACTTCATCTCCAAGGATATGACTGTGATATTGCTCAGCTGTTTATTCCTCATAAACCATTTTACTACACTTAGGTATGTCAAATCAACTGTAGAAATCTGTACTAGGCTTATTAAAACAGGTCGTTACAGCCTTATTATTGCTCAGTATTGATAACAGGACTGAAAGATAATAAAACATGATGTTTCAAAAGTGAGCAATAAAAAAGTCACAAAAGAACAGAATAAAAATTTTATTATGCAGTGTCAGGAATGTAAATAGTTTCAAAAGTGATACTGTCAAGCCTTTTGGGACCCATCTCATGGTGCAGTCTTTTCTCAAAAAGAGAAAATAGAAATAACTTCACAATGCAGATTGATACTTCATAAAATCAGTGCTGACAACACTGTGACAACACTGCTCAATGAACTATGTTGATTTCCATCAGCCTAAGTTTTGGACACTAACTTTAAATACATACTGTAGAAACAAAATTTGACATACCATAGGAAAATATAAAATTTGTTAATTTGGGAAGTAACATTCTATGACAGTTAAAATCATCAGTCCATCCATCTATGCTCTGAAAATCCTTTTTTTGTTGTTGTTGTTTTCAGCTCTTTGGAAACATTCCTTATCTATAAAAGTAATATACCTCTTTTTTATTGCCTGACTGTGTTCCAAGCTTTATTTACGTAAAAGTCTTCCCAGCCCAAATATTTATGTATGAAATGATGAAACCCTGTTTCAAGAATATCTTCACATGGGGGTTGGAAATGCACTTCTTGGGAATATTTTGGACAGCAGAATGCAGTTACTTAACTGCTGCATGTCTGTGACCTTTTCAGTACCTGAGTATGTGTTACAGCAAAAGTGAATCTGCAGTTAAATGAAAATTCCAGTGGAAAGGGTCTTCTGTATTTTTTTTTTTCCCTTTTAGTGTCAAAATTCCACTTTATTTGTATTTTAGTTGTATTACATGGAAGTTCCTTTACAAAATCTGCCCCTTAGGTAGCAGTCAAGGATGTTTCTGTATTTATTATTTTCCTTTTTTTCACATTCAATTGTATGTAACAAATAAAATGAAAGAAAACTGAATTCAGTTTGGAGTTTAAAAGGTATCTCCTACATCATCAGTAATAACAGCAATTGAATGACTGACTTTTTTTGGCTGCTGAGCTGTTTTAGAATTTTCTGCATAAAAATAATTTTTTTAATGGGAAATGTAGTTTAATTTAGTCCACACAATTTCTTGTAGCAAATAAAAACATTTTTGCCATTTTGAAACTGTGCCAAGTTTTCTGGAGAAAAAAAAATTGGAATTTTCTGAAAAAAAACATTATTTTAATTCATGCTTTAGTTTCTGTTTATCCTGCTTTTCTGACTGTACATAAGAATTACTGAAGCCAAAATGCTTGGTCAGTGTTTTCAGCCATAATAATACCTACAAATGCTAAGCATTTAAAACCTGCCATTTCATAACCCCCTTATATAAGATACTGTATTTTTCCTTTGCCTTCAAAGATTAGATTTCATAATTTCATATACTGAAAATAGGAGAAAATCATTCAACTTCTAAGGACCAAATATGGTACAATATTAAATATGTTCTAAAAAGTGATCAATGCTCTAACCTGATGCTGAGCATGTTGCTTTAAAACAAGTTTTGTTTTCCCATTCTTTGTTTTATAATATCTGGTTGAAAGAGGAGACACTTAATTCCTGTTAAAAACTATTGAAAGCACTGATGCTCCACATATGTATCAGGAAGTATGTAATGATACTGGAAAGAAAGAAGGTTAGATGATAAGACTTTGTGTCAAGATGGTAAATTTTCTGATTAACTAAAAAGGGGGAAAATACATTCTTTTACCACCTAGGAATTCAGGGTGTATTTTATCACTCAGAGGAGCTAATACTTTGCAGGATTAGGGAAATACCAATTCTGTAGCTGTTATCCATCAATTTTTGCAGATATTAGATAAAGCTAAATCAGATGCTCACAGTCTTAACGCTTTTCTAATTCCTAGGCCTTTCATTTTTCATCCTGACAATGTTTCTTTAGAGAAATGATACAGTATAAACACACCTTCTAAAGGAATTAAGAGAGACAAATACTCTAGAAGTAATAGAGAATTCCTACAGTCTTGCCTGACCCAAGTGCATCCCACAAATAAAGGGAAAGGCAGCTTGGTGTTCCTGGATTTTCCAAGTTTCCCCACTCTGAGAAGCAAAGGGGCCAACAGAAGGGGCAGTGGAGGTGAGCACATCACTCTCAATTAAAATAAGAGGGAGCTGGACCTGTATCAAAAGTTTTCTACCATATGTTAGAACCATTTTCTTATGTTGCCATATTTTGTGACCATGAGTCAGCCATGTCTGATGTTTTACCAGAACACAGCATGGTTTAACCAATAATTTTAGTGTGCTTTCTACATTAAAAGTGCAATTAATACAATACATACCAAGCAATTAGATGACTTGTTGTGACCTTTCAATTTAAATTGCAACAAAGGCATACACTTGGAATTCACTGGTAAACCATTTTCTGGCTTTCACACAGCCGTTTTAATGGAGTTTGGCAATATTTAAATCAAAGGGGGAAAGAAGAAAGCTAATTACAGCCAATATACTAATGCTCAAATAATTTGTATTAATATAAATTAAAAAGAAAGGGGTAAAAAGCAGCCAGTATTACATGGAGTGAACACATTTTTTTCTATTAATTTAAACATCACTATGGAATAGTTTCTGTGTTGGTCTGTGCTGATACTGCATGACTTTTGTTAACATGAATGGGGCTACTGAATTGATATACAGTAGACTGGAAAAACATACCACATTATTTTTGAACACAAATGAAAACAACACAGGTACTCATTCCATGCTTAAGTATCTGAACCACACAGTTAAAACCCTCCCAAATCTTCGCATGGCTCCCCAGCGTGCAAATTACTGCATTCAGGTTAAACATTTACTCAAGTAATGACTGAATCAGTTTTCAGAAGAAGGTGCTTTTTCACATGAAAACCTTCTTCTTCCTAAACACCATCAGCACTGTGCTCCAGGCCCTATCTCTCACACTGGCGCAGCAGACACAGGACTGATGTGTGAGGGCTGCTGCTGCCGCCATTCCTGTAGGGCCCTTGGTAGCTCTGGGGCTGCCAAGCACAAACCCTGCACCAGGAGCCCTTTGGTCCTCTGCCTGTCACGAGACAGTGCAGGACCCTAACATTGTGCCTCTCCTGTTCACCCCCCCCCCAACCAAGGGACAAGTTCAAGAAAGTCGGTTTGCCTCCATGGCTCATCTTACCAGGAAATAGTAAGAAATGGGCAGTTTTGGTTCGTAACAGAATAGCACCTTTTCACAAGATTCTTATGCCTATTTAGCAACTGGTTTAATCCAAACATTTCATTATGAAGATTACAAAGGCATTTGTTTTGTTTTGGCTTTTTTTCAGGATGCACAGACAGGATGTTGGACAGGTGTGTGCTGTGTCCCAGGTTCTGATGGGGATATATAGAAATGCTTCAGGTTTTGTTAATTTTTATTTGCTCTTTTCTTAACTGATTTGAAATATGGAATATTACAATGACACAAAGGGAATGTGCTGATTATCACAGTTCACTCCAGACAGGTATCCATTTTACCAAATACAGAGGAAAATCCTGGATAACTGAAAAACTGAGCTAAATTTTCATAATAATTTATATGAGAATTCACCATCTAATTTTTAGACTCAGAAATTCAATGACATTTACTTTTATTCCTCTTACAGTCTCTATACAAACCAGCCTACCTTCAAGGATTTACACTTTGCTAAGAAGACATTTTCTTTCTTCCAAGAAGTACCCATTTCCAATTAATACATTTCTTCATTAGTAAGCAAAATTGTAGTAAAAAAAGTCACAGGCTAAGACTTGAATGATAACCTTATTTAGCAAAAATCATGTTTTAAAAACTGATCTATTAGAGGGAACAATTTAGTAAGAAAATAAGAGTCTTACTTAGAATACCACCATTGAACCATGTAGTGAAATGATATCCTGCTTCCCTTTTTTTTTTCCATTCTGTCTTTGTGTTGAGTTCACTAAGGGCTCAATTATGCAACTTAGTGACAAAGCTGCCCCTTGACTTCTGTGCTACAAAATCCAGCCTTATTGAATTTCCTGTTTATATTTCTAGCCTAGTTGGTATTCCTGTCATGCAGCATGCAAACACTTCCAGTACTGGCTGCATGCTTTCAAGAAGGTTGTTGTTCTTTTAGGATCATCAAATGATCATGAGTGAATCATGAATCAAGAAGGAAAACATGAGGGGAATGTTCTCCTGAAAGATAAGAAAACAAGTAACTTCTGCAGCACAAGTCAAATGACTCATCCCAAAAAGGAGCATCATTTTTCTAACGCTTTAATGGCAGCCTGCAGATTTTCATGTGGCAGTCCCAGTTCTTGCTAAACTTTGATTAATTCAGGACAGCATGAAATGGTGTTGTTTTATGGCTAGGATCAAGCCAAATATTTCTTGTCATCTGCTTAAATAAAAAGATCTCTTTCAGACACATCGCCTGTCTTCAACGAGCACATTGAAAAAGCCAATCCTGTGTGCATTTCACTGACTATGCTGTGTTATTTATCGGAATTTGTTTAATAACACTTTTTGGAAGATGAAGAGTTAGCATAATGGTGGTTATTATTGATTATTTTTTTTTTAACCCTAGGGAGAAGTCAAGGAACTAGTAATTACTATTGTCTTCAAGGATCTATATTTGCCATTGGTGTCTTGGGGAGTTTCATACAAGGTTATCTAACTGTATTGTTTAAAATACAGTTTGTTCTTTCTTAACCTCGCTTTTTTTTTCCTATGAAATATTTAAACTGAAGTTATTTAAATAATTAATCTTGTAGTAGGCTGCCAGAAATTTTAAAAGATTTTAAATTCTGTTGTCTTAAAGTATTACCCACCTATTCCCAGGGAAAAATAAAACAATTGTTCTATGTTGATCAAATGTTTTATTTTATTGCACATTAACCCTTTAAATGCTTTAAAAATTAACTTTTCAATTATCAAATCAAGATATAACTTTAGATTAAGAATCCCTGTATTTCACATTTTAAAGGTGAAAAAATATTTGAATGTTTTCATCTTCCTTTTCGATAATATAGATTGGACTCCCAAAAGAATCTAGAAGTGAACAAAAAAAAAATACTGAAATATTGAAAAACCGTAAGAAACAACAACAACAACAACAAAATGTATTTGTTTGGTCTACAATATAACAGTCTATAGCTTTTTAAAAGAAGGTTTCATGGAGGGTGGTAATGTTATATGTTGTGTAAAAGAGAATCTGCTGCCTGAAAGCAACTAATACAATGAGTTTGAATTGCAGAGTGATAGCTGAGCTAAACATTACAGAAACACCTCCCTATTAGGAGGTAGTAAGATGCTAGAGTGGATTCCTGGGGACATTATTCCAAGGACATTTTAGAATCTCCGAAAATAAAGATGTATAAAAGGAAGTTAGACAAAGACCTTCCAGTAGTCTGTCTCTTCAGATAATGGAATAGCTGACCCCGTGGCATTGCTTGAAGCTTCATCTTGCACTAAGATTTGTATGAAACAGAAAGAGTTGTTGCTAACCAAACCAGGTTATTGTCTAAAAACATTTCTAGCTCTTTAGAAATGCTTTAAGTACCCTTTTTAGAGTACCTAGAAAGGTTTCAAGGCTTTTGGCTTTTAGAGATACAGCCCTATGTTAGGCTTATTCTCCTCATTTTAATAATTGTTCATAAGCTTTTGAAGGTAAGTGGGAAGAAGATCAATCAATAGTTCTGATGGATGTTGTTTTCATCTGGTGTTTCTCTGATATTTCAGGGTTTGTGTCCCCTTTGCATTTTGCTGTTCAATATCCTTTTTCCTTAATCTTCTGCTCTGCAGTTAATTTTATTTCCAGAACCTCAGATCCTCTCAGATATCTGAACAAACTTTTTAAATTCAGACAAAAAACAAATAAAAAATCTCTAAAAATGGTGAAAAAAATCTCTTTCCCTCATTGGGCAAACTCATGTTTTCTCCAGCTTTATATAAGGTTAAGGACATCTTCTTGCCTGATCTTAAGCTGTGTGCAGTCACTGGTGCTTTAAATATTCTCAGCACAAGTGTCCAACCTGGCTCTTAGGACAATATTTTATTTTAAAAGTTGTATGCAACATACACTCTTGGTCGTTGATGGAAAAAAAGTAAGTTTTTTACAGCATTTAAACCAGTTTCATGATGCAAGTACCATGTGTACTATGTATACTATGTGTACTGTGTGTACTATGTGTACCATGTATAACAGAAATTATCAAGCATTCCTAAAGAGATTTGGGGTTTGTGGTTTGGTAAATTGTTAATACTTTGTGTTTGACCACTTATAATTTGGGCAATCTAACAAAGTGACTGGAGTGAGCAAAAAAGCCCTTCCTATGGGTACTGGGTATACACCCAGCCTAGTGGTGGCTAATGCTTTGAAAAGCTGTGATCTCCAGTTTCTGAGCATGAGGAAGATAACACAAGCAGAGCAATGTATAGAACCTGTGAGCAACCACCTGCTGCCTCATATCTCAAATACCCTTTGGGAAGAGGATCAGAGAGTGCGGTTTGTGTCATTAGCTCATCAGAACGGTGAGCTGTGTCTCATCTGCAGAGAGGGAGTTAGCCACTTCACCTCTTCTGCCTTCTCAAAGACCTTCCTCCCTGTGTGAGATATCTGAAAAGGAACCCTGGTGCACTGCACAGCCTGCTGACAAAACCGCTTTGAGCTAAAACACTGAAGCTCATTCATGTTCTGCTACACAGCCCCTGCCTGGCCATTTCTGATATGTCTTGATACTGCTGTGGTAGCAGCAGATACATTTGGGTGGGGAGAAGGTTGTGATGTTCAGGGGAAGCAGAGCTGCCCAGCACCTCGAAAACCTCGGGCAGAGCGCACTGGCACACATTCAAGTCATTGCTGAAAGAAGGAAGCAGGGACTAATTTTGGTTTTGTTGCCTTTTTTTTTTTTTTTGTTTTAACTAGCCAGGTGGCAACCATGTTGTGCCAATTTACAAAGCTGGATTGAGGAACCAGCTGGGATCTCTCAGCCAGAAAGCCACATTGGCAGCTTTCAGCACCTATTCCTGAGCACCACTGTCACAGGGAGTGCTCTTGAACTTGTGAGAGGGAGACCTGATTACAGTAAGCAGCTCTGAGACAACTCTAAATTGTACCAAGATGTGCCTGGCCCAGGAAGCCCTCAAGGTCAGCAGAGAAGAAAAGATAACTATCATTTTTTCTCTCTGCAGATTTAAATGCCCCTTTCATTCTTTTCTCCAGAAAAAAAAAAAAAAAAGAAATTGTTGAACTATTATTTATTTATTTATTTATTATGACTTCTACTGTCCTTCCTTTGTTTCTGAACGCATCCATATATGGCATCTGGCCATGCATCCCATGGTTCCAAGTCTGACTTTACCCAGGTGCTGCCATGTGAATGTTGTCACTGATGGCATCCCACAGAAGTCACTATTTCTACTGCCAATTTTCTAAAGGACTGGTCACAAGAGTAGTATTTACCAACAACAAGAGAAGCAACACTGCAAGATAAATGGATTTCCCAGTTTTATAAAATTAATATTTATGTAAATTATCATATATTTCCATCTCTTGTCATAGAAAGATCCTGGTGTTTCAGCTTTTGTGGTTTCAACCCCTCTCCTACTGATTTTATACACAAAGCATTTTTCTATTATTTCTATTTCTCCCTCAATTTCTAAATGCATGTAACTTTAATTTAACTAAAGTTTTGTATTATTTCATTTTCGCACTTCTGTAGTTTACTGCAGTTATCCTACTCAGAGCAGTAGTTTACTAATATTGCTGGGTTGAAAGCTGCCATGGTGTGTCTGTTTATCATAGAATGATTTGAATTTGAATGGACCTTAAAACTCATCTAGTGGGGGTTTAATGTGTAAGCTTGCAAAGCCTCCTCAAGGAAACTTTATAGGCTTATACAGTCTTTTTATTTTGACAATTGAAGCTCTAAGGGCCATTTGCATGACAAGATTGCTGTACCAGTGGAAGGCATTAAAGGCATCATCTAAGGTAGGGCACAGATCTGTGTCTTTACTGATTGAAGTTTTGATATTCATACCAGTCTTTATAAGTCTGTCTTCAAATAATATACACATATATATATATGATGCACAGAATGACCTGCTTTATTTTGAACATGTTCAGAAGGCTGAACAATGGAACATTTCTATTTAGATGAAAAGTTAACAGTATCTTATGAAGGAACTGATCTCTCCTTTCTTCCCAGAGAGGAGGCCAGGTTGGACAAGGCTTTGAGCAACCTGTGCTAGTGGAAAGTGTCCCTGCCCCTGACAGGGGGGCTGGAACTGGATGATCTTTAAGGTCCTTTCCAACCCAAACCAGTCTATGACTCTATGATTGTTTTCTCCAAAGTCCTTGGTCTATAAAGACTTATACTCTTACATTTACTTTTTATGAGCCTTTTGGGGTCCACAAAATTTGTGTTGGTTTATTTCAGTGGAAGCAAGACCAGGTCACATGGCTTGCACTACATTTACCCATCTGTTAAATAGTTTGTAAGTGATACACAACTACCAAACACTGCTTGTGGCAAACTACATTTTTCTATTTTACTCTTTCTGATTCTGTGGTTTATTAAAAGCCTTGCACTGCCCAGGGATAGTAACATCAGTGGTTTGGATTAATTCTTGCTGGTCTTTAGCCAAACAACCAGATAATTCTGTCACTTGGCTAATTTAGTGATGTGCCAGCAAAATTCATAATTACAGCTAAAAGTATTTGTACTACTATTGCTTGCTAAGCTAAGGTGACTTAGTGAATACCATGCACTCATCCTGCCCTTCAGTCCAGAGGAACATATTTAATAAAAAATGTAAAAGTGGAATCTATCATCCTATCTATTTAGAACTTTTATTACTTTTGTTTTTCACAGGAGGACCCTAGGCCATATCCTACTCTGAATTAAAAAGGGAGGAATCTTTTTTTTTTTTTTATCCTGGTTAGGAAATACAACTTGCAAACAGACTATTTTAGACAGAATTTGAAAACCACAAAACTGAATATTTGTGTTAAAGCTCTGTTAGATGAGTGGAGAAAAAGCCCTTACATACATGTCCTTACTGAGACGTGATTCTTCGTTCTTCACACAAGAAACAAGGAGAGCAATCCATACAGAAAGCACGATTTAAGGGATGTTTTACTGAGCTTGTCTGTATTTTTAAATGTCTAACAGTTTCCAAAAAAATCTTCTACCAAAACAAAGAAATTCCATTTCCATACAGAAAGTTTTTGGAAGATAGGAATTAAAAGTCCACAGGCCCCCTATTAACTTCATTAGAGACAGTGTCTGTTTCACGTCAGGTTCACCACTACCTCCATTGTCACCAAACATGTCTGCATATAGGGCAGAGATTTTTTCCCCAAATAATATTATGGGCCTTCCAAATGACAATATTTGATAGATAGTTAGCAGTCAAACTAGGTGCCTGCACGTTTGCTAAAGTACTCTATAAATTTCTGAATTTATTTTCATGAATATAACTGCCCAGTGCTTTGGTTTGGCACATGCCAACTTCGTGTACTCAAAATAAGCCTCTGAAAACATTAAACTACTTACTGGTGTGTTTTCTCTGTTTTATCTGGTGACTTTTTTTTCTTTTCTTTGCAACTCTGTGTATGAGAATTCCTCTTTGCCCTTCTTATTAAATGTAAGTTGAAAAGAGAGTGGCAGGCAGGAACAAAAAGAAAAAGAAGTGCCTGGGGAGGAGGGACTGGCAGGGAAGACCTGCAGCACAGGCCAAGGAAGTGCAGTTCCTCAGGCTGAAGCCAGGAGCAGCAGGTCTGGGGCAGAATTAATCCCTGAGTACCTTCTGCTGCCACTGGAAGTATGTGATAGTGCTAAGGGCTGCACATGTTCACAGGCTGCTTCCCCAGCTGCTTTGAGATTACAACCTAGCTCCAAAGTACACGAGATGCTGAAGCGCACTATGTCCGTGTCTGCAAAGATACTGGTGACCCATGCTGATCTGCCTGGGGAGACTGAAAAGCATCACTCCTTCACCTGCAGCTAGGGGAGTGAACCAGAGAGACCTTGCAACCTGTCTGGCAGCCTGTTATGGGTGGTGAAAACAGGAGTGAGAAAGGATTCACACAAGATGGAAGTGGAAATAAGGATTGTCAGAGGACTACAGAGCAGGGCAGAAAAACACTTAAGAGTGTGAAGAGGAAGAGCTCCAACTTGTTCATATTGCTGACTCTGACTTGATTTGGAAGCTTAGCTGTCATTATGAGAACTGGATCAGAAACAATTTTGGAAGATGATGACATTTACTTGCCAAGCCAATTCCTATCACTTACTGAGTGCCAGCTCCCTCAGCTCTCCGGAATAGCCTTCTCTAATTTTCTTTAGGCTGGAAGCAAATACCAATTCAATAGGAGTTGTGGGTTCTCAGCACTTTTCAGGACTAAGTATTAGATGCATGCGGAACTTCAAAACTGACCATAAATCAAGCTGGTTTGTTATGGTATTCTGCCTTCTCTAGAAAACAAATTGTTGTAATACAAAATTGCGCTTCTCACTTTGATGGCTTATTTTAGTTACCCATGCTGATGCTCTGGGTAGTTCAAATGGGCAGAATTTGACACTGAGGTTTTCTGGCAAATCACTTCTGGCAGAGCTGTGATTGAAGTGACACAGCAGTCTTTCAAAGTACTCACTTGAGGGTACACAGACTTCCCACAGACTGCTTATAAGCACAGGTACAACTAGATTTTCAGTGACACCCTCTTTCTGCCAAGCCTTGTGAACTTCCCCTTTCTGATTCTGCCAGCTAAAGGTGCTGTGTGTCTTTGTACGCTCATCACTGTCATCATAATAGTGGTGCAAATGTAAAATAAGTACATAAATACACAAATCCAGTGAAGCCTTTATGGGTATGGTTTATACTGCTGTCATGCAACTCTGCACTTGGTGTGAAGAAGGGTAAGTACCAAATCTAAAGGAAACAAACTTGCACACTGAGTGGACATTTTCACTGTTACTCACCAGTTGTTCTCTCTCTGAAGCTTTATTTTATTCATATTACCGGCTCATCTGCTGCAGCATGATATATATGATCATAATTCTGGCTGTGATCAGTGGGATTTACTGGCTTTTATTGGTAGGGAATCAGGACAAGATCTTCTGGCAGACAGCTTGTCAGATTTATATGGGCAAACCCCTATGCATTACAAGTCTCAAAAGATAGAGGTATATAAGCAATAATATCAGGGTCTTATTACATTTACGAGAGAATGTGTTTAGCAATATGTCGGTCTTAAGCACATGCTTTAGTGTTTAGCCCTACTGTCTTCAGTAGCCCTGAGTATGTATTTAAGCAAATGCCTTGATCAGTACAGTCCTGAACTATGGCAGGTATTTGAACTAATCATAGTTATTTCAATAAATTAATGCACTAGGTAAATGGCACCTACCTTTATGAATATAATGAATACACTAAGCAATACACTTTTGAAAGAATAACTTGCTAGAAAACAGACTGTGGAACAACTTGTGAATGAAGTCTCACATTTCTGTAACATACTGTTGCTTTTGGGGTTTATTCATGATCTTCAAAAGTACACTTCGTGTATTAGATAGGAAAGCATGGAAATGGAGTTTGTCAGGTTGAAAAGGAGAGTAAGAAATGCTGACATTAACATACCATTTTCAGATAACAAAAAAGGATATTGGTGGTTTTCTTTTTCTCCATTCAAAAGCTTCACTGGATTTATGTATTTGATATAATTTATGCAAATTACATTTCTCCAATAGTCAACACATTTTACCTCCCAGATAAAGAAACCATCTAAAATCAAACATTTCAAACTATAGTACAAGCAATGAATACCCAGATGCAATATTTTAGAGAGTCTAATTAAGGACTTCTAGCCATGCTTTATTGCTACCAGCCAAGCCCGGTGAACTAATGTTAATGGAACTCAGACTTAAGATGGTTTACTACCAAGAGTGGAGCATGCAGAAATGAATCACTCCAAGCAGCCTAGCCACACAAGTGTCCTGAAATGGATCAGTAAACCTCTAGCCTGGCAGGATTCTGTATTTCCGCTGTCCCACTAGAGTCAGTGTAAAGTTGTCTTCAGGATGTTTATCTTGATTTTAACCTCCTTTCCTTTTCTTTATGTGTGTGAATTTTAACTTTGTTTCCTTTCATTCTTCTGTATTCACCTGTATTATATAGCATCTGATTCCCTACCTATGTCCTCACCGTACCGTACCATCTCATGAAACCTGATGTACATCAAGAGAACATTATCAAAAACAAATAACAAACCTTTATGGTTCCAGTTTGGGGTTTGAGCTGACAATGCCAGTTGTAATTCATAATTTTCTTTTTCAACTTTTCCTTAATCTCTCACTTCCTTTTCCGTTTCCCCCTCCCCACCTTTTCCTGTTCTTTTCCAGTCTTGTCATTCTGTCTCCCAGCTTCTTGACTATTTTCTCTTTCCTCTTTCTTTCCCCCCTCTGCTCTGAGGCTTTTCATCTCTTTTAAACCATCTTGCAGCTCCACAGTCCAATTCTACCCCTCAGTGTTCAACCCCTACTCCATCACTAACCTTTTTCTCATCTTGCTTTCACAGTCTCTTTGCCTTTATCTGCACACTTAACTTTCAATATCCCCTTTCCCTCACTCTGTCAACCTTCATCCTTCAGCCACTATGCTCCATTTTTATACAGCATAGCAGGCAGCACCTTCAGTGGCTAATTGTGCCAAAGAGAATGTATTTCCTAGCCACACTTGAAATCCAAGTAACTGTAAAGTTTTCCACTGCAAAATTTGGCCTTTAACAGAGGCTCTGTTAGAGACAGTGAAATAAAATACTAACCTGTTTGGTTTTCCTTAACAAAAAAAAACAAAGAAATATCATGTAATAATTCTGATAGATCATAGAAAGATGAAACATACAAGTACTTTCTGGCAATCAAAGACTTTACATCTATGTAAAAACCAGATGTGTACAGCTGTGACCTCACTTTACTCTCTTTGCAGCCTTTTAGTAGTCTGATGATAAGCCAGTATGAAACCATGGAAACCAGTATGGAAAGCTTGTGAGTCGAGAAAAGAGAAAAAAAATCAAAGAACAGAATGCAAATATAAAATGAGTAAAATAAAACATAAAATAACTTGCAGATTCGTGTTGCTTATTTGCAAAAGGATCCTTGGATAGGAACAGAGGGAAAGGAAAAGTGAAATACTACAGAGCTCCAAAGAGGCGCAAATGGAAAAACCTCAGGAAGGGCAAAAGAAAGGTGCTGCTCCTACAGAAAGGGACAGGAAACAGCACCCTTCCAGTAACTGAAAGTTAATCAGTTACCCTTCGCCAACAGAAGCCATGATTCAGGGCTAAATTAGCATATCCAACCACCAGACTGGGGCTGTAACATCAGCTGTAATTGCTGTTGTGTCCAGAGGCATCAGAGCAAGCCAAGCCAGTGAGCAGCGAGGACTGATACACTGATGTTCACAATTTTACAAGCTTGCTGAGGGTGCGACTCTTGTTCTGCATAGCCACCTTAGTACATGCAGCTATCAAGACAGTATCTGTAGGGCAGGAAAGCACTAAAACACTGACTGAAAGTCCTAATGCTGCTAGACAGGAAAAAGTGGTGCTCTTGGCCAAAGAAACCAATGGTGCAGCTCCAGTTTTGACCATGTTATCAATATCTAGTTAACATTTGATGGGATGTATTCAGTACTGCAGGGAATAGCACCAGAGAGGAATCGCCAGTCCTGAGCTATTCCATGTGTCAGGCTAGCTGGTACAATACTTGAAGAAGTACTGCCTTTTCCCACAAAATTTGAAACTGCAGGTGTTGGGGGTCGAGCATGGGCAGTCGGACAGGTCTACAGCAAGCTGTGAGTTATAACCCCGAGTGGAGAAGAAGCAATGTCAAAATCAGCAAAATAGGAATGCAATAACAGGATACCAGTAACCGCAAAACAGGTTATAATGCCAAGCTAACACAAACACCTAGGGCCAATCAGAAAAGGAATAGCGGCGCGTGGACACTTCATGGACGAAGCGAGGCAGCCAATCAAGTAGTGCATGATCGCGTGTAAGGGAGCTCAAAGCAGTATATTAATAGCAGCCTTGGAAGCAATAAACGGAGCTTTTTGCAAATGTACATCGTGTCGGTGTTTGCTCCCCTTCACCTGGCCGCTGCATGCAGGTTTTCTAACAACCTTTTATTATTCATACTCACAAGCCACCTTTGGTAGGCATGCAACTTGTATCTTGATTCTCTTGGAAATTACCAATCCTGTCATTGAAGTGACCCAGTTCAATTTCCTCTGCCTTTTCAAGTGGCCATGCTGTTCTTCATTTTCTGCCTTAAATTGTTAGGTAGCAGTGGTAGGTACTGTTAAACTGTTGTCACATCTCATCCCATAGGTGCTGGTATTTCACTGACTGATAAAGTGTGATCCTTTAATTTAAAACTTAAGGTACACATATTGATAGCACTTTAATCCCGTAAGGGAATCTATCACTCAGAGGAAGATACTGTTCATTATAAATAAGGTTATCAGAATCTAGCCCACATAGTATTGAGTTAAACCATGTCACTAGACAAAAAAGTTTTATTATCAGTTTTGCTGTGTGGATATTGACAAGTTGCTGTGATAACACAAAAAGCCCAGCACTTGACAAGAGAAAGGAAGAATTACAGAGTAGGTGCATACTATTATTACAGATGTGGAGGGAACATGGCTGTAAAGAATTCAGGTAGTATCTTTATGTTGTTGGAAGAGATAAAGTCTTCAAAATGACAAAAAATAATTGCCTAATAAAGAGCTATAGTGCTGCCCTAAGCTGCAGAATGAAACAATTATTTTTATGTAGCTCTTCACCTTTGGAATCTTAAATCGTTTTTGTTGTTCCCTCTTTCTATTAATGTGTTTGAAGACTTGTTCCTGTACATTTAACAAGTATTTTTGTTTGTTTTGCCTCTTGCCTGTCCCCACTCTCCCCCCAGTGCTTTATCTATGATGCTTCTCTGTAACTTGCCTCTACAGTGCTGTTACCTTACCAACTGTAACATCACATCACGGACCAGATCATTACAGCCATCTGTTATCCAGCACAGCTGACATATTAACCTACAAATGCTCCCCCTCGCTCTCCATTATTTTCACGGTTCAGCACGGTTCACTGGTATCTCATGATAGACAATGCAAAAGGAGAGGAGGTTATAGCATCAGTGGCAGGAGACTGACTCTGAATCTGATCAGTTTAGGCAGAAGGGATTTCATGTGATCCTAAGATGCAGCTGTAGTATAAAACAAGAGATACTTCTTTGTGTCTGTCATAGTGAGTGCAAAATCCCCAATGAGCAGTGACACTGTGGGCAGTCGCTCATTCAATTAGCCTGCCCTGACTCTTATCAGATTCCAGGGTCTAACGTCATTTGGCAGTTTTCACTCTGCTTCTTAGATGAGACCACCCATTCTGGAGGCAGTATGTGAGGCCACATCTATACTGTATTTCATGTGTGACGCCAAATGCATCTCACCTCCAAACAGCCTGCATGTTCCTATGTATCCAAAGTGCAGCAATGGAGAAAACTTGAGCCTTTTCTCTCTGTTGTTCATTATTGTGGCTGCAAACCTGTTAAGCTTGTATTCCTGAACTTGCTGAATATATCAAGCATGCCCTAACAGGTTCTGGTGCCTCAAGCACGCAGTGGTGAACTCAAGGGCTATGCAGGTGGTGGGTGAAGCACCAGAGGCACAGTCACAAATCTAAGTCTACAGCCTAAATGATACATTGGAAGATAACTGCAGGTTCAGATTCCTAATCCTTTTTTGTAAAGAATTTTAAAATATCATGCTTTATATAATTTTAAGACTCACATGCATATACCTCTACCTCCACCTCCAATATCAAATAGGAAGTTTCATATTTTGTCAACTTAACAGCCTACAAGTTGAAACTCCTTGGTGTCACAATACCCAGTTCAGTCCCTTCCCATTCACTACTGAAAATCTTGAACACTTTTGAGTGAATCCAGCAACACAGAGTACTTCCCAAGCCTACACAACTATGGAAGTCTTACTGAAAGTTTCCAGTGTGGATTGTGCTCATATTGTATCATTTACAATTGACTCCACTGCAAATAATATAGATTTGCAGTATAGTTGTCACTTGTATGATCTCAATGAGAGAGCTTTTTCTTCTCTATTTTCCTGATTAGGAAAAGGAAAATAAGGGAGCTAAAAAAATAGGGATAATTTAGCTTACAAATTTTACCCTAATCTACTCAATATTAATTTTCTGCTTTTAGAATACTGTCAAAAAGATAACAATTTCTGAAATATATTCATTATTATCTCTCTGGATCATTTCTTAGAGCATTTAAACTTCACTGTTCAAGCTGTACAGTTCAGTTGTTACTGGTCAGTCAAATCACACGGCATCTTGTTAGAGACTAATCCTTTGACCCTTGCAAAGAAAGAACGAAATACCAAGTTGCATGAACACAGGACCACATTAAGAAACAAGAAGCTCATACATTCATAAAAGCTACAGATAAAATCTTTAGTCTAAAATCTGAATAATACAATTCTGGGCTCATTGATTTAAGAGGTTTTGGATCAGGCCATTCTTTCTGTTGAGATGTCAGTATCTATATAATGTATTCATTTTTACAATCATGACAGTGAGTTACTGTTTGATAAGTGTTTCTAATTTTAAAGGAAGAAGATGTGCCATTAATTGAAGATTATTGCTTGGCATTAATTTTATAAAGTGTTCTGCAGAACTCTTTTTCAAATTAAGATAGAAAATCTATGCCAACAGAGTATCAAGGAAAAACTTGTTATGAGTTGACAACCCTGCCTAAAGATGAATAGGAGACATCTCAACTTCCTGTTTAGTTTTGACTCTCTACTGATCAACCTTTGCTTAATAGCACCATCTCAGCAACATGCTCATTTAAAAATAAATTTCAGCTTCACTGCAATCCAGATTTTTCTGGCTCTAACAAATAATTTTTCCATGTCAGGCTGATAGTACAAATGACTAATTTAAAACCATTCACTTCTTTGTAAGCCACTTTGGCTGACCATAATTAGAAGAGGATATTTTTTTCTTAATAGATTATTTTTACCTGAATTTAAAATGGTTGGAATTTCAACCATCTGGTTTATTTTTATTTTGTTTTAAAGCAGTTGAAAACCATTTATCTCATTCCATACTTCTATACACAGACAGCTGTGCATCTTTCCTCCACCTGAGAACCACTCAGTGGAATGCTTAATGCAAGTTAAAATTACAAAAAAACCCAAACAAGATCAAAAAAAAACCACAAACAACAAAAAACAGAGCAAAGAACTGGAAGATATTTGCTCTTAGAAGCATTAATGCCAGAGAAAGTACCAGAAAAATTTGAAGGCAACTTTAGAATTGTCCCTAGTCTTATTATTATATCTGTTCAGCAGAAGGAGAAAAAACATGGACATACAGTATTTAGTGGAACATAACATTTCTGACACGACATCTTTCAAAAGGAGGATTCAGGTCAATTCCCCCCATATCCTATTTATGGGATCGTATTAGGGACAATTAGCAAGTTCAATTTTCAAATGGAATTTAAAATTTATGATGTCTTGAAAATCTCCCTGAGATTTCCATCTGAGATTTCTTCTGCCTCCCAGTGGAGAGCTCAGCCAAGAAATGGAGAAGTAGCTAGCCTGGTTTGTCACCATTGCCTCTGAAGGACATTGGTTGGAGGAACAGACAGTGATCTGGTAACAGGAATATAAGTAGTCTTTCCTGATTAAAGACTACACAATTTAGCCACAAATATGAGGCATTTTGCTATTGCCCCTTGTGCACATGAACAAAGATGCATCTATGCATACATTTTTTCAGCACATACTCTTAAAGTCGAGGCTCAAGGATGGGGAACAAGATCAGGGTGTCTGCTTTAAATCAGTAGCCATTTTTTTATACTCTCAAGTATCTGCATGGTTTTAATCATCAATGACTTCAATAATCCACAACATATGCTGAAAGTTACTTATTTTCTTTTCCTTCAAAATTTGGAAATTAAGATTTTCACATCCATTGTTTATGACTATGATGATTGAGGTAGAAATTACACAGTCAAAAGATTAAGAATTATAGCATACATTATAAAATAAATAGATCTTCTCTCAGCCTGAAGAGACATGGTAATTTTCCATCAGAACTAGTGAACTAGAAAGTCTGATTTATTGATCTTTGAGGTCAGATGTAGATATTTTTGATTGGCTGGTTGATTTTTGTTTTGCTTGTTTTGTTTTCATTGCCCTTTTGAATTTATGGGTGGTAAGGTCAAAGTATTAATGCATTAATTCTATCAGTATTAAAGAGCCCTTTGTACATGTTTCTGAGTATCCTTCAAAGCTGACATCCTGTTTAATATCTGTATCTGTCATCTCTTTGGAACTTTAAACTGCCATATGATGGCAGACGGTTGTGGTCCTGTTTTTTACTTTAGCAGTTTCACTAGGAAAGGATAAGAGGGAGAAAACCCTGAAGGGGACAGAGATAAGTTTACTTTCTTGAAAAAAATATAATTTATTAAAGACTCTAGCTTCAACAAATCTGATTGAATTAAACTTGAGCAGTGTGAACAAGACTATTTTTTATGGCGTGCAGCAATTTCCAACTGAAAGGCAGGTAACAAGTATAATAGGTTTCTATCTGATATTCTGGCTTTTTGTACGCCAAGGACTTAATTCTCAGAGGACACGTAATTTTGAGCTCTATTTTCCTGAAATGTTAATCTTTTCATACCAAAGTCACTAGGCCCTTTCAGAATAGTTGCATGGCAGTACTGCAATGCAATTTTTAAGTACAGCACTAAATAAAAGCAACATTACTGCTGCTTTACAGTTGGTAAAACAAAATAGTGTCCACATTTCCAAAATGTTCTCTTTAGTACATGATTTGTAAATTTTTCCACAAAAGGAAAAAAAAACCCAAACTGTAAACCTCCCTCTTGACTTTGACACTTTATCTCAGTAAAACTTAACTAAAATCAACTACATCTTAGTGTTCATATTTTGTGCTTGTCTATATACACATATTTATTTATATACACCCTGTACTCACAGAGATTTATGAATGAAGAGTATTTTGACTCTATTGTGTTTCCCAGGCTGCTGATTTAGATTGAAAAATACCACTTGATATTCCCTAGGGTGAAATCCATTGTTGCAAAATGCCCTACAAACTACTTGAGGCCCATTTATTTCAGGGTTTAAGTAGCACTTCAGTGATGCATAGCCTTGTACAGACAGAATTTTACCTGTAAGAAACATCACACTTCTTTCTTTTTTGATAGTTTTAACTGTGCAATAGGACTCTAAGTGTTTTGTAAAATAATACTGTAAAATTTAATGTTTCCCTCCCTTTCAGTCACATATATTCTTATTCTGAGTGGGCTTTTTTTGTATTTGAAAACAGAAGAAAGAAAGGGGTGGGAGGGGGAATTTTAAGGCAAAACATAGTAATTTTTTTCTTTATATTACCTCTAGTGGTGGTAATACAAATCTCATGGTGAGAAGTGAGGTGCAATGTGATATGTAAAGAAGAGTATCAACTTCACTCTTCGTTAATCATGCTACTGCGCATCCTTAATGTAGTAAAATCGTGTCATTTTTCAGGAAGTGAACAAGTAAAAGAAGTATTCTGCACACAAATTTATTATCACCATAGCTAGGCATAGCTCTTTGAAACCAGGCTAGGTTTCTTCAGAAAAACAAGCCAGCTCTTACCTACTATACAGTGGAGTCAGTGGTAGTCCTTCCATCAGCTTCAAAAAATATTGAACAGAGCCTACAATGTACAGGCTACAGGAAGATGAAATAAGATTAGAGAAGTGCATGTAAAAAGGCACTAATTGAAGAACATGAGCACCAAGAACAAAGGATTAAACAGATTATAAATCTAAGGTATAGGGAATATCTTCATGCATGATCACGAGTTACTCAAAACCAATTGCTGTGTTGTGCAGGGGTTTCTGTTTCACAGTGCTGACTGAGGAGGACTCTGAAGACAAAGCAAGCAAACTTTTTTTCCAAATGTTTTGGGCCTGAAGGATATCTGAACACCATTGATTGACATAAGAGGAAACCGGGTGAAGTGAATTTTAAGTTTACTGTCAGAATTTATTCCCATAAACATAAGGCAAATAGTTTCAAGTCCAGATGAGCAGTTTCTTTATATATGTAGTTTTTTGATTTATAATCTGTTAAATTCTATAATTTTTCTTCCCTGTTAGATATCAAAAAAAATGTCTTGCAGTAGTTCTGAAGTTCTTTGATGTATTAATAATCATGGATCTTGATGAAAATAGATTTTAGAAGTTGACAGTAAGGGATGTTTCTGATAAACTGTTCAGGACATCTCAGTACTTAATAAATTTACCACAGGAAATAATTTCGTAAAAGTCTAGATGCCTATTATCCTAAGAAATATGAACTAAGTACATGACCTGGTAAACAGTGAAATCTAAATGCTATGTATGTGCATACACACACCTGCAGAGTGGATAAGCAATATTTATTCACAGTTATACATAACATTTGGAATAAATGTCCCATGTCAATTTCAGATTTATAGATACTGCACTTTATTTTTTAAGATGTATTTTTGCAAATCATGCAGTATGAGAACACAAAATCGTGCATATAGAGAAACTAGTAGCAGAAAATACCTATAGCATAATTTATATCAGCACATTTCATAGAAACCAGAAGGTAAAGATAAAATAAGTTCATTTATTCTTAGGACAACAATGATGCTGCTCGTATCATGCTATCAGAAAGACTACTGGAAAATCAAATCCTGATAATATACCCCAAAACCTGATGGCATACTAATAACTTCCATACTGGGTAGTAGGAAACAGATTTTTACACTCTATGACTTTCACAGTTATTAACTGGTTTTGCTTGACAATAATTCCTTGATTTGGGCAGCATAAATCTAGAATACAACCAAGAAACATAAGGAGAAACTAACTAGACTTCGGCTGAGGTTTAAGAGACAGTGGTAGATAATGATGGTTCAAATGTTATGAAAGACTAGAATAATTAATTGTACCAGCATAAAAAAGACTCATAAATTCACCATCTGGAAGCGTTATTACATTGCGTGTCTAAATTATTCCTCTACACTTAGCACAAATCTTTAAAGAGTAGCAACTTAATTACATACAGGGTAAGAATTAAATTCCATGATTAGAAGGCCTCCTCTCCAGGGCTATAGTGAAGAATCTTAGTAGGGAGATGGTATATGATGACACTGTTATGCCATGAAGACGAAAGGAAGCAATTGCCCCTAAGAAGCATCTGCTATGCTGCTTACCTGTAAAGGGAAAAGCCTCTGATGTGTTCTACCACTAGCATATATCCAGTTTTGCACCCTGTTAACTATCAGCCTGCACCAACTGTAATTGTACACACCTTCAGCTGTCACAGCCAAAGATGATGATTTAATAAGTCTTTCCAAAGCTACAATTATGACTGTACAGCCAGGCCATTAGCAAGAATGCACTACTACATACGTGCCCTGACGGTAAGTTTATACTGGAGCTTGACATTAGCCATATTATGGGCCTTTCTGTCACAATTCCATAAAAGAGTTTCTAGAGTTTATTCCTTCAACTTCAAAAACAAATACCCCTTGATATATGAGTCAAGCTTATGTACAGTTGCCAGAGATAATAGCTGAGTGTGTAATACACACCCGATATTACATGTCTCTAGCTTTTCTTCAGGGGTCAGACAGAAAGCAGACTGTGTGGCAACAAAGTATCTCCATTCTTCTCCTTCGTAGATAGGAAAAAAGAATGGAACAAAACAAGCAATACACACAGACACACACAGCATTAGGGACTGTCTCTTTCAAATTCTACTGCAGGAATTTCCCAGTCTTCTTCAAGAGAATGCGGCAGGTGCACCTGTACAGCTCTGTCTATGAGTATGCGCAGAGAGCACCAATATAGACCCTGGTGTCTCCTCTGCTACGCCTGCAACAAGTTTACCTGCAAATACTTGGAGATGCTGGCTAAACACCAGTTTTGCAATGCTCCTAATAGGTTCATGACCTGTTTGTGTAAATGAAGGTTAAAATCTACTAAATGAGATTCCTACCATAGTACTTCTGAAAGTGCAGTAGTTGCTGAGTGAGTTCAGATAATGTAAGGTATAAAAATGTGGCAAAAATGGCTGCTTCCCAGTTTTCATGCCTACCCTTCGGAAGAGTTACGAAAGTCACTCTGCTCTGCACAGTACAAAATGGATGAATTACCACCTCAGATTTAAAAGCCAGCTCAGACTATTGCCAAACTTCAAAACAACTCCCAACTTGCTTGGTGTTTGGAGTGCTGCTGTTTCTGGTTTGCGTTTTTTGTTTTGCTTTTCAACATGTTTGTGTCTCTGCACTTTCTGTGAGAAGTCAAAAGGAGAAGCAGAAATAACACAATAACGTGAGAAAGGTCAGTCTTTTGACAGTTCCAACCTGACTTTAAGATCAGAGAAGCCAGGGAGTGATAAGCGTTGGGTAAGTACTGGAGTGAGTGGATATTTCAGACCTTTTCAGTTTTGTTTATGAGATTCTGCAAAATGAAAGAGAGCAAAGACTAAAACTACTACAATAAAAACGTGAACATTCACATGCTTGCATGTGTGAGTTCTGTAGAAGGACTGTGATTTGTGTCTTCTTTTCACATCTGAGACTCATTTCAAGGGTGATGACTTAAGCAACCAATAAAAAACCACCACCATAAAATCTTGGTCCCAAATGGCATTCTCCAACATGGGGCATACTTCAGATGTGAATTTGTCTCATTAGGATGGGGTTATATATTCACTTGAAGCTCACCCTGCCTTTTCTCTTTACTAGAGAGTACATTTTTTTTTGCTAGGAAGCAATGGGGAAACTTTACTTGGTTTATTTATCCTCCTGCTTGCAAATACATGTGACTATCTCTGTATTATTTATTGTTATTCAAAATTCTGAAGAACTTATTAAGTGCTACAAATCACTCATTAATAAGGAGGGAGTTTCACCCATAATGCAAAATTTTAAAAATTTTAGGCTTAAAGTCAGCATTTGCAGGTGTACATTTTCCCTTATCCATATTATCAGTCATTTCTGTGTAAAGTGTAAAATGAGGAACAGTTTAGTCAAATGAAAATGTATTGCACTATTTGACCTGAAAATCAACTCATCAATTAACTTAAATACATAATAAAGAATTCTACTGTATGAGCCACAAAAACTTTTTTGGTTAAAACTCTCCAAGTTGTGCGCAACCAAGCTGAATGTCAAATGAGCATGCCCCAGAAATAAAGGTGTTGCCTTACAAAAGTGGGGGATTTAGCTCAATTCTCTAAATAATCCCAGTCCAAGGAGTTCTTTAAAAGAAACATCTACAATAAAATGTGTTGAATAAAGAAACCTACACTGAAATACCAGTGCATGGGAGAGTGCAGGGGAGCAGTCTGTATGGAGACAGATAATTATTAGCCTCCCTACACTTTACTGAACAGATTTTACTAACCTAAAAATGTCCGGTTTAATTCACAGTGTGCAAAAGCAGAACAAAACAAGAGAGACCCCGTTCCACCAACGTGATTCTGTATATTCGCACCTTGTAATGGCTCCCCCGCAACCGCCCCTTGGAGTTTGCTTTGTTTGTTTACGTTTGCTGGTTGGCTTTTCAAAAGAGCAGTAAAAGACGTAACCGCAGCAGCGACCAATGCTATTAACTGTGCTTTTATACGCCGCTGCTGTAGCGCTGACACTCAGGCTTGCTAACTACACAGTAGAATTTAAGCTGGATCATTTAAATAATGATAAAGCTGTCAAGACTGATGTGATTTTCTTCTTGAGCAATTCACCTTCTATTACAGATTTTATTGTACTTTATAGTGGGCATCTGTAAATCTGTGGATCAGCTTAGCTCCCTAATTTACACCCATTGCACGTACTACAGGGTTTTAACTGACTTACTTTAGAAGGATTCACAGTAGTTGCTAGGAAACCTTTCTGTGTTCTTTTCACTTCTTATATAGCATTAGCTTTTCAATTGATAAGGCTGTACCTTTAGGTACAGAGGGATTTAAGCAGAATCAAACAATGACAGTAGGACTGCAGTAAAGATAAGCAAAAAGAAAAAAAAAAGGTGGGGGGCGTGCAAATCCTTGTTCTCTGTACAGGTAATACAGAGGATTAGAGCAAAAGAAAGGACATAGCACATTTTCCATGAATATTTTTAAAAGATATTCTGCATCATATTAAGAAAAGCTGCAAAACAAGGCTTCTTACTGTAGCTTAAAGTTTATAGATTTGTAAATGGCTGTACCAGAGAAGCCATTTCATTGTGCTACTTCTGTTACACAGCATGTCTTCAGGGGGATAATTTCCAACAGTAATATTATGAAGCATTTTACTGTTTGAGGGAAGGGTAACTGCCATACAGCTTTAAGGAAGTAAATGTTTTTGCCAGAAGTATATCTATTGCAAACACATTCCCACCAAGATCACAAAGTTAAGAATCATACTTTTTTTCTGCTGAAACAGAGTCTGATAGATGTCCTCAGGTTAGCAGACACATAGCCGAGGTCAGAGCAAGACAGAGACATATAGAAAGTCAGGAGAGAAAAGAAAACTTTACCCTTATCTGCTGTAAACTACATTGTCATACCTTCTCATCTCTACTGGAATAAAGTAGTTACATATTTCATTAGAAAGAAACCTTTTCCTAACCAATTCAAGTATACAAATGTGTACCTGCTGAGCAACAGTAATTATATTACTTTCAGAAAGAAGATTTTCTACTGTGCCACTTTTCTCCTTCCCAAAGAATCCATCTCTTTTCAAAAGTTTCAGCTCTTACTTGAGCAGGCAAACTGTGAAGATCCCATTGATCTGCAAATCTTCCTGTTCCCACCGTACCCAGGTGCTCCCCTGTCCTCAAAGACTGCTGGTTGCTGTTCAGCCAAGATTGCAGTACACTCCTGGCATGACAACTCATTAGCTTCAACAGCACCATAGCTGTCTTTTAATACGCCATATAGTAAATTTATAGATACTGGAAGACAAGTTTTTTCCATCTCAATTGAAAGAGGAAAGATAATTAGAATTTTCTTTTCTAAGTCTTTTTAATCTGGGACAGCTATAAAACTGTAACTGTGGGTGGTTCTGCAGGTTATTTCCTTTTTTTTCAGAGTTCCTGAAAACCAAGCCCAACAACAATTTTTTTATTTCCATACTGTCCTGTAGATATTAGAGAGTCTCATAACATGAGAAAAAGAATCTAATTTATTTTGTCCAACATCATTACTCACATCTCTTTGGCTAACAAATCTGGGTTTGCATTAGCACTGTCTTGGGTACAGTGAGACTTATGAAACACCTACTTTCTACCAGTCAATATGAAAAAAAGAGAGAAAAGTACCTCCCAGCATCTTGCTTTCAAACCACCCAAATCAGAGAACATAAAAGTATGTGAATGTACAGAAATGAGAAGGCTATCATACCCTCATGCCTAATACTGCCTGTGAAAATAATTGTTTCAAATAAAGCAAAAAAAAAAACCCCAAAACAATAATAATTCATGAGTGAGTTTTAAGTTCATGAAGTTTAAAGGCAAACAGATCACTGAAAGACATACGGACTGACCACATTCTGTAAATCATAGAATCATAGAATCATAGAATAGTTAGGGTTGGAAAGGACCTTAAGATCATCAAGTTCCAACCCCCCTGCCATGGGCAGGGATACCTCACACTAAACCATGTCACCATTACCTTCAACCAGTAACCCCAGTACCAAATCCTTCTTGTAAGGTGCGTTTGCCTAAAGCAAACATCATCTCAGAGGGATTTGAAAACATCCTGAGATACAAGAAAATCCAGCACCTCCAGCCATAAACCCTTTCCATGAAAAAACATATTTTCAAATTCTAATTGTAGGCTGTTTGGTTTACTCTTTTAGCACTTACTATCCCTTTTTTTCAATACTGTTAAAAGAGTCTTTAGTAGTCAGTATTGTCTTAATGTCAAAACATTTATTCATATACTGCAACTAAGTCATCTCTCAATCTTTTTGATAAGTTAAACAGATTGACTAATTTAAATCTTTTTTGAAAGGCACTTGATCCAGCCTTTCCTTTTATTTTGTAACCGTTTTCTTCCAACTTTTAAATAGGGACAGTAGTCTTATGATTGATACTACAGTCTCTCAGTGATGCATGAAAGGTAAAACCCCTACCTCTTTCCCAAGTAAAACTCCCCATTTATGCATTGAAGTCTTGCTAATCTCCGTTAGCCACAAGATCAGACACAAACCTTCACAATGTTAATGGTAAAGGAAGGCTAAGTTTTAAAAGAACTTGCAGAAGTAGAGAACTGTGTAAGACATCTTTTGTTACAGTACAGCCAGGTATTCAAAGGTTTCAATCAGCGTTACACTGGCTACTATTTCACTTTGAAGCATATCTTTTTCCTTGGTGACATCCTTTGAAAGAGCAGAGGCAACTGAAAAGATACCAAAGTAACAAAAGAACCTCCAAGCCAAGTAAAAAACAACCATATAAACCCCATATCTTAAAAAACTAAAATAGCATCTCTCCACACATGATATGCTCTTATTTACTCTCTTCAGGGTCATCTTCAAAATGGTAAAGGAAACATTACAGCATACAGGCTGAAGTGCTCCCCTATCATCACAACTGCCTTTGCATTGTATGTTTCCTGATATCCTTTTGTATATCTTGTAAAATGTCATATGAATTAAGCTATGCTTACTTACAACAGACTTATGTTGCTAACAATAAATGAGAAAGAAAGGAGGGGTACAGGAGGAGCAGGGCCTTAAACATATTTCAAAAGATTCAAAATAACTCTTGGCCTGAAAAGGAATTTGTAACACCAACAGTTAGAAATTTAGGAAACAAAATTTCCAAGAATAACTTCTAAAAGCTACTTTAATCTTTTGGTCAAATAATTTGGATTTCATTCATCTGAAGAGATCACTAATGAAATATACAGATAAATTTACATTTGAAATACTGCAGAAATACAGTCAAACCCGAATAATGCAAAGCAAAATAGAAAATTCAAATTGTAACAAAAGGAGGTTTGCATTGGTAAGTTCAAACTAACACACCTAAAGGAAAATTAGACTGTTTCTTTTTCTGAAACACACATAACACAAAATCATACTGGCTAAAAGTATACAGAAAAGATTGCTTTCACTCAGACCTGTCTTTGCAAAGGCACTCTGAGAAAATATACAGGCCTAGATTCGATTAGCTCTCATCTACTTTATTCCCATCTTCCTTAGAAGGAGATGTATGAGGCTATGAAATACCAATTTTTTTCCAAGAGGAAATGCCTGAGGATTGCTGCTGCTCACCTCAAACTAACAAAGATAGAAAAAGTGCTAAGATTTTGTGTGGAACTAATTTACATTATGCAGGTAAATAAAAGAAAAAATCCAGCATCCTTATGTACAACTGAATTTGCTATTTGGTCTCCTATTCAAGTGGAAGTAAGTTAAGGTTAAAATATGACTGATAAGTGTTTATTTAACTTCTGCTCACCAAAACTAAATCATGCATTCCTATTATGTTATTTTTTTAAAAGAAAGTTGTGTAGAAAAGAATAGCTGAAATCAGCTTTAAAATTGCATTCAAGGAGAACATGACTACTAGGCTATTCTCAGGTCTGAGTTCTGTACTTCACCTAGCACAGTGTTACACACCAAATGAAGAAAACAAAGCACAAATTGTATGCTTACATATGATGGCAGCTCTCACTTTAAGATACATCTAAAAGCTCTCACTCAGCCAGTCACACTATTTTATCAAGACAAGCACATATTAATTCATTAACTCTGCATGAAATATGTCTGAAATGCCCAGAGGTTAGCAATCTCTCTATCATTACAACTTATATACTACTTGAGTTCACTAACCCATCAGTAGGATCAGTTTCCTTCCAAATGCCTATTCAGTCTCTTAGAAGGACAAATTGTGGTTTTTTTTTTTACTATTATTATGATGAATCCTGATTTTTTTTTTTTAAATTACAGGTAATTGGGGAACACCATAACTTTGTGTATCAAAATTTAGAATGTCTTTTCATAGTTTTTAAATACCTAGCAGTTAGTCAGCAGATTTCTCATCTTTCACAACATCTGTCTCACCACCAAAGAATTAACAGCCACTCAAGTATGTGGCTAGAGTCTTGCATTCTCCACAGTTGAAGACTTTCAGATATAAAGAAGTATTCTCATCCTTTAGAGAAATGCTAGTCGTGCACACAAAAAAAAAATAGATAGTAAAAAAAAAAAAAAAAAAATAAAGGCTTCCTTAACAACCAGAGGTTAAAAGCACACAGAAACAGGCTATAAGGGAGGTTTCACTTACACCACAAAGGCAGTCGTTCTTGTATTCCCCAGTTCCCTCCATGGCTGTCTCACCAATGCTGCTACATTTCACTGCCCACATATCACATTGCATTTAACTACAGTTCCAAGTCAAGACCAAAGTTCTTTTCAAGTCTTGAGAGAGCTGACAGAATCAGACACGTACACTGGAAAAAAGTGGTACAGTTCTCATATCCTAACTCCTGTTTATGATCAAACTGCCCTTCAGCTTGTGAGCATCTTATCAGTCCCTTCAACACTGCAATATTCTCATTGTCAAGTGATACTAATGACCTCATGAGTTTTTTCTTCATCTTCCAGCTACTGCTCCCTCATCCATCATACTTTCATGATGTCTGTGTAACTATACCAAGCTGAAGATTTTCTCATCCTCAATAAAGTAAGAAGTCAAAAAGCAGCTTCTCTGCTGTTTGGTCTTTTTTACCTAAAAGAGGATTCCAAAACTAAACCTATCCTCCTTGTCTGCTATCCTCCTCCTTTTCCCCTCTCCTCCCTTCAAAAATCAGCATGCTTGAGTGCTTCTTCTAGAAAAGCTTGTCTTCCACACTTCAACACCAGGAGGGTTGGCAAACCTCACCCTCTGCAGTGAGTCAGAAGGAATCAACCAGCATTGTTTTATAAATTAAAAAATCTACATGGCTTTTCCTTTTACAACAGCTGAAAAGATACCATTGTAAAGGTGTCCCTTGCTCTTTCCTCTTTTGTGACTGAGCAAGTCAGCATCCCTAGGGAAGCACTTGTGTACTCAGGTAGCTTCTAAACACACGTGGAATTTTTGAGGGTAAGAAAAGTATTTCCTACAAAATCTGTTGATGCACATCCCCAAATAGTATCGCTGTCATGAATCTGAGACATAGTAACAGACTGTAGTGACATATATGGTAAGCATTTGAAAACTGATGATTAAACAAGTTTGTTTTCCTATGCCAAATGTAGACTTAAGAAGGAAAGGGCTTACATGGGTAATAATGTTTGTTTTGGATCGATATGCAGTAGATTGCCCAGTGCTGATTATTTTGAACAAATGCACAGCTCTACCCCATGTAATAAAAATCTGGCTGCCCTTTGTTAGTCATGAAACTCATAAAGGTTAAACCTTTTGCCTGAAGGAAAAAAAGAAAGAATCCTTTTCATCCAATGAAAATTAACAGGACTGAGCATCCCTCTCCTTGCAGGCAGCTGTAATTTTTCAGCTAAGAGGCATAGAGATTTAAGAAGAATTGATGATACAAAGTTTTTGTCACCAACATAAACACATTTTAAAAGCAGCTAGCAGTAGGCTCACACTGAGAATTGCACGTCTGAGGCGATGCCAGTGGTACTTAGCCCAGCTGCTCATGGCTGTGCGCCTAATTGAATGTTGTTTGCCTCAAGATTTTCCAGTGGACCATTTCAAGTGGCAGCACACAGCTGATGTGCCATATAACCCACATTAACACCTCACCTGCAAAATACATAATTACATTCAAATCTGCTGATTAAATGCAAAATATAAACACATGCCAGTGGTTGCATTTCAGAAGTAACTGTGCCCATCCTCAGTGAAGAAATGAGTGGATTGTTATCTAGAATGAGTGCCACATCCTGTGTCTCCCAAAAAGATTATTGGTAACATGTGTAGGAATTAAAATTTCATATGATCATTTGCTGATGAGGCCTCTCTAAGGCTAGGTAAATCTAATTCCGTTTGTTTCACACACGTTTATTGTGCATCTTAGCTCATATAAAGGGATGTAAAAGATATTTCTGTGATGCTAAAAAAGGAAAATCTTCTGAAAAATTACTTCTTATATATATAGAATGAACTGTCAAATTGCACGATTTATAAAATTAGAGATTGTTAATCTAGTATCTCTTAATATAACTGCCACCCTTGTGTCAATCTTTTTTTCCTGGAGCATGTTTGTTCCAGATTTATTTATTTTTTAATAACTAGTGTTCACTTCACAGGATAGTTTATGTTTGTATTAAACTAATTTACGTCCATTTGGAAATGCTAATCCAAACCATTTCATTTTCCCACTGGGAGTGAAGTCAAGCGTACTTGGGGACAAATAACTATTTAGAAAATATGCTTGTATTATTGTTGTTTCTTCAGGTGATTACATACAGTGGCCCATCTGCGAGGTCATCACAGTCATTCTGAATGCAGTGGACTAAGCTTTGTTCTACCAGAGCAGATAACAGCTAAAAAACTCCAAACAGAATCTAAGCCCTGAATTTAGGAACAAATTCTTAAGACTTTCTTAAAATACTGCATTTATGTAGCATAATCAATTAAATTCACAACCAAAATGAGACATGAAACATGGTTTGTTTTTTTTTACCTTAGAAAATACAAGTAGATAGTCTAGCAGTATGTAGTCTTGCTAAATTCCAGGTGTTCTGAGGTTAATTATAATAATTATTGTTTCAGATATGCTACCCCAAAAAAAAGAAATAACCAACCTTGAAAGCCCATGTTATGTTAAAATGATACCTAATGGACAAAATCAATCTCTTGAAAGAGATTTATGACAAAGGAAAAGCTTAGGTAGGTAGACTCATAGTGAAGGTGAGAACTTAAGTCTGTCCCTTTGTGCCTCCAGACTTTGTGCAATTTATGAAGAAGGGTCCCTCTGAAGAAAGTGATGATCTGAATATCTAATGGAAGTCTGTATGTGTTCTATAAAATAGTAAGAATGAAACCCACTTAGACAATCATAAAGCCGATGCTTCCTATTTTTACAGGCTACACAATCTACTTGCAATCTTCATGTAGTCCCCTAAGCATGAGATTCTAGATACAGAGAAAGGTAGGAATAGATTTTATTACCTACATACATCCCATAATGAAATAGTTGAAGTGTTTGAACCTTTTTCCTCCAGTACTGTAAAATCAGCTGCTGCTACTGTTTACCTGGCTAGCAGTAGCATAGGTAACACGCTGCCACTGGTTAAGACCTCAAAAGAACTGGGGGAGGAAGTTACTCCTACCTTTCTTCTCCATCAGCACCAAATCTGAGCTGAAGCTACAGGCTTTGGAGCTGGCCATGCATTCTGCAGGTGGGATACTGCTAAAGGCCATCAAAGCAGTTTTGAGACTAGTAAGATTTGGAAATAAAAGCCAGCTCATTCCTCTGATTTTTCTCTTGCATACTTCCTAGCCCCCAAAGCTATAGTAACTTATTGGCATCACCATTACAAGGAGTATGCTGACATCAGTACTTTGAGGTATGTCCTTTACTTCATGGGCATGGGCTTATTCACCCCCTTTTTAAATTTTACATTAATGGAACTCTTAGAGGTTTTTGATATTTAAATCTCTTACTTTGTCAAACTAATTAGTGTTGTTTTAATCACTTTCATCTCTCAGAGCATCCACATCCTGATAGGTGCTTAAGAAAGAACAATAAAGGAAAGGCTCCTTCCCCAAAGGGCTTGAAGTCATTCTCATTAAAATAGCTCAAGAAAGCAGCTACTCTTAAAACAGACTTTAAAACCCATATTTTAGGAACTTGTAAATGACTGTACCCATATGATTTTTATATCAAATCTTTCTTTGATAAAGTGATTAACATTTCCTGTTTAATAAATTCTTTTCTTGAGGGTGTCTCTTACCTTGATCAAGAAATTAATGTGTTTTAAGAAGCATAACTCTTCACAGTTTGTTTGATTTTATGAAGCATTGTCACAAAGAAAACAAGACTGACTTAGCACAAGTTTGGTAAACTAACAAGGGAAACAACTGCTCCAAGAAACTGACTTTACAAACAACAGACTTTTGTATAGACATCAGATTTTACCATGAAGTGCAGTGACGCCATATGATAGACACTGATAATGTGCAGTGTTAAAGCCTTAGAGAACAAATGACTGGGGGGTTACTGTAATGAGATGCATTTAGAGGGGCATTTAAAAGTTCTTATTAGTAGAAAGGAATTTTAAGAGAGAATCTGACCAAGAATTATGACTCAGACCTTTGAGAAAGCACTGTATTTAATCTCCTTATGAACGAATTTGAAGTCCTGATTTATTGTATGTCACACAAATTCTGTTAACAAAGCAAATAAAGTACGTATTTTTAAAAATCTCATCTATTATTCTCAACTCTCATATGTCTTTTAAATTTTAAAATTAAATATTCTGGCTATTAAGTTGCAGAATACTGTCTTTAGAAACTCATTTCAATGTATTAATAAGATAAGCTACTGATTACACCAGTCCAGGTGTTCAGAACTGCTTAGACATCTCTATGGAGCACGGCACCGTGCTGTATCATCGTATTTTATCTTTTGTCTGGCTCATTTTGTTAGCAGAACATTTCAATAACGTACAAAAAGAAAGAAATCTTCTATGTTTCACTTTATTTCATTCATTGCTGTTCTTATCCACATCAGAATTACAGTTTTTATTTGAAGGTGTTATGTGGGAGGTGATGAAGAGCCCAAAGAACCTTCTTTATTCCCTTTCTTCCCACATGTGGTAACAGGTCATATTGGGGTTTATCTAGAAGAAAAGTTTGAGTGGCCTCGCTTTAACAGTATAATTACTGTGCCGTAGCTATGCTGATAAAAATCCCCCATGTGGATACTCTATTCCAAGGATAAAAAATATTGCATTCTAGAACAATTACTCTGCTTTTTAATTCTATCTGAACAAAGTTATTTTCCCTTCAGAAGGAGGGATCACATGGGAAGTATGTCAAGATACCTACAATGTCTTGTTTCTTCTTGTGGGGATCCAACCCTCTCAGGGGATCCTGACATCACAGAATCACAGCCTGGTTTGGGTTGGAAGGGATCTTAAAGCTCATCCAGTTCCAACTGCTTGCCATGGGCAGGGACACCTTCCACTAGACCAGGTTGCTCCAAGCCCCGTCCAACCTGGCCTTAAAGACTGCCAGAGATGGGGTCGCCACAGCTTCTCTCGGCAACCTGTGCCAGTGCCTCATCACCTTCACAGTAAAGAATTTCTTCTAATTTCTAATATAAATCTAAGAGGAGCAGCACCAACTCCAACTCACCAACCTCCTCTGTACTTCAGCCAAGGGAAGAGCATGATCTGCCATCTAGTCTAGTCAAAGATCCTTCCCCACAGGGAAGAAGGGGAGTGAAAATGGGATACCATGAGATACCACAAGAATATCGGCTAAGTAGCTAATATATAGGTTAGTGTTGGCCTGAACTGAAAAGATAAATTTTCACTTGGTTAAATGTCTAAACTAAAATCAAAACATTCATTTGTTAGCTACATTTTCAGATGGACAATTGAAAATTACTTTTTTTTTTTTTGACAAAAACATCTTGACAGGAAAAGCATAGGCAGTCCTGATTACAGAGTTAACTAGTTAATAACATTTAGTTTAGTGGCATCAGTAAGGCTACTAGCATCATAGAAACTATGCCCTTTTTTAACATAATGTTAACATTATGTTAAAATTAAATTAACATAAAATGCTTTTCAAGCTCTTCCACAATGGACCTAAAAGGCTGAATACAGAGAAAGATTGAAGATCTGGCTGTATAAGTTTCTCAGAGCAGAATGTTTTCTAGACTTGCAGACAATTCCCATGCATTCACTTCAAGTATCAAAAAGACTTCATGCATTAAAAATGCCAAAATAGGTTATTCAATACAAGTGCAAAGAAATAGCTATGATGTTCTATTATTTACTCTAGCCTTTCTTTTCTCTGTTAGAAAGAGTAAAGCTCCTCAGTGGTGTTAGATTAAAAAAAATCAGACTCTAGCTGATCTAGAAATAGAATAAAAAGTTTTCTGTTGCTGCCATGACATATAATGAGGATTCTCTGGAGCTGCCTGATCACAAGTAGCATCAAGAACACATTTTGCATCATCAGCATGGAAAGATATTCTCATTGTTACTAGCAGAACCCTACCAATGCCTAAATACCAACAGCTAAGTTGCCAGCATCTGAACTTTCGAAATCACCAAGACAGAACTATTTTTATCTAGAAAGTTATTTTGTAGCATTTGATTTTTCTTCAGAGTGCAATTTTTAAAAAGAAAGTGCCCTGGCTGCTGCTTTGCAGATTTACACTTCAATTAGTAAAGTGTCACAGGTTGTAAAGACCATCTGAACTTCCCCATTTAAGGTATGAAAAAACTCCTGGATGACTTTTAAACAACAGACTTGAGAGCAAACACTTAGCTAGTGTAAATCAGTATCACTTCACTGAAGTTAATGGAACTATGCCAAGTTACCTACGTCCATCTGACATGGTCTATTTTTTACTTCCAACTCTTCTTTCATGGAGTTAAGAGAACAAAAGAGCTTCAGCAGAGATCTTTCTGGGTACAGACTGACCTCCTTGAGCCTGACTGATACCATAAACCAGAACTTTAGCTGATGAACCAAACACTACATCACATTCCGTCCCCCAACAGCAATCTGTAATAATGATCTATAGGCACTCACTGGTGCCAGCATATTTTAAACATTTCCCCTTGTGCCTCAACAGTTGAAATCCCAGTAAGTTAAATTAGCTTGCAAATTTGACTGAATTAACACCTGCTCATTCAGAACACATTCCAACTACAGGAAGGAATTCTTCACTCTCATTTGGAACAGAGAAAAACAAAACACAGAAATCATGGCCAAAAAAAATTCAGGGCTCTGCAGGAATACAGAATTAAGCCATAGCATGTCCTTGCAGTTACATCCTGTTTTCTGCTAGTTCCAGTACACAAGCAGACCTAGACTAGAAGTACATTTATCATTTACCATGCTTCTGATGAAAAACAGTCAAATCTAGCCACACACCTTCTCTCAGGCGATGTGAAACTAATTGAGAAATGGGAATTAATATCACAATATCATTAACAGTTTCTTCTTCCCTTTGGTTTTTTTATATGCCGGTACATTGATACACATAATAGTGTGATACATCGAATGTAAAACAGTGGCATATATAACATCCAAAACAAATAAGTTTCTTCTGATGCTACAGATTTTGTCAAAACTGGTTTTAGCCCAGCCTTGCAATCACAAGATACATATTTAGATATTATATATCGTATCATGTGCTAGCAGTGTGCGCTCACAGCCCAGAAAGCCAACTGTATCCTGGGCTGCATCAAAAGGAGCTGTCCTGGGTTCAGCAGTAGCAGTCATTTTTCCCCTTCTTGGTAGCTGGTGCAGTGCAATGTTTTGACTTTCAGTTCGGGAACAGAGCTGATAACAAGCGATGTTTTGGTTTGGCCAAGGACTTTGTGAGCCTCATGCTCTGCCAGGGAGGAGGGGGAGCCAGGAGGAAGCAGAGACAGGACACCTGACCCAAGTTAGCCAAAGAGGTATTCCATACCACAGCACGTCATGCCCAGGATGTAACTGGGAGTTAGCCGGAAGGGCTGGGGGACTGCAGGGTTGGAGGAGGTATCGGTCGGAGCTTGGTTGGGCCTGGGGGGCGAGTTATCGGTCAGCTGGTGGTGAGATGATGTATTCTCTTCCCTTGTTATTTCCTTTATCATTATTATCATTGGTGGTAGCAGTAGTGATTTGTGTTATACCTTAGTTACTAAACTGTTCTTATCTCAACCCGTGGGAGTTGCATTCTTTTCGATTCTCCTCTCCGTCCCTCCGAGAGCAGGGGGAGGGCAAGAAAAGGGGGGAAGTGAGCGAACGAGTTACCTGACTGGGTTTAAACCACGACAGTTCTTTTGGCGCCCAACGTGGGGCACGAAGGGTTGAGATAACGACAGATTTGACTGGATTAATAGTCACTCGTCACAATGCTGATTTATTGGGTCTCAGAGTTGTTTCGCTTGATCTCACAGCTTCAGAATGTTGTAACTTACGTAGAGCCGGTATTTGCTGTGATAGTGTTTATCAAGTATGGGGCTTGGGCTAAGGTTCTTGTCTCACTGTGCTTTATGGCAATGGCTTGTAATACGGGCGGGCTCCAGCAGCAGGGCGGGACGGACGTGGCCGTGGACTTGTACCTGGCCGTCCGGCTGCTCTTCACCGTCCTGGCCCTCACCCTACTCTCCATCTTCGTGAGGCTGCGGGGAGCCGAGGGGGAGCGGCCCCGGGAGCCGGCGGCAGCCGAACCGGCCCGGGAGAGCGGCCCCGGGGACCAAGCGGCGGCGGGAGCGGGGCCGGAGGCCGCGAGGGGACGGCTGCCGGTGGAGGAGGTCGGGGCGGTCGAGGAGCAGAAGGAAGCGGCTGCCGAGCAGCGGGAGAAGGCGGCGGAGGAGCCGAGCCCCGCGGCCGAGCCCAGCCCCGCGACGGCCGAGAGCGTTTCCCGGAAGCCGCCCGCCGAGCCCCAGGAGGATGCAGGAGACCACGCAGCATTTCCCAGCAAGGCAGAGGAGGAAGAGCTGGACTCAGGAAAAGAGAAGCTGGCGGTGGGAGAGCCGTCAAGCACAGCAGCTACACCAGCCCCAGTGACAAGTACAGCAGCTACACCAGCCCCAGTGACAAGTACAGCAGCTACACCAGCCCCAGTGACAAGTACAGCAGCTACACCAGCCCCAGGGACAAGTACAGCAGCATCGTTTGAGAGTTCTGAAGGTTTTGAATGGCCTTTGGGTGTCCTTGGGACCTGCCTGCTGATTGTGATGGGGATCAGCATGTTGGCACACACACAGACTGTGTGCTACCCACAACCATTTTGTCTGATCTCAAAAGTTAAGCAGAGTCAGGTTTGGGTCTTGTCTGGGGTTAGACGAGGATATAGGGGGACCAAGAGGTTTTCTCCAAGGCTGGACAGTGATGAGTGGCAGGGCGTGTGGGACAGTATGGGCAAGTATCTAGTCCACTGGGCCCCTCCAGTGCTTTGGAAGCATCGGAGATGGAAGGCAGCTGTGTGGAGTCCCCAGCAACAAGCTGCAGAAACTGCTGAAGGGGACAGTGAATTATTTTGAGCCTGGTGGGCCCAATGCACTTCAGGCCATCAGAGCAGAGATGCAACACAGAGATGGACTCATGATCGAGGGGTGGACTTAGCAATGGACACTATTGCCCAGGTTATTCACGAGTGTGAACACTGTACACAGTCTCTCCTGCTCTGGAAGACTGTTACAAGAGATGGAGCCTGACATCATGGACCAGATGGACTCAGCAGCTTTATAGGGACTGGTCCATGCACTAAGATAAGAGTGCACTGAGATAAGAGTGATGGTATATTGAATATGTGGATCTGAGCATGACGTGAATGGTATGGAATAAGGGGTGGATAATGTCCTGGGTTCAGCAGTAGCAGTCATTTTTCCCCTTCTTGGTAGCTGGTGCAGTGCAATGTTTTGACTTTCAGCTCGGGAACAGAGCTGATAACAAGCGATGTTTTGGTTTGGCCAAGGACTTTGTGAGCCTCATGCTCTGCCAGGGAGGAGGGGGAGCCAGGAGGAAGCAGAGACAGGACACCTGACCCAAGTTAGCCAAAGAGGTATTCCATACCACAGCACGTCATGCCCAGGATGTAACTGGGAGTTAGCCGGAAGGGCTGGGGGACTGCAGGGTTGGAGGAGGTATCGGTCGGAGCTTGGTTGGGCCTGGGGGGCGAGTTATCGGTCAGCTGGTGGTGAGATGATGTATTCTCTTCCCTTGTTATTTCCTTTATCATTATTATCATTGGTGGTAGCAGTAGTGATTTGTGTTATACCTTAGTTACTAAACTGTTCTTATCTCAACCCGTGGGAGTTGCATTCTTTTCGATTCTCCTCTCCGTCCCTCCGAGAGCAGGGGGAGGGCAAGAAAAGGGGGGGAAGTGAGCGAACGAGTTACCTGACTGGGTTTAAACCACGACAGGAGCGTGACCAGCATGTCAAAAGAGGTGGTCCCCCACCTCTACTCTGCTCTTGTGAGACCTCACCTGGAGTATTGTGTACAATTCTGGTGTCCTCAGCATAAGGAGGACATGGAGCTATTGGAGAAAGTCCAGAGGAGGCCACGAGGATGATCAGGGGACTGGAGCACCTCCCGTATGAAGACAGGCTGAGGAAGTTGGGGCTGTTCAGCCTGGAGAAGAGCAGGCTGTGTGGAGACCTCATAGCAGCCTTCCAGTATCTGAAGGGGGCCTATAAGGATGCTGGGGAGGGACTCTTCATTATGGACTGTAGTGATAGGATAATGGGAATGGGTTTAAACTTAACCAGGGGAAGTTTAGATTGGATATAAGGAAGAAGTTCTTTACGGTGAGGGTGGTGAGGAACTTGAACAGGTTGTCCAAGAAAGCTGTGAATGCTCCCTCCCTGGCAGTGTTCAAGGCCAGGTTGGATGGAGTCTTGGGTAACATGATTTAGTGTGAGGTGTCCCTGCTGTCCTGGGTTCAGCAGTAGCAGTCATGTTTTTCCTTTGTGGTAGCTGGTGCAGTGCTGTGTTTTGACTTCATGCCTGAGAACAGTGTTGGTGAAGTCGATGTTTTCCGTTGTTGCTAAGTGATGTTTACCCTGACCAAGGACTTTGTGAGGCTCATGCTCTGCCAGGGAGGAGGGGAAACTGTGAGGAAGCAGAGATGGGGTGCCTGACCCGGGCTAGCCAGGGAGGTATTCCATACCACAGCACGTCATGGCCGGGGTGGGGGGTAACTGGGAGTTACCCGGAAGGACACGGGCTTCCGGGTGGGACTCGTTTCTTGGCCGGTGGTATCGTATTCTCTTCCCTTGTTATTTTCCCTTATCATTGTTGTCGTTGGTGGTAGCGGTGGTGATTTGTGTTGTACGTTGGTTGCTGGACTGTTCTTGTCTCAACCCGTGGGAGTTGCACCCTTTCGATCCTCCTCCCCGTTCCTCCGGGAGCGGGAAGGGGAGAGCCCAGGTGCGGGGGGCGGGGATGGACCTCGATTGTTGTCAGCTCGGCACCACTCACTGGGAGTGAGTGAACAAGTTACCTGACTGGGTTTAAACCACGACACCTGCCCATGGCAGGAGGGCTGGAATGAGATGATCTAAAGGTCCTTTCCAACCCTAACTATCCTATGATTCTATGTTACACCAGTATTAAAATTACTGTAGGCCAGTTAAGAATATATTCATTTTTATTTTGTATTTATGTACCTGAAAATTTGTTGTTACTGGAATTGATAAGAAAATTGTTGAAGATATTTCAAATGTACTTAACTTTTATTGATAGTTTATTGCATCTTTGTAAAGGAATGAATGCAGTGTCATGTTAATGAGTGTATTCCCTTTGTTCAGATCCAAATCAATACTAAAATCTTGGTGAGTTAGGAACTCATATAAAAAAGGAGAAATTCAGATTTAAAAATCTGTTGTGAAGCTGGTGCTCTGGCTCACTGCATGTACTCAGCTGGGGACATCCACATATTTGGAATCAAGGAGAGAAGGAATTGGCACTATTGTCTCCTACACACCTAGGAAATGCCACAGCAAATGGGACTGTGGCAGTTTTAATATGAATCTGTCCCTCACAAACATGCTTTTTTTAAACTACGAGAATTTAAAGAAGAAAAATAAATTCCCTACTAAATTTTCCAGGAAGCTGATTTCATAGAATCACAGAATAGTTTGGTTTCAAAGGGACCTTAAAGTTCCAACCCCCTGCCACAGGCAGGGACATCTTCCACTAGACCAAGTTGCTCCAAGCCCTGTCCAACCTGGCCTTGAACACTGCCAGGCATGGGGCAGCCACAGCTTCTCTGGGCAGCCTGTGCCAGCGCCTCAACACCCTCACAGGGAAGAATTTCTTCCTAATATCTAATCTAAATCTCCCCTCTTTCAGTTTAAAACCATTCTCCCTTGTCCTGTCCCCACATGCCCTTGTAAAAAGTCTCTCTCCAGATTTCTTGTAGGCCCTGTACATATTGGAAGACTGTTATAAGGTCTTGCCTGAGCCTTCTCTTTTCCAGGCTGAACAACCCCAGCTCTCAGCCTGTCTCCGTAGGACAATTTCCTCTTTGCCAGATAGGTCTCCATGACAAAGGCCTCCTATTTAAGATGATACTTGAGCAGCTACATTTGAAATACCAGAGTAAGCCCCAGAAAGAGGCCAACTACACAAAAATAGGTACAAGAGTTTTAAGTGTGTTGTAAATTCATTTGTCATTCAGCAGTATTATACATCGTGTAAATTCACATTCCTAACTTAGGGAATTGCACTGTATTCCTATAAATCCGCATGGGTTGGTGTCTTGACATGTGTTCATTCTTTCACCACTGAGCCTCAGTACCACAGATTCCAGGAACACTTCCACCATCGGGCCCTGATCCACACACCAACCAACACATACCTAACTGGAGTCACAGAAACATCTTGAAAACATCTTGAAAATGTTACCCTGGTTTTCAGGTGATTTAATGCTGTGAACACTACTATTATCCTTTATCAGTGCATCACCATCTCTCAACTGGAGATGAATCACAGAATCATAGAATGGTTAGGGTTGGAAAGGACTTTAATATCACCTAGTTCCAGCCCCCCTGCCACAGGCAGGGATGCTTTACACTAGAACACGTTGCCCAAAGCTCTGTCCAACCTGGCCTTAAAGGGATCTTAACTGAAGTTAACTTTTAGTTATTGATAATAGATATCTCAAGCTAATCTACTGAAGTTGTATCAAGGGAGTGACACATATGCAGTTATGATAGAAACATAGTCTGTGTATATCCACAGCTTAGGCAATAGTTTTACTGGAAATTTCCCTGCTTCTTTAATTTTGTGCCAGGACTTTATGGAGCCCTGTGCTTACTATTGTCAAGGGAAGTGTTTGTATTTAGTTCCCTGTAGAAGGGGGTGAGGATTACACTAAGACTTTAAGAAGAGGAGAGATAACAAACAAAAAAGGTGATAAAGAAGAGACATGGGAAAAAATAGAACATCCATAATCTTGTAGTTCTCAACCTTTTATATCAGTCAAATAAGGATAAACAGTAATCTAATACATTCTAAGACCAACAAGAAGTGAATTTTGGAAGGCCACACCTTACAGAACTGGAACAGTCACTTTTTGTGAAAGCTTTTATAGTCCATGACAACTTTCTGAAACAATTTAATAAACAGTAAACAGAAGTTAGGTGTTTCTGAGTTTTGGACTGTGTCCTAGTAGCCAACATACCATTAGGTACTGTGATGCTTGGGAAGTACTGTCATGGAGCTAATATAGAATCTCACTATGAAGAGGCTGTTTGATTGTAAATAGGCTCATGTCGACTCTGCATGCATTATGTGGAGAATTACTAGCTGGAGGGAACAGCAACTGCTGGTCAAATACTGTAGCAGCAGTAGAAATAACTAGAGGGGAGTAGGTACTTTTTCAGGCCACAACTGTAGCACAGAACCACATTGTCCCATATTGCTAATTGTAGCATTACGCAAGTATACCGCAAACACCGAACCTCTCCAACATAAGGATCAGAAATAATGCTTATGTCAGTAACTAATGTTTAACCTCCCACAGTGAAACATGTTGCTTGTCCCTGATACATTTTTGAAGACATGAAAACCTCAAAGCACTTAAACCCCCCCGGTAATCGCCTGCCTAAGACCAGAGAACAGTGCAAATCTCTTCATAGCCAGTGGAGCTGAACAGATGATCCAATAAAGGATCCTGTTGCCTGCAGAATGGATGAAAACACCTGGCCAGTGATGCACAGTGACTCAGATGATTCAGGGAGAGCACTTAACCTGCCTGGGGTTTTTGGACAATAAAAGCTTGCTGTGTTTACTGTGCCTGTAGAACAGACTTAGTAGTGCCTCTGCCTCTGCCCTCTGGTGCCAGTTTTCAGCCTCACAATGCAATATCTTCCTTTGAAACGCAATAAGTATGAAAACTTTGGGAGACAAAAATACATGCAGTGTAGGGAAGCCAACCAGTGCAAGGAGTGAGTGGGGTCTCCTGGATACTGTTAGGACAAATGAAGGGGATCCAAGCTGGCATTACACATGCAGTGCTTGAGACAAAAGAAGACGAAATCCTGAACAACAGTTTCAGCCATGGAAGTAGAAGAGAGATGATGAAGTTAGACAGAGAGAAGTGACATGATGGAGTGACAACTCACTCTGGAAAGAGAGAAGAGAGTGTCAAAACTGACGTTGGAGTTGTAAGCCTGAGTGACAGGGAAGATGCTGAAACTGCCGATGGACGTGTAAGAGGAGATGTCAGGAAAAAGAGGTGCACCTGTGAAGAGGAGGTAGATCTAAGCTAAATCAGAACAAGGGCATGGGAATGGCAAGACTGTGTTAGGACCTAAGGCAAGAAGGGAACCAAGAGGGAGAGGAACAGAAATAGACCCAGAAGTAGGAGCAAAATTTTGATATCTAATCAGAGGAAGTGCTAAAAGCAGAAGTTATATTTTTCTGTCCTGAATTGTTGAATCTATTATAGACAATTGTATTTGGTAAAGAATGTAGTTTTGTCATATAGTGAATTATTGTCAAAATTGCTCGAGACAGACAGATATTATGTCAACCACACTGAAGTCCTACATAGAAATGTGCTCCACACATCATAACATATTAATACTGAGAAGCTGTCTAGATGGCAATGTAGGGACGTTGATCTTATATGTTTTAGCTCATGCTCCAGAGGCATAGGTAAGTGAATCTGAGTTTGACCTTGGAACATCTAAATCCTACTATGGTGGGCATCTAGAGTAAAATATACAGGTGCTAAATCTATATTATATTTTGAAAAGTGACTGAACTACAGATGATAATAATGGAATTCTAGCAGCATGGGGTTCAGTGCCTATATCTTCAACTGCAAGTACAAACCTTGGGGACAGAACTGCTCAGCTGTGGACTTAATGCTAGACAAACAATAGAAAAGGAGGAGGAATCCCAGGAAACATGAATCACAGCAGGGTTGAGATCACACTGGGGGAGGAAGCAGTTAATCAAAATTGTTGTTCCAATATATGTACTCCTTCATAACTTGTATTCTTTGCCTGCCTGTCACACGTTTTGCTTTGTTCTGTCACAAGTGTTAAAAGGAAAAATAAGAGTACCTGAAATCCACTGAGCAGTAACTCTGATATGCGAGTTTGAGTTCTTAATTTCAAAGACTGACTTCATAGAAGACTACATATAGGCTACCTAGGAAAGTTTTAGAGGAGTAAGGTAAGTGGATGTTGTATACAGGAATAAAGGGAAGATCATCAAAACCTGTATTAAAATTCAGTAGAAAGCATCCTCACTACCACCGAATGTCTACCCCAGAATGCTGGACTGCTAGAAACTTCCTTTGACTCTCCACTCTAGAGTTTCTCAAGGCCTTTGAGATCTAAATTTCTTTTTTAAAGTCTAGCACAGATTAACCATTTAACAGCTCTCACTCAATCCCTACACTTGCTAACCTCCATGATGTAGCTGTCTTTGCCTGTTAGCCTATCTTTCCCTTTCAGATATAACCCCAACACTATTTTTTAAGTTATTAAGTTATTATTTATCTATGAAGCCTGAGAGTTTACTTAATAGTTTTTCTGCTTACACAGCAATAATTTCTGGATATGCAAGCAATCACTTTTTTCAGTTTATTTCACTGACTGGTTTCCTAAATATCTTTTTTTTTTTTTTTTTAATGTTTTTAAAGTGAAGCAACAGACTAATTTTTTTATGCTGAATTCTTAAACAGGCCATCAAAGTAGTTTGACAGTTCTTTGTGTTTCTTCATTCTTAATGAGTGATCTACAACATGCTCATTGCTTTCACAAACCTTACTGGTAAGGAAACTTATGTGAAAGTATGCCTGGGTTTCACCATTACTTGCAATGTTTTTCTTCCCACCAACATCTGGAAACTGCATTATAGCATAACTCCTAGGAACATTTATTCTTATATAACATCATGGAGACTTTACATATCCAAGCCTGATACTTGTCATATGGTGGCTGGAAAGGTGAAATGAGATTTCTTTTTCATAAAGGTGATGAGACAATGAAGGGGAAGAAAGGAAGAGCAGAAGAAAAAAGAAGTCAAGAGCAAAGCAAGGAAAATGTCAGAACAGCTGGTGAGAAAAACAGGCAGAGGAATCAGGGGGAAAGCAAGCAAACAAATGTGATAAAAAGCACACTGAGAAAGATTTCTACCAGGTCTCTGTTTTCGGGCTGGAAGGGAAGGGGTTTCTCCTGTAACTCCCTGTGGTTTAAAGTCTGTCAGTATTGATATATAGGGGAAGAGAAAATACCTCAGATAGTGTGATACTTAGACAAAGTATTCTACAAAGTCTTGGCCCATTTTACAAACACATACTAAGACATTGTTTTTAGGAAACCCTAAAATCAACTTACTCAACTTCATAGTGCCAGCCCAAGATGATAGTTCTGTAGGTTGGAAGAACACAGCTCTGCCTAAGAGGTTGCCACTAGATATGCCATCTGCTCTTGAGGACACTTCAGGTAACCTTTTCTAAAAAGTTGAGAAACCACTTGCTACAAGTTAAGCAAGGACTTTTAGGCAGCATGTGACTACCAAATAAGGGATACTTGCATCTTACCAGCCATATGGATAGGTGGATCAAGACTGACAGGAGCTTTGGCTTTAGCCCATTAGGTGGCTTAGCCATGAGTGCTAACATAATCTTAGAGTGGAAGGTAAGAAAATAAAACGAGAGATGATCTTACAGAGATAAATTAGAGATTGTAGAGCATGACAAAAGACAGAGCACAATAGACAGGGTGATGTAAGACAAAATAAGCTGATCATTAAAGAAAAAATATTTGCAGACCATGAAGAAAAAAAGGGTCAGGTAAGTCCCACATCAAGTAGAGACAATGACAAAGTCTGTATGTGAGGGAACTGATCCAGAACTACAAATAAAGTTGGGTATGTCAATGAAAAGGAGCAAGATGAGGCAAGGTGCAAAGCTAAATAAAAGCTAAGTAACAAAAAGTGAGGGGAGATGGCAAAGAAAAGATTGTTCAAAGAGTCAAACTCATTGAAGGAGAAAGAAAGAAAAAGACAGCTGAAACTACAATAGGACCCTGAAATGTACAGGAGCCATCATTAGTTACCAGTGTCTATGAAGGGATAGAAAAAGAAATGAAAATTATGTCTGACCTACTATGAAAAATAGAGACAGTATTAACTTTAAAAGAAAGGAATTATCTGGCTGTAGATAGGCAGTGTACTAATACGACTGGTACCATTCATCTTGCATGCCAACACAGGTATTATTGTACCTATATAGTAAAATGTTAACAGGCAACTAGTTTAACCCTATAGTTTAGAGTGAATATTCTAAGACAATCTCAGATTCTCTAGAAGAAAAAACAAATGGAGTTTGCAATGCTCTGGTTTATATGTCTTTCCCTAGAGAAACCATTTAATCAGATTTGTCCCAAATATTAATTTCGATTGAAATGACTTTCAGAAAACTACAGCTAATTGAAATATACCTGAGATAGGATACGGATACAGTTTTGGAAAAGATTAAAAAAAAAAAAAAAACTATTCTAAATATTGAAATTCAGTTTTAAATGAGAAAATTAGTGTTAGTTACAGAAAAAAAGGAAAAAAAAAGAAAAAGAAATCAGCATAAGATTTTCCTTTACTTTTTCAGTTCCAGCACAGTCTAAGTAAAATATATCTATATTAAAAGTGTGAGGCTAAATTGCTAGTACAGATAGATGCAAGTCCCACAAAGTCATGAAGAAACAGATCTTTGCATTCTCACTATGAAACTAGCCCATCATTTCAACTGGATGGCGCCTCTTTAAATTAACACCCTGTGTAGGGAGCACAGCTGGATGTACAGTCACTGCAACTCCTCACCATGGGTGGGAAGTAGATTTTTTTTACTACATCTTTTCACTGTTTTTCTTAGCCCATTCTTCTCCTAAGCCGAATTGAAAGACCTACACCTATCTCAGTACGCAAATAAAATACATGACAAATTAAGAAAGCTTAATTGTGGATTGACCCTCCCTCTCCCAAGCCTGATAGTTCAGACCACATGCTTGTGTTTCTACTTCTGCTCTACCACCAGTGATAAGACAGGTGAAAGCATGAATCAGTGTCACTGAACACTACTAGACTTCATGGGTTTTCATTTCTTACTTCTAAAGCACAGAACATCCATTACATGACACAGACCAAGCTCCAAGTCAAATTAAAATTTACATGCATTTTACCCTTTGTCTTTGCACAGAACTCTTCATGCCACCTACTCTGTACATGTAGAACTCCTTATGCTATGCATAATGTATATTGCTGACTCACACCACAGTAGCCCAAGAGCCAGACAGGTACTTAAAAAAATAATAAATTTAAATAAGAGGTAATATATATTTCAGAGTATCTATGGCAGACTTGTATGCAGAATTCAGGTTCAATACCACTCCCTTTGCTCCAGGTCTTAGATGTTTATTTTGTCTGCTTATTCTGTGGTGCTGCAGAATGAGAATTCTTCATGTGGCTGTAACACCCCCAAGGAGTTGCAAACACACCCATGGTCAGAATAAGGTCAGGTTATTCCACATTCCTTTTCTCTGGTACAGCAGCAGCAGGAAAAACATATGGCACAACAGACATTAAGTCATATTGCTCATTCTAAACTTAGTCTTCTATTTCTGCCACATGTGGAAAGCTCCGTGTGTAATAAATGTCAAGAGCCCTTGCATTGCCCCAAATTTTTGAAAATTCTTCTACTTGTTCAGGCAGCTGAAGCAGGAGGGACACAGGCTGAAGTCCATGCACTCTGACACAAAAGCACTCAAAGACTTGTATTTTTCTTCAGGCTGCAAAGAAATGAACTTACTCACTACAGTATCCCAGAGAACTACAGTCAGATGTGAGATGCTCTGAGTTTTTTATTGACACCATTGCTCACATACCCATAATAAGCTAAGATGACTGTGTTTGGGCTCCTTTTCTCATTGCACATTTTGAACTAACCCTGAAGTCATCTTGAAGATAACACTTGGTGCCAAAGGAGACAGGAAGGGTTCAGAGGCAGGCTGAGGTGTAGTTGGTCTTTCTACACTGTCCTCCCAAGCACACCTGGTGAGGCAGTGTGCTGCCATGTAGCCACATCACAAGCAGTGCGTGGACTTATACTCACAAGCTATACAGATGGGACTTTTCAGGATGCAGAGATCCTTTGGACATACATAAGGAGACGCAGCTTGGAAGTAAATCTGGTCAGATGCTATATGGATTGGGAACAGAGAGGGTGAAAGAATCTTCTCCAGCGTTCAAGTACCAAACTTAGAGGGAATCTTTCAACTTGGAGTGAAAACTGCTCATGGGGAGCTAAGATCACAAGCCCATTTATCATTATACTGGCAAGTGCTCCCTCTGCATTTGGAAGGAATGGGAGAGTCTCACCAGAAAATGTGCTCTGCCTTCTGCAGTGTCCTCTGGGACAGCATGGCCCTTTACTCTTACTCAGAAAAATGCCTTAAAACCCTTTCATATTACATACACTTCACTGGGAGTGTTGCATAGTCATTCAAGAGGAAAGGGGAAAAAAAGGATAATTAGATCAATTTAGAAATTGTTTATGTGCATACATATATCTTCAGAGTATTTTTATTGGAAACATCATTAATAAAATCAAGACCTACTGACATTACTCCACCCTAAGGTGAAATTGTCATTGACTTCAATGGGATATTTGCCTGAGTAAGGACATGGGAATTAGTTTCAATACAATTAAAGCTATAATATGTTCCCTCACTAAAATAAAACTGGAAAAAAACTGCTACTGCTACCACAACACTGTACTATTCCAAATGTGTGCTACTGAACTGTTATTATGCTTGCATAGATGGTTTCAGGGGAAACAGTGCTCTACATTCTCTTCTAGCAAAGAAGATCTCTGCAGGTAATTTTAATGGGGCTGTTAATAACCTGGCAACTGTCCCAGCCAGATGTAGCACATTTAAACATTGTCCTTACTTCTTTGTCAGAACTGTTGACATGGCATGTCAGCAACAGAAAATTACCACTGCACCAAACAACCATCTTCATTATATGGAATCACATTGTTAATCTATAGCCAAATGCAACTTGAGGCAGAAAGAGAGTTTAGATTGCACCCATCTGTATACTATCACTCCAGGTGGCAGGTCGTTCTTCAGGATTAGAGATTGAATCAGTCTTTCCATCATCAATAAGCCCTCCTCCACAACGAATGCCTGTCAATCCAATATTTTACTTTCAGCACCGTGAGGACTGCACAGCATGGTAATGAAATTTCTCTGTAAGTAGACCACAGGGATCTATACCAGGGAGATACATCTCTTTAAAAAGCTCAGGGAAATCAGACAGCACACTGCACAATCTGGACAGTAACTCAGTTTCAAGCACCAACCTGTTTTATCTGTTTAGGGATGAGATCTACTAGATAAAACAGCATTCTAATACTAGGTTATTTTATTTTTTATAGCAATTAGTAGTGGGTGATTATTTCCTATTTGGAAAGGTTTGACAGCCTCAGAAAAGATACCCATTTTTGAAACAAAACAAGCATGTTGATATAAAGCTTCTACATTTAACATTTCTCATCACATATTACAATCATGACCTTGGCTAAAAAAATGTATTTTGAATTGCCTATTAGTAAAACTTACTGGACATATTTTATTACTATCTTTTCAAGATGCAACTTAGCTTCTTCCAACAGCAACTGGATTATCTTCAAGACCACTTGCTACCTGCAGTAGGCATTTTGTCACATTAAGAAGTCTTCTGCCTCATTAAATTACCTGTCTTTCTCTTAGATATTCATGATACAACTTCAACTATGGTATCATCACCATCATGGTCACCATCATGGTCAACATCACCAGCACTTTCCTGAATCAGTTAGAATAATTAGTTCAATACTTTAGGCCTTTTGACTTTCTGATGATAGGTTTATTTTAACAGTACTATAAAAAAGTATACATGCATACTAGCTGCAACTCATGTACTTTAATTATTACAAATGAAAAGACTTTTGTAACAAAAATATGAGTACAAAATTCTCTTGTTGTAACAGGAATCTGTTTTTTTAAAAGTGTATTATTTGTATTGCATTCATTCCTACTTGGTCATATTATGGATATTAAATCAGGTCCTTTTTTAAAGTGTTCATGTTTTAACTGAAATGGGTAGTTACAGCAGTTTTTCAAGGCATACGCAAATCAGACTAAACACATTGTTCAGTTTTTCATAACCTGTTGTTAATTTGGGTAGGTTGCACATTTGTTAAACACCTAACAAGTTTGCTCAAACAATAATGATCATTTAAGAGAAATTACTCTGACACCGTCACAGAAATTGCTGAGAATAGGAAAGCAAATGAAACAGAAAGACATTTCAACTATGGAGGAACAGAAGCAAAAGACAGAATCTAAAACCAGAGTTTCTGGAGGAGTAGGACTGGTAGAACTCCATCCTAGAATATGTCTTTTACCTCGGTACATCATTAGTATGTCTTGCACCTCAGTACTTATTTTAGCACATCTGCAAATACAGGGAAGGTATTTGTTTACAAATACAGTTCTTTAGGAGACAGATAATTTGATTATTTATCCATTTATTCCTGTTGTATTGCCCAGCAGAACTGAAGAAACAATGTCAGTATATTTTTTTTCTGACAGATCTCCTTTTTATTATACTGATGGTAGATCTGACTGATGGCGCTCTTTCCTTTCCAACTACAGGGCCTACAGACGAGTACCTATGGAGGGCGCTCTGCCTATAGGACTACAGTGGACTGAGTCAGAAATCTCTGCTTCAGCTAGTCTGTAGCTCATGGAATTGAATAGTAATAAATGCCCCACCAGCAGCACCTGTTAAGCCCCTCCTGCACTAAGAGGAACAGAATGATTAATTTCTTCATTCCACAATCTTTAATCAGAAATAGACCAAGTAAATTATCAGTATGGACTTGAATTTTATCTGAATGCTAAAGTTCAAAATCCAGAACTTTTCTCCCATATTCCTCAGTCTTTTTATCATTTATAAAATAACAAGGCAATATCCTTTGGTATATCCTCTTACTTTTTCTTGGAGGTAACTAACCTGATGCCATGAAAGGAAACATCACATTAAAAGAAACAACTCTAACTCAGAAAAAGAAAAGTTTTTGTGGACAGAACTCAGAAACTCGTCTATCTATTGTCAGCCCCAAAACAGACCTTTTTGATGACCTTGCCCTTGCCTGGTAACATTTATGAGACGATAAAGTCTACATCTATACTACAAAAAACATTCTCTGGTTTCAGACCACCTAGTACCAGGAGCTTGCATCTACATTTCCTTCGGGTTCATCTCCATCAGTAAAGGATTAATTATGTACAAAGGACACTGCAGCCCACACTGAGCTGCACTTGGCTGTAATTCCTCTGGCCCATTTGCTGCTGCAGTATCCACCCTGAAATAAGAAGGATGTTTTTTGCTCTTCACAACACATGAAACACAACCTGCCAGGAAGGTATTTTCTTTTTCAATGCTCAGAGTCTATACTGTGTGCCACGGGTGTACCACATGACATATGAAGGTATTTTAGGGCGCAAGGTTTGCCAAGACAGCGTGCAAAAGACCATGTAAACAAAGATCCCAAGGTCTTACGTACATTGGAAGACGTCCCTCAAGTGAGCTGTCCAGAAAAACCACATCCAGGTTTTATTTTAAAAGGAACTGGTTGGTATATTCCAATTGAAAGTCTGCAAGTAAACTATGAGGATGCACTGTGGGTGATGAGAGAGAGCAAATGAGAGAGCTGATTTGACCAAGAATGGAGGTAATATTCCAGCAGTTCTTGGGTTTATATTGCAAGTGGTCAGCCTACTGAGTCATCGGAAAGAGCCATGATCCCAGATGGAAATGTGTCCCTCCTTCAAGGTCTGAGTAAGGAGACTGCAATCAATGAGAGTTCCCCCTTTTCTCCCTTCCACAGCATTTTTTACTAGTATCTCCTTGTATGACCTTCTTGCATGTTTACAAATGACTGTAAAAACTGCTGGAAAAATTTCAGGCACTTTTCCCCAACTGCTTGTTACCACTCCCTTGCCCTATTAGCCAAAGAGGATTTTGAGAGCACAGCTGCTACTTCACAGCCATTGGCTGAGTGGGGCATGCTGAGGCTGCGGTGGAATGTTCGCAGAGTAGCAACAGAATCATGGAATGGTTTGGGTTGGAAAGGACCTTAAAGATCATTTAGTTCCAACCCCACTGACACAGGCAGAGACACTAGACTAGGTTGCTCAAAGCCCTGTCCAGCCTGGCAAAAAGAAGCACAGACCATGCTAGATGGTCACAGCTACGCTTTCACTGAACACCTCCTTTTGAGGTGTTGTCTCCACCTTCAAAGTGCTAATTTCACAACAATAGCCAAAGATTGGTGCTGCAGAACCAACGTTCCTCTGGTATCCCCCTTTGGTGGTGTGTGAAATGGCAGAATTACCGCACATCTGCATGGTAGACTATAACTGATCAATGTCTGAAGCACCTTTTTATGCCTTCGGATGGACATTAATTTTAATAGCGTTCTTTGTGCAAATGGATCTTCCAATACAGACAAAGAAACAGCAGAAGGAATGAAACTTATAGGAGATGAAAATTAAATGAACAGGCCATATGTCATACCCCAGGGGTTGCTATAAGTGCTATAAGCAGCTTCCAAGATTAAAGACCAGGCATTAAAACTGGCCTCCTACTCTGCCACACTAAAACTCGGTATAAATTTTGTTACTGAGTTCCAGAAGAGCTTTACTACCAAACTTTCTGAATCACCTTTGTACCCCTTGTATTTTCAGGTTGCCTGAGAACCTGTTGAACTCCTGATATCAATGAAAGCTTAAAGCTATTGTAATTCATATGTTGGCTGCAAGCAACCCTTATGAGCAATCCATCTGTCCAGAAGAGCTAGATAATGGACCATTCTAGGTCTGCCTGTAATCTCAGAACACTTCCAAAGTGGGGAGTGTTTCCAAAGCCTGCTTCACCCCTTTATGACCTCTTTATATTGCCAAAGTGATGTAATTTGGATGAGTCCAATGGCAACTCAACACTTCCATGTGCATATTGAATTGTTCAATGCAGAAATGCACTGTACCATGGTTTGTGATGGATTTACCAGTCACTCAGGCCTGATGAATGATTCCACTCATTAAGTGGCATTACAGTGAATTTTCCTAGCTATATAACTGAACCCAGACTTCACAACATACGATGCCTGGTTTCAGTAATCTAGAAAACGTATCTGTTTAAGAGATAGGTAGAGGAAAGGAGCAACATCTGGGAAGTCCTTTTAAAAGGGTGATTACAGCTGTGACATGTGTAGAGGCATAATGAAAGAAATTGACTTACATGGCCAGTTATAATACATTTCACATAATGGAGAAAAAAACTAAGTCAATGAACAATTTTGTATCACCATTACTGCAAAATGATTAAAGTCCCCTTAAAATGATTAAAGTCCCCTTTATCACAGCTGTACAATATGCTGACTGAACAGGAAAACATGCAGTACACACAGTATAGTGATTTCTACCACTGTGTAAGTAAATGTCAGACTTGTTCCATGTATTCAGTGATTTTCTTAATGAAAACGTCAGCATAACATTGGCATTTTCCTCCTTTCATTTAATTCTTGCACTCCTCTTTCATCCACTAGCTGACCTTTGTATGCACTTGGTAGCTTGCCCAAGGTGCTGTCACACCTTCATTGCTCCTCTCTAATGATGCTCTTTCGCTGCCAGATTCAAAAAGGATACCTCAGAAGGAATTGCAAGGCCCTACAGGGAGGAGAATCTGAGCACTTCACTACTTTATGTGACTTTTCACTTCTCTGAAAAGAATAATCAACAATTGTTTACCATAATTGATCTGTTCAAATACTGCCCTGTTACAATATTTTAGGACTCAACAGAAGGAGTCATTGAAAGAACAACTATTACACCAGCACCACAGAAATACTGAGGACTACTAACTGTTGAATGAGTCAGAGATTTAATGGAGGATGTTTTCTCAATACAAAAGGAAAAGGATGTCAAAAAAATTAGAATGAGAGGAGTTTTACATAAGACAATGACAAACAGGAAAAACTGTGCTTTATAAAATAGGAACAGTTATATAAAGTCAGGCCCTGTTTATACTACCATGTTGCAAAGAAAAGACTTAATAATAGTTGACTCAGTAGTTATCCTGAAAGATCAACACTTCATCTGGATACACATTATCTCTAGAATCAATACAAATAAACCTTGATCCAACTTGATGAAATAGGAAGAAAGATTAGTCTGTTGTTTTTTGGTGTTTTGTTTTGTTTTTTTTTTTAAATCAAATCCCAATTGTGCACCATTTTTAGCACTGGTCCAAGGAAATTTGTCTACATTGTACTGTGTTCTTGCATATGTTAGCCAGCCACTGACCCCACAGCAGAGGCAGCAGGCAAGGGCAAGGTATATAATAAATTCTGGAGTGAACTGAAGAGGGAAGTAGTAAAAGCTGAGAGAATATGCAGCAGCAGATGGTTCAAAAGGAGACAAAGCCCAAAGCTTCCTTCCTGAGCAATGCCAGTTTGAGGGTTTGTTCTCTCTTTCCAGGGTCTTTACACTTTCAAAGACTGACTTTCTGCCACAGAAACTCCTGTTCCTGCCTTCTGAGCCTCTGGGAATGAACAGAACAAAGGCAATTACCTTTTCTCTCACTGCTTTATGATATTCTTTTACTTTGCCTGTGGGTTAAGAAAAGAATGGGCTAACTGCAATAACAAATAGTTCCTGGCTAGCGAATTTCACAAGGTTCAACAAAAGCTAAGCTACACAAATTCAGTTAGTTTTTCTGATATCGTGCAATGTAATACGTTGATTTATCCCTGACAAACATCATGTACTACACACAGAAACATACAGAATTTCTGTCTCAGGCATAAAACAGTTAAACTATAACTGCAAGCAACAGTTTACTCAAAGAAAGGTGACCTATTTGGGGAAAGGAATGATCAGTTATTTAAATCCTCTCCTACAAAGCATAACAAAATATATCTCATATAAACAACTAGGTTACGAATTTGACAGATTTACTGCTATGCCACAAGTCTCTTACTGTTAGTCAGGTCTCTACCTGTAATACTTATAGTCAGTTTTCCTCCTGAAAACGTGGAACAAAAGAAGTTGAAATAAGGCATACAGGAAGTTGTTGACCATAATAAGTAGGCTAAAGTAATTAAGGCTTTAGCTAAGTATTTTCCACTTCTATCAGTTCACTGCAAGCTGAGAAAAATAACTTACAAAAGAAGAAGTACTTCACATGCCAAAGGAGAATACTCATGGCCTGAAAAATGAAAAGGTAGAAGGATCAGAAGTCTGCAAATGATTTGGGTGGGCTGCTCTTTGCCACCACCATTGGCATTCAGGCACCTCAGCACCAGATCAGCGTCCCTGAAGTCTGGAACACCAGCAACTTCTTTAACCAACTTTAGACACTTGTGATTGAGATTTTTGGCCATGTGTTCTATACAAAAGCATAATTGAATGACAAAGTTCTGCTGTAATAAATGACTCCTTGTAATAGTGAGTGCTAGAGAGCAGATTGCTTATTTCTAGGAGTGAAAGATATAGTACTCTTTCAAGGATAATCTGATAATAGATCAGAAGGATTTTCAATGCCACAAAAGACTAAGCAGAGACTTGGGACTTCACTGAGAAGAGGGACGTAACTAACCTAACATAATCTACTGATGAAGAATTAGCAATTTGCTGCCAGCTGATACACTCAATTATATAACCTTCTCTTGTCTCATTGTATCTTAGCAAACAGCAACATTTTCCATAATGGCCATGCAGCCTGTGCTTTCACCTCCTTCAAAAGCCAACAGGTTTGACTTTGCAGGAAAGAAATCTGTACACGAACTCTCAGACTAAGACAAAAATCCCTTCTTTCAACTAAATAAAATCAGTGAACTAATACAAATTTCCTGTGTTCTACACATGAAAGCATTCCCTATCATACTCCGCAATAATGAGCATATGACCTTGAAAAGATTATCTGGTTGTAACACATGCTGCCAAACTATCAGTTTTACACCAACTGCTATTTTGTTAGATAGTGTTTGTTGTTTGGAGGAGCAGGCTTGTCTCTGGTGGCAGTGAATTTCACAGAGGAGAAACTATTTTTATGAAATATTTCCCCTTTTCATGGTGACAAAACTGAGATGATGGGTCAATTCTGAATTTGGGTCACCACCCTGGAGTGGTTAGCAGTGTATGAGAAATACATACCATGACTTACTTCCCTTCTCAAACACATTGGCAGCAAAGATAACACTTGGATAAACAGTATGTGAGGAAATGCAAACGACACAAGTCCTAGAATCACTGGGAAAAAAGAATCTGATCTAGGCTTCTGGATGATCCAGAATAGGAAGATGCATGAATGGCTGATTTTAACAAATAAGGAGAATAAACCCCTACTAGATATCCAGAAGAGCTGAATTCTTTTCACAAGTGCTATATCCATAGAAAGTTCTCAAAGGGAAAAACAGACTTGAACACACAACTTTCTTTTTTCTCTCCCTGCCAGAGTCTCATTCCATAAGGAGCAGTAGAAGGAAGAAAGCTCAAATTATTATAAAACAATGAGTACCACCATACTTGCCTGGATGGCCTTTATTGTTTGTCAAAGTATGTGTTGTCATCAGATTAAATCTACAACACATTTTGTTCAAGACAAACAAGTTTACTTCATGCTTTCAGCACTTTTTTTTTTTCCATGTGCATATTTACCAGAGTCTATAACCTTAGACTGATGAATGAGCTTTTCTAAAATAAATGCTGGGCATTGTCACCCATGTAAAACATAACTGACAGAGTTTTTCGAGATCTAGTTATTATCTTTTGTACAGTCAGACAGTAAGGTTTTAGTGTGGTGTTTACCCAGGAGGCTTCTGTAAGTCACTCCCTTCTCTGCCCTGAAAAGTACATAACTACAGGGATGATATTTTTAATTCAGACTTGCTTCTTCCCACCTGTTTATTATGCCATTACATAGTTAATCAACACAAGCTGCATGTGTTTTGCTATGGGAAAATGGAAAAAAAAAAATCATTGTATTTTTTTTTTTTATTTTTCACCCAGTTCAAGCTCCAAATACTTCAATTTCACATTTTCACCCTTCTCTTCATCTCTTTCCTGATCCTGTGGAACTTCACATGATTTTATAGACTGTCATGGTAGAATTTAAAGAGTTTCAATGACTAAGAAATTGTTGAAATATCTGCTTCTACTGCAACACATAAATGAAGTTTGCCTATGATATTTTTTTCACTACACTAATTTTTAATCAGACTTGTTAATTTAAATAGCTCATTCTGTTTTGTAATGCTTAGAACCCCAATTTCTCTTTTAAGGTGTTCTTCTAGAATTACCTACCAGCAATCTTGTAAAATTTCAAACGTAAAGCTCATTACCATTTAAAGTAGATAGCCTTAGGTAGTTAGAAGAAGTGATTTATGACATAAGTCAAGTAATTTTAGCAAAGATTAAGGAAAGAGAATTTCTGAAGCACTATAATTTTCATGAAAATTCCCCATATTTAAGGAGATACTGTACGTGACTGAGATCTATTCTTCAACCTTCTCCATTTGCTGAAGAGGTTGTGCTTTATTCATTTATGATAATAGGCCACTTTATATAAATACTCTTATTATTCTGAGTGAGTAATTTTGAAGGAGAGCATCTCCAGTGACCTGGCAAACCACGAGTTCAGAATTTGAGAATTAGGAAGGAAAAATTATTTGAAAATATTTCTTTACAAAAAAAAAAAAAGTCCTAAGGACTACTTTTAGGACTTTATTGATTACTAAGTTCTCAGCTTCATGGCTAACCCAAACAGACTGACTGACAATTCATGTGCTTAATGTTAAAATAGCACTGAAGTTCTTTAAACCAGGATCCAAATATTTCATACATATATGATCAGAAGCACGTATTCATCTTGGACAGGGAATCACATTACATTTACATACCTCCATGTCTTTGAGCATGTGGTCTGAAGTTCAGAGCCTTAAAAATACCACAGTGATTTCAAAGGGCACTGGATCTGGCATTAATTAATAACTTTAGCTTCCATAATATGCTATTTGAAAATATTTAATTGAGCTCTGAAGACTCCATAGGATAGCAAAACCATTTTTAGTCCAGTTTGACTAAATTCCATGGCAAAACTTTCTAACAGGGATGGAACAAGCCCTAAAAGAACTGAAAAGAGAAGACTTGTAGGTGTAACACTTATTGCAAGAAAACTAAGCACGAGGGTGTGCCCACATTGCCTCTGAAGGGTAGGCAGTACTTTAATTCCAGTCCTATGACTTACCCTGAACACAGTCAACAAATTTGCTGCCTTGGAAGCAAATGACGGCAATAAGCAACACTGGTACACTGCTGCAAGTTTTCAAAGCTAATTGAATCAGCATATAAAAATGTTTCCCTGTGTAATAAATCTCATTATAAACATCCTCTCCATGGCAGACACTTACCTATGATATGCAAATTTCAATTATTTATTTAAGATATACTTAACATTTCCATGTGACTCCATTTTCTATTTAAAAATTTCAGAGTTGCCCAGCTCTCCTTTGGAAACTGTCATTATCAGCAACAATGCATGTCAACATAATAATGGAGCTTTTCAAATACTTGGACTACAAATATAATTTAGAAAAGGTGAAGAAATAATTTCACTCAAACTTCATTTTAGGAGCTTCTTGGTCCAATCTGTTGCACTGACTTTAGAATATGAAACAGGGAAAGAGATCAAGTTTTTTACAGATATTTTGCCTATTTTTCCCTAACATGAAACAACAAACTTCATGACATGACCATCATATATTTCCATATAAAAGTTCAGTTCAATCTCAGTGAACTCATGCTGGACTTCCAAGTGTAAAAAAAACAAACCTCTACAGCAACATCTATTGAGGGAGAAATATGTTTACAAAAACGTACTAGTGATCCACTGATGCTATGAATCTGTCTCAACTGGAGCTGTTAAACATTCTGGAGAATAGCTAGATGTGGTTTGTCATTTTTTAAATCCCAGCACACTACAAAGAATTACCTTATTCAAGAAAAAAAAAAAAGAAAAAGTTCTTTGCTTGAGAAAGTACTAAAATAATGACCTGAGTAAAGAAAATCCAAGCAGGCAGCACTCTTGAAATTTGTGTCTCCTGACCTAAACATACACCATCATCCTGCTCTGCTGGGAAGAAGGAGAAGAGGATGCATCAGAAAACAGATATTCTCTAGTGGAAACCTTTCACAGTGTGCTGAGTTTCTTACTGTTTCCTGTAAGACATGGAGAACATGGGGAAAAGAGTCATATATAAACCACACACTGACATTAAAAGTTAAAGAGATGTGGAGTTGTTTTCATTCCCTGAGTAGCAAATGCTTTCCCTACATCATAGTTACTGTGAATATAGAACGATAAGATGAGACCAGAACTTGTCCCATGGATAATTACTATTTTAATTTTTATTAAGCATCGTCTCCATTGTGATTCTAATCATGTAATCTTCCAGAAGCATTAGGAACTAAAGCATTTTCATGATGATGACCATCTCTTAGGATAGAAAAACCCAACCTGTGAATTTCTATTCTTCTTCTTTGTTATTGTTTTTTGCAGAAAATTGCATAGAATAATACATTACTTCAACACAGACCAGGCTGTAACTAGCAGTGATATCCAAAGAAGCATTAACATCTAATGAATACTGCATGCTTTTGAGGATTCACATGCAAAAGTTAAATTCATATGAAAGAGATAACTGAAATATTTGAATCACAGGGGCTGAGAACTGATTAGTAAAACATACAGTGTCATCATCGGGAAAGCAAGGATTCATAATTATATTAAATTATATGTCTCATCAAAATGAGAAAGTTATCAGAGGGAATTGTAAAAAAACCCCAGTTACACACAAAGCTTGTATATATCTAGTCTGTTGGATAAACAGTCTTCAGGTTTCGAGGAAGTTTCGACCCTAGACACTTAAATGATGAATCCTAAACTGTGATAGAAGGATACATCATAAAAAAATTCTCAAAGGTCCCTAAATAAACCCTGGCTAAGAACTGTTTGATGCTAGATTCAAATATCAGCGGGTGAATGAACTAAGGTTGCACCCATTCCAGGTGAATTCCCATACCAGATACTTCTCTTTTTTCTTTCTGGCCCCCTGAATATTTATTTACCCTAGGCAAAACAGAACAAATTCAAAAGGAAAGACTGAGGCAATGTAATTGTAGAAAACCCATAGGACAAATACAGCAGATACACAGAAGATAGAGATTTAATTCTCTCCAGATCCCACCTCTCTGCCAAGTATAGGTTAAATAGGTAATTGCAGAAAAGGAAAGAGCCTGGAAAGAATATAAATCAGTTTCTGAAGTTGCTTACATATATTCTTATCTTCAGAATTTCCTATTAGCTAGATGTAACTGCTCTGTTCTTTGCATTCCATTCAGGTGCACACAACTCTTTCTTGTATAAGGGAATAATGAAAAGTTGTACATTTTTGACATAATGATTAGTTCTGAGCATAGTTACTACTATATTTAATGTCATGCTGCTTCATTGTCTTTTGGATATGGGCCTGTGCACACCCCTTGACAATATATACACTATCAAACAGTGTCCATGCTTCAGGGCAATTATTATGATGATGAAACTATTCTCTGGATCGAGCTCTAAGAAACTGTTTCCAGGAAACAAAACTGTTCAAATCTAACCGCTGTGTTCTGTAAGAATGGTGACTGGTATGTAGTGTTAGCAGGTATGTCTGTCTTAATGGATGGAAGCTAAGAGGAATTGCTGATTGTTACTAAAAACACATTCTGGCAACAGAGCACAGGCTGGGCTCTTAACTACTGTGAAAAGTCTCATAAAGTATTTCTGAACACAATCCCTATATTCAATTTGGCAAAGACAACACCACACTCATGATTCTAGTTTGGGTTTGTAATATCTCTTTCCCTGCAGATAAAAGCATTGTCTATGATTTTTGCCTTTGTAGAGTAAGGAAAGTGATAGTTCATGTCTCCCTGTGCAGCTTTGAGGTCTCTCTGCCCTCTTTCCAAGCTAATAAAATAAAAGTGCTCTGGAAAGCATGATTCCTAAGAGAGAGACATATTCCAACTTTAAGAGAGAAAAATTGTCTGCATTACGATGATAAATGACTGACTATTATTAATCAATCAATTAATTGTTTTTACAATAAAACCCAGTGGGCAGTAGAGGCCTTAAATACACCATGACCCGCAGTTTTGTATGATAAATTATGCTCCATCAAAATCCACAGTCAGCAGTTATTTAGTACCCAAAGTTCCAAAATGGATCTTCTACTTCTGAATTAACTTGGATCCTAAGTATTTTGCATTTGTATTGACATCCAAAAGGGTTCTTGTAAAAATCATGTTTAAAAAAGCGATATACAATATTTACAGTAGGAACATGCTTGACTTTCTATGATATTAACAAAGGCTTAGTGAGAGGGAACAATGCTCATCATCTAAACGTCTGCTTTAGAAAAATTACTCCTGGGGTAATTTTAGGATGCTGCTCTCCCTGGATTCAATTTATGTTCTGCATCTACAATAAAGGGCAAATGTCACTGCAGTTCCCTGCTGAAACCAGCAGTGGGCTTGTACTGACTTCATCTCACAGCTTGGAAGAAGGCCATGACAAAGAAGCACAGCAAAGGGAAATAAGCCACTGCAGAGAAAGTCAGGACTGAAGGTATACTTCAAATCAATTCTGGCATGAAGCTGAGCTCTTGTTACGTCTGGTAGGAATGGATTTTAACAGATAGGAGAGAATAACCTTTGGGCTACTACTCTCCTAATCGCACAGATATTTTTTTTAGGTTTTTTTTCCTTTGCTGAGAAGGCCAAACTGTTATAGATTTTTAAAAAACATTTAAGAGTCCTAAATAACTAATAAAATCTTAGAGAAGTGGTTTAGTCTTGGAAAAAGATGTTATTTGCCCTATGAAGCATGTTAAACTGATTTTTAAAGTGGGACTTTGTTATTCTAGCTGTTAAATCATCATGTTCTGATGCAAGCACTTTCCCAAAGGTGATGGAAAGAGAGACAAAAGAAGTGTCAGTCTAAAGAAGTATTAGAAAGAACTTTGACATGGTATTTGACAACACAGAATCATAGAATCATAGAATAGTTAGGCTTGGAAAGGACCTTAAGACCACCAAGGTCCAACCCCTCTGCCATGGGCAGGGATACGTCACACTAAACCATGTCATCCAAGGCTCTGTCCAGCCTGGCTTTGAACACTGCCAGAGATGGAGCATTCACGACTTCCCTTGGCAACTCATTCCAGGGCCTCACCACCCTTACAGTAAACATATCAAATAAAGGGCACAATTCAGTAAGGGATCAAAATTCAAACATTCAGTAGTATTTAAAAAAGACTACACAATTTTAAATCCCACTAAAACATGTATATGTAAGTGTTACCCTAACACACAGAACACAGGAATAAGATTTCAGAATAGCTGAAAAATCATGAGAGTTGCTCATAGCCACTCCAAGGCTTTTCCACAACTAACTGAAATCGAGGTCATAAGTTTCACAAAAATCCAGTTTCAAATGCTTAACATAAACCCATCACAACAGTTGCACACATCAGCATCTTTGAGTTCAGTTTGTAGCAGCAAACAGAGTTAGGTACAGTTGGGAAGAAGAGAAAGCAATGTTTGTTGCTATAAACTCTTGGGTTATTGCTCAACTACGCTGGTCTATAGCACAGTCTACAACAACTCCATGGGCAGTTATGTATTTGGGGTCTATTATCATTCAGACTCTGTTATCATTTGGGGAAGCATAACCAGATAAGATCTTAACTAGTATATTCCAAACATACACAAGTTCCTCTACACTGCGTACAGTGCTGTACTGATTCCTATCTCTTTTCTGGGTTATTTCAGTAACAAAATGGTCATGACAAATGTACACAAAGCCAAAAAGCCTACAAGCATTCAGACATTAAAACCATCCCTACCCCACTTAACCTCCCCCCCCCCCCCCAAAAAAAAAAAGAGAAGTCTTTCTATAACTGAAAATTGTGGGTGATTGGTTGTGGCTTTGGTGCATTGCCAAAAGAGTTTTCATCGAATTGCCACTTATTCACATTGAAACATTTTCAAATTCACTTCATCTATTTTTAGAGACAGATACTAAACATTTATGTGATCAAAATAAATAATATAGGACCACTGAAATATTTCAAAGGCTTTGCTGTTCATGGATGACATCAGCTCCTGCCAAAGAAGCACACTCAGCACTAGCCACACTGCAGCTTTCAACCATTTATTTTTGACAAAGGAAAATGCCTTCCCTGCGAGTACATGGCCTCTCTTCCTCTTTTATGTCAGAGTCTACAAGCAGTTGAGGGTAAAAGATGTATAAGCCTGTTCAGACTGAGCGCGCCAGCAACTTAGTAGATTTCTTTTTTTTTTTTTTTTGAGTATTTACTATCATTCCTGACTGTGGTGGATTTAGTGCTCTTGAAAAGTGAACACTGGAATATTTGGACTGCCACTGTGTGAGGGACAATGACTGCTGAGACAGGACAGTCAGAATTTTTGCTTGTCCTACTTTTAAACACACTGTTAAGAGAGACAGGGTAAGTATTTTTTTAAAGGACACCCCACATCAGGCAGTGTTGCTGTGAATCACACATAGCTGCTTACTAGACATGCCTCTGTAAATGCAGCTGCTCACATTCTTTTGTGTATGCTTACAGCTTGCAGACTGAACGTCCTGAAATGAAGAGGAAAGTGGGGAAAATGGATTACAGATGATCAGACTGGTTTCAGCCTGAAGAATCCAAGGCAGCAGCTGCTTAAAGCTTTGGTAGGGGTTATCTAACTAAACCTGAGGGATTAATACATGAGTCTGCTCCTAGATAACCTGTCACCAATGGCATTAACTAAGAGTTTGCAACCCAAGTGAAAGCATTCACCCATTCTACTTCAGCAGCCTTTCAAATTGCAGCCAAGCACATTAGAGTGCATACTGACATCAGAGCAGACTTTTCTAAAGATCTATACAGAACAGCATTGTTTCCTGAAAATCAGCAGTTTTAGGCCAAATTCCATGAATCCCAGTGACCTTGTCTTTCATCAACTAAAATGTGAAGCACTGGTGTATTGAATGGAGACTTTCACCACGAATAATAGTTTAAGCATTCCATGCTGGGATATGCAAAAGAACAGTCTATTCTGTTCAAAATACAAGCAGCCATGTAGTAGATTAGATTGTCTGTACCAACATCTCTGAAATTCAGTTCTTTCTTATATCATTTCAAAAGCAGATGGACAATGTTTTGCCAAGTCTGCAATTTGGTGGTGATGGAACTGCCGCATGAATGTGATGGAAGTTAGATGACTACTTAGAATTTCATATATTTGTGAGAGAACAGAGGAAGAATTATCTGAGGTCTTCTAAACTGCAGGAAAAGGGAGGAAATTTGCTGCATGCTGAATCATCAGCAAAAGGACAAGCTGAATCTGTTTAGAAGAATGCTGGAAAAAGATTAAGTGCCTTACAATTTTAAATCAAAGACCTGCTGGTGGAGAAAAGCTGGAGAGAAAAAAAAAGAGAAACCTGCAAATACAGTTACACTTTGCTTTTGGTATGGCATACAAAACAGGAACAGAGAAAGTAACAGAGGAAGTGGAATGTAAGGAATTTTTACCCAGGAAAGTATTTCTAAGCTCAAACTTGAGAAAAGGTAGGAGATACTGAGGGGAAATAATAAATATGGTAAATACATCTGAAAGAATCACCTCACATATAAAATGTACAGACTATTTAAATATTTAGTGGTTATGCTGTGGTTTGATGTGTTTGTTAGAATACACACTGTATAAGCTGTGCAAAGTGCTCACAGTTCACTTTGCCATAGTACACTTCAGTTGGTTTCTGTGCTATATTTAAAAGGGAGGTTTATAACTCATTTCCCTATGCTTGTTTTTCCTTTGTGTAGAGCTTATCTATGCAAAATATGGCAATATTGATAGATAATAACATGCACCTAAAATGTACTCCTATCTACATAACAGTACCAAATATTGTTACACATGATATGCCAAACCAGGAAGTTCTCTACAATGGAGGCATCCAGCCATCTCCTGCTTGGAATATCAACGTCCCTACAGTTACTAAGCATTAATAAGAAAACACAATAATGGCAGATCTATTCTGAAGAAAGGGATGAAAAGAAAAGCCCAAACACCTTCGAAAGGACTCAAACTTCCAAAACAGGTGCGGCTTCAGATAGCTGACTTCAGCTATGTAATCCAAACAGCTTCCGTTCATTGTCTCCCTGAACACAAAGGCTTTGCAAACACTGAATGTCTAGTTTTAACCTGAAACTTTATTTCTACATTTACTTGTCCCAGTTTTGCCCTGTTTAAGCCCCAACAGAATACAGAACATGGACAGGAGTGTGTTCAGGTCTTTAAGTTCTCATTCCAGTGTGTGCTCAGGGCATGTTCATGCACCTGTTCACGGCACTCTTCACCTACTGATAATTCTCTTTAAAAGGCAGTCTTAGTGTACTAGTTGACACCCATCTTTTACAACAGCTTCATGCAGAAACATGTATGTTCGGATCCACCTGAGCCTAATTATAAGGGATTCAACCCCTACCTTTCCTCTACAATGGCTTAGGCAGAAAACAAGGCAGTTTGGATCAGAGCAGTATAAATGAGCATGAGAAACCCATGATTCAGGATTTCCTGCAATATCTGGACTTGACTACTTTCATCATCCTCAGTAGACAGAAAGATTGCTGTCTGGTGATTCAAGAAAAATCCATGACATATTTTTAGAACCTATTTCAGTCCTCTCCATTTGCTTTTATCGCAAACTTCTGTCTTTCCTCCCTCCTACTCACCTTCATTTTCCCTATAGCAAAACTGGAACAATAACTTCAGATTTTACTAGCATCTGTTCTTATTCTCTCTTTTAATCTTTGTCTTACTTTCACATCCTCTCACGTCACAGCACAAACATGCTTGCCCCACCCCCCTTGCCTCTTTAACTAGCATTTCTCCTCTCTAATCTCTTTCTGCTCAGGAACAGCACACTGTATCTTGCCTTGAACTGTCAGCTCCCGTCAATGCATCTAAGTTTCTCTTGAACTCAGTCTCCTTTTGGCTTCTCTGACTGTGCATTCTGATCATTTTTCCACTGTGTTTCTTCCACAGATCTCTCCAGATTTTACTGCAGTTCTTGGTGGGAACTCTTTGTATTTTGTCTCCTTCTCACCTGCCTTTAAATTATCTCAGCATATTCCTACCTGCAAATTTAAATTTAACTACTATCTTAAAGCAACTCACAGCCCTACCTCACCACCCCAGATCCTTCACCTCTCTGTCTCTTTGACATCATTTTATGACTTATTTGCTAGCAACTTTTCAAGTTCAACAAAATTAAAACAGGCGTCTTGATATTTACTTGCAATGTTTTCCCACTATTTTCTTAATCACTTGGAATAACTTTGTCATTCTGTCACTCAAGCAACAATCCAAAGATACAGATTTTTTATTTGTACCTTTCACCAGCCTCTCTCGGTCTGTTAAGCCAGTTTTGCAAATTCTTCTGCCTGGTATCTCCTATGTATTCTCTTCCTCTTCATCCTCACAATAAAACCTCTTTTTTCCAATTCTGATCAACCAGCATTTCAATATCACATATATTTAGAAATACAAAAAACATATTCATTCTCCCCTCACTTATTCAAAATGCTGCTGCAAAGACCACTCTTCAACTACAAAGTTTTGTGTCCACACCACCCCTCTCCCTTCATTCTGCCACTATTAGGTCATTTTTTGTAGGAAATAAAATGAATTTGTCTTTATTTTTAACGCTCAATACATCAAAGACCTATCCTAGTAAGTTCTAGTAATTCAAGAGCAGGAACTCCAAATGACTCCTCAGTTCAGTCTTCACATTATAACTGCTCTCTCACACACATGATGGAGTGAAAATATCTCCCCATCTTTCTCCCCTCCGTTTGTAAAATATTTCCCTTATTGTGAACCTGCAGAAATCTTTCTGACAGCCATGATCTATGACTATAGCATACTTGACATATTTTCTTGTGCTATGTTTTTTTGCATCTAGTATCTCCTTTTACTCTTAGATCAGTTGGGCTGGGATCTTCTTTGGTGCATCCAGAGAGTGCACAACCAACAGCATAACCAGTACTACTGCCACATTTATATGGCTCTTTAGAGATGTTCTCATGTGGGCCACCTGGCTGTAGCTCCACCTTCAGAATTAACGAGTCCCTTCAGAGAGTATGTCCAAGATAAAAGGCTGGTCCTGAGAAGTGTCATGGGAAGGAGAGGGGGGAAATAGTTGCAAAAGAGGTAAGACCTTCACAAAGAATATGGAGTCTAGAGAACTGACACAAGCTGTATAGGACAAAAATAGGAAAATCATGTGAAAAATCTTTTCCTTTCATCAAGAGAAAAACTGGCCTCACAGAAGGGGTTCTAGCAAGTCACTTTGCTTCCTCCCTTTTCTCTTCTCCCTGTCCCCCAAGCCTTGCAAACCTGAATTGCTCTGAAAGCAGAGGTCATATTCATGCTCACAGGTTGAAAATGAAAGAAATAACCTTCTATAGTACAGAATGAGTTCTCTGTTACAACCAGAAAGCAAGGAGAGAGACGAGGAACTGAATAAACCTATTTCTGTTCTACACATATGTAGTTATGTAAATCGGTTTATTTTAATAGTTTATTCCAAACTGATACTCCTATCACTTTTACTGATACTGCAAACAATTATTGAATCTGTCCATCTCTCTTCAGTGTGGATTTCTATGATTCTTTTCAGCTGGATTTACAAGATCAGTATTACCTCCCTGGTTGCCATCTGTTTTGAACTAAAAGCTTAAGATATTTTTTAATATTCTCCATGAAATAGTATTTGCAGTAAAACGATACAGGGAAAAATGGTAGCAATATCTCATGTAAAGCAAGCATGTTTATAGCAAACTACCTGATTTCTGTCTTTTGCAATTCTGTATATTTAGCATCATTTTGCTTAGGATTAGAGACCAGCAGAAATGACTGATAAAGACTTATAAGTATACTTGATCCTTTTTTATACTAAAGTCTTTATTGAATTATGTATTTTAAGTTACACTCATGACAAGTGCAAAGAAAGGCACACTGAACTGGTCTTATATAGCAGTTAAAAGCTTTCTTCAAATGCTAATCATTTATAATTAGTCTACTTCAATTAGTAATGAACAAATTGCCCTCTCCAAGAAAAGAGAACATATCCCATGCACTGATTAAAAGGGAACAGTGATCTTCAAATTGTGAAGTGAATGACTGACGTAAAGCTAAACTCTCTCACAATTCTGTACTTTTAACTCTTTGATGAACTGATCAACAAAGGCAGATTTCCCCAAAGTCTCAAAATCATTATTACCAATTCACATACAGAAAAGCACATCTGTGTTCATAGATTCACACTTTAAATGCACTCTTACTTTAGTGTTATTTTCTGCCACTTATTAAGCAGGTGTTAATCTTCCCTCTTTTTCCCTCTGGGAATCAGATCTTAATTGGCTACTTTCTAATGTGCAATAAAATTAAAACCCAACCTACTGGTTGGCAAATGGTTGTTAGGTGGCTGTCCCAGAAAAGCTTTAGGCAGCAATAAAGCATCTTGTTGACTGGGAACAGCCTCAATCTCTAAAGATTACACAGTTTGTGAGAAAATACCTAAGGTGAATTTTAATACAAGACTTTTTCTACTTACTCTGTGGCAGAATTCTAAATTGCCAAGAGCAACATTTACTGGAAGAGTGGTTTTGCACAACCTTAATGTACATGTTCTCGGGGCAATAGTGTACTCCATGCTCAAGCATATACAGATAAAGTATTGAATCAGCTGTAATGAAATGGGGCAGGGACAAGGGAAAGAAAATTAGATAATTAATTCAGAAAGTAAGTTTCTGCTTTCTGCTGATATCCCAACCGGTGCATTACAGAAAATCAATGTTCTGTTCTTTATGTTCTGTTATTAGATATACTGTTTTCAGATGTTTGGAGGGGTCTTGTATAACTGGGGTTTTCTTTGTTGGTCATGGTGGCATTTTTATGTTGTTAGGCACGTGTGTAGGACATTAAGCAAAAAATATACAGGACAATGTATCTGTTACATTTTAAAAGTAGAGAAGGTCCTCATCACTGATATGAGTGTGTAGGCGACTGCTGTAGGAGTGGTAAGGAATATATTAACAAAAAGACTGCAAATGCAAATGTGCAGACTTCAAATATGAGATAAAAGTTCTTCAACGCCAAATCTGTCTCAACAAGAGCAGCTCACCTAGGTAGAATGTTTCTCTAATGGAATTAATGGAATTTAACAGAGATTTCCAGTAGTTCATTTTAGCTTTACACTTCTCTCACAAATTAAAGTCTGCATGTAATTCTTCCTGTCAGGACTCATGGCACAGTCTCTGAGGAAGGAGGTGATAGCTCCTTCCAGTCATCCTCCACCAGCACTGATCACCCTTCATCTGGGGAGGCAGATGAAGGTATAGAAGCACATCCCAGAGGCTGATATAAACTGTAAATCATTTCAATATTATAACACAATTTGAAAAGATGTGGACATGTATATAATTGTAAACACTCCCATCTATATGTACATAAAGAAAAGGACATAACTTAGCTATTTTCTTAGGTATACATAAAGATATAGCTTTCTTAACTATACCTAAATATACAGATATAGCACTGATTAATTTCCCCAATAAATCTATAGATAATTTTGTAAAATGACTAGGAATAGCTTCATAAATCATTTACCAAGTGCCTAGAATTCAGACAGTAAACCATAGTTTCTCTAAGAAGAGTTGGTTCCCTGTTAGTCTGTTTCTTCCTTAGCTATCAACTAAATTAGTAATATTACCGTCAGCTCATGGCAATTCCTGAAACGTTCTATCAGATTTAAAGAACTAACATTATCCCATAAAATGACAGAGTATTTCTTTGATTTCATACACTTAACCCTTTGCCTCAGTTCAGCTGACAACTTGCTGGCTCCGGAAAAGTTATATATTGTGCATAAGAACAATAACAAGAAAAAAAAAAATCAAAGGATATGTTGTTTGATTGCAAATGATTTCAGTAACCTATTAAGACGTTTGGATCACTATGATCAGAACTAAATTGTATCTTCCTTACTTCCTTCCCTCTTTCCTTTCTTCCCTCCTTTACTCCTTCCTTCCTTTGCTCCCTCCTTCCTTCCCTCCTTCCTTCTTTCCCTCCTTCCTTCCTTCCACCCCTCCTTCCTTCCTTCTTCTTCTCTTCCCTCCCTCCTCCCTTCTGCTTTCCTTCCTTCCTTCCCTCCTTTTTTCTTTCCTTCCTTCGTTCCCTCCTTCATTTCTTCCCTCCTTCCTTCCTTCCCTCCTTCCTTCCTCTCTCCCTTCCTCTTCTTCCTTTCCTTCCTTCCCTCCTTCCTCCCCCCTTCTTCTTCTTCTTCGTCCCTTCCTTCCCTCCTTGCTTCCTTCCTTCCCTCCTTCCTTCCCTCCTTCCTTTCTTCCTTCCTCCCTTCCTTCTTCCTTTCCTCCCTTCCTTTCCTCCCTTCCTTCTTCCTTTCCTTCCTTCCTTCCTTCCCTCCTTCATTGCTTGCTTCCTTCCCTCCCTCCTTCCTTCCCTCCTTCCTCCCCCTCTTCTTCTTCTTCCTTTCCTCCTTTCCTTCCTTCTTCCTTTCCTCCCTTCCTTCCCTCCCTCTTTCCTTCCCTCCTTCCTTCCTCCCTCCCTCCTTCCTTCCTTCCCTCCTTCCTTCCTCCCTCCCTTTCTCTTCTTCCCTTCCTTCCTTCCCTCCTTCCTTCCTTCCCTCCTTCCTCCCCCTTCTTCTTCTTCTTCCCTTCCTTCCCTCCTTGCTTCCTTCCTTCCTTCATTCCTTCCTTCCTTCCCTCCTTCCCTCCTTCCTCCCCCTTCTTCTTCTTTTTCCCTTCCTTCTCTCCTTGCTTCCTTCCCTCCTTCCCTCCTTCCTTCCTTACTTCTTCCTTCCTTCCTTCCTTCCTTCCTTCCTTCCTTCCTTCCTTCTCTCCTTGCTTCCTTCCCTCCTTCCCTCCTTCCTTCTTTCCCTCCTTCCTTCCCACCTTCCTTCCTCCCTTCCTTCCTTCTTCCTTCCCTCCTTCCTGCCCCCTTCCTCTTCTTCTTCCCTTCCTTCCTTCCTTCCTTCCTTCCCTCCTTCCTTCCTTCCCTCCTTCCCACCTTCCTTCCTCCCTTCCTTCCTTCTTCCTTCCCTCCTTCCTTCCTTCCCTCCTTCCTTCCTCCCTCCTTCCCTTCCTCTTCTTCCCTTCCTTCCTCCCTCCCTTCCTCCCCCCTCCCTTCCTCTTCTTCCCTTCCTTCCTTCCATCCTTGCTTCCTTCCTTCCCTCCTTTCTTCCTTCCTTCCCTCCTTCCTTCCTTCCTTCCTTTCTTCCTTCCTTCTTCCCTCCTTCCTCCCTCCCTTCCTCGTCTTCCTTCCTTCCTTCCTTCCTCCCTCCCTCCCTCCTTCCTCCCTCCTTCCTCCCCTCCTTCCTTTTCCTCCCTCCTTCCTTCTTCCTTCCTTCCTTCCTCCCTCCCTTCCTTCCTTCCTTCCTTCCTTCCTTCCTTCCTTCCTTCCTTCCTTCCTTCCTTCCTTCCTTCCTTCCTTCCTTCCCTTCCTTCCTTCCTTCCTTCCTTCCTTCCTTCCTTCCTTCCTCCCTTCCTTCCCTCCTTCCTTTCTTCCTTCCTTCTTCCCTCCTTCCTCCCTCCCTTCCTCGTCTTCCTTCCTTCCTTCCTTCCTCCCTCCCTCCTTCCTTCCTTCCCTCCTTCCTTTCTTTCTTCCTTCCTTTCCTCCTTACCCCCTTCCTTCCTTCCTTCCCTCCCTCCTTACCCCCTTCCTTCCTTCCTTCCCTCCTTCCTTCTTTCCCTCCTTCCTTCCTTTCTTCCTCCCTTAGTTTCCAGACACAATGCAGCAATAAAATGTCCATACAACACTGTTCACAACACATGTAAACCACCTATATTGTAACTTACCCATTTGTACTTTTTATACAGCATTCTTTAAAGAAACACTGTTTAGTAAGGGATTATTCAGGAGATTAGTTAGGGATAGCCTTTGGGTCAAGTGCCTTGATTTTCTCACAGATTTAGTTTTCACTTCTACCCTAGACTTTGTATCTGACTTTTCTGAAGGAGAAAGTTTATGAATTTATGCTATCAGGAAAACACAACAGTATATGTTACTGTGTTACCTCCTCCACTTTTTGAAACATAACAACAAAATGAGGAACTGAAAATATAATCTATTTAAAGAGAAAATCTATATTGTTTTAAAACTTGCCTTCTCTCTGGTCTCATGATGTGGATAGTGTTTTGTTTGACAGAAAATGCAGTATTATCATCAGACTATTGATGGACTTTCAGAGTCATCAATATTACTAATCCTACAGAAATGAAAAATAATTTCCCAGGAGTCATTCAATTTACCACTTATAACGCACAAAGGACTCTGAAGAGAAACGGGAAAAATTGCTTTGCAAAACAAAGGTTTATCATAAAAATTAAATATTGCCCTTAATGAAGGGGCTTTTCATATAATAAATGCTTTCACAGCACCAGCTTCAGAATCCACATCTTGTTTCATGAAAATATGTGGAAAAAGAACTATGCGTATATGAAATACACAGCAGACATCAGCTTTGTACATTCTGTGAACACCAGTTGGGAAAAAGACATAATCCAAAGAATTAGTGAAAAGTCTTCTGCATTAAGGATAAATATTTGATGGAAGTCACCACTTGGAATTTAGAGAAAGCACTATACAATGCAATAGAAGAAATACTAATGGTTTAGGTGAAAAGTAGCTGGACAAACCTTTAGGATTTATCTTCCTGTTTTGTAACTCTTTACTGTTGTCACTGACTTCCTTAAGTATTTCTAATATTTTTGTCACCATTTCTATAAAGAAAAAATTAAGTTAATTCCATGTTTTAAGTGAAGAAACTCTCAATTTCTATGGAAACATTGTTCAGTGAGCTAACAGATACAAAAAAGGTGAGAATTGTCCTCATTTAGATAAAACATCTACCTAAGAGCTATCTACACAGTGTCCCTCTATACACAGTTGAGATAATCACTCCTACAGCAGACATCATTTTATATTGCCAACAGCTTATTCAAGATCCTAGAAGTCAATAGAACAGCTCCCAGACAGAAATGATAAACATTAAGTAAAAGTTGTACAAGCAAGAGTACAAATGATAAGGTTATTAGGATGTAATTAGACATTGAGATGTAATGAAGTTAAATGGACATCACCATGGGGTAGGCTGAATGGATGAAGCAGAACAGTGTCCAGCTCTCCTCAGCTGGGAACCTGGCAGCATCTTTCTGCCTTCACACAAACACACAGATCTCCAGAGATATTTAGAGACTAGTGCGCCCCTTGCAGAAGCAGCAGGAGCTGTCTTGAAGAGCTGTGCTTCTCAAAAGAACATACTTTGTACCTCCTATTCTCTTGTTAATACCCTGTGACACGGAGCATATTTCTGCTTGGATACTTCAAGTTTCTTCAAGAATCAAACTTCCTAATTTGTTTCTTACTTGATCTTCAGCTACACCCAGCTGTGTAACAGACTAGCAAGCAGACTCCACCATAAAGAAACTGTCTGTTCTTTGCATAAACTGGGACTGATGATTCCTAATAAACCTGTGTTTTCAGTTGTACACATTCAAATTCAAAAACGTATAGCCAAGACTGCTGACTGTGATCTCATCACACAACAGTATGCTTGTGTTCTGCTGCTATGACATTTTATGTAGTTATGTCTTCTTGTCATAAGGAAAACTGAAAATGTAAAGTAAGCAAACATGTTGCTTTTACTCATTTTTTGCAGCACTCAAAACCCAAATCCTCTGATTATACAGCAGTGTATTTAGGGATATTACAGACCACATGCAGACAAATACAGCCTAAAGTCAATCTTTGCAACAGGTAAGGTCTTGATTTGTCCCTCAGACTTGAGGCTGCTGCAATTTATTCTGAAAATCGTATATTTTTAACATTTAACATTTTAACATTTAACATTTGCAAAGAATCAAGCTCTATTTCCCAGTATATTTTTTACATACCTCTGTCCGGGGTTCAGCAGTAGCAGTCATTTTTTCTCCTTCTTGATAGCTGGTGCAGTGCTGTGTTTTTGACTTTTGGCCTGGGAAAAGGTGCTGAGAGCACCGATGTTTTTAGTCACTGCTCAAATGTTTGGTTTGGCCAAGGACTTTGTGAGCCTCATGCTCTGCCAGGGAGGAGGGAAAGCTGGGAGGAAGCAGGGACAGGACACCTGACCCAAACTGACCAGAGGTATTCCATACCACAGCACGTCATGCCCAGGAGGTAACTGGGAGTTAGCTGGAAGGGCTAGTACACTGCAGGGTTGGACTAGGTATTGGTTGGTGCTTGGTCGGGCAGGGTGGGGTGAGTTATTGGTCGGTGGGTGGTAAGGTGTTGTATTCTCTTCCCTTGTTATTTCCTTTATCATTATTATCATTGGTGGTAGCAGTAGTGATCTGTGTTATACCTTAGTTACTAAACTGTTCTTATCTCAACCCGTGGGAGTTGCATTCTTTTGATTCTCCTTCCCATCCCACCAGGAGCAGGGGGAGGGCAAAAAGGTGGGGGGAGTGAGAGAGCAACTGCGTGATTTATGGTTGACTTTGTTTAAACCACGACAACCTTTTTGTCATATAATTTTTCACCTGCTGTTTTTCTAGTTATTTAGATTATCAGGCATGAACAAAAGTCATTTAGAAAAAAAAAAAAAGAAAGAAGTTTTGGGTATTTTTAATATCTTTATGTAAATGTGTAATTTAAAAATGGGTTATCTATTTATGGAAAACAACAACTAATTCCTCCTCAGAATATATTTTAAGTCAGTAATATAAAACTTAAGAGGCAAAAGGCAGTCCAAATTTACCATTTACCAAATTTACCAAAATTGAGGGTCTCATTGAAAAAAGCTGAGCTTACAGGCTCTGTTACAGATTGTCTAAGGATTTCAAAATTACTCTTACATCATACTGTCTCATAGCCACCAGCATAAGAAAAAAGGCCAAGAGAAATCAGATGGACGCTTTCAAATGTGGATGACCTGCAACTCCCAAAAATGATGTCCAGGACTATAAACAAGCAGACACCCCTTAGGTTTGACTTCACACAGCTCCAACTTCAGCCAGCAGTAGGGATCTGTCTGGACCCTGGCCAGCATCAGGCTTGAAGCAGTGAAAAGCTGTTTTTGTTCTCAGTGCTTTTTGAGTTGTGTTTTTTTTTTGCCAAATAAAGCTTGCACACACTATCAGACCTGCTTTGCTATTTATCTCCCTGTTTAGACATGTATCGGTACCTTTGCAGACCTTGCAGAAAACACATACTTCATGGCAGACACTTTGCCAACACACAGACTTCAGGGAAGCAAAGCTCGACAGCCCTGTTCCCTCAAACACGCGCAGCATGGGCCTCCCAAGTTAAGCAGCTGTCTCTCCTTCCCACGAAAACTGAGCTGGAGAATGGGCAAGAGGAAGTGATATATGTCCATCTTAAATTTTGTTCTCTTTCAGTCTAGAGGCTGTGCACAGTGGAGTACATACTTAGACCTGCAAAGCAGGAGTTGCTCATGCACTGCTGTTTAGATGCAGCACTAGAGATACTGCTTTGTAAAGTTACATCAACTATGAACACATTTTACTTTTGGAATACTATAGTTTACAGGGTTAGAAATAATAAAACAGCAAGCCCAGCAGAAAGAATAGAGCTCATGTTTAAAGTATGACTTTTCCTCATCCAATGGGTAGATATTTATAATTTACTAACTCTGCAATGATAATGAGGCAAACAAGCTCTCTGACTTTCCAGCTTAGTCTTCTGTCACTTGGCTAAGTAAGCTGGTTTTCATTTTAAGTGAAGATGTAAGTCTACTCATAGTTTGCTCAGCAGAAGAAATTTAGTCTCCGTGAGTTCCTCAGGGATCACTGTGTCAAGAGGGTCTTGGGAAGATACCTCCACACAGAAAGAACTGGGGCCTGGGGCACACATGGAGAACAGAAAACATCTGCAAAGTGCTGGGGGACAGGGATTGCTAGGACCCTGGCAGCACCCATGGGCAGGCTGGCAGGATCATTTTTGCTCATCTCCCTTTTGCATGGTGTCACTCACAGCACCAATTCCTCCTACATCCTGGAGACAGCTGCTCTGCTGGCAAGGCACAGCACTGCTTAAGGTGCTAAATGCTGTCTGGTCAGTCTGGCATTGCCTGGTTGTCCAGGCTAATCTTCATAGAATCATAGATTGGTTTGGTTTGGAAGGGACCTTAAAGCTCATCCACTTCCAACCCCGCCTGCCACAGGCAGGGGCACCTTCCACTAGACCAGGTGGCTCCAAGCCCTCTCCAACCTGGCCTTGAACACTGCCAGGGATGGGGCAGCCACAGCTTCTCTGGGCACCCTGTAACAGTGCCTTACCACCCTCACAGTGAAGAATTTCTCGAGCTCCACAATATACTAATTCAGCCATGCTGCATCCCTTTCCTAAAGCTGGCTTGGTCTGTGGTGGCTTGGAGACAGCTGAACGTTGCTTTAGTGCCTGCAGTTGTAACTATTTATCTCTCATCCTCTCAGTGGGAAAGATATGAAGCTCTTTCCTTTTCACGTAAAAATCCACCAGATTTTTACATAAGAAATAGCCTAAAAACAATGCAACACTTAAAGACTAAAGGGTGGTGGGCTGTTTTTTTTGTTGAGGGGGGTGGCAGGGTGCCACAAAACAGATGACACAGACACAATTTAATCCTATGCCTGTATACTACTAAATGGGATAATCTGGCTTTTTGCACAGATATATTAGAATCACTCAAAAGAAAAAAAAAAAAAGAAAGATCACTGAATGTCTTGGTGTGAATACTGTTTTCCTTGTATTTTTACCAGAAAATAAGCCTCTAGCCTCATCTAGACAATGCTTCTAAGATTTCCTTCTCACCATGTCCAAACAATCAACGTTCCTCTATTAATTAGTGCCTTGATATTAACTAGATCTCTAAGGTATCTTTGCATGGAGTTTTCATAGCATGGGCTGATTTATTTAATTGATGAATAGCTTTGTATGTGCTTCTTTTTAATCCTACCCATTTATCTTATGAAGAATTGCTATGTTTGTAATTATTCCAAAGAAATAATACCAATATTTTTAATGATAATAATGAATGACATGGCTTTTAGCGAGCTTTTTTTAATGTTTGTGAAACAATACTCTGATTAGTCAGAATGAAATATTTGCTCAGTTAATACATAAGAGCTTGATTTTTTTTAACTTGATCTCATGTCAATACAATGAATCCAACAGGCTGAGTTTCTCTTTGAAATCCATGACCAGAATTTTTTTTAATCATACTCATATTTTAAAATCTGCCAAATACTCTTGAAGATCTGTATGTTCCTAGTTAAAGAATATGAAATACTACCAAAAAGAACCCCTATAGCATTTTACCTGCTCTTTCATCTTCTGTATCCAACTGTTGTATCATGTTGAGAATTTAAATTGGAAGGTCTTTGTACTGGGGAGAAGTTTTTTCCTATGTGGCAGAATGGCTTCATTGTCCACTGTTAAGGTTCCTTGTGCTAATGCACTACAAAGCATGGTTATTATTTAATGAACACCTGTTGTCTCCAGGATGGTTCACTGAGGTTATCATTGTCAGTTATATTTTCTAAGCTTATATTAAAAATTACAGGAATAACTATCCCCTCACTCACTAAAGGGAACAGAAGACTTCACCACTTAAGCAAAGAGCATGCATAAATGCCGCCCATAGCTGCAGTCTCAAGAGTTCTTAAAAATTGCAGAGAATCCACCTCTGGATGCCTGAATCTTGGCCTGTGATCCACAAGTCATTTTTAGGCCCTTAAATAGGCAGAGGAGTGTATAAAAGCCCTCATTATCTACTCACGTCACATGTCACTGGCTGCCAGGGGAATCCATCAGTCCCATGTCATTGGAGGTGAGTCTATTCTCATTTGCCAAATTCACAGAGTACACAGGCTATTCTTTTGATAGTAGGCCTTCAGGTGTTTCTATTTTTGCATCTGAAGCTCTTAGAAGACTTCTGAAGACCCTCAGGAAATATTCAAACCATTCAAGCTTAAATATGAAGAGAGGCCCATCTGCTGCCCACCATTCTCCCGATCTTTTCTCTCTTGATTCTTCCAGAAAAAATTAAAAATGAGATTTGCATTTTCAAATTTTTTTTGTACAAATGGCTTATTGAGACTTACTGATTTACTCAGTTAATACTTTACCAGTCTGATCAGTTAATATTTACAGGATTTTAGGTTATGAAATTAAATGTTTTTTATATTCAGTGCTTCTTGGAAAATACCAAAAGAAAAGTTTATGAATTTCAAAAAACTTTCTGAAAACCTTTTCCAAGTTTTTAATTCATCTGCTTCACTATCCACACCCTCCTTCCCAGACCACTCTAAACAGTTTTTTGATCATTAAGGAAATCATTAACCATGCAGCTGATATCTCTTTCATTGATCTCACAACACAGGATTTTCTGAATAAGCAGTACACTTTATATAAGTTTTGCTTAAAAAAGTAAACAAGGATGGAGCACACTTATTGTTGGAATTTTACCTCTCTGTTGCATGCATGTTATGTACAACAAACTTTGAGCAAGAACTGAGGTCTTCTGAATACCACTGTGTACTGAAAACTGATAAAACCATTATGGAAGTTCTTTCAGCCTGTGGAAAAGCGTTAAGTAAATACTTCATTGTGAAAAAGCACTGTAAAATTTGCCTCAAGTTTTCAAAGACCTTGCATGTTTGGGAGCTTTGCTTCCTTGGTTTCTGTTGTCTTGTTTCTCTTGTGTTCATACATATATAAGCAGAGAACATAAAATGTGTTTGGCTTAAACAGAATGGCAACTAAGTTATTTCAGTTTAAACATGAGGAGATTACAGTTTATTTGGTCTATTAAATTAAATCCCATTTAGGTTTTGCTTACTCTAAGCTTTGTATCTCACTGTACCTTCCCATAAAAGTTCTCAGGTGGAAATACAACTGTTATTTTCTAGGTATAAAAACTTCTTCCTGCCTCTCCCATTAAAAAAAGGCTGAAAAGACATTTCATCAAAATCAGTGTGCTGATAATCCCCTAAATTCCAATTTCAGCGGTTTCAGTGGGTTTTATTGGTTGAAAAACTTACTCAAGCTCTACTCATTAATTATGTATGTAGGAACTGAGGACAGTATCTTATGATCCATAATTACAAATCAAGTCTTATAGAAGAGTCTCTTCCTATATTGCTCTGGTATTCCCTCAGCAATGTACTTTTGTATCTCTAATATTAGCTTTTTATTGCCTTGGGGACTGCATATTGTTAATCAAAAATAATTCAAAACAATCTCAGAACAAACTCAGGTTGACACTGCTGCAGTACCATCCCCACAGATACACTGCCATGGCTTCACTAGGCTAATGAGTGTCCTTATGACACTTTGATAAAGACTATATCCTCTTAGCCTCAAGTGTTTGCACGAATGTCTACCATGACAGGTCTGCAAAATGTAATATTGCACTCAGATGTGGCACCTCCTACACACAAGAAAAGGGTGATAAAAAGGCAGAGAAAAGTAATAACACCCTGCAGCCTGACAGCCTAGTTCACACTGGAATTGCTGGAAGAATAATTTTCTGAACATAACCCAACCCAGCCACTTAGTCAAGCATGAAGCTGGACACACTATGATCTGTAGTTGCATGGTCAAAAAAAGATTCCTGTTCTGAACTGTTTCCTGAGGAGCATCCCAGTCTCTGCAGGCTACCTAAGAAACCTGAAAATGACAAACTTACATAGCTTTTTAAGCTCAAACTTGCAATAAGGTATTGTGAATACTTTGACAAAATGTGTAAATGGACAGCTCAAGAATCTTTCAGCATGTTAGAGTGTGAGCTCTACATGCTGGCCATTTCAGCAGGCAAGAAGTAGTTCAGAAGAGGTCAGCTAAAAGGTCAGATGATGGAAGCATCTTCTTCAAACATGTCAGCTTTCACCCAACAGTCTGTACTGCTCAGAATTAGTTTGCTTCCTTTCTCCAGGTAGTTTAAAATATTATGACTCTTTAGAAATCTAGATGACCAACTCCTTCACTACTCTAACAAGGAGTAAACACAGCAGTCCCTGCTGAAAATCAATTACAGTAGCTTGATGACTAACTAAAACTGAATGAATATTTCCATTATTTTTATACATGATTTATTTTATTTTAGAATCTTAGAGCTTTTGGATATGTGGGGAGAAAATGAATGCAAGTTTGATGTTATTTTTACATTCTTATTTTATCCTAATGATTGAAGGCATCTATGACTGCTTCAAACTAGAAAGCACATCTGAAACTTCCAAATCTATGAAAAACAAAACTAAAGCATCTGACTGAATGTTAGATGCAAATCTATGACTTCTTTTTTAAAAGCTTTGAATATTCATGAACATTTTCCAAAAACTCTTTAAAACCTCATGAAATAGTAACGTAAATCACAACATTAACACATTTATTTGAGTTCCCCATAATGATAAGAAAGTAGTAATTCTACCAAAGGATTTAGGATGTTTTTAAAAGAGAAGAAACAGAAATACTGCTTTACCCTGAAAGTAAAGGTACTCTGATGCCACTCAGGATCAACGTATTCTTAGATAACAAAATACCAGCCAAGCATGAGATTTGCATCTTCACTTCAGATTTCTCACACATGAACTTCTTTCCGCCTTATCAACGCAGCTACCAAAAGGCTTAGCAAATGCAGCCAGAGTGGAGTTTCTCACTGTAGTTCTGACTGAAAACTTAATTGTTTGTGTCCATGTCTAGCAGCAAGTCATGCCTGCAGACTCATGATAAATTCAACTACAGAATAGGAAAAAAAATAGGGGATATATGCAAATAAAATATTAATCTATATCTGTAAGAGTTAATGTGCTAAATTATATTGCACGTTATGCACCTAACTTAATTTCATTTATATTTTAAATCAAATGGCCTGATCAAAAGGAGAAATACTCTACCTGCACTTCAAGCAATATGGGTCAGTTTAAACATGCTTAATGTTACCGTGTCCTTAGCAAATTTATTTCTGTCATTTAGATCAAAGGCATATATTTGCAGCATTTTCCATGCCTGCTCAATAGATACAGATACATTACTTTCATAAGAACCTGGTACTAATGCTATTGTAATTGCTCAGAAAATACTAAAATCACAGAATTTAATTCTATGAAAGATTCTCTTTAATAAAATATTGCTTTTTTTTTTCTCTTATGAGTATGTCATTATTTATTCTTTTCATGCAGTTTGTTTCAGAAGTTTCAAAGTGTTTGACAACAATAAAAAAATCAATTAAAAGCCCAAAGACGACACTGCAGCAACATGAAAAGAAATATAATAAACTTAAATGCAAAGTTCTAAATTATTCAAATTAGAAGTTTTTATAGGTATCCACAGTAATAAAAAATAATAAAAAGCCTTCAAAGGAAGAAAAAAGGCAGCAGAGGGTTTGAAGACTGATATTTAATATCTATAATTAGTTTAATAATTTGGTAATACTTTTGCCTCACACAGAGGATAACGGCAGTTGTCTATAGAAATCACATATGCACTTGCTCAAAACTTGATTTTTCCTTTACCTTTCTGTGCACCATTTTACAGACCCTTCATGTTGTATCTACTGAACACAGAAATATTTTGTGCTTTTATGATGCCTTTGATCTATAAATCTCAAAGTAACTTGAACAATCACAACGCTCTACAAAATGAAAATTATTTTTTTGCTTTATAACTGGCGAAACTGGTGCACAAGGTTCCTACCTTCAAACATTTCACATGTTCCTGAATAAAAATTAGTGACCAAAAATGCAGAGGTGACGAATATCCACAATTTGCAGTGATGTATGTACGAGCTAAAAGCCTCACTGTGTCAGCAGCACCAGAACAGCTGCACTTGCTTAGGTTCCAAGGGATGAACCTGAAGTTCTTTGCTTTTGGTGCCTGAGTGCATAAAAGCTGGACTGCATGATTTATTCCCTGATTACATATTATGGCACAGTATCTAGAAACCCATGTTATGAAGAATTCTTCTACCTCATTTGATGGCCGTTATTGTAATACAAGCTGAGAATCTCACAGATGGTGTATTTGCCATCATTACCTCTTGTGACAGCATCCCAGTTTTACAGACTGAGGACTCAAGAACAATGGAATTAAGGCTGAATGTGTTACTTATCTAAATTCACCTGGAGCAAGATGATGCACTACCCCAGAGATAATGGAGGAATTAGCATAATGAGGCAAACAAATGCTTCAGAGTCATAACTTCCGCTCCAATGCTTCTTGCGATGCTTCCTTTGCTCTGTTGAGTACTAAAACCATCTTAGGGCTGCTGACAAACAGGCGATAAAGGAAAAGAATAAAATGCCCATTTCCTTTATGATCTCCACACATGAACCGGGGTACAGAAAAATAAAAACTGCCATGCTGGGTTAAACTGAAATGGCTAAATCTGCCTCCAACTGCAACCAGTAGTCGATGGTTAGGCAACACAGAAGAACCAAGGGAAGGACAGACTGATCCTTCTCAGCAAACATTCACTGCTTCTGGCAGTCAGAACATTAACATTCCTGAACTGCCTATCTGCCATGAACTATCCATTCATCTGGCACCAAGTCCCACAATTTAGTTAAGAATTTTATGGAAAAAAAAAAAAATCCTTTTGCTTGTTTTAGATCTGTTCCTAGAAAACAGACATGTAGGTTCTTTTCTTTCCTAAGTAAACTGTTGTTTATGGACACCTTTTTAATGACATGTTTTTACTGATCCCTCTATTTCTTGTATCCTTTGCACCCTCTGTTTCTCAGAACAGGCACATCCTCACTTTTTAGTTACATCCATCTATAGTAAAACCTCTCATTATTCATAAACCTCTACCTCACCTTTAATCCAGTCATTAATCACCACAACTGATAATTACTATGACTAAGAAACAGTGACACTTGAGTAAAAAATTTCCTCTTATTTCACAGTAGCTTAGTTTCCTAAAGGATCTTTCAACAAGGAACACAGGAACTCCTAGTTCACGAGTGCTATAGCTATTTCAGTAAACTGAGGTGCCAAAGAACATTTCTGTGCGCAAGTATTTCTTTCTCTGCAGTTTATCAAACCATTAAAATCGCCCTTGCCACACCTTTGGCACAGGCAAGCTGGCACTCTCCAGACAGTGCCATCTGTGATGCAGTGTGTTAGGTTAGGACTGTTCCCATGGGCAATTTGGACGTAGTCCTCCTCCTTTGGATTCTGAGAGTGTTCAATAGTGTGGCCAGATGCTGCCTGGTGTCTCCAGGGCTGGTGAACATGACCTGGCACTGCTCAGTGCACTAGCATAGAAAAAGCCTAAATCAACTTCAAAGCAGAGCACAAAACATGATTTACCTTTCATGTCCACTCCCACTTATCAGAAGTGGTTATATGTGATCAGCATATCCCCATACAACACCACCTTCCCCCCAGATTTTGGATGTTCTTGACGGTATCGAAGCTCCTACATCCTTCTGTGGCCAGCTAGGGCAAGCACATACTGTTCATAAATGTCTAACATAAAGAGAGTGAACCACAAAGGAAGAGCGGTATTCCTACATCTCAGTCCACTGCCAAAATAATATAAGCTCTGTTCTTAAGGTACTGTACAGAGATTTTAAGTCACAGTTGTTTTAAAATAAACTACTGAAACATAGTTTAGCTTAGGTGCTTATTCCTGCAACAAACCATATATTATTCTTCATTTTAAATTATTATAAAAAATGCTTTGGGCAATTTCTTCCAGGAAGAATGTCATCAGACATAAGCTACTTCTACTTTGAACACTAAAACCTAAAAACTCACCCCCTCTCCTATGTGTTGCCTTTCCAAGCAACCCTTCATTAACGATATGGTTTAGCAAGGCAGAATTCCTCACTCTTCCTTGCTTAGTTAAGAACACCTAACTGATTATCTAGGGTTTCGGTTGTTCCCTTGAAATCACACAGCATCTCATGCAGTTGAATTGAACTAACGGCTTATTGAATAGTGAACTCTCATCTGACACTGTGCTTATTCTGATAAAACATAACTTTGCTAGGTTCCATTTAGGAAACCTAATCAACTTCCCATCGAAACATGGGCTTTTATCCAATTTTTATGTATTAGTGTGAACTTGGTTCTTACTACGTTTTCACACTTGCCCTTATGTTTCTTCCATGCCCACTGGTTTTTGTAGGGTTTGACTGGTGCACTGCTCCAGCTAGGTCAAAAAGCACCAGTTCTGTTAAGCTCTGCTGAAAGATGAGACTTATTCAATTTAACTGCAGGTGAGATGCTTCTCATTAACTTCAGATAGCTACAACGTAGTCATTTGAGTTTGCAGTCCTAGATCCGTGCTTGAGTTGGTGAAGTGAAAAATGCATTTTATAGGGCAGTATACTTCAGTCTAGTGGAATTGCAAGAACCAGCTGAGATCCAGACTTTCAAACTGTAGCCATCTCAAATTAGCCAAGATAATTGTTTCACATATTTTTTTAATACTACCTTCCTCATAAGTACATGAGAAGAGCTAATTTTTGATTGTCCTGAGAAACAACAGAGGAATAGCACTTGAGAGAGCAATGTGTTGTATTTTCCCAAGTGATTAGCAGTCAGAGTGCCAACCTGTAAGTCAAAATCATATTCAATTACCATTACTCTAGAGTAGAAAACAAGGGCACAATTGTTCACAGAGGTAATTCTGTTTTTTCAATGATTTATCCAGAACATACTATATACCCCATGAAAATTTTCCAGGGATTTAATTTACAGCATAGTTTAAAGCATGAAATATCCACTCTGATGAGTTATGATCAAATATGCTGTCAGCCTAAGATAGAATGAATCTGAACCAGCAGTGTGTTTCCTTAAGCCAGGAAGAAGGAAATGGTAATCAGAGAGTGAGATTTGTGATGTGCTCTGGTTCACTATGTTCACATTCAAATAATTTCCCTGTTCTGTGACTCAATTTACCCTTGTGTAGACTGAATATTTCTATTTTCTGAGAAAGCAGCTGTGAACTTTTGCAGGTCAGAACTATACTTTTCTTTCAAACACACAGGAATCTCTGTTGTTTCACAACTGGAACTGAAATTAGAGTTCAGCCCTTGAGGTCCAAGTAAATAACTTGAGACTCTCAGTTGAAAAGGGCTAGGAAAAATGTGCATTAATATTTAAACTTGCATTGCATGGCATTTTCTGTGACATGTTTTCTATTCACTGACATTATCCAAACACACCACATTTCCTCTTTAGCGAGGTTTTACTGTGGGATTATCTTGATTGATGTGGATAACAGCATTGCTGTGAAGAGCAGTCTTTTGTGCATGCAGTCCAGTTGCTGTTAACAAGTGTAAAGATTAGGGGTTTATACAACAGGTATTAACAGACTTTTCCTGATATTAACCATTTAGATCAGTAATTTGTTTTATATTTGTGTATCTTTGCTCACCTTCTCATATTCGAGGAATTCAAACAGCCTGCAGGCTCAAGGAGGGTCAATATATATCATACATTAAGGATGAATGTAAAATGAATTTCCACAGTATTCTGTATGACTAAACCCCTCATCAGTAAAGTCATCAGCTTTATTAAAATAACTTGTAAAATTACATACACCACATCTAGTGGAAGGTGTCCCTGCCCATAGCAGGGGTGGTGGAACTATATGATTTTTAAGGTACCTTTCAACCCAAACCATTCTGTGATTCTATGATCTTGGACATAACCCTCATCAGGGTCGCAAGATAACATTCACAGCTGAATGTGCTGTTCTTTGTTCAGTGCTGTGAACAGTACTCTGTGAGAGAAGGAAAGGAGCAGTCAAATAAAACAGAATCATCAGGGTTGGAAAGGACCTCTGGAGATCATCTAGTCCAACCCCCCTACACCTACAGCAGGTTATGATTGCATATAATTCAAATATTTAAATAAGTGTCTACCTTCAGGCTCAGCATACAACACTCCTCTCCTGTCCATCTTCTCACAAAAACCTCTGCTAAGGTTTTTATTTAATTTAAAATTTATTTAAAATTTAAATTTTTATTTCTGTCAAAGGGCTCAGAAACCTTTTACAACATACTTGACTTGGGGAAAATCTATGCCATATCTATTCCCTATTATCTACATATTTGAAAGTGAAAAGATGCAAATATTTTTCTTCCTGAAGATAGAAATACCAGAGGGTTAAAATTAGAGCAGTAACATTAGGCTGAATATGTGTATTCACTTCACTTCGAAGCCTGTAGCTTCCAAAAAACTTGGTGTTTGCATGATAAAAAGAATGATGTTCAAATGAGAAATTTTACATATAAATAGATTTCTTACAAATCACATATGTATATAGATTAAAAAGCATCCCAGAATCTTTATGGTTGTAAAATGTTTAGTTGTTGACCTCACTTCATTCTTCCTAGGAGAAACAGATGGCTGTAATTGAAATTATATGTGATTTTAAAGTTGTGCCTAATTTATGGATTTTGATACAGCTCTTTATTATTATACAATAAAAGAGGATTTCTTTCTTCTCCTTCTTTTAGTTTTTAGTTTTATGTCTTTTTTTTTTGTTTTTTGTTTTTTTTTTTTTAAGTCTGGTCAATACCATTGACAAGGGTGTAACTTTGGCATAAGCTTTTGCTCCCAAAAATCTACACTATGTTCCCCTCTGTCGTTTTCGTGTACTGCTACCAGGTAACGCTATCTCTGTCTCTGCCCAGGGCCAGCCAACATGGGCAAGCTTGAGCTCTGCTATGAGCCGGGTCTGGGCCAAGCCACCCAGTGACTCTGGCAAAAGCCCAGTGAGAGCTGGTACTGCTGTCATCCAGCTCTCAGCCCTCCTCCTCTGCTGCACCCCTTGGCTGAGGGAAGCAGAATTTCTTGAACTTCACCCAAGAATGCAAGGGGGAAGGGAACCCTTGCACAATAGGGCATCACAATCATGCTCATGAACACAGGAATGTTTAAAAACACTAGAAATCACTTGTGATTTAATGCAGTGAAGAGACAGTCCAAAAATATGAAATAATAAATAACATAAATGGAAGGGAATTAGAAGCTTTTCTAAGAAAATAATCTGTATGTAAGAGCTATGTTGCGAAAATCTAAAGGAGCAGCAGCAATATTTGCATGAGACACAATCACGGTTTTTTCTATAAAATAAAAGATAGATCATCAGGAATGGCATCACACCACAACATCAAAGGGAGTAAGATCTGGCTGAACTCAGATGCTACCACTGTCTTACTATACACTGTATTATTTCAGAAACACATTTCTTTTACATAAAACCAGTGAAATATTCTCTGCTAACACAGAACCAATAAAATGCGCCCAGTTTTAAGCAAAGTAAAAAATCTGATTTTTTTTGGCAATTAACTGAAAATAGAGTTTTCTTTCACAATTTAAAGAACAATTAAATAAAGCGTGATGGCACAATTCTTTTTAGATTCAGGTGATAAAACTCCCTTTAATGTCATGTGACAAAAACACTTTCCCAGGGAATTAAATCTCCTCTGTCTCATTAACATTGACCTAAGCTCGATAGGATAAATAATCTCAACAGCAAAGCCCTGCTTGGCAATATCACACAATCTTTTCTGGAAGCCTTCCCCATACCCTGATGAGCTAACACCATGGCAAATCTCAGGATCTACTGGATAAGATGAGGTTAAATCTTCAGAAATTAATTACTCTACTGAGCATTTGTAAATAAGTACATACACAATGACCAAAAAAAAGAAGGCCTACCAAGAATGGGATGAAGAATAGCAGAATAGTGTACATTTCTCAAAAATTGGAGATATATATTTGAACTTAAGGAAATTTTTTTAGATAACCCTAATCATAGTAGGGAATCACTGAGATTTTGCATGATTCAGTATGCTTTAAAAATTATTATATTTACAAGAAGCTAACCGGCTTTCTTCTACTTTCCTGCTCAAAGAATGACAATAATCAAACTGATGTGTCCCTATACACACATTATTAGGGCATAGTCAAAAGCTGCCTGAAGTGCTGTCCTGCTGTTCTGAAATGAATCCCTAAGTGCCTGCTCCCTTCAGTTCTTCTGTAAGAGAGGAGAAGGGGATGGGACCAGCAGGGATAAACCAACTCAAAGAGGAAGCCCTTAAAATCTTCAAACTGCTTGGAGCCATTTTTCACCTGGAGCAAATGGGCAGAACCATTCCAGGGCATCATGAAAAAAAACCTTAAAGAACCAGTGAAGCTCCAGCTCTGTTGTGAAGAGCTGCACATTCACAATGATATTTTCCCCTATACTACCACCTTTTTCAAGTTAACTAGATGAATTAGTTAGGGAGTTATCATAAGATTTCTTCAGCAAGTGTAAGCAAATGGCTTGTGGCTTCAGGTGAGAAGCCACCCACCTGAAAAGGCTGGGGAAATTATGCTAGAATAAGATTTAAATTAACACGCTGTCATGTTAAATTGACTGACCAAACTGAGTGAGAAATCAATGTTAAACAGCACAGTTCAGAAGCTTTTTAAAAAAGTAAAATCGCTTTTATTTTCAGGAATTTAAGAACATAGTTTTTAAATTACTGGTTTTGTAGTACTGAGTTTAAGCATTTTGCTGCACTCACATTTTTAAACATGAATACTGCATTCAAAATTAACACATCATAGCAAGCTGATAAAAATTTTCCAGTGGCCACTTTGCAGGAACCAAATGGAATTGTTTTTCTTCAAGTTCCTTTTGCCACTGATAAAATGACAGCCTCTCCTTTTGAGAATCCCTCTCATGATTTTTCAGACACTCAGTATTATAAATTCCTAGCTTACCAAAATCATGACAGTCCATTGACTTCAATGCACTGCATTAGATAACTCACTAGGTAACATTTTGCAATGACTTATTTCAGCAAAGGAATAGATAAAAGACTAATGCCTCTGTACCACCAATTATATCATTGCCTTGAGTGATCAAGTTTAAGTTCAAGAATATTTTCAGGAGCCAATTCTTACTCCTTACAAAAATATTTAAGAGATGCAGTGTACCCACTTACTGCATTTAAAACAAAAAATAGCATCTGGATGCCTAAATGGAGAACAGAATGCTGCAAAAATTAAAATTTCAGCATGCTAAACTTAGAATAATGCAGAATAATGTCATTTTCATGACCAAAAAAAGTTTCCCCATACATTTCAAATATATTAAATTCTTAGACTGGAAGTTACATTTATTTTCCTTTCTAAACTCAAGGCAAGTCCACAGAAAGATTTACATTTTTGGTCAAACAGAAGTGCTGTTCACATACACTGCCTAATCAGTGGAGACCTACAGGCTTTCTCTTTTAAAACGCAACAGGTTTCTAGTACCGCACTACATGCTGCAATTAGCAGTAAGCATCTGTGATTGTGAGATACAGAATAACTGATAATGTATGAGACTCATATGACAGCAAAAGTAAACATGTTTTGTTTGTAACAGGGGTGGCTGAATCATATGATGTGATATTTTCCCCAGGCTCTGATCCTTTCCTCTCGGTTGTCTTAATGCTTGAGCAGATTTCTATCAGAATTACAGGAAGAAATGCCAAACCTACACTGGTTCTGGCTATGACCCTTTCCTTTTTTGCCAGGTTCTGATGTCCCTTCTGCAAGGATCCTAATTACATCATATTCCCCACTGTAGGGCACACAGAAATAAGGTGAAATTTGACAGGACAGATGTCTACGTCTTCACCCATGTGAAGCGATCCTCTTGCTTCAGCCTGGTAAGAACTCTCCTGACTGACTGCACACTTACATCTTTGTACACTAGATTTTGGAATAAAAGGTAAAACCAATCTTCCAGGTTAGGATTAATTATTTTAAAATTAAATACTTCTTCCTCCAAAAATGGTTGTGGAGCAATCATACTGAGTAACTTCCACCAAATAACAAAAAAGAAACAAAAGCCTCAATCATGCCAATGATCAGTTCATAGAATCACAGAACCATTCAAATAGGAAAAGACCTTTAAGGTCATTGAATTCAACTGTTAACCAAACACTGCCGAGTCCACCACTAAACCATGTCCGTGTCATATATGCATGTCTTTTAAATATCTCCAGGGATGGTGACTCAGCCACTTTCCTGGGTAGCCTGTTCCAATGCTTGATAAGCCTTTTGGTGAACAATTTTTCCTAATAATCCTAACCTCCACTGGTGCAACTTGAGGTTATTTTCTCTTGTGCTGTTACTTGTTACCTGGAAAGAGACTGACACCCATGCTGTAACCTCTTTCTAGGTAGCTGTAGGAAGCAATTTAGTAATTTCAAAGTGGCTAGTTCTTAATTTTCCACAATATCTTTAAAACTTTTAGTTTTACAATATTTTCAATGAAAAGGAGCTTTTCCACTTTGCACCCAGCAATTGAAATAGACTATCAGAGAATGGGCTGTCAGAGGCTCAGACTGAATGTAATCTCTCTGAAACAAAACAAGCACTTAGGAAAATACACCCAAAGTAATAAAGTACTGTGGGCTGAGTCCCTCTTGGTCTCTCATTTTTGCTATTAAGAACTTAAATATTCATCAATACAGGAACCTGGGCACCTTCAGAGAGTGCACTAAGCAGCAGGCTCCAGAGTTACTTTTTGTGTTTCTGACCAAAACAGATGCTTAAGCATTTTATACATAGTTGAGCTGTTCCAACTGAAAAGCATGACATTCTGTAAGTACATATAGCTCCATAGTTTGGACATTTTCTTCTAAGTTAGGGGAAAAACATATATCATGTTAAAATCAGTAGAGATTTGGACTGTTTCTGATCCAACGTATATAAGAAAACCACAGCACCTCCTTTGTGATAGGAGCCACATCCTCCTGTAAATCTAGGTTTTGCTTTCATCTAAAATGCCTGAAAATGCATTTTTGGTTGGATTGAGCACATTGCTTTGATTAGCTGGAAAAAAAAGGGAGGAAGGAGCAAGGAGCGATCTGTTTCTTGTCAAGTGGAACCATTTTAATTTATTTATTTTTAAGTCGGTCACTGAACTGACAGATCAATTTCTTGTGTAGCCCAAGTGCTCATCGCCTGCCCTGAAGTCAAAGCAAGCTGCACAGATGTAGGCAAAATTTGGCCTTTGCTTTTTGAGCACAGCCACCATGAGCTGTGGAGCGCGGTTCCTACTGCAGGCTCTGCAGGTTCCATGTCAGCAAATACCAGTGGGGAAACTAAGAGAGAAGCTTTATAGAGATTAAGAGATTACTGTTTCTCTGTAAGGTATAATTAAAAGACAAGGAAGCTTAATTTCTCTAATTCCTAAAATTGAATAAATCAGAGTAAAACATCTTGCATTTTTATTTTCATAAAAGTAAGTATTAATATGTGTTTCACAAAGCATTGTATCACTGCACGTGTTCTAACAGCAACAAAGCAAATGTTTCCGTTAACAAACACCTGCTGAGATAAGCACTTTGCACTATACTAATTCATACTGATATCTATTATACATTGCATTTTATAATTTCATCTAACTTCCTAACCAGTAATTGTACAGTTAACAAGAGAAAGCTATATAATAAAGAAGTAGAATTGTGGCAATTTTCTGCAACCTACCACAAAACAGATACCTGGAGCAGATTCATGTCTTTGCCATTTACTGTGACCAGTATGCACCTACAAAGAATTACTGCTAGATACTTCCTGATCATAAGAAGCAAGAATTTTCTGCTTGCTATTTAAATCCTATATCATTAACTAGCCAAAATTGGAATTCCTGTTTCTAGAGAGCACATGGATGATTTCTGGATTAAACTTCTCTGAACACATCATGTTTAATAAAAGGAAGGAAGAGAAGTAGCACCAGCAATACAAAGAAGCCCCTGTGCATAGGGATACCATGAGGAGGTGGCATACAGCATGGCGGATTATTCCAGATCCCTGGAAGGTTTTTGGAAAAACATTGACGTATATACTTGGAAAGTGCCACTTGCTATCACTCCTGAAGCAACACATCATTTGCCCATTTCATTAGTAATGCATTTAAATACAATCTATTCCATTTGAATGGAAAGACAAATTATACAGAAATAGACAAAATTAATTAAACCGTCACTAGTTCTTCTCTTTGGAATTGGCCGAGTACTTCACCACACCTCACCTACTCTTAAATTGGAATTTGGTTAGCAGTGTATCTGGCACTAGAAAAGTTGCTCTTTTTGCACCCCTAAAGTGGGAGAATTGCAAATTATCAAGAATAAAACTATCAGGAATCCTTAGCAAGAAAGCAAAACCTGATCCAGCCACAGAGTCTGAAATCTGCATCTAGGTTTAGGTTTGATTTCTCAGAAACTGGGGAGGTATGAACATGACTTTCGATTTTAGATCCACTGCTTAAATACAGAGGGAGTTTTAAGAATTCCCTGGCAGAAAAGGCAGACAACAGGAACCATCTAGACTGTCCCTTATCTCCCTGACCCTGCACTTTCTTGCAAAGAACAGGACCTATGGGATTATTTACCTCCTACTGCCCCAAAGCCATTTCTCCTGTTTGTTTCACTAATAAAAATATTTAGGCAATTCTAGTCTCTGCAAACAAACTCTCCCCAGGAAGAGGAAGCACAAACTGATATCAAGCACTGACACCGCAACTCCCCTGCTTTCTGTGGTTTTCCCTTGGGCCACTCGCACTCTTACTCATCATGCTCCTCCTGCACCATCTAATTATTCCATCTACCCATCTATCTTCTCCATCTTCCTCTATGCACCATGTCATTTCCCTTTATGGTCTCCCTTCTCACCTCTTGATGACTAAAAAAAATCCCTTAGAAATCCCACAAAGATATTTTAAAAACTTAAAATAGCCCTGAAAAATGCCTTTCTTTTGATATAAAGAAGAAAAAAAAGAAACTATGGAAAACAAAGTCCAAGTGTACTGGTATAATACCTACAATCAGTGTATTTAGCATTCTTTTTTATTCCATCCCCTTCTTCATACTCTTTACACTGTTCAGTTGGGTACTATCACTTTGTCTTCATATGGTATGTGAGCAGTTACTGTTGCCTAAATATTTGTAAAACACAATTTCATTGCTTAAGTACATTAGCAAGCATACCGTATAAAACACATCTTTTGACCTTGATCTCCATCCTGTGTTAACCTCCATCTTTTGCTTATCCTTATGAGAAAAAATACTTCTAAAAAATTCAAGAAGATGCAAGGCTGAAGGGGTGTCTCCGCAAAGAATATAAATCAATTTATGTAATTCAACTGCAGAGTTCAATTTTATGTTAAATTTAAAGTCTATAATAAAGAATGCTAAATTTGATACTTTTTTTTCACTTCATGCTTCCATCGGTAATAAAAATCTCTTTTTCATAAGAAGTAATTACAAACAAAGCATATTCACAGTAAAGTTATTTTATCTACAGAGAAAAATACTGGTTACAAAACAAAAGAAAACCAAACCAACACATCACATTTAGGGAAAAAGCAAATCAACCAAGGTCCTTGCATGACACTCCTATACTTAGGTTAGGACATCCTCACTAAGTTACAGCAATTTCCTATGTTGCTATAACAGCAAAATACAAATAACTAAATAACCACATGTGGAGGATATTCTGGCACATATATGTAAAGAACAGACCAAAAATTCCTTTTGTCCAAAGTCCAGCTGGTACCAGCCAGTCTCAGAGGATCAATTCAACACTGAAGGCTAATAGACTAGGCCAGGCACTGGGGCTGTGTGACTGGAACACTTGGCCTTGGGTGCAGAGCCCATGGACAGTGCTCTGGTGCTTAGTGCAGCTAATGGTGGAGCTCTAGCAATCGAGTAAAATCAGCAGGAAACCCATCAGATGGGCAGTTAATAGCAAAACCCATAGATAGCTGCAATGAAGCAAAAGCAGCAGGGGAGGAGAACAAACAAAAGATGCTAAGACTGCAAACAAACAGAAAAAAAGTGTCAACAGGCAAGAGCAGTTCAAGAGACAAACCGACAAACCTAAACCAGAAGCACATTAGCAGCAACACAAAGCACAGGCGGCTTTCCACACTATAAAGGCAGGCAGGAGCTAGCGACAGATTTCAAACACTTGGTTACAAAATGAAATTCATTTGGCAAATAGAATTTCTCACTTGGAAGGAGACTTTTTTACTTTAATTGCCTGTTTCATATTTGTCCTCGTGCTATCAGATATAGATTGAATGTTTTCAAAATCATTCTAAGTTGACAATGTGACAGAATGATGACCAAGCTGGTGAGCAGATCTGGCTTGTTTAGCAAAACTATGTTAGAGTTTACTAATAAGTAACATCCAAGACAGAAGTATGAGTTCACAAAAAACTGTCTTAATCAAGAGGCAGCCCATATTACTTCTTTCAAAATGAGAGATATTGTCCTTGTTTTTTGAATTACAGCCCAGGATGAGGTACTTCTTAGCTGCCTCCATGAAACAAGTAACAAATAGGGAGAGCACTCATCCAACCTACTTGAATTATTTCCTGTGGTAGGAGAACTCAGCTCCACCTGTTGAGTTCCTACCTGTCAGCTAAGAGATAGGTTACCATACCCATCAGGGCATTCCCATTCTCCCCATGGAGGCTTTGAAATTATTAGAGGACAATGCTAAGCCGGAGGATTCTGCAGTGTATTGGCCACCTTAGGTGGAAAGGGAACTTCAAACCCGTGTGCCAAAAGCTGACATGAGAGCTGAAGCTGTCCTTAGCATGGAAACTGGAGCCCTCAGGTGAATACAAACCATTAAACCTCATGCTCACATCTATTTTTCTCTCTGGCCCACTGAATCACGAACTATTTTCTGCCTAAAATAACCAAGACATATGAGGTTAAGGAAACTTCCTTGTACACAAGAAGAGATTCTGAGTCAGTTCAGACCTCAGGTAGTGTGGCTGAATGCTTTAACTGTAGAGCAAGTATATACACAGAGAGATTTTTGTATCAGCAGCAGCCTTTCAGTTCACTGCCTTAAATGCAAGAAACTATCTATTGCTTTTTTAAAAACTGACCTCTACATAGAGTACTCTTGAGACAAGTCAGTTAGGCAGAGATTGAGGAAAGGGCGTAGTGCTCTCTTTCTTCCCTATACCTTTCCATCTCCTCCACAAGGTATGGTAAAGGTACCTATCCCATCCTGTACAAACATAACAGCCAGGCTCACCCTCGTCTGAAGCCATGAAGAGGGACAGCCAAAATAAAGCAGAGTTGGTGATAATACTGGCTTTTAACTCAAGACTTTGCATTTTCTCCCTCCGTATCTGAACAGATCAGTAAGTCTGATGGCAGAAACTTGAACATACAGCTGGGATCTGGAAGACATTACTCCTATATGACCAAATTCGCCAATTACCTTACCTGTGAAATACAGTCTTAATTTTTTTCCGAAATTCTGTAAGGTTCTACCACCATTTGCAACTAGGTTTGATAAGGAGTTCTCTAACCAGGTAAGCTGCCTGAACGCAAAATTATCACACCAGCAGAAGTTCAGGGAGCACCTTAATCAGAATTTAGTTTCTTTCCTTGATTTTTTTCTGGACCTTAGGATAACAGGGATTGGTTTAAGCTTCTGGGCTCTTTCACCGGGCACAACAGTATATTTGAGAACACAGAGCAAATATCACTTCTGCATATTCCAGCACCATCAGTGCCCCATGGGAATTCAAAGGGCATTGCCAGGCAGCCTGGCCCATGGTTCTCCTTTGAGAAAAAAGGATTAAAAAAATTCCCAGATTCTGCATCTAACCATGTTAGGCTGACACTGACACAGGTTGCCCAGAGAAGCTGTGACTGCCCCATCCCTGGCAGTGTTCAAGGCCAGGCTGGATGGGACTTGGAGCAACCTGATCTAGTGGAAGATGTCCCTGCCTGTGGCAGGGGGGTTGGAACTGAATGACCTTTAAGGTCCCTTCCAACCCAAACCAGTCTGTGAGTCTATTACTGTTACACCCAGATTCTTTCTGGGTGAACAGCAGCAGTTCACTACATAGGCTATGCACCCTGCAATTTTTCATATGCTTATGAAATACAGAGATACCACTGGCTACTTCAAAAAAATACAACCCTATTAATAGTGGCTATTCTTTAACAAACTGCCAAGAGATGTGATTAAAGAGACTTTCACTGTGGCATCAGCTCTCCATTAAAAAAAGGGGGAGGGGGGAAAATGCTATAAGTACAGAAGCAAAACACTGTTATTATTGTGAAGTGGGAATGACATCCTTGTATTAACACAGTATGAAATCATGGTAGCAATTTTCATGCTATATTATTTTGTTTTTGTCAGGTCACTGATTTTCAATTTCATCAATACTATATAAAAGTAAGGAAGATAATAGAATAAAAAAAATATCCATTTGGAGTCCACTACTGAAGCAAGTGAAATCACAGAAGCAAGTACTGCTTCTGTGAATTTAAACCAACCAATCCACCCACAGAAAATATGGGTTATTCTCACCCTGGAATAACATAAATAAACTCAAATCAGGGGTTACAGAAAAGGCAATTTACCAAAGTAAACCTGATACAATTCCAAGTGTATGTTAGTATAGTTTACAAGTTGATAATTACCTTTCTCCAACAAAGAGAAACAAAGTAACCAGAGAAGTACAAAGCAAAAAGCAACAGCGGGCTTTGTTTACACTCATCTGGACCCATGTTTTTTTGGCTTTTCCCAAACACCATTCATTTAAAGTGAAATTACCACTCAAATCATCCCAGATTTACCATAATTATTATCATCTCTCAGCTGTCTCTCTGCGTTTTAAATGTATCATTACAACTGATCTGAGATCTCCACTCATTATGGCAAAACAGAGAACTAGGAGAGACAAAGGCACTATATTCAAAGCACACCTGCCTTGGAGGCAAATGGAAATCCATCTCTCCATTTGGAGGCACTTGTGTGGTTCCTTGCCTGGAGAAGGGAAAACGGGAGAACAAACAGAAAGCAGCTATCCCTTACAAAAGATCCTAATAAGTTTGCAGTTGGGCAGCTTGACTGTCAGTACCTGCTTTTCTAACTCATGACTACTCCATCAGGCTCTAAATCCCCGGGCGCCTCACCTGAACCTCTGCATACAGCTTCAGCCCAAACAAGAGAACCTTTCCTACGAAAAAGGCACTAAACTTCCAGGTTTCATCTCATGCATACGCCTATGCAAGATCAGAGATAAATTCCAAGAAGAAATATGCAACTTCTTTTTTCAGAGGTGACTGGAAGCCCCTGCAAACTTTCTGCACTGAAGGCCGCACGCAAAGAGTTGTGGTCAATGGCTCAGTGTCCGGCTGGAGACCAGTAACGAGTGCTGTCCCTCAGGGATTGGTGTTGGGACCAGTCTTGTTTGACATCTTTGTTCCTGACATGGACAGTGGGATTGAGTGCGCCCTCAGCAAGTTTGCCGATGACACCAAGCTGTGTGCTTCGGGTGATCCGCTGGAGGGAAGGAGTGCCATCCAGAGGGACCTTGACATGCTTGTGAGGTGGGCTGATGCCAACCTCATGAAGTTTAACCATGCCAAGTGCAAGGTCCTACACCTGGGTCGGAGCAATCCCAGGCACAGCTACAGGTTGGGCAGAGAAGAGATTCAGAGCAGCCTTGTGGAGAAGGAATTGGGGGTGTTGGTTGATGAGAAAATGAACATGAGCCGGCTTCAGTGTGTGCTTGCAGCCCAGAAAGCCAGCTGTATCCTGGGCTGCATCAAAAGGAACGTGACCAGCAGATCGAAGGAAGTGATCCTGCCCCTCTGCTCTTGTGAGACCTCACTTGAAATATTGAGTGCAGTTCTGATGTCCTCAACATAAAAAGGACATGGAACTGTTGGAACAAGTCCAGAGGATGGCAACAAGGATGATCAGGGGACTGGAGCACCTCCTGTATGAAGATAGGCTGAGAAAGTTGGGGCTGCTCAGCCTGGAGAAGAGAAGGCTGCATGGAGATCTCATAGCAGCCTTCCAGTATCTGAAGGGGACTGCCATGGTTTAAAACCAGTCAGCCATAAAACACTCAAGCCCCACCCCCCCCCCAGACGGATGGGGAGGAGAATCAAAAGAATGCAACTCTCACGGGTTGAGATAAGAGCAGTTTAGTAACTAAGGTATAACACAAATCACTGCTGCTACCACCAATAATAACAATGATAAAGGAAATAACAAGGGAAGAAAGTACAACACCTCACCACCCACTGACCAATAACTCACCCCACTCTGCCCAACCGAGCACCGACTGATACCTCCAATACCTAGTCCAACCCTGCAGTCTCCCAGCCTTTCCGGGTAACTCTCAGTTACATCCTGGACATGATGTGCTGTGGTATGGAATACCTCTTTGGCTAGTTTGGGTCAGGTGTCCTAACCCTGCTTCCTCCCAGCTTCCCCTCCTCCCTGGCAGAGCATGAGGCTCAGAAAGTCCTTGGCCAGACCAAACACTTGAGCAGTAACTAAAAATATTGGTGCTATCAGCACCATTCCCAGGCTGAAAGCAAAAAACACAGCACTGCACCAGCTACCAAGAAGGAGAAAAAAATGACTGCTACTGCTGAACCCACGACAGGGGCTTATAGGGATGCTGGGGAGGGACTCTTCATTAGGGACTGAAGTGATAGGACAAGGGGTAACAGGTTAAACCTTAAACAGGGGAAGTTTAGATTGGATATAAGGAGGAAGTTCTTTACTGTAAGAGCAGTGAGGCACTGCAATGGGTTGCCCAAGGAAGTTGTGAATTTTCCATCTGTGGTGGTGTTCAAGGCCAGGCTAGATAGAGCCTTGGGTGACATGGTTTAGTGTGAGGTGTCCCTGCCCATGGCGGGGGGTTGGAACTGGATGATCTTAAGGTCCTTTCCAACCCAAACTATTCTGTGATTCCGTGATAAGGGTAGCAGGGAGATGGATGCAGCCAGTCCTCCTCCTTTTGTTCTCCATTTGTAGCCATGGCAGGCATGTCCCTCACTGATTCTGAGTCCCTTGGGAAACCTACCTGCTGCTCTCATTCATCAGTATTGTTGATGTACCGAGGAGACCCAAGTAGTTTGTCTGGAAAGGACCTAAAGCTCAGTCCAGGCAAGCCCTAACTTGGATGGGTGAGGGAGGAGGCCATGCTGTATAGCACCCAAGCTCTTTTAAGGGTGTCTTGTGTCTACTTTCCCTGTAGTAGTTTAACGATAGACAATTGCTGTGATTTTCTTCAATATCCTACCACCATTAGCAGTCACAAATTTCCCTATGAAAATACTGCAGATTAAATTGAACATTCTATGATTTCTTTATAAAACTGGATCCTTCCCATCTCTATTAGAAAATAATTAGTCCTTCTCCAACTCCAAATGATTAAAGTGTAACTAACACCACACTTCTTTCACATTATCAATGTTGGTACAATGAATAGCACATGAATTAGTAATGTCTAGGCACTTTTTCTAATTGTTTCCTAATGTTCTGTTATTATATATTCATTTGATATTCTCTGTAATGCTAGTGATCAGCATTTTTACATTTGTTCCACGAAACCCACACATTTTGTCTTTGTTTTCTGCAAAAAAAAAAAAAGAATTGAATGAAATAAGGTCACCTGATTTTCCTTTCAAAAAGTTTCACAGTCACTCATGGATGTGGCATTGCTTAAGAAAGCCCCTCACAACACTGCACAGGTTAAATGCTCACTTGGGGAATCAGATCTCTTGAACAGGATGGTCAGTCACTGTTCAGATGTCAGCAGGAGTCTCCATTTCAAGCCTCCTTGCAGCAGCACCTTCAGCTGGATTGGGTTAGAATCCCCTGACTGTTCTTTTCATCTTTTATAATCCAACTGGCTGCTGGTCCTGCACAGCCGCTCCAGAACAGGCATCATCCACCACTATAATGTCACTAAGGGAGATGAAATGAACACATACCACTACTGGTAAAAATGTACAGATATACTGCCCTGCATTATGATGACCTGCCCCCTAATTGTCCTGGGATTACATTTTTTTTTTTCTTCTATTTGAGTGAAAATAAAATCAACATCAATTCCAATGCATTTGTTCACAGGAGTGTATGTCCCTGGAAGCTGATATTTTTTCTCACTCCTATGGTGTCAAAATTTTGCAGGTGGCATCAGACTTCTTATTACAAGGTGCCTTTATTTACCTGTTCTTTGATTGGGAGATATCATGAAAAGGAAATCAGATTGTTCATGGATCACAAACTTGCCTTTAAACAAAACAAAATGTTCTAATTACTGTTAATATCCATACACTTAGAAGGAAAAAAAAAGTAAATGCATCGCATAGAAACGTTCTTTATAAGCAGGCACCTGAATGTGATGGAAGTGACAAACATCATATTCATAGTGGTTTGTACGAGTACTGTTTTTTTTTTTTGTTATTAGGCTTTCTTTGGCTTGATCATAACTCCCAGCACAAAATGAACTAAGACAGATCACTCGAGAGAATACTGCAGACTATTTTCTTATGAAACACAAAGAAAACCCCCATATTTTCTGGCTATTAGCACTCCATGAGAAAAGCTTACAAAATAGAAAACATGATACAGGATGACTTCAGGCTTTGTTTTGTGCCCTCACCCATATCTTCAAAACATCTTCCCATGCAAAACAAAAAAAGTACTTCACATCAATATTTTATTGAAATTCTTTCAGAAAAGACATATACATTATATTTTCAAGATGAGATGCAGACTATTTTAGTTGCAGGGGAGATCAATATGTTAGATAACAGCTGACATTTGACTCCCAGGGTTTTTCTTTTATGAATCAAAATTCATTTAGCAACAGTAAAGTAGAAGAAATCAATAGAAACATTCTGTATTCTAGTTATGGAACAGAAAGATAACCCTAAGTCACCATTAATGATGCTGGCCTGGATAAACATTGACAAAGCCAAAGGGATGACTTTAAATAATAGACTTCAGCAAGCAGGTATCCACAAGCTGTGTTAATGGAGATTACTGACATGCCTTATGATGGTTTTAATTTATTCAGTGTGTAGAAATGATCAGTGGCATCCGGTTGAGAGCTGTAGGCTGATGTGATTAGGACAAAATTTTTCAAACTACATGACAAATGTTTATCTCCTCCTTTCCTCTAACAGCTTGGAAATAATAAAATCTCTTTGAAATACATAACATTTATTTACTGGCTCAGCCCAGCTCTGTGCCAGTGGCCGAAGATGATTTTATTTTTATTTTCCTTATTGGCAATGAACACTGAAATTACACTACCAAATGCACATATCCCATGCATTAATAAATCAGGCAAAGTCCATAAAATAAGCAGAACAAAGGCCTTGTATTTCCTGACTATTCAAAATATGGCTGCTATTGGAAGGAACTGTTTATGTTTAAAGAGTGAAACATCAAAACAGGAAAGAGGGATGAGGCCAAAACCTCCTCCATACAGGCACAATTAAGCCCATCTTCCCCTCAGCTAAGAAAGTGAACTGCCAGGTATGACTCACCCAAGCAAAGGGGTAAAGCAAAAGGAGGGGATGAAACTATGTTTAACACACACAGGTCCAACAGAAACAAAGAAACAGTATCAAGAATAATGCAGGTAAAGACCAAGATGCATTCCAAATGATTCCCTCAAATATTAATTGTAGGAACACCTATTCTTCAATTTTGCGATTCAAATATTCTGTTTCTGAAAGCCAAGAAATCTAAGCCAACTTTTAATTAGACAGTAAAGTAAAACAACAGCAAAAATCTGTTTCTGTTCTGTTCTATTTGAAGGACATGATTTTTATTAAACTGTTGCCTGTTTGGATACCAACATGTAATTTTTCCCTGATTCAACCAGCTGCTTCAAATAGAGCCATTCCTGAGATCTCCCAGCTAAAGCTTTTGAACAGCTACTTAGTTTTTAGTTTATTCAAAAACAATTCCATTTTATTACTCTAAATGATCACACATACTGCAAAGGAAACTGTCAGGCATAGCTATAAGTACACAATTTAGGACTCTGCAATATACATCTTATTTCCTTAAAGCCAGAATAAATCAGAGGTTAATAGTGAATCATCTGTAAAGAGGTGGCAAAAAAGCCATTACACGGTGTGTGACAACTGTGCAAAATTAATTAGAAGTTTCAGTCAGTGTCACAAAGGCAACAATAAACAAACATTTTGGGTCCTCCTTTTTATTTATTGAGTCTTCCTATACTTCTAGCAAGTGTAGCTAACAAGGCCACAGCTCCTACACTTCTGAGAATTTCAGATTTTATTATATGTTTTTAAAAAGCATATCTACCTCTCATAAATACAAGCTTAAATATGCAATTTTAATGTACCCCAAAGACACAAGTGGGAATGCAAAAAGAAAAATAATAAAAAAGATCTTTTAGACTCTTTTTTTATCCCCTGTTTTAAGCAAAACTCCTGATTCTTGTACATCTAACATAAGCAATGCTTTAAATTCAAAATGCTGTAAATTTAAAATGTCAAAAAAAAATCTTTGCCAGCAGGATCAACACAATGAGAATAAGGAATAAAAAATCTCCAGACAAAGGAAAGTGCCTTCTCTCCCCTTAGTTTGATTCTTACTAAGAAATCAAAATATGCTTATTACTCTCTACTGGGAAATGCATATCAATTCCACCTTTATTTTATGAATATTTACTTAGCTGAATACCTAATGCTGCTAATCCATATTTTATGAATATGCGTACATACACACAAGTGCTACATGGAAATTGTTTCCCTTATAACAGAAAAGAACTTTTTCTCCTGGTGAGCATATGGGCTTTTTTTGAACAGGGAGGACAAATAAGCCTTGTCACCAGCCAAAAATTTACTTGAATCTGGAGAAGTTAAGACTGTTTGCAAGCCATGGATTATCTTTTGTTTCCATAGCATATCATTTGAGGCAGAAAAGGAGAGAACCATTTCCTTTTGTCCTTTATGGTGCCCTTACCTATGTTATCCTTAGTGAATAGTAATACATTCCATAAAGATAACTTAATTATTTCCAGGAGAATAAGCAGCAAAAAGCCTCAGTGACTAAGGAGAAAAACGCTTTCCTATTCATCACCCCATCGTGATATTTTTATACCAGCTATTTTCCTTTGCAAGGGTGCAGAGAGAAGCATCAGAAGCATTTTCTGCTCTCATAGAAGAGAATAACTCAATATATGTGTTTCAGAAACCATTTCTCAGGATCTTTCAATTCTATTTATTTCAAATACCACTGCCTCGAGAGTAATAAATATACAACTGCCTGGGGACAAAACAAAGTGTTTAATCTTGATGCAAGAGGTTGCACAGTTGTTAAACAAGAGAATCCCAGAATTTGTTTCTTTTAGACACAAGGAGAGAAGAATTTTGTTCAGGATACTCTCTGATACCCAAACGAATTAAGGAATGTAGGATTATTTTAGCTATAAAGACACATTAAATGAATGTATCAAGTGGGGATTTTTGTATGCTGACCTTACAAACAGTAATTCAGCAGAAGGCAGATCAGACAACAAAATTTGGTCTATTTTATAATATAGCTGTGCATAGACAATAATATTTATGTATTTGTTGACTCTGGTTCAGTAAAATATGAACATTAGTACTTTACAAAAGCCTGATTACTAAATCATTGCAGTGTACCACCACCATAAGCAACTTTTTTTGTTCTTGCTTTGTTCAGCTCAAAAGAAACATGCTGGGTTTTAAATTGTTGCTTAATCCTACCTTATTTATATTCGTGTATTAGGATTACCCAAAAGTGAGTAATTTCTTTAGGAGTTATACAGTTATTTAACCAAAATATATCCTTGATATTCATGTGAAGCAAGACTTAATTTTGAAATCTAAAGTCTCACAAGACAAAAACCCTCATGTTTTGGCTTGAAAGGTGTCTTTGGAAATGTCAGTGATTTTATCTAGTCATAGCAGAAGACAACCTTTGTTTCAATAAGACACTTATACATTCATCACAGAATGGTTTGGGGTGGAAGGGACCCAGTTCCAGCTCATCCAGTTCCAACCCCCTGCCACGGAAGGGACATCTTCCACTAGACCAGGCTGCTCGAAGCCCTGTCCAGCCTGGCCTTGCACACTTTCAGGGATGGGGCAGGCACAGCTTCTCTGGGCACCCTGTGCCAGTGCCTCACCACCCTCACAGGGAAGAACTTTTTTCCTAATATCTAATCTAAATCTTCCCTCTGCCAGTTTAAAGCCATTCCCCTTGTCCTGTCACTAAATGTCCTTGTAAAAAGTCCCTCTCCAGATTTCTTGTAGGTCCCTTTCAGGTACTGGAAGACTGCTTCTTCGTCTGGAAAAATCTGTATTGATGAAGCCCAAGAATTTATTTCAAAGTGATAAATTGGGTCACCAGAAAATAAATTTCATTTTGGAGTTTTGCTTTTAAACAGAAATACTTTTTCCCTAGCTAGCAAGCCTTATTGCTTCATTTAAGCAGCCAAATGTAAAAATGACAAATGGATTAATGATGACAGTCCTGAAGTAAGGGTTATCTTCAAGCCAAAATTTTGCTTTAATTTCAGCCATATAAAATAGTGCAGAGCCTCAGACAAAACAACAGGGAGGCTATACAAATTCATTTAAAGACTAATTAATTAATCCTACCATGATGATAATGTAAGAATTCAGAATGGAAAATAACTGAAACTTGAAAGCTGCAACTTCAGCAGGCAAAGATGAGAATAAAGGTTACAACCTTTCCCTTTGGAGAAGACAATCAAATACAAGACACCTAAACATTAAAGATCCAGTATTTCTCACCTCTTTTATAGGCAGAGAATCTGCATGTTACCGTGCACTGGTGTATGAGTACAAAAACCAAAGCTGCTGTGAACTATAGCCCAAGCACCAAGTTGGAAATTCAGAAGTAGGAAAACCATGGTTTTGTTCTATATTCACCTAGGTTGTAACTATTTGCAATTCCTATTATCTAAGAAAAAAATAAAACTTTTTGCATTAGCTAAACCACATAAAAAGACTAACACTGGCCAGTGAAATTTTGAGGAACTATTAATAAAAAATAACTTTTTGTTAGAAAAAAAGATACATATGCAACTACATCTACAGATGGAAAACAAAAAAAGACTCACTAAGATGACCTACTATTTTACTTGGGTAGAACAAAATCCAAGGTAAAAAAATTCCACTGGAAGTCAAAAGTGGATGATTGCAGTTGGTTCCAAGTGAACTGGACACCCCTCCAAGTAAAAGCAAACTGTGGCCTGCACTCTGGTAACAAAGGTATTGAGAAAAACGCATTGGCAATATCAATCATGGCATACCATTTGGCTGCCTTTGACTCCAGTTCATACTGAAGTTCTAGCATGTCCGGTACTGCAGCACTCAATGGTGGTGTGACTTCATTCAGGCCACGATAATCTACTGTTAGTCTCCACTCTCCATTAGGCTTTCACACTGGCCATATGGGGCTATTAAAGGGCGAGCGGGTCCTGCTGATCATTCCCTGACTCTCCAGTCCATGGATCAGCTTATGGAGGGGAATCAGGGAGTCTCGGTTGGTGTCATATTGCTACCAGTGGACTGTTGTGGTTGTGACTGGCACTTATTTTTCTTCGACCTTCAGCAACCCCACAACAGAAGGATCCTCTGAGAGACCAGGCAAGATGGACAGCTGCTTAATTTCAGCACGTTTCACATTTGTGAATAACCTGGGCAATAGTGTCCATTGTTAAGCCCACCCCTCGATCACAGGCCCATCTATATGTTGCCTCTCTGCCCTAATGGCCTGAAGTGTCATGGGCCCACCGGGCCAAAAATAATTCACCTTTATGTTGCTAATCTAATTCCATCTGAACCACTTCAGTCTTAGCAGCTTTATCCACTTGTTGGTTGTTCTGGTGCTCCCCAGTGATCTGACCCTTGAGTACATGAGCATCTACATAGCGTACCTTCACCACCATTTTCTTCACTCGGGCAGTGAATTCTTGCCATGGTGCAGCAGCCCAGATGGGTTCACCTCTGCGTTGCCAGTTGCTCTGCTTCCATTGCTAACTTTAGGCTAAGGACAAATCGTAGGCTGCGGAAGTAGCATGATCCAGTGAAAAAAATGCACAAGGTATTTTGGTTATAGGGTAGTATCTTCGCTACTATCACAGTTCCAGCTTCTGCAGCCAGTCCTGAATAAAAGAATCAAGAAGATCTGTTGCAATAACATAGGCACATGTGGACCCTCAAAGACTGAAAACAAGTGCACTACATTGCAAAACTGTGATAGAAGCTGTCCTTATTCTGAATTGATACAAATACAAAATCTGAATAATCCTCATTTTTGGGGGGGATATGGCAGTCTCCGCATTGCCTTTTGTTTGCAAAAATAATTTTAAAATGCCCACCAAGCACTCAAATTCTAGAATAAATTTTGATATTCTGCTAAATCTACATCAGCAGAGAGGTACATTTTATATTTACCATTTACATTTACAATGTAAATAAAGCAAGAGAACATCTGGATAGAGGGAGGCACAGGTTCTTTAATTCCCTAAGTCTGTGATGCAGTAGGACTGGCACTACTCCCAGTTACAGACTTCTTGCAGCTCTGTAGAGACTGCACTGCAACACTGCACTAGGGAAACACTAGGCACTCTCTGTTAACACTCACCCACAGTTTTAAGAGTGCTTTTGCCTCGTTATGTTAGTTTTGTGATTGACATTAAACTTGGCTCCAAACTAACCAAGACTCCCACTTGGCTTACCTACTGCCTTATGCAAAGCTGCAACACTAAGCAGGGAGACCAGTCTTGGAAAGGACACCTCCAGCCTGGCCTCAATGGAAGAAGTCATATGCAGCAGAGAGGGTGATACAGAGCCAGCTGTACCAGTCTCACAGCAGTGCTGAGAACTCCCTGAGTCACCATATGAGCTAAATATTTCACTAAACTCCTGTAGAAGATCTGCGTAAAAGACCAGTATGACAGTACTGTACCTACAGTGCTCTAGCCCTTGGGACCTTGGAGCCTACCTGCTCTCTTCTGTACAACCCTGCAGAGTACAGCTGCACCCTGAGCAGCATGAGCAACAGAAATCCTGTAATCACTCACCTTTTCTCCACTGTGAACTCCACACAGTTCCTGTCATTTAAGGCAGTTTGACAAGACAGCACCCACCAGCCCCCTGTGAATGCCTCCTGCTCCCAGAATACTTCCCCAGCATGGATAAGAGAACTGTAATCTTTACATATACTTATTGCTGCCCCTCCTCACTTAACCCTCTCTAGCAGGACTTTGTGCCTGCCTGGAGACATTCAGAAAATCAGCACACCAAAAGCTGCCTGTGTTGGGCCTGGACACCAAAGCACAATTCAATCACACAACTGAAGTTCAAGGTCTGCTGGACTGTCTAGGCAGAGACATTGTGCTCCTGCCCTGCAGGGTACCTGCTTTGCTTTTTCCTGCTTTTCTGTCTCTCTTGTTCACTTACACTTGGATTTTCTCTACAGTGACTGACACCTGACACTGAGTCAACTTACCTACAAGTAGTGCCTTCCTGCATGCTTTATGTGACCAACAATCAGAACCTTAAAAGGTGGTGGCACTGGAATGGAGAGCAGTCACAGAATTATTTGTCCTGCTTCAGATCTAAGGCAGCTACTGATCTGGAGATATCAAGACACTTCCCTATAGAAGGGCTCTATAAATATCTCTACTGGTGATTTTTAGCTTCCTTTGAGGTGTCAGGCACATGACATTACCAGAGGTTCCTCTGCATTAGGCAGACAGACATGATATATTAATCCCAAGAGGTAGACTGCTATATGCCCTCCTGGCACCCACCTAAAGCTCAGCAGAAGAGAGTGAAGTTAAAGCAAACTGCTTTGAAGATGTTTGTTGTGACTTCATCTATTTAGAAAAATGGTGTCAAAGCCAAATACTCTTGCTGGAATCTGCAGGACAGCCTACAGCCATGTTGAGTGCTGTTTCTTTTTTGTTGTACTGCAACTGCAGAAACAGCTCAGGATTGTGCCACCAAGGATACCAGACCTTGGTATCTTTCCTTAGGAGAGAAGGCTTAATAGAATCAGGACCATGCTGTATTAGACACCATGACAGCTAAGGAGCGACTCAAGCCAGAAGAGCGTTCATTACAAATAAAGGATCTGTGGCCTTTTTGACACAGGCAGAACCAGAGTATTTGATTGTATAGAGTCCCAGAAAAGTAGCCAGCGGAAGGGACAAGGCAAATGACTATTTGCCAGCCAACCAAGCCTTCCCAAGGTGGTTACAGTACACCTCCCTGGAATATCTGCTATATCACAGCTACCCAACACAGCAGGGTAGGAAAGGGAAAGAAGTTCCTTCCACCTCTAACCACATCTATACACACAAACAAAGCAAAGAATGTAGCATCCCTGTGGAGATCACCTGACGTAGGGCACACATGATCTGGGGCTTTTTGAACATGATTGTTCATGGAAGAGATACACTGTCGCTTTGCGCTGCAAGTGCAAACAAAATTCGGTAGGTTCCATAGGCCTGTAATCACGGCACTGAAAGAACATCTGCGCTCACAAACCACAAAGAGCGTAAAGCCTTTGTCTCTTTTTCCCCTTGAGATATGAAAAGGCACTTAAGCCCATATCTCTAAAGGTGTTTGTGTCTTCTATATGTCACTTAACTCCCACTGAACTTGGTACTTAACTGCCTAGGAGAAGCTGACATTTAGGTTTTATCTAGACAATTTTTGAAAATACCTTCAACTCCCTGGAAAGGAACAGACATTAGCAGTGTCTCTCAAAAACTGAGAATATTTCAGCAATTTATGAATAACCAGAAAGTCAAGCCTTGAGCAAGCTAAAGTAGTACAGCATTACGATCAAACTAGAGTAGAAAATGAAACTAATGAAAAGTATTTTAAGTCATCTGATTTAAAATTTACCTTGGCTGCATATATTTTGATTTTGGCTATCCACACTGAAATCAGCTGTAGTCCGTTTTTTATGCTTTTAATTACATGTCAAGAGTTAGAAGCATGTACATTTTTATTCTCTTTATAGAAACAAAAAACAGAGTTTGAAATGTCATAGAAAACTTTCAAAGGCTTTTACAGCTGTTCATAAATACCTTTATACTCTTACGGTATTTTATTAATCATTTGTGACACCTCATCAGCTCTATTTTGTTTGGTATTTATAAAAAAAAATGTTAAGCCCCAACTTTGTGTCACAATGTTGGATCCATCTAGGTTGGTTAACTTGCACGCAATGGAGTTCAGTACCTGTGACCTCCTGTTCTTCCGTTCTCATGGAAATAGTACAGTTCGGTCCCAACCACCCAACTTTTCAATACATTCAGACTGCCTTGCTCCTCCTCTTTATCCTTCACTGGAAATTAGTATTTATTGTTATTTAGACAAAACATTCCTCAGTGTGTGTGTGTGTGACAGGAAGAAAAGATAAAACAAGCTCCAGCAATCACATGAAATGCGTGTGCCCATTAATAGGCCGTTCCCTACCATCCATATTAAGCTAACTCTCCCACGACTACAGAGGGAATCTGTGTGGCCATTGTATAATCTGGGGCCAATTTCCAGTTTTGTCCACAGCCCTAGTTTGGGGAATATAATGGCCAAAACTTCTATTCATTCTATGTATTAGCTATTAATTCTATGTATTAATAGCTAATGTTGTCTGTTTTGTATGCAGAAACAACTAAAAGAGAGGTTTGACCCCTTCATCTTTTTTCTAACAGGTGTTAAAAAATGAGCAAGAACATTGTTACACAGCCCCTCAGTCCATCACAGGAAAAAAAAAAAATAACTGCACTGTTTTCCTAAGGCTGAAAGTTATTTTGTATTAATCAAGCATGTCCCTACACATTAGAAGAGACAAGAAGTCCTTATGAATGGATCAGTAAGCTCATTCAAACTATTCAAATAACTTCTACAAATGTCAAGTTTTAGAAAACAAGACTGTGCAGAACACACAGATATGAATTTACTTTACAAAATATCCTTCAGAATACTGGTACTGTTTTTATTAAAACCACAGGACGAGCAACCACTGCCAGTAAATGATGCTGATCTGGAAGCTCCAGCGTATGAAGCAGCACCTTCAGAGAAGAGCAATATTTATTATTAAAGAGTGCCACAAACCCTGGTGATGGAAAAGAGAAAGCTGCGCACGTTTTTAGAGAGATCGACCATAATCCTGCTGAGGAACATTATTCTGTGCAGCTGAACTATCCACATAAGGCTGGTAAAATATTTGACTAAATTCTCAGAGTAAGCTCTGTATTCCTACGCAAAACTCTTTGGTAAACTGCTCTTAATGTTAACCAGGTGTCCTAAAGCAGATGAAAACCCTTCTGAGGAGTTCTTTTAATATAACAGTTTAAAAGTAAATAATCATTTTCAAGTACAAAATAAATAGGAGGTTTGGTGGTTTGATTTTGTTGGGATTTTTTTTCCCCCTAAAGTAGAGCTCAGTGCTACTTAAAAGCTTCACTGAATTAAGGAATCTGGGGCTGGGGAATATTGCAGTTGTATTGAGAAATAGACTAATTACACTGATGGGAATGCACTTTTAATAAGCGGTATGTAATCACAAGCTACAGAAATAAAAATTTAGATTTTTTTTTTCATTTTTCTTTTTTTCATTGTTGTTTTGGGATTGGTTTGATTTTTAGCAGATCTAAAGTGCTCATATGACCTTTTGAACACTGCAAATTACTCAACGTGTCAGACTCACAGAAGAAACACAGTCCCCAAAATCTAGATTATGTAGAACAAAATAAAACAGGTAAACTACTTTTCAAGCACAAATAACAAAGGATTCTGGCTTCCAGCTCAGCCACAGAAAGGCAGAGTGCAGAAACCTCATGCATTTGAAACACCGATGAACACATTCCACAATGAACGTCTGATAACTCCTGAACCGCACTCTTCCAATCCAAGGCAGAGAGGAGGAATGGCCTCAATGCCAACAGCCACAGCCCCTCCTTGATTCCTTATGGAGTAAGCTTCAGCACTAAGGGAAAACAAGAAGGGTTCAGGGAGTGTCTCGCAGCCATTACCTCCTTTGAGTCCTTGAGCACAGCCCCACTTTCTGCGTAATTACTCCATAACATAATCTATGTATGTGAACACCTAGCTGTACTTCTTTCCAACTTCTTAATTATGACAGGCCTCCTAATTGGGTTTTCTAAAGATTCTTTTGCTCAATTGGCATAATCCAAAAAGGAAAGTATTAACTATACTGCTCTATATGCTTTAAAGATAATCTTTTCATGTCTTTAAGCAACCAGCTAGAATAAATATGGCTCCCAATTCTAAGCAGGGAAGCTTTTTTCTTGTTCACTGGCTTATTTATGACTATACAATTTAATTAACATTTCTGTACTACCTTTTCTGCCAGATAATGACTCCTTTCTTCAACTTGGCTTTTCAAACTCACTATATTATAAATCACAAGGGAAAAATCTTTATTTTTAATATTTCCATTTATGTATTTAATGAACATTATTGAATTTTTGCCAAGTACTTATTGGAAACTTAGAATAAATATCTGTGAACCACTTCGTTTCTGTCTGTGAGGATGAAGTGTTCTGCTGACACCAGAATTTTAATAATAATTAGCTCCTTTATTAGAAGTCTGCTCTTCATTTTCAGTAACAGTATAAAAAGCCTGAATTTTAAACTAAACTAGAAATCAAAAGCTTGCTTTTTATTGAACTTTCGAACATAAGTTTTGAGGAAATCTTCAAAACCACGGACTGTAGAATGCCACACCATGCCTAGTACTAATTAGTACTCAGCGTTGAATGTGGAGTTTTCGGCAATGAGTCCCAGCCTGCCCTCTTGAACTGTCTTAGTTATGCCTGCAGTTCCCTCTCTGAAACACACATTGTGCTCATGAATCTGCTACATTTTTATGTGCAGCTCCTTAGATCTTTTCGATACCTCGCTATCAGGAGGCCTCACTTCCCAGCTGACCCACAACAGATGCACCAGTGGTCCCATCTCCTGCTCCGTCAAGGATTCAGTCCTCTCTGTAACCTTTCTTTTCATTACTGACCTACCTCTCTAAAGGAACTGTTCACCTTCCATTTAAGGATATGCATGTTTCAGGTTTAATTCCCTAAATATAAGAAAAATTGAAATGCCAGCACAAACACCAGAACTCGCACCATACTCTCCCCCAGATTTTTCTGTCATACTCCCCTGGAACTAAATTTGCAGGGGTGTATTGAGTAACAAAATGGCATCTACTCTATTGCAAATCTCTAAGGCACAGCATTGATTGTTTAATTATAAAACACAACAAGCCTTCTTTGGAAAAGATTACTTTTTCAAGAGGCTGTGTTATCCTCAGAGTATTTCATCACGATGGTGACACAGAACTCAATATTTAGAAGGAATATTTCTTCATGCTGATATTTTGACAGGATCAGGTCCATTAAAATAGAGCTTTTAGTGCACAGTCCTTCACGTCTGTGTGTAAACTACCATAGTTATCTGAAGTTTTCACACTTATAATGTATCTGAAGCATCAATTATAAATCAAAGCATTCAACATTCAGTAGGTTTCAAATTATGAATGCTCTTGATCATACTTCTTTTTACAGCTTCTTTGACAAACTGTAAGACAAAAGATTTTTTTTAAAGCCTAATCTTTACTAAATTATTGGGTATGTAATTATTATGTTTTTGCATTTATGAAAAGGAACTGTATATTTTCATTCTGAATTCTTCTTAGGATAAGGGAACAACAGAATCAAAACAAAAATCTTTTTGAGACCACATTGTATACCTCCCCTGTAAACAAAGGATCCTTCCCACAACTATCCACAGATTCCTTAAAGACAAAAGTTATTAAATACATCAACACAAGACCCAAGAACAAAATTATAATTTAGTTACTTGGCATATATGCGGGCCTGTATCAGAAGCACTTTAATTAGAAATTCACTTGGCAAGTATAAGTGCTGTGCTATTTTGATACACAGCCCTGGTTAGCGTTCAAAGATGCAATATTGGTCTCTTTTTTGGCCTTTTGGCCTTTAAACAACTCTTGATTCAAGAGGTGAATACTGACTGTGGCTAAGGTGTAGGCCAATATTTGTATCAGTGAAAAACAAATCCTGATATTGAAGAATATAAATGTCAGTGTTTGGTGGAAGTCTGTGCACATACACATACCCTTTTTCTTTAAAACAGGGTGGATGTGTCCCTACCTCAGAACTGTTCTGTACTTCCCTACAGAGTCTCACATCAAACCTAGGATTAAGACTATCTTTTCGTCTGCAACTGCAAAGAATAGAAACCATGGCATGTTCCTGTAACAAAGCACTCCTGTTGACAGCATAATGAGCAAGATAACTTGTAAGAAATACGTTCTTCATATGTAAAGCACAGACTGTACTGTTCATCTCAAGGTTGTTCTTTCCTTGCTATTGACCAAACAGAATTAACTATGAATTTCTTCCTATCTGCTCTAAGATAAATATTAACTATTCCCCAAGAAAGTTCATCCTCTCTTCTGGTCTGCTTTTCTCCAATTAGATACTTTTTCTTCTTTTTTTTTTCTTTTTTTCCAGAGTGATGCTTTTACCAAGGTGTTCCCTGTTTCTCACAGTCTGGGAGAGCTAGCCATGAGAGCTGCTATATTTTTATGCAGTTCTCAGCTGTAAAAAACTGAGATATGATTCACTGTTTACTGAAATTAGTGGACAGCCTGCCACTGATCTCAAAAGATAAAGAGACTGACCTTTTGCGTACAAGTTTTTGCTCCCAAAGGAAAGGCAGGAATGGATAGAAAAGAACAACTGGAGATTACTGGGACCTAGTACAGCCCATTTTTTTCACTCACATCTTTATTTCTTTTTTATTTTCAAATATCCTGATATTTTTCTAGATTTGTGGGCAGAGTTCTGCAGGGTGATGTCAATAACAGTATGGCATACTGTGCATTTATTTAACAATGCTTCTTTCCTTTTACTTGTTTAAACAGATTGCTACCTACCTACTGAGTGATATTTGATATTCTGTTTTTTTTATTACTGTTCTTTGGAAGACTCCATCAACATGGCTTTGTAATTACATACAGTGGCTGGTCTTTACCTATGTAAAACTGATACCTCCTTGTGGCACACCCTAACTGTAACACTTCCTAAAAACTAAGTACTCAACTTCACAACCCTTTTTAATGTAATGATTGAAGTGTATGCAGCTATAGGATTACAGATAAGGTACTGTTAAAATGCAAACTACTGTACCATATAAAAAAGCAGATAATTTGCACATCAGATATAAGAATAGCTCAGCATTCTCCAGGTTACTAGACACTTTTCATCACATGCTGTCAATTTTGTTATGCTTATTTCTTCGGTACATCAAAACTAAGATTCTAAAGACGTCACAGAAGAAGAGTCAGAAAATAAGATTAGGAACCAAATTTGCTGTTCTGCTGACATCATGTACATGCAAACAAACTGTTCAACTCCCTCAGTGCTGTTTCCTTTTCCAAGCAAAGGTAAACTTTGAAAGCACATGCGGTCTGGTGCAGAAGTGTTTGCCCACATTCACAAAGAACATGAAATAACTTTAAAATGTGAAGGGCCTCATTCATTTCAAGACTGATAACTTGTAGTAAATGCTTATCCCCTGAAGTGCCAATAGAGTTAACAGTGATCAGCAGACCTGTCTGAAGCTTCAGTTCACAGATCATTGCTTAGATCTGTGCAACCTGCAAATAACTACTCCTTAAAAAAAGTAGCAAGACTGTAGATAGCAAAGATTTACTTTAAGAGTTTAGGCAAGTTGTGCTTGAAAGGGTAATACTTGAATACAAAACAAAGAAGAAATAAAATACCCCTCTAGAAAAATACTGAATTTAAGTGAAATGCCACAAATTGACTAATAATCTTTACTTTCCCCTATATGACATCTTTTAGATTAGGATACCATTAATCCTGACAATGAAACAATTCGTAACAAGTGCAGTTAGGACAAATCTACATAAATTTTTGCAAGGAAGGTACTACTTACTGAACCATTAAAGTTGTGGGAAGTGGGTCTTTTATCTGTAATTTTCTACAGGACCCTTGGGATACATTAGACTAATGATTCAATAATCATTAAGAGCTTAGAAGTATGGAGCCTTTTTAAAGAAATGCTTATTGAACACATCATAGTTTTAAACAGCGTAACACTATACTGAGTTCTCATTTCTGACAGAGTACTCATACTCTGAGAACTTCAGAAGAAACAGGGAGCAATGTTTTAAGAAATCCACAATACCTTTAATTTCATGAAACATTTATTAATTTCCTTAAACAAGGAATACGTGCTTTTCATGTATGCTTTACATGGAACTTGAATATTGTCTGGGTTATTTCAGACAGGTCTTAATACGAGTTACGGTAGAATAAAAGGAAAAGTCATCCTTTCTAGCTTTCCTGCCATTCCAAATATAGCCAGGCTGATCCCTCATCATATTTTCCCCAGGCATGCTGGGATGCGTGCAGTGATTCCTGAACCTCTTGAACATCCCTTCTGTCTGATTTTCTATATCTTTTTCCTCCAAGATTCCCACTTGAACTAAGACTGCCAGCAGCTGCAGCTCTCAGAAAGCCTCCCTGAGTAGAGGTCCTCTGGTGGCCCAGTGAGTACCAGCCTGGAAATGAAATCTCACTGGTACAGACAAGGGAGTTTTCTTTGATGGCTCAAATCAGAATGTTCAAACCCTTTAGGGGAAAAAAAACAAAAAAACACCAACAAAAAAACCACTCCCCTCCCCCCCCCCCCCAAAAAAAACAAACAACCCCCCAAAAAACAAACAAAAAACCCCTCACAAAACAAACACACACACACCCCCCCCCCGACTTTTGGAAACAAAGGGAACAAAACAAACAAGTGAGCATGTTCCATTCCTCCCCACAGGTTTTGCTGCTGTTCCTCCCCAAAGAAAGCTACTCTGTATTAAGGAGCTGGCACTGATCATACTTTTCAAGCTTAGGGTTGGGGTATTTAAATATACTATTTTTTGCATTTATGTAAGAAAGAATGGTGCTGTTCATGCATATGGAAACTCTTACCAAAGTCAGTGACCTTTTAAATCTCAGATGATGCCAGCATGTTCTACAAACCTAAAACTTAAATCTGACCATTCACAGTCATTTAGAACTGCAGATTTAAACTGAGTTTCTATGATATTGTATCCACACAAGTGAAAGCAAAATCCAGATTCATAGCTTCCCTCAGGATAAAGCCTGTAAAATCTTCAAATTATTTTTGCATTATACAGCTGGAGCAACATATGAATTTTGATACCTTTCATTAGGATTTAGCAAACACAGAACTATCATTTGGATACTGAACAAGAAATTCTGCTTTTTCCTTAATCCCAAGATTTCAGGAGGAGATAAAAAAATGACCTTTCACACTTTCCTTACTCTTGTTGCCTTCAAAAACAACCAAAGTTGCTGAACAAGTCAGAACTATACACTGAAAACAGTAACAAACAGCATGCTCTTTCAGCTATTTGGGCATATAGAACGCTCAAATTAAAATGCCAAGATCTGAACATTAGAAATGAATGAAATCCGCAACAGGAAGACTCAAGTTGTTACAAAAATAGATATAAAACTGAACACCCTTGTAGACAGTAGATTGATATTTTATTGCCAGTAAAGTTCCACATTAAAACAGCCTGTGGGGCGGAATCATTTCCCATGGATCATGAATCAGTTGCTCTTCAACACTGCAATGTTCAACTTCATCCTATAAGCAAGACTAATGCTACGGTACCTTGTAATTGAAGCAAATTTGCATTGTCTTTTGGAATTGGACAGATTTTCATTCCATTTGTTTTGGGAACTAACCAGATCATCAGAAAATACACATTAAACAAATTTATCAGAGTGACATTATAGAGTTACCACGAAGGGTCTGATCTGGCCCTACTTATTTCCATGAGCAATACTTAATGAAATGCCTGTTCCTACTGTCCCAAGAACAACAATTTGTGTGCAAAGATTATTCATTTATTTACAATGTGAGATCTTCTCTTTGACCTTCTAATTACATTATTATATATACTTAGAAGTCCTGGTGTTAACTGCCATATTTTCCGGCTTTATCTTTACATATTCTAAGTATTTCTAAAGTTACAATTGGATACAGCAGTAATTATCTTTCTCACTTCACTAGCACTTAAAAAGTGTCATAACATTAACTGTGGTTTCTATGAATACATGCTGGCCCTAGCAAGACTACTAGTGTTAAGGATTAATTAATGACTGAAAGATTTTTGTTGGTTTTGTTGCTGAAATGAAATTAATAAAAGTTTGTAGCATGAGACTCCAAATCAAGCCATAATCCTGGCTGCCTAATAAAGTAAAATTATATCTTTATCTCAGAGCAAAGATTGCTATTTATTCTACTTATTTACTCTTAAATATTTCAATTATGTGTACTAATATACAATAGCAAACCTTTGTTGATCTAAACCACTGTAATATAATATATAAGAATTATTTAGTATTTACCAAGCAAACACTGGATGTTAGATTTTGCAGAGAGCATGGAATAAACAGAATAAACACTCTGCATTGCATAACTATTATGATTTAACAGGATGTGTTTACATCAGTTAGTTAGGAAAAAGAGAAGGCTCTCTTAAAAGGCAATGGCTTGGACATTATGTCCTTTCAAAAATTAAAAAAAAATATTGTAGAAAACAATTTTTAATCAAAGGGAATGAGCAAACAGATGATCAGGTAATACATGACTTCAGGCAATGAGATGATAGGATCATCGCTGTACCTTTCCCCAGCAGTGATGGGGACTGCACCCCTAGCAGAATTATCACATATCCCACGGCCGACATGAGTGTTCCATAAAACAAATCATAAAGCCTTCTTCTTCCTTCATACTCCTCGTAATTAAAGCAGTGAAATACCTAACCCTTTTGCCTGTCCTGCCTACCTATCTGTAATTTCATTTCAGACCTATACCCATTTAAAGTGTTACAAACCATATTGCCCTTCATATTGTCACATCATCAGCTCAAGTTTCATTCCACAGCAGTGAAGTATTAGGCTATGAAAAAGACAAGCAAGAGATCCATTTCTGCACCTAAGTCCCGAACAGACTTGTTTATCAGTATAATTGAGAACAAACTTGGTAATTCCATTTCTTCATAAATATTTGAGCGTTACATTTTGCTAGGTAGATACCTCCTCATTTGATCTAATGGCTGTCCTTTGGAAAATGTCATAGAAAGCCATTAGCATAGCTCCACCAGTGTAAAATGGTTAGACGTAAATGGTGATTGCTGAGAACAATATCCTTTGCCCAAAGCACAGTGATGCAAGGGTTGGATAATTTTATTACCTTTAATAGCATTTACAGCTATGCAAGCTAAGCCAATGATATGGGTAATCAAATCTCAGGCTTATAAGAGGACCACCTGTGGCTATTAGGAAAGGAATCCCCACTATCTCAGGCCCAGGCACAACACTGCGCAACCAACAGCCCATCATTTCAGAGAGGGCAAACAGACAAGGGAAAAGAATGAGCAAATTACTGTAGATGGCAAACAAGTCTTGTTTTCATCAGAATTGATCTGAACCACTTTTCAGAGGACCATAAACACAAAGTACGGGAAACTTCTGAATCTCTCTTTTGCCCCCTGCCTCTTCCATACTGCAAGTCTACAGCTTCGGCAGTTCTCTAACCTGTCTCTATTAGGCAGGCATGAAGTGCTGCCAAGAAGGGTAAATGTGACACTGTGAATGTCAGGTGTGCTATGTTCTGCCCTGCTGTGACTACAAATGTTTGGAAGCACAAAATTTCAGACTGAGAGTGGCAGTCCCTGTGCCTTTGCTGACTGCCTTCCCTGGAAGGAGCAACACAAACAAGGCGGGAAGAGCTTCAGGGAATGTGTTCTGTTTGGTTATTAAGATCGCCTCATTTCCTTAACTATAGACTAATTACGCAGGCTGAACAGACTAACTGGGCATAGAGGGAGAACAGTGACCTCAAAACTGGTAAAGTAAAGCTGGGGTTGCAGATATTGTCCAATCTACTTTCCTTCAGTCTTTCTTAGCCTACTGTGTTTTTGCAGTCTAAACTCTGTAGATTTAGGCTCCTCCCCAGAAATGGCACAGTTCAAAAAAAGACGTAAAGTGCTTCTGGTGTATTTCTAATAAGCAGGCGAGTTGCAATTTCAGAGTGATTTTATGTCTCTTTGTTGAAGCTGGGTAAATACACTGCAGATTATATAGTGGATACACTGAAAGATACGAGTTCAAAACATTTAGTCCTCTCACCTGATTGCCTAAGATCTATCCCATAGCAGCTACCGGGCTACTAAACCCTGAACTTTAGATGCAGAGATCTGCTAACCCAGATAAAGTACCAAGTATTTTTCAAACAGGTAGATGATAAGTGTCCTGGGTTCAGCAGTAGCACTCATTTTTCCCCTTCTTGGTAGCTGGTGCAGTGCAGTGTTTTGACTTTCAGCTTGGGAACAGAGCTGATAGTGATGTTTAGGTTTGGCCAAGGACTTTGTGAGCCTCATGCTCTGCCAGGGAGGAGGGGAGGCCAGGAGGAAGCAGAGACAGGACACCTGACCCAAACTGACCAAAGAGGTATTCCATACCACAGCACGTCATGCCCAGGAGGTAACTGGGAGTTAGCCGGAAGGGCTGGGACTGCAGGGTTGGAGGAGGTATCGGTCGGAGCTTGGTCGGGCTGGGGGGGGGGGGCGAGTTATCGGTCGGCTGGTGGTGAGATGATGTATTCTCTTCCCTTGTTATTTCCTTTATCATTATTATCATTGGTGGTAGCAGTAGTGATTTGTGTTATACCTTAGTTACTAAACTGTTCTTATCTCAACCCGTGGGAGTTGCATTCTTTTCGATTCTCCTCTCCGTCCCTCCGAGAGCAGGGGGAGGGCAAGAAAAGGGGGGGAAGTGAGCGAACGAATTACCTGACTGGGTTTAAACCACGACAGTTCTTTTTGGCGCCCAACGTGGGGCACGAAGGGTTGAGATAACGACAGATCTGACCGGATTAATAGTCACTCGTCACAATGCTGATTTATTGGCTCTCAGAGTTGTTCTTGTTGATCTCACAGCTTCAGAATGTTGTAAGTTACGTAGAGCCGGTATTTGCTGTGATAGTGTTTATCAAGTATGGGGCTTGGGCTAAGGTTCTTGTCTCACTGTGCTTTATGGCAATGGCTTGTAATACGGGCGGGCTCCAGCAGCAGGGCGGGACGGACGTGGCCGTGGACTTGTACCTGGCCGTCCGGCTGCTCTTCACCGTCCTGGCCCTCACCCTCACCTCCATCTTCGTGAGGCTGCGGGGAGCCGAGGGGGAGCGGCCCCGGGAGCCGGCGGCAGCCGAACCGGCCCGGGAGAGCGGCCCCGGGGACCAAGCGGCGGCGGGAGCGGGGCCGGAGGCCGCGAGGGGACGGCTGCCGGTGGAGGAGGTCGGGGCGGTCGAGGAGAGGAAGGAAGCGGCTGCCGAGCAGCGGGAGAAGGCGGCGGAGGAGCCGAGCCCCGCGGAGGAGCCGAGCCCCGCGGAGGAGCCGAGCCCCGCGACGGCCGAGAGCATTTCCGGGAAGCCGCCCGCCGAGCCCCAGGAGGATGCAGGAGACCACGCAGCATTTCCCAGCAAGGCAGAGGAGGAAGAGCTGGACTCAGGGAAAGAGAGGCTGGCGGTGGGAGAGCCGGCAAGCACAGCAGCTGCACCAGCCCCAGTGACAAGTACAGCAGCATCAACTGAGGGTTCTGAAGGTTTTGAATGGCCTTTGGGTGTCCTTGGGACCTGCCTGCTGATTGTGATGGGGATCAGCATGTTGGCACACACACAGGCTGTGTTCTACCCAAAACCATTTTGTCTGATCTCAAAAGTTAAGCAGAGTCAGGTCTGGGTCTTGTCTGGGGTTAGACGACGATATGGGGGGACCAAGAGATTTTCTCCAAGGCTGGACAGTCATGAGTGGCAGGGTGTGTGGGACAGTATGGGCAAGTATCTAGTCCACTGGGCCCCTCCAGTGCTTTGGAAGCATCGGAGATGGAAGGCAGCTGTGTGGAGTCCCCAGCAACAAGCTGCAGAAACTGCTGAAGGGGACAGTGAATTATTTTGAGCCTGGCGGGCCCAATGCACTTCAGGCCATCAGAGCAGAGATGCAACATAGAGATGGACTCATGATCGAGGGGTGGACTTAGCAATGGACACTATTGCCCAGGTTATTCACGAGTGTGAACACTGCACACAGTCTCTCCTGCTCTGGAAGACTATTACAAGAGATGGAGCCTGACATCATGGACCAGATGGACTCAGCAGCTTTATAGGGACTGGTCTATGCACTAAGAGTGATGGTATATTGAAAATGTGGGATCTGAGCATGACGTGAATGGTATGGAATAAGGGGTGGATAATGTCCTGGGTTCAGCAGTAGCACTCATTTTTCCCCTTCTTGGTAGCTGGTGCAGTGCAGTGTTTTGACTTTCAGCTTGGGAACAGAGCTGATAGTGATGTTTAGGTTTGGCCAAGGACTTTGTGAGCCTCATGCTCTGCCAGGGAGGAGGGGAGGCCAGGAGGAAGCAGAGACAGGACACCTGACCCAAACTGACCAAAGAGGTATTCCATACCACAGCACGTCATGCCCAGGAGGTAACTGGGAGTTAGCCGGAAGGGCTGGGAGACTGCAGGGTTGGAGGAGGTATCGGTCGGAGCTTGGTCGGGCTGGGGGGGGGGCGAGTTATCGGTCGGCTGGTGGTGAGATGATGTATTCTCTTCCCTTGTTATTTCCTTTATCATTATTATCATTGGTGGTAGCAGTAGTGATTTGTGTTATACCTTAGTTACTAAACTGTTCTTATCTCAACCCGTGGGAGTTGCATTCTTTTCGATTCTCCTCTCCGTCCCTCCGAGAGCAGGGGGAGGGCAAGAAAAGGGGGGGAAGTGAGCGAACGAATTACAATTGGTCAGGAATATCTCCTACGTGAAATTAGCAAACATGAAGGTTGTTTCAGTTTTGGGATTTTGTTTTTTTTTTTTTACGATGTACTCACTTCCAAGAATACTGCATTGCAGAAAGCATTTAGCTTGTCATGTTCTTCTATTATTTTCTTTTACACTTCATTTGTTTCTATTACATAGCCTTGCACTTTATTATTCGTGTGTTCTGTTGTTGCAAACAGGCACACTGAATTCTGATTCAGTTATTCCAGTGGAAATTTTTTGTCAGCCTTTAAACTGAAACAAATGAATGAGTGTGATTCTCAACAGTTTTAATAATATGTGTTGACTCTTGGGTATTCATGGCCTTTAGATGACTGAAAATAATAATGCTTTTATATGAAAAATGAATATTGATTAATGAGATGTAATGCCTTTTTTTTTTTTTTTTTGAAACAGCAGTCGAGTCAGTGGCTACACTTGTCATGCAATTTGTTATAAAACACATAATGGATATACCAAGCAAAGATATACCAAGCAAATTGAATTTTTGCACTGCAAAATGCCTCCCTATCATAACCATATATCCTCTGTTGTCCTTAACAATGGAGAACAAATATACAAATACCAAAAAAAAAAACAGCTATCCTCCTAGACACATGCTTAACAAATTTATGCATGAATAATTATTTGAAAAATTTCAGCAACTTTGTAACCAGCTGTGAAAATCACAAGCTTCTATATAGGTAATACCCTAAACACATAAGAATTCCTTTATCTGCCAGTGCTATTACTGGAAAATATTAGGCTTTTTTTTTTGAGCTGAAAATATGCTCAGTATTAATTATTTGCAAATTACTATTATTTTTCTAAGCAAAATACAGCGTAAACGATCATTACTGTAACGAATCAACCTAACCACTGCTAAGACCCTCACTATCCTCCAGGCAGGATGGGCAGGAGAATCAAAAGAATTTAAACCCCACAGGTTGAGATAAGAAAAAAACCCAATAAACACAAGTGACCAAGTGACGCACAATACAATTGCTCACCACCTGCTGAGCAATACCCAGCCTGACCCAAGAAGTGATCAGTCCTATCTGGTTGACTCCCTCCATTTTATATACTGGGCATCACGTGCTGTGATATGGAATACCTGTTTGGCTAGCTTGGGTCAAGTGTCCTGTCTCTGCTTCTTCCTGGCTTCTCACTGGTAGAGCATGAGAGACTGAAAAGTCCTTGATCAGGATAAGCACTACTGAGCAACAACTAAAACATCAGTATGTTATCAGCATTACTCTCAGACTAAAGCTGAAACACAGCACTGCACCAGCTACTAGGAAGGAGAAAAATAACTGTTACAGCTGAAACCAAGACACACACACATCATGATTCTCTGCATTTTCTCTCAAAGATCCTTGTGGAACTAATTTGATTCAGAGATACTCTAAGTTGACTATTATTGGAATGATAACTTTCTTCAATAATATGTAAAATGCAGGCATGGCCATCAATCTGACGCATTTTCCCTTAACATTTAGAAGGAAGAAAACTTATTTTAGAGACAAAAAACACAACAACTTCTGAGAAGCAACAGAGCAATGTTGCACTAATAGTTTCTCTGCTTCTCGCTCAGTATTTCAACAAGACGTTACTAAGCTCTTTTCACTCACCAGATCCACCACAGAGTGCCTGCTTATAACAGAAGTCATTCTCATGCAGCACATAAGACAGGGCATTCCTGACTCTTCAAAGCCAACTCTTCATAATGATCTGTTTGTGAATAAAATTTACTTCTTTTAGTATCCCTGATAGTACTCAGGAGAACAATTTATAGATTCAAAGACTCAGTTTTGCTTTAACATGTCTCTATTGTGCAGAAATACGTTTAAAGTTTTTTTTTTTTCAGAAAGCCAAAACAGTTCACAATAATCAAAAAGGACATATAATTTGTAATTATACAAATGATGCTGATTCTTTTATATTTATTGACAATACAGAATATGATTTTATTAGGGAATTGTAATTGGAATCAAACACCAAAATCCTTCAGAAACTTGCTTTTGTGTTCCTCAGTCTCCATTCTCTCTCTGCTTGTAAATATTATATGGATTTCATTTTTGCAAATAACTACAAATCTCATTTGGCTCAAGGAGAATATAGTTTTATAACCCTATTTCAGATTGTACCACCCCAGCATTTGCCATAAGTGTAAAAATATAAGTTTTCTCTAGAATACTAATGTGTTGAAGAAAATTAAAATAATTTTCTTTTCAGAATCAATGAGATTTTTATAAATCATATTAGCTAATTGAAGCTGCTTTGGAAAAGTTGCATCGCTCAGGTAAAGAAAACCTTAGCAGCTGGGGAAACACTAGACACTTTCCAGTGGAAAAGACCAGAATACCCAGAGATTTCTAAAAAAGACCCAGAAGTTACAGTACCACTTTACATGTCAAATTTGTTTTGAAATAATATCATGTTTATTAAGATATACGTTAATTACAGGTTTAGGAAACCTCGCACAAAATCTTCAGCATTCCCTCACAAATAAAGGAAAGGAGTGGTTCTTACATAGGATTATGACAGGATTACTGTAGATGTAAACATACTATATAGAGTAGAAAGAATGTCTTCTACAGGTCTACAACTAAAAAGTCCTCAACACTTGCTAAATTCAAGTTAATTTTATCCTAAATCTCTGTTATGACCATTACACCACTGGATTTTTTCTCCTTATTAGATACTAATACTTAAAAACAAGCGCAAAGAAACCTTTAGCAGCTCTACACAGACATAAAATTTTAAATTGCCAACAAACTCTCTGAAAGAAAATTCTTTCAAAGTCATTTTTTATTTGTCCCAGATGGAATTAAATACACTATAGCACATAAAGCTACTGCAATTTTATGCTATAAAAACAGTGGAGAATGTGGAGGTAGGCTAAAACAACTACAGATTATATATCCTGGGAAAAAGAACCCCAATGGAAACCTCAGAAATATTGCATTTCATAATGTTATACCCAATGCTTTCAATGTGTATTTATTTCACCAGCTATTGCGTGACAGGGCAGAGTTCCTTCAGCATTAAGCTATTAAATCAGTGATTAAAAAAAAAAAAAAAAAGGCAATTTCCCCTCCCCTCAATAGAAAAAGATGAAGAAATTTTACATTTTTCCTAGAGAGATTTATTTGTATTCAGTAATATTATCAATAGAATTAGAAACACTTATTTGATCTGGTCAAGTCGAAGACCTTCCTCTTTCTAGTATCACTGGGATGCCACCTAAACAGTTTTATTATTGCCAATCTCAGTCATGAGACAGATGAGCATGTTTAAAGATGCAAACAGTGGGAAAAGCCTAATGAAAACACCTTCACACTTATCTCCCTTTGTAACGCCTTTTGCAAACAGACTTTCTAACTACTCTGTTAAATAAGATAGCCTGTCTTTCTGGTTTTATCTGTTCTGTAAACTCCAAATTACTTAAGAAAATACTTGGCTATGTCAATGACTGGAAAACATTCCTAATACAGAGTAGTGCAGGAGATGTGATTTGCCCTCCATTAATTTTTGTTTATGAACATCAATGAACACTGGCAACCAATATCCACATGAATTTTTTTTTTTTTTTCTTCAGGAGAAGAAAACACTAGGGAGATCTGTAATTACCTTTCTGTTTCCCAGGTTTCAATCTGAAGATGAGCATCGGAGAGTACCCTTAAAAAAAAACTCCTCACATATAAATCTTCCTTTTGTGAAATAGGAATACCTGCTGCTCTCCTAGCACAAGGGAACAAGGAATGCAACCTCTGAAGGTCTTTGTGGAATTAAAGACAGAGGAGAAAAATAAGCAAAACAAAACCCGGAAAGCTCAAAGTTTAAAAAAGGAGAACATCACCATGCAGTGCAGCCTGGGATGAGACTCCAATGCTTTCAGTCTATAAGTATGCCTAGCAAGAAAGGAGTAAGGAAGCTGTGTAAGAGGAGCAGATGTGCAAAGTCTGCCAATATGTATGCAATGCAGAAAAGAGAGATCACGTTATAGTAGGAAGTAAAACAGTTGCTTGGATAAAACTGTTGTATAAATAGGCTTTAAAAAAAGCAAGTATGACCTCACTAAAACACTTCCTAATAGCATAGTTTCAAGGTAAAGCACAATCCAGTCTCTTTGTGAAGAAACATTAATTGGCAGAATGGAAACTTCTAAAAATAACATGACCCACTGAATAATCCTAAACCACGTTGCCATTAATAATCACAAAATTATTGCTAAAATTTAATAAATGAATTAAAATTGAATTATATGATGGAATTTATAAGTGCAATTGAAAAATGGAAGTATGCCAAAACCAAATCTCATTTTAGCATAAAGCATTTCCTTTCTTATTTTAGAACTGTCATTCACGTGTAATTTACCACACAGAAGAATATGAACCTAAAGACCAAGGCAAGTTATTCATTTTCTGTGGTTTTACCTTTCCTTTTTATCCAGGAATGAATTCCGCTCCCAGCTTATTTATATCAGGTAACTGGCACATAGCATTGACATGCAGGGGGTTCGGTTCCCCTTTCTCCTTTTTTCACATGTTCCTAGACAGTCAACCCCTTTCTTAGACCTGTTTTATTCTTTTCAGTAAAAGGACTTCCACAGATTGGATACAAGTCAAACCATCCTGGGATAAAAGCTAGCTGTACCCAAGAATGAGAGAATTAAAATTTAAAAAGTAAAACAAGATGCTTGTGTGAATCAGCAAGATGTCCAGTCACATAGGTCTGAAGAAGCTTTAAAGACAGACAAACACTAAAAAGCAAAATATGGCTTGTATTTCAAGTGTTTGAGAAACAGAGAACTAATTATTGCAATTAAACCCCTCTGTTTACTATTTTACTTTCAATCACTGGATACTACAGGGTACCAAGGTTTGGTCTGGGGGCATGTTACTTGCTTCATATACTGTGTGAAGTATCTCATTTGCTTGTATGAAATGGCAGATGTTCACTTCTGCACTGATAAAAAATACTGTACTTGGGTTTACCCTATGTCCTTGTATAGGGTACAGTCACTGTACATAGAATACATACAAGTTGACTACATCTGTAACATACGAGCTGAACACATCTCGCTAACTTGAAGCTATTTGGTAGAAAACTAAAAAAAGAAAATAATTTATCCTTATAGACCAAGTATTTTTCCCATGGACTTTGTCCGTGAACACCTGTCGTGGTTTAAACCCAGTCAGGTAACTCGTTCGCTCACTTCCCCCCCTTTTTCTTGCCCTCCCCCTGCTCTCGGAGGGACGGAGAGGAGAATCGAAAAGAATGCAACTCCCACGGGTTGAGATAAGAACAGTTTAGTAACTAAGGTATAACACAAATCACTACTGCTACCACCAATGATAATAATGATAAAGGAAATAACAAGGGAAGAGAATACATCATCTCACCACCAGCCGACCGATAACTCGCCCCCCAAGCCCGACCAAGCTCCGACCGACACCTCCTCCAACCCTGCAGTCCCCCAGCCCTTCCGGCTAACTCCCAGTTGCATCCTGGGCATGACGTGCTGTGGTATGGAATACCTCTTTGGCTAACTTGGGTCAGGTGTCCTGTCTCTGCTTCCTCCTGGCTCCCCCTCCTCCCTGGCAGAGCATGAGCCTCACAAAGTCCTTGGCCAAACCAAAACATCGCTTGTTATCAGCTCTGTTCCCGAGCTGAAAGTCAAAACACTGCACTACACCAGCTACCAAGGAGGAGAAAAATGACTGCTACTGCTGAACCCAGGACATTATCCACCCCTTATTCCATACCATTCACGTCATGCTCAGATCCCACATTTTCAATATACCATCACTCTTATCTCAGTGCACTCTTATCTTAGTGCACGGACCAGTCCCTATAAAGCTGCTGTGTCCATCTGGTCCATGATGTCAGGCTCCATCTCTTGTAACAGTCTTCCAGAGCAGGAGAGACTGTGTGCAGTGCTCACACTTGTGAATAACCTGGGCAATATTGTCCATTGCTAAGTCCACCCCTCGATCATGAGTCCATCTCTGTGTTGCATCTCTGCTCTGATGGCCTGAAGTGCCATGGGCCCACCAGGCTTAAAATAATTCAGTCCCCTTCAGCAGTTTCTGCAGCTTGTTGCTGGGGACTCCATACAGCTGCCTTCCATCTCCGATGCTTCCAAAGCACTGGAGGGGCCCAGTGGACTAGATACTTGCCCATACTGTCCCACACACCCTGCCACTCATGACTGTCCAGCCTTGGAGAAAATCTCTTGGTCCCCCCATATCGTCGTCTAACCCCAGACAAGACCCAAACCTGACTCTGCTTAACTTTTGAGATCAGACAAAATGGTCGTGGGTAGAACACAGCCTGTGTGTGTGCCAACATGCTGATCCCCATCACAATCAGCAGGCAGGTACCAAGGATGCCCAAAGGCCATTCAAAACCTTCAGAACTCTCAGTTGATGCTGCTGTACTTGTCACTGGGGCTGGTGTAGCTGCTGTGCTTGCCGGCTCTCCCACCGCCAGCCTCTCTTTTCCTGAGTCCAGCTCTTCCTCCTCTGCCTTGCTGGGAAATGCTGCGTGGTCTCCTGCATCCTCCTGGGGCTCGGCGGGCGGCTTCCGGGAAATGCTCTCTGCCGTCGCAGGGGTGGGCTCCTCCGCGGGGCTAGGCTCCTCCGCGGGGCTCGGCTCCTCCGCGGGGCGGGGCTCGGCCGCGGGGCTGGGCTCGGCCGCGGGACTCGGCTCTTCCGCGGGGCTCGGCTCCTCCGCCGCCTTCTCCCGCTGCTCGGCAGCCGCTTCCTTCTGCTCCTCGACCGCCCCGACCTCCTCCACCGGCAGCCGTCCCCTCGCGGCCTCCGGCCCCGCTCCCGCCGCCGCTTGGTCCCCGGGGCCGCTCTCCCGGGCCGGTTCGGCTGCCGCCGGCTCCCGGGGCCGCTCCCCCTCGGCTCCCCGCAGCCTCACGAAGATGGAGAGTAGGGCGAGGGCCAGGAGGGTGAAGAGCAGCCGGACGGCCAGGTACAAGTCCACGGCCACGTCCGTCCCGCCCTGCTGCTGGAGCCCGCCCGTATTACAAGCCATTGCCATAAAGCACAGTGAGACAAGAACCTTAGCCCAGGCCCCATACTTGATAAACACTAACACAGCAAATACCGGCTCTACGTAAGTTACAACATTCTGAAGCTGTGAGATCAAGCGAAAGAACTCTGAGAGCCAATAAATCAGCATTGTGACGAGTGACTATTAATCCAGTCAAATCTGTCGTTATCTCAACCCTTCGTGCCCCACGTTGGGCGCCAAAAGAACTGTCGTGGTTTAAACCCAGTCAGGTAACTCGTTCGCTCACTTCCCCCCCTTTTTCTTGCCCTCCCCCTGCTCTCGGAGGGACGGAGAGGAGAATCGAAAAGAATGCAACTCCCACGGGTTGAGATAAGAACAGTTTAGTAACTAAGGTATAACACAAATCACTACTGCTACCACCAATGATAATAATGATAAAGGAAATAACAAGGGAAGAGAATACATCATCTCACCACCAGCCGACCGATAACTCGCCCCCCAAGCCCGACCAAGCTCCGACCGACACCTCCTCCAACCCTGCAGTCCCCCAGCCCTTCCGGCTAACTCCCAGTTGCATCCTGGGCATGACGTGCTGTGGTATGGAATACCTCTTTGGCTAACTTGGGTCAGGTGTCCTGTCTCTGCTTCCTCCTGGCTCCCCCTCCTCCCTGGCAGAGCATGAGCCTCACAAAGTCCTTGGCCAAACCAAAACATCGCTTGTTATCAGCTCTGTTCCCGAGCTGAAAGTCAAAACACTGCACTACACCAGCTACCAAGGAGGAGAAAAATGACTGCTACTGCTGAACCCAGGACAACACCTTATAATTTTATTTTAATGACTAACTTCACAGGCAGGAAATGATAGACTTTAAGAATGCAATGCAGAGCAAATTTCAGCTAGTACTAATCCTTGGCTAAATACAATCTTAAGAGGTAAGTACATGCTTAAAGACCTCTGCTTAAAGCCACTGCTTGAACAGTTTAATTCTAAAACCTGCATAAAATTTGTGTTTGTTTACAAATGCATTGTTTGTATTAACTGCATTATGATCAGCATTCAACATATACAGGAGATTGAAGAGGAAAGTATATACATTTATTTCAACTTTATGTAATAAACTTTATTTAGTGGGATTTTGTATTAAATGCTTTCTGCAGAAGAAATCAGAATTTAGTGGTGGATGAAGTCCATAAATTACCAAACATAGTGACATTTCTCAGTATATTTCCAGTGAATATTCACATTTCAGTTAATCTGAAGATTCCTCATAGTATAAGCAGGTCATCCTGTTTTAAAATTCAGAATGCTAACATATCCATTGTTTTCAGTTATACCTTTCAGTATTAAATCTTTCAGATAAGATCTTCCTGTTTATTCTGTTTTATTTATTCTTAACTTGTAATGTAATCATATTTGATTAAACACTATAGCTTAGGACAGTATCCCATTACAAATTTATAGGCCCATGACCATACAAACAAGAATAGCTGGAAGGGTAGGAAGAAAGATGCATACAACCTGTCTTTAATCCTACCTCTTCACCTCTTCTACTCATTCATTCTGACTCCCACCACACATATCAAAAAGGCAACAGCTGCTGCATGGTTCATTTTCTAGGTTTAGGCCTAAAGTCACTCAAGCATTTATTAATAAATACATAATATTACAATTTTTTTCTTATGTCATTACTAAAAGAAGAAATGTATACTCTCACCGAAGGCCTGAATACCTTCCATGAAAGCAATGTACCTGTAAGAAGTTCTTTAAAATAAACGGGACTATAACAACTATGGACAAATACTCCAACTTGTAACCAAAGTTCAACCTCAAACGTGAGAGTATTTTATTTAAAGCAGAACAATCATCAACACGGACTTAATTTGGTCAGATATAATCATCTTCCTTCTCCCTGCCTTTTTCATGGGCATATATCAATTGCTGAGGTGAACAGATTGAGAGAGGACGCCTGCAACACCAGAGTGGAGCGGGGAGACATCAGCATCCAGGAGCCTCAACTCAGAGCGACAAAAGCCATGGAGGAGGCAGCCTCAAGTCCGCAACAGGACTTGCCCAGGAGCAGGCAGCTCAGCTCTCGCGAGCAGCTCACTCACCGGGGGCGGAGCCAGCAGGCTCCCCGCCAGCTGTGAGCGGTTAAAAACCTGCCCAGGGGAAGGGGGAGACCAGGAGGGCAGCGAACAGAGCGGGCTGAGGCAGTTTGCGCGGGCAGGCGAGTGGGGTGACCGCCTGATCAAGAGGACTCGACTGGAGCGCAGGAGGGGGAAGGACTGCTTGCTTGTGCAGAGAGACATACATAGACCGATGGACCAGATAGAGCATGGTCACCACTCGATCAAAACCTGTAGTTAGGAATAACGTGGGTACCCAGACTGAGCCTTCCCGCAGACATGCGGCCGTGCAGGTCTCTGGCTGCGGTGAATGCCTGAGCCTGGCACTTGTATCAGAGAGAGCCAGTGACACCGCTTGTGTGCACTGTCAGCAAGTAGATGACCTGCTAAAGCAGGTGCTTGAACTGAGGGAGGACATAGAAAGGTTGAGAGCTATCAGAGAGTGTGAAAGTGAAATTGATTGGTGGAGCCACACCCTAAGGCAAGGGCAGAGGGAAGTGGTTGAACAAGTGATAGATCCCCTTCCCTCCTACCATCAGACAGAAGGAGTAAACTTAAGGGACAAGAAAGTATGGAGGGAGGTCCCTCCTCAGAGAGGTAAGTGAAAACCCTCTCAATCCCTTCCTTCCTCCCAGTTGCCTTTGAGTAACAGGTATGAGGTCTTGGAACTACAGGGCCAGGTAAATGGTGATGGAGGGGTAGATCCATCTAGTAAGTCATCTAGGGCTTGTCACTCACCCCCATGCCTTAGAACTTCCTCAAGAAGAAAAGAAGAGTAATTGTGGTGGGTGACTCCCTTCTGAGGGGAACAGAAGGGCCCATTTGTTGACCTGATCCATCCCACAGGGAAGTCTGCTGCCTACCTGGGGCTCGGATTGGAGATGTTAAAAGGAAACTCTCTGGTCTGGTGCAGCCCTCTGACTACTATCCGCTGCTGGTTTTTCAGGGTGGCAGTGATGAAATTATTACAAGCAGGGCAAGGGCAATGAAGAGAGACTTCAGGGCCCTGGGAGGGCTGGTTAGAGGGTCTGGAGCACAAGTGGTGTTTGCCTTCATACCTGTTACAAGCAAAAGTGAAGAGATAAATAGGAAGAGACTGCAGATTAATGTATGGCTACAGGACTGGTGCCAAAGGCAGGGGTTTGGGTTTTTCAATCATAGGCTGCTATATGAGACACCTGGTTTGCTGGTGGCAGGTGGGATACATCAGTCCCAGAGGGGGAGAAGGTTTCTGGGGCAGGAGTTAGCAGGGCTCATTGACAGGGCTTTAAACTAGGTAGGAAGGGGGAAGGGAAGATAACTGGGCCTGTTGGGGACAAGCCCAAGAGAAACATGCTAGGGCTTGAAGAATGGCAGACTAGGGAGAACTCTCAATCTATTGTTTCATTTGAGGGAAAGGGTAGTTGTTTAAACCCTGTCCTGCAGGGGAAAAAGGGTACCTGGGCAAGAGTTAGTAGAGCTCACTCACAGAGCTCTAGGTTAGATTTGAAGTGCGAAGGGGTTGTACCTGGGTTTGAACTAGTGGGGTAATGTTCTAGTATGAATGAAGACCAGAAGGCCTCCCGCCTTCCAAGGGTGCCACTAGTGTGCTCAGCTCGCTCCCTGAAATGCCTGTGCACGCAGCATGGGGAATAAACAGGAGGAGTTAGAAGTCTGTGTGTGGTCTAATGGTTATGACCTGGTGGCAATTACAGAGACATGGTGGGACAGCTCACATGACTGGAATGTGGTAATGGATGGCTATGTCCTTTTTAGGAAAGACAGATCAGCAAAGCGAGGTGGTGTAGTTGCTCTTTATGTGAAAGAGCGACTAGAATGTATTGAGTTCTGTCCAGGGACAGATGAGGACCAAGTGGAAAGTCTGTGGGTGTTAATTAAGGGACAGGCTGGTATGGGTGGCACAGATGTGGGGGTCTATTACAGACCTCCTGATGAGGACGAAGGATTTGACGAGGCTTTCTACAGGCAATTGAAAGCAGCCTCACGACTATTCAGTCAGCTGATCGGAGCTAGCCTAGCTAGAGCCACAGCCGGCACGCTTCAGCGACCGCGAGGGTCAACGGAGATTAGGAAAATCAGAGAGGAGAGCGCAGAGACATCGCGATTCCCGACATCTCCCGATCCCCGAAGCCACAGCAGCCCTTGCGAGAGAGAGGCTGACGTGGCGGGGGGCGTTCCCACGGTGACGGCGACCACTCCCTACTGCTTGCCTTGAAAAAGCCTTTGAGAGGGCAGCGACCGGTCGCTGCCCACCGGGTGCAGGGAGGAACAAGCAGGTCGTGTTGCTGGTGTCCCAGACTGCAGACCAATATGGTTGTCTCCAGAAAGAGAGCTTGCAGTAAGACGACTGCAGCAACTCAGACGGAGACCCCGTCCCAAACCGTGGCTGTTCAGGTCTCTGGGTGCAGGGAGTGCCAGAGCCTGATGCTGCCGGGGGAGGGAGGACAGCATTCCACCTGCGTGAGGTGTGAGCAGGTAGAAGATCTGCTTAGCCTGGTGGCAAGACTTAAGGAGGAGGTCGAGATGCTGAGGACCATCAGGGAGTGTGAAAGGGAGATCGACTGGTGGAGTAACTCCCTGGTGTGCCAGTCAGAACGGTTCCAGGGAGATACCCCCCAAAAGGGGAAGGACCCCCTGCCTTCTCAGGCAGAGGGGGATGGCCAGAGACAGCCCCTGCCCTGTAGCTGTAGCGCAGAGGTAGGGGACCAAAAAGACGACGAGGGTTGGAAGCGAGTTCCAGTTCGACGTCGGGGGAAACCCTCCCCCCTTCCTGCCCTGCTTCCCCAGGTGTCCGTCCGTAATAGGTTCGAGGCCCTGGATCTTGAAGGAGAGGTAAGTGAGAATGTGGGGTAAGGCCAGCCCACAAGGCCACATAGGAAAAGGGGGTCGACTTTGCACCTCAGGACTGCCTCTGTTAAGAAAGAAAGAAGGGTCATTGTAGTAGGGGATTCCCTTCTGAGAGGAACAGAGGGCCCGATATGCAGAGTTGACCCTCATCATAGGGAAGTGTGTAGTCTGCCTGGAGCCCGGATCAGGGATATCACCAGGGCGCTCCCCAGCCTGGTGCACCCGACAGACTACTACCCGCTGCTGGTCTTCCAGACAGGTGGGGAGGAAGCTGCTTCCCGCAGTCTGAGGGGGATGAAGAAAGACTACAGGGCCTTGGGGAGGATGGTGAAAGAGTCTGGGGCTCAAGTGATCTTCTCCGCACTCCTTCCATCTTCCACTGATGATGTGGGAAGGAATGGGAAGATTCAGTTCATGAACAATTGGCTACGAGACTGGTGCTACAGGCAGGGCTTTGGATTCTTTGATAATGGCTGGTTTTATAGGGCACCAGTCTGGACAATGTCAAGTGAGAAAGGTTTGTCTCACAGAGGCAAAAGGATACTGGGGCACGAATTAGCAGGGCTCATTTGGAGAGCTTTAAACTAGATTCGAAGGGGGATGGGGTTGTTGCTGGGCTTGCCCCAGTGGGGCAGCGCTCCAGAATTAATGAAGACTGGGAGGCCTCCTATAATCCTAGGGCGAAATCGGTGTGCTCAGCTCGCTCCCTGAAATGTCTGTACACCAATGCGCGCAGCATGGGAAATAAACAGGAGGAGTTGGAAACCTGTGTTAAGTCAGGAGACTATGATCTGGTGGCAATTACAGAGACTTGGTGGGACAGCTCACATGACTGGAATATAGTCATGGAGGGCTATGTCCTTTTTAGGAAAGACAGGCCAGCCAGGAGGGGTGGTGGGGTTGCTCTTTATGTGCGGGAGGAACTACAATGCACCGAGTTCTGTCTGGGGACAGATGATGAGCGAGTTGAGAGTCTGTGGGTGAGAATTAAGGGGCAGGCTGGCAGGGGGGATACTGTTGTAGGTGTCTGTTACAGACCACCAGATCAGGGTGAGGAAGTTGACGAGGCCTTCTACAGGCAGCTGAGAGCGGCCTCACAGTCACAGGCCGTGGTCGTCGTGGGGGATTTTAACTTCCCGGATGTTTGCTGGAAGGACCACTCGGCAACCCAGCCGCAGTCCAGGAGGTTCCTCCAGTGTGTGGATGATAACTTCCTCCTGCAAATGGTGGATGAGCCGACCAGGAGAGGAGCGCTGCTGGATCTCATCCTCACTAACAAGGAGGGTCTGGTTGAAGCAGTAAGGGTAGAGGGCTGCCTTGGTTGCAGCGACCACGAGATGGTGAAGTTCAGGATCTTGTGTGGTAGGACTAGTAGAATACCAAGTAGAATTGCAACCCTGGACTTTAGCAGGGCAAACTTTGGCCTTTTCAAGCAATTGCTAGGGGAAATCCCATGGGCAAGGCTGCTTGAAGGAAAAGGGGCCCAAGATAGTTGGTTGACATTCAAGGACTGCTTTTTCCGTGCTCAAGATCGGAGCATCCCGACACGTAGGAAGTCAAGGAAGAGGGCCAAGAGACCTGTGTGGCTAAATAGGGAATTGCTGGGTATGCTCAAGTGGAAGAGGAGAGTTTACAGGTCATGGAAGGAGGGGCTGGCCACTTGGGAGGAATATAAGGCTGCTGCTAGGGGATGTAGGAAGGCAGCTAGGAGGACTAAGGCTTCCTTAGAATTAAACCTGGCAAGAAGGGTCAAGGACAGCAAAAAGAGCTTTTTCAAGTACATGGCAGACAAAACTAACACCAGAGGCAATGTAGGCCCACTGATGAACGGGATGGGTGCCCTGGTGACAGAAGATGCAGAGATGGCAGAGTTACTGAATGCCTTCTTTGTCTCTGTCTACTCTGCTGCAGGCAGTCCTGAAGAGCCCTGTACCCCTGAGACCTTAGATGAAGTCAGGTCGATGGAGCGACTTGCCTTAGTCGATGAGGAATGGGTTAGAGATCAGTTGAGCAATCTGGACATCCATAAATCCATGGGTCCAGATGGGATGCACCCGCGGGTGCTGAGGGAACTGGCGGAAGTCATTGCTAGACCGCTCTCCATCATCTTTACCAAGTCCTGGGAAACGGGAGAGGTGCCTGAGGACTGGAGGAAAGCAAATGTCACTCCAGTCTTCAAAAAGGGCAAGAAAGAGGACCCGGGTAACTATAGACCAGTCAGCCTCACCTCCATCCCTGGGAAAGTGATGGAACACCTTGTCCTTGGTGCCATCTTAAAGCATATCAAGGATAAGAGGGTTATGAGGGGCAGTCAACATGGCTTCACCAGGGGGAAATCATGTTTGACCAATCTCTTAGCCTTTTATGAGGAAATTACACGGTGGATGGATGATGGCAGAGCGGTGGATGTGGTCTACCTTGACTTCAGCAAAGCATTTGACACAGTCTCCCACAGCATCCTCACGGCTAAATTGAGGAAGTGTGGACTGGATGACCAGGTAGTGAGGTGGACTGCGAACTGGCTGAAGGAGAGAAGCCAGAGAGTTGTAGTCTATGGGGCGGAGTCTAGTTGGAGGCCTGTAACTAGTGGAGTGCCTCAAGGGTCAGTACTGGGACCGGTATTATTTAATATATTCATCAATGATTTAGATGAGGGAATTGAGTGTACTATCAGCAAGTTTGCTGATGACACTAAGCTGGGAGGAGTGGCTGACACGCCAGAAGGCTGTGCTGCCATCCAGCGAGACCTGGACAGGCTGGAGAGTTGGGCAGGGAATAACGGGATGAAATATAACAAGGGAAAGTGTAGAGTCCTGCATCTGGGCAGGAACAACCCCAGGTTCCAGTATAGGTTGGGGAACGACCTGCTAGAGAGCAGTGTAGGGGAGAGGGACCTGGGGGTCCTAGTGGACGACAGGATGACCATGAGCCAACACTGTGCCCTTGTGGCTAAGAAGGCCAATGGCATCCTGGGATGTATTAGAAGGGCGGTGGTTAGTAGGTCGAGAGAGGTCCTCCTTCCCCTCTACTCTGCCCTGGTGAGACCCCATCTGGAATATTGTGTCCAGTTCTGGGCCCCTCAGTTCAAGAAGGACAGGGAGCTGCTGGAGAGAGTCCAGCGCAGGGCAACCAAGATGATTAAGGGAGTGGAGCATCTCCCTTATGAGGAAAGACTGAGGGAGCTGGGTCTTTATAGTTTGGAGAAGAGGAGACTGAGGGGTGACCTTATAAGTGTCTATAAATATATAAAGGGGGAGTGTCACGAGGATGGAGCCAGGCTCTACTCAGTGGCAAACAATGATAGGACAAGGGGTAATGGGTACAAACTGGAACACAAGAGGTTCCACTTAAACTTGAGAAGGAACTTCTTCTCAGTGAGGGTGACGGAACACTGGAACAGGCTGCCCAGGGAGGTTGTGGAGTCTCCTTCCCTGGAGACATTCAAAGCCCGCCTGGACACATTCCTGTGTAACGTTATCTAGGTGTTCCTGCTCTGGCAGGGGGATTGGACTAGATGATCTTTTGAGGTCCCTTCCAATCTCCAGCATACTGTGATACTGTGATACTGTGACTACATGCCTTGGTCCTTATGGGGGACTTTAACTACCCCACCATTTGCTGGAAGACTTACACAGCCAGTCATTCACAGTCTAGGAGGTTCCTCCAGTGCATTGATGATAACTTCTTAATGCAAATGGTGGACAAACCAACTAGGAGAGGAGCGCTGCTGGATCTGGTACTCACCAACAAGGAGGGTCTGGTTGAAGTAGTGATGGTCAATGGCAGCCTGGGCTGCAGTAACCATGAGATGGTGGAGTTTAGATCTTGTGTGGGAGGGATAGAATACCTAGCAAGGCCACATTTCTGGATTTCGGAAGGGCAAACTTTGGCCTCTTCAATCAGTTGCTAAGGGAAGTATCATGGCAAAGGGTACTAGGTGGTAAAGGGGCTCAAGATAGTTGGTCAGCATTCAAGGACCACTTCTTCAAAGCTCAGGATCAGAGTGTCCCAATGAGTAGGAAGTCAAGTAGGGGAGCCAGAAGACCAGCATGGTTAAACAAGGAACTGCTGGGCAAACTCATACAGAAAAAGAGAATCTATGTA